>NC_135769.1:22695922-23295922 GCF_052425735.1 Oculina patagonica
AGATTACACACTACTTTCTTAACCTGACCCTAGTCGCTTCATAAACTTCTACCAAAACTATAACTTTACTGTTTGCGTGAAATATTGCGAATCGCGAGGCTGGTATTAAAAATATATTTTTTATTACAGGAAGGAACTTTGCATGAATTTACTAATTAAGTTACAAACAGACTTTTTATGTTTATGTTTCTTTTTACTTAAAAATGATATTCCCTATACTGTATTGCTTCGATCGTCTAAAAAGCTAAATTATACATGCAGACATTAAAGGAAAATAATGCTTTTAATTTACAGTATTGTGTACAATGAAACACTCTTTTCAATGTTTGTTTATATTTGAAATTATTATGAATGCTAAATATAACAACGAAAATACCCCCGACTGAACATTGTTGGTGCCCAAGAAAAGGTTTATATTTTTCATGTAAACTACATGTATATGATGAGTTTGTTCACTTGTAAAGGCCAATTTACCTGATTCATTTGTTGTTCAGATCTGCATTAACCCCATTTCAGTCCAGTACAATGACTGTTGCATTGCATAGCACTCATTATAAGTCAAGTATAAGTCAAGTGAACTACTGGCTCAGGAGAATCTACAGCCAGATTGTAGGTGTGTCATGACAATTTATTTCTGAAATTAACTCTTCATAATTTTGTCTGCCCCAAATCTGTTGACCTTTTACAAATTCCTCAGTAACAGCTTTAGGCATACTCCCTTTCAAAATCTATATGTTATTTTTGGTGCCCAAGACCCCCTCCCCACTTGCTGGGGGTACTCCCATACTCCCATAGACTTTCCAAAAGTCGTTCGCTTCTCGATTCTGGCTTGGTGGTAGTAGACCCCGGTGCGAACCCGGTGCGGAGCTCTCGCGCTCCGCTCTTGAGCTCTCGGGCTTCGCGCTCTGTGAGCTTGACTTGTAAGCAAGCCTAATACTCCCATATATGAGCTTGATAGGAAAATGCATGTGTGCTGCTGTGTGTTTTTCAAGCAGATGAGTTTAAGATGGAATAGTGATACAATAGTTTGGGGTAGGGTAGGGATTTTCAGTGTGTAGTCTAGCATACAACGATAGGGTACTGCAAAATAAGCTGAAAATGGTCTGGGATAGGGTATGGATACAGAGTCCCACCAGCACACCGCTACTCAAAAATATAAAGAGTACCCCCCCTTTCCTCAAGGTGAAAGAGTATTGTTTTTAGCCATTCTGAAATTGGGTAATTTTAAGATAATTTATCAATTTCTTTGTAAACTTGGAAATAGTTTTTTGAAGCACCTACTGTTTGTATTCATACTGTTGTATTCATCCCTTGGTCTGAGATAAGGTGATAAATTACAAGCAGTGCATGCAGAGGCTATAATGTCTCCTTTGGGGGTCTTGGAAAATCACTGCACTTAGTTTGATTGTCACCTAGCTGCTTATCATTTAGCTCGTTTTTAAGCTATAAGCGCTTAAAGTGAAAATTAAGGGTAATTTTTGATAGATTTTACTGTTGCTATGGTTATCAGTGACAAACTAAAAATGACCACAACTTGTTCGGCAATGATGGTACATTTGTTTGATAAAATAATTGCAGCATTAACTGACAAATAATTAGTACTGACCCATCATAGTAATAGGCTGGAAAGTACTCTAGAAACTGTTATCAGCTTCTTACACATGCATTCAGTGAACTTGCATAGCCATCTCTCTGCATCCATTTGTTAACATTGTCTTTCGACATCGTCTTAAAATGAGCTGTTTTAAGTGACGGATACTGGTGTTGGTTTCATGCAAATGAGCGCACAAAATCAGAAGGTCATGCTAGTGGGCTGTGATTGCTTGATTTGGATCTGTGTTGTTTGTACATGTTTACCATGTCCAAAGATGGATGTTGACAAAGGGGCTATGCATTGATGTCCGACCCCATCCAACCATAACAAAAGAACATATTACCCATTAATAGTACCAATAAATGTACAAAACAAAGAAGCAGACATAAAATGACAAATTGCATGAACAACTTTATATAAAAATAAATAAACCTTTATTTAGACATGGAGAGAATTAAAGCTAGAAGCTTGTGGGGCAGTGTATAATTTCCAAATCGAAATGGAATTTGGAAGTGTTGATTTTTGTGGAGGGGAAAAACTGGAGAACCCAGAGAAGAACCCTCAGAGCAAGGCCGAGAACGAACAACAAACTCGACCCACATATGATGCCAAATCAGGAAATCGAACTCGGGCCAATTGGTGGGAGGCAAGGACTCTCACCACTTGCCATCCCTGCTTCCTAGCATATTTTATAATAATGCAGCTTTGACAAAATCTCATGATAATTTGTACATACAAGGATGTGTAAGCAAGGACATTGAAACACAAAACTATTAACTAGGTGTAAATTTTCCCTGCTACATGTCCCAGTGTCAGGTCCTGTGTCAGCACACAAGTTAGATCTTATAACCTGGGTCTTAAGAAATGCAAGTTGCCATAAATTACTGTTGAAATTGTTATCTTCGACCTACACCCCATCTACTTAAGACAATTCCCTTTTCAGAGAATCATCAGTAAAATCAACTGAAAAATATAAGGGCCAGATTACAAGATAATCACCTAGGTTAATAATTCGGCAAATAAAGAGCAATATTAATACCAGGCATAATTCTGATTGAAGCTAAAAGGCCACACAGTCACGGTATTTAATTTCAATCTTTGAAAATAAATTATTTGGCTGAGGGGAATGAGTTTAAAGCTTCTAAAGGTTTAATTGATTCTTCAAGGTGTGTTATTTTAGAGAACACACTCAGCTCAGCTCGGGCAATGCGTACAAACAGTGTACAAATAATTCCACATTGCAATCCTTTCGAACAAAAGCAAGACAATACTTCAACTTAAGATTCAACTATTTATTTATTTCAAATTCTTTGAAAGCCGTTTCCATTATATTTATTAGGCTCACCAATATATGTGGCATATTCCTTCGTTGTTGGTGCATATAGATGTTGCCGGATTTAAACGCCATCTTGTTCACTCGCAGAGTCAAGAATTTATCACTTCAGAAATCGATTTATTCCTTGCCAGAAGCCGTTAGTTCGAACTGATATGGCTGTATTTAGACTTTTCGAAGGCTTGAATCAAAGTCTTCATCGGTTTCAACTAACGGCTGTTTCATAAACTAAGGATGGGCCGATACTCGATACCAAATATTCGATACACCGATATTTTGACAATTTGGAAAAGTATCGATACTTTCGAAAAATATCGCACTTTCGATACGTTTTCGATACTGCACACGTGACCTGAGCCTGCGGTCTTCTGGTCAGCACCTGAGGTTTAAAAATGCAATTTTACTTAAAGAAATATTGATGTTCTCGTCAATATTTGAATTTTTCTTGCCTTGACTTGATGTCCACGCATTCCTGATGAACAGTGAAACAAAAAGACCAAAAGCAACATTCTTGGCTAACATTTATGATACCAAGTCTGTCCTTTGTATGGTCACGTGGCAAACCAATGACGCCAGGACGGAAATGACGTCATAATATCGATATCGATATCGATATCGAGAAAAAAGGCAAATATCGTATCGATATCGTATCGTTTTGAAAAACCAGTATCGGCCCATCCTATGACATAAACTCTGGAAATCCATCGAACAAACCCAAGGATTTGCAAGGATCGCTCAAAACACGTGAAAATTTGCTCGCCACACCTGACGTCACAAATACCTCTATTCGATTCCATTCCACGCGCGGCCATTTTTGGTTCGTTTTCGTGAAGTCTTCGGAAATCGTCGGATTTTCATCCCCTAAGCGCCACAATTCGCACAAAAACCATTTCTGAGAGTTTATTATCATTAGTACCTTCATAAACAACAGGTTTGCGGACAAAAGAAAAAATTTCCAATTTCGTTGCATTTGACCTTTAAGAATTTTTTAATCTGCCTGTTCAAACGTTTAAATGACAAAAACCTTTAAAATTCGGGCAAAATCAAGCTCGATTCGAGAACATCGAGAAAACTGAAGAAGTACGTCGTGTAGTCTACACCAAAATGTGGCATTAGTTCCCAGCCCCTTAAATCTCTCTTACTTTTAAGGTCGCCCGAATGGGGCCATATATGGCCACTTGGTACGCAAAGCGATAACTAGCCCATATAACAGCGAGTGTCTTTATTTCGGTTGATAAAATATCAAGTTACACATGGTGGTAAAAATTAAAACGTGAACGTGGCGTACACCTACTGGTTGTAAGAGTAAACAGGAATTATTTTATCCGTATTTATTCTCGACAAGACACTCGACCTGAACAACTGAACAACTGTAAAGAACCTGAGAACAGAAATCTCCTAGCATTTATATATTTGGCATAACAGTTTAACTTTACCATGATTAGGTACTTTTAATTTCATGGTTTCGACAGCTTTTTAAAACGAAATAAAGATCAGTGACAAATAAGCCGCAAATAGAGCTAGGGAGAACGTAAAACTGATACAACTAAGTACTTTTTATCTGGCAACGTAAATAGAAACACAGTTACACTTCTTTGAAGAACTGAGCACCTAAGAGTTGATATGCTAGAAACGGGTTTGTGTATACAGTGATGGCCGACTAGGCGACCAAGTTTGTCAAGTGGAACTTGCGCTTTTCTCGTTCACTTATTTCCGCCGACTCCTTCCTGATGAGACTTTAAAGCCACCTGATGACCTAAAAGAAGGCGCTGATGAAACTTTGAAGCCACTGGAAGACCCATAAGAGGCTGATGATGATTTTTTGGGGCCGCTGAATGATTTGAAAGATGGTCGTCCAGATGACCCTTTAAGGCCACTCGGAAACAGCCCTTGGAACGAGGTTGCTGATGATGCTTTGGGGGCACTGGATGACCCAAAAGAGGATCGTCCAGATGACTCTTTAAGGCCACCTGGAACAAGCTTTCGGATCGAGGCTGCTGATAATGCTTTGGGGGCACTTGACGATCGGAAAGAGGGTCGTCCAGATGAACCTTTAAGACCACCAGGGAAACGCTCTCGGATCGAGGTTGCTGATGTTACTTTTTTGGGGCCACTGGAGGATACGAAAGAGGGTCCTCTAGATGAACCTTTAAAGCCACTCAGAGAAAGCTCCTCAATCGACGTTGCTGCTGTTGCTTTCGAAAAGCTGGTTGATCTGAAATGGGGCGGAAACGTTGGTGGCGTTTTAGGAGGTCCAGTGCTGCCCTTGGCAATGCTTTTACTTTGGCATTTTTGGCCTGTCGCACAGGAGGTACAACAGTCTCCCTCACGCTTATTCAATACAGGACGGTATCCATTCTTATTCGTCAGACATTGTATGTACTTTCCTTCCAACGATTTCTGCCTTGCTTCCGAAACGTACTTTATCACAACTTCGGACTCTCTGTTCTGCTCACGCTTGCCTGCCAGCCACTTGTCAACATCTTGTTGCTTTTGATTTGTATGCTCTTGTAATCTTCTTTTTACGTCGTTTGATCGACCAACATACTGGTATTGCGTTTGTTTTCCTTTTTTCTCACCGATGACATAAATGCCTGGTCCATTCTGGACTAAAGACGTATCATAGGGTATCCAAGGCTTTTCCGACAGCTCTTTGCAAATTTGGCCTGCCATTTTAACTTAGAACCTGAGGAGAACATTAAAGAGTAAATTAATTAAAGAGTAAATAAATTACCAATCAGTGCTTTGACTCTAACTCCTCCCCGCCTTTTCCCACAAGACTTCTAATGCCAGCTGCTGAACCATTTCATCGCGATACAAAGCTACTATTAAAGTAAACGGTAAAATCGGAAGGTTTAACAATGAACTTAATAATATGACCTCGAGTCAAGTTGAAAGTGTGATTTTTTTTTCAAAATTGTGCATTTTACTTAAAAGCGAAGTATCTTGCCTGAAGGAGTCATGCGCACGCGAGACTAATGAGATTCATCAAATAGACAGACTTTTCTCAAACTCCCGATTCTCGCTCGAATTAATATTCATTTCCCTTGGATCCGGAAGTGCAGTATCCAAATAACCTAGAAACCATGATAAGCTATGATAAGTTACTTTACTTTTATTCTGAAAACGAAAAAGCTCACTGAAAAAAAATTAGTGACAAAGAAGGAAAATCCAGACAGAAAAGTATTTCTCTTATGAAAATTCCGACTCCCTTCGAGATAAGTGTGATAAGCGTCTTATTTCTTTACAACGTAAATACGGCGTAACGAAGCAAGTACATGTAATGAGAATTTATCTTTCGTGAGGCACCAGCTAGACAAGCTAGACATGCTACAGTAGATCGGAGTTATCGTGCAAGAAAGGCTCACGGCGAAAAAAGGTGTACCAAGTTATTAATAATTGCGTGCCTACGCAGGAGTGCAATAAATTAAAACATCAGCATGGCGCACAAAAAATCGTTTTCCCAGCGCTATGTCGAGAACTTGCGCTCCCAGGCCTGAGAACGAACTTGGCACTTTCGCGTAAATTAGGACTCGTAAAGAAACAAAACCCTTTGCGAATTATTCAGAGTGCATAAAGAAACTCGTTCGCAGAGGATAAAGGACGTTGTGTCGTGAAAAATCAAAACGATCAAAATGGAGCAAGTCTACAGATGAGCTCACAGCCTTATGCAAAGAAATCAAACAACAGCTGGGCAACAGCTTTGCTATCTTTCTCGGAAAATGATCTTTGGAGCATGACGATTCCCAGAATTGTTGAGAGGCAAGTACTGATATATGCAAACTTGGGTTAGAAGCGGAAGAAGGTCACCGACTGAGTCTAACGGTCCATAGTAACGTGTTGTTGTCAACTCATACATTTGGTGGTGCTTTCTGTAACAAAACTTTTTTCGTTGACTTATAAAGTTATATACGGTTACACGTAGATTTCAGTTAGGAAAGACTATTAGGTGTACATTTTGGATTTAGCGGGTCAAAGCGCCCGCGGCTACTTTCGGGAAACCATTATTTTCGAGTAGCCGTTACTCTCGGATGGCTAAAAACGTTTGAAATTCAACAGCCGTAACGACATTACGAAACGTGAATAAATGTAATAAAAAGTGATCGCGCTAGTCTATGCCTGCAATACGACGAAGATGGTATTTATAACAGACTGAAGACTGAACGAATAGTCGATATGGCTCAAAGCTGTTGGGATACGAGACAGTAAACGCTTTTCACAAGCGTGCAACATAATTAAATGGAGGCAAATGTAGATTAAAGGAATTTATAACCTTAATCACTCCTAGTTACTATTGATATCCTACTGAATGTTCATGAAAATATCAGATGCTTACTTCGTATTGAGGATACCTAAACTTCGAGCCAGGATCCGAGCCAGGATTCGAGCCAGGATTCGAGCCAGGATTCGAGCTAGGATCTGAGCAAGGATAATTAAGAATGGGACTAACTATTAAGCGCTCCGGTTAGCCTGAATGGCACTCCGGTTAGCCTAAATAGCGTTCGGTTAGCCTAACTAGCACTCTGGTTAGCCTAAATAGCGTTCAGTTAGCCTAACTAGCACTCTGGTTAGCCTAAATAGCACTACGGTTAGCCTACTTTAGCTTGGGTTGCTTGCGGCTAGCTTTTATAATAGGGTTAGTATTTCTATTTGAAAAAAGGGTGGATCCTAGCTCTGATTCAAGCTCAGATCCTGGCTCGAATCCTGGCTCGGATCCTGGCTCGAATCCTGGCTCGAATCCTGGCTCGGATCCTGGCTTGAATCCTGGCTCGGATCCTGGCTCGAATCTTGGCTCGAATCCTGGCTTTATCATTAGTTTATCTCCTTGGTATTCGCTGTAGATTTAATAGAAGCTGAACTAATTTTCTGTTATTTAATTCACTGCCAAGTTGAATTTCTTTTATGATATTTTTCGTATTGCTTGTAATTGAAAAGGTCGTTTCTTTCGGAGTGGCCGTTACTTTCCGGGTTAATGAAAGCGTAAACAATATCGTTATCTTCGATATAGGGCGGTGGTTTGGGGGCAACGGTTAGAAGGAGAGCTTGGACAGTCTTGGCGATAACAACCAACTAGTTACAGTTAACGATTTAGCTTTTTCTTTTAACAATGTTCTATCCGATCCGTTTATACTGCCAAATGGCACCAAACTCAACTCCCTTTTGTATGCGGACGACTTAATTATTTTATCAAGATCAAAACTAGGATTGCAAAATTGTCTTCACAAGTTATCTTCATATTGCAACTCCTGGATGCTAAGCATTTGATAAGCATAAACCCTAAGAAAACAAAAATTATGATTTTTCAACGACGTGAAAAACGATCTGATTATGCTTTTCACGTAGGCAGTGAAAAAATAGACATTGTTCAAGACTATACCTATTTAGGGACTCGCATCTCATCTTCAGGAAATTTTACACTCTCACTTGAACATCTACGACAAAAAAGCTCTTCATGCTTTCTTTAGTCTACGACGGCACACAGATTTCAATAAACTCAAACCTTCAATAGCATGCAAAATGTTCGACTCAAAGATCTTACCAATCTTAACCTACAACACACTACTACCACGCGAAACTCTATTATCACATCTTATGAATTCCACTGACTACTTTGTAAACATTCAGCTAATTTCATCTATCTTGGCTTGCTTTGAATTGAGAGACAATCTCGTTACAATGATCACCACTTCGAACAGTAAAATGAACAATTATTGTTAGTAATTCTTTCATTTTTTGTTTTGTTATTTTCTACTTTACTAAATATCTTAGTTAATGAAATAATATGTAATTAAATTTAAGACGAAATCCACTAGGAAGTCGAGTAATATTTATTAAAGTTGGACAAAAATCAATTTCCAGAATAATTTAAATCCTATTGCGTTATTTCCTACCCTTAATAAAAGGTAAAGATGAAAGTAATTATCCGTGATAACACCAACAACAATTTCTTATCAGAGTCTGAGAAAATGAATTTCAAAGTTTACAAGGTATGGGCAAAATCTCACGTGTAGCCATTTTGTAAATTCGTCTTAAGCGATTCAGTGGAATTCAGCGGAACTTCAAAATGTGTTTTCGATGTGTGGTGTTGTTAGAAAAGATTTCTTTTGATAAGATATTTGAAGCAGTAACAAAAACGTTTGCAATAAGGTGGAAATAATTCTGGTACAACAATTTCTTATCAGAGTCTGAGAAAATGATATTTAAAGTTCACAAGCTATGGGCAAAAGCTTACATCTTTTAAGCGATTCAGTGGAATTCAGCGGAACTTCAAAATGTGTTTTCGATGTGTGGTGTTGTTAGAAAAGATTTCTTTCGATAAGATATTTGAAGCAGTAACACAAAAGCTTGCAATCAGGTGTAAATAGTTTTGGTACATAATTTTGTCCAATAACTACTCGAAGTCCTGGCGGATTTCCTCTTAAGTAGCTTTTGCAATACTACCAAATTCCTATGTAGTCATGCAAATAAAGCTTGTTGTTGTTGGAAAGGAAAGATAATTTACAAAACACTCTCATAAACTCAAATAATTTGGAATATAGTCATAAATCCTACTTTGCTGCTAAGGGGAAACTAAGAAACTTTTAAATAATACAATCTACTATCAAAATAAAACTTCAGTCACAATTGCGACAACTTACAGTAAACGTTGATGTCTCCAATAAAATTTCTCAAACTCAGATGAGCTTCGACAGTAGACCTCTCTCCGGGCAAGGCTTCTGCAAACAGTGGATCCTTCTGCGTAAAATTAAACAAATGCCACTATTGCAAAGGGAAAGCTTGATACAACAATGATTTTGCTATGAGTTCAATGGCGTATAATTATAAATGCAATAAAATATAATACTTATGACTTACAAATGTTAAGCTACCACAGACATGAAGGGCATTGATGTGATCGAAGATACAATCGACTTGTATAGTCAGTGTTATAGACGAAAGGTTTTTGCACTTCTACATGTCACTGAGGAAACCCAACTGAATTAAGAAAATAGGAAAAGACTAGAAAAAGGCTTATCTGTGAGAATCCTAACAGCTACGCAGTTACAGTGGCCATAAAATTTTGCCCGTCCGCGCGCTAGCAAACAGACAATTGATCAAAAGAACCTTTTAGCTTTCGCTCTTCGATACATTTACTCCCGAAAGGGATTCGGACAGGCAGAAATACGTCAAGATAACGGTCTTGGTGTGGACGTTTACCCACCTAAATATACTGAAAAACTACTGTAAAGCGGTACGAAATAATATTTGCTTACCTCAGCCGAAGGTGTAACCCAACCGAAGTTAACTTTCCGACGCGTCTGCAACAAATACCTTTAAGCTTTCATTGCCCTCACTACGTCACAGCATAATCTAAATTTAAATTTAGAGACCAATAGAAAACCTCTCCCTGACTAGGCTTAAATTAGATTGGTTAAAAGCTTAAGACTTAAACTTAGATTGACAGGTAATTACGTCGTGTTGGGATGCCTTTCGATTTCAATGTTTTCCCAGCATGTTTCTCGGCTGGCGCATGGCCAAAGGTTAACTTAGACAGCTTTTCGTCTCTTCTAATAACAAGGTCGGTTCCAAAATTTAATGTGTTCTTTATAAAAGCAGAAGCTCTTTCTGTCGAGGTTTCACAGTGTAATATATTTCGTCCGCTAATCCTCAGTTTTGGAGGAAAAAATCTGAAACACTTCCTTGTTCTTGGGGTGAGTGAGAAAAACGAGGGACTACTCCAAGCCTAGAAAATCGCGAGCAAGAAAAATGTTTAGGTATACACTGCACACAACAACTGCTTACAGTGGCTATCAGTTTACACACTGTTAACATGAGTATGTTTGGAATCTTAGAACGGGAAACGATAATTATAAACGAAAAAGCGAGGTGAGAGACAAGATTTGAGTGAAAATGAAAGCGCATGTTTTCTTGAATTTTTGATCCTCGCATGGATCCTATATATGTATAAGGGTGCTCCGGGAAATACAAGGAGTGTGATATCTGCGCAATGCAAGATCGAAAGTATGCAAGGCTTACTTAGAAGTTGACCAGGCTGAAAACGCCACCGTATCGCCAGCGCTCGATGCTTTTAAAACGTAATAAATCGTGCTTCGGTTAGGTGAAAACACCCAACAATGAACCGCAACTACAACTGGATAAAGTTTTCTGAGGAGAGGAAACCCAGTCTGGGAACATTTTATTTTGCATTTGGACAAAATTGTTGCATTTCCAGTCCGCACGCGTCGAAGAAGCCATATTGATAAAGGTAACTAAGGGCTAGTCAAACCATTCAATTTCCTTTGCAAAATTCCTTCCTTAGTGTGCCATGCACAAAAACCTCATTGTCTTCTACCAAAAAAAAAAAACAAATCGGTGCGAGTTGCAGAGGGGCACGCGAAAAAAATGCGCGCGAGGGAAAAAGACACCCACGCGCTCGCCCAGAACTCTTGAATTACATTTACCTCTTGCGTCTGCAACGTCAGACTACAAAATAAAAAATATATTATATGTTACATTACACTAATTAACAGGCTAGCTGCTAGCTAGCTGAAAGGTTATCACAGTAAGACATTACTGAAGTATGTGATTGACTAACAATCAAACAAAATTGAAAACTACAATGTTGGCTTCATGTTATCTTGTCATTTCATATAAAATATTAGAAGAACACAGAAATCGTTTTAATGAACAAAAAGTTATGTTTATTCCATAAGTCTTAGTCTATGTTTGTTTTAAGAACAGTGAAAGGCTGACAAAAATGCTATTTTTTAGTGCAGCAAAATATTTTATAATACACCTTACTTTGCTACAGTACTCACGTCTTTTGCAAGTACACTGTTACAAAAATGCTAGGAAGTGCTCGCTTTTATAAAGAAACTCTCGAAAGTTTAAACACAAAACATCAGTGTTTTTGGTTTACCAGTAACATTTGCTAATATAAATGTTTTAAAACAACAAAATTATGGCCAAAGCATCGCCTCAATTTTTTTAATTCAGTGAAGTATTCGATTAAATGGCTCCAGAACATTTTGTTACGTCTACAACCTCAAAAATGTTCTCAATTAATTTTTCACAGAATTTTTTGTTTCTAAAGCGCAGCATTACTCAAAATGTGTTTGCCATACAAAAATTCCTAAAAACAATGCTAGCATAATTGGCACAGATTGTAGTCTCTGTAGTACATTTAATTGAACCTTATTCGTCCTATTGAATACATGTATAGTAAGTTAATAAAACACAACTTATAATTAAGGTCGTTGGTAAATAAACATGTCCCGCTCAAAATCACAGCCATCGTCAACCTGGAAAAAAAACTGTCGCGACTTCGTTGCATGGTTTTTCAAGTTCCTTGTTAAAATCTGGCCAGTAACCGAGTTCTGTGTACATACAATCATGGAATTCTTCTCTTACACATTCGCCATTATTCTCCTCCACCCATTTAATTCGTAAATTTTTTCCATTATTTAGACGGAATTGTTGTTTTACAAACTCATTAAGCATCAGCTTATCTTTACGTTTATGATTCTGAAGCCGCCTGTGTATGTTGCTTGAGTGCCCAACGTAAATATGTCGAACACTTCCATATGGGTGCAAGAAGCCGATTGTATAAATGCCTTCAACTTGAGGTGCTTTATCAAGATCATCGGCGTAAGACCTCCATTCTTCAGCGAGAAGACGTTGGAAAATATTAGAGGCCATCTGAGAAATAGAGAAGTGTTTACAATAATTAATGAAGTGCTGCACACTGTTCTAAAGGTTAAACTAAAGAAAGTAATATAACAGTCGCGGTAACACACACCTAAAACAATACCACTCAGGCTAAACAACAGACGAATTCAAACAACCCATTTTAAATCACACATTGATGTCAGTTTGTTACACTTGTTGGTTTTCAATTCGTAAGCATCGAAACTGAGCATTCACGCATTCAGTTATCCGACCTTTTCCAACTATCTCATAAAGTCACCTCTGTAAATTAAATTGTAACTCAGTAACTGATGATGATAAAGTTTCTATCGAAGTATATGTGTCTTCCAGAATCGAAACTGCTATCTTTGTTCTTAAAAATATAAATATACTGAATATAAATATGCTGGTCATGAAAAGAAATAGCACTGACGAATAACGCGTGTTTTCATGTTCAATTTAACAAATAGATTTCATTTTGCCGTGCGTCTGTTCAGTAATAGATCACAGATGACGTCAAAATGTGGTATGAACAGAGAAGTGGCCCCAGGCTAGGAGGGTCACTGATGTTCATTCTTCAAGCTTGTTTTGCCCAGTTAAATGCTTCGAAAGGTGATCGATGCTAGGCGTATTGTTTCTCACTGAAGATTTGTAATTAAGCTGAACTTTTTTGCTTTGTAGTGGCCCCGCAAGTTTGAAAAACTTTGCCAACAACTCTGATTTGGACTATGAACACTGATCACGCGCGCGAGTCACACCACCGCGTGACGTCAACTATGCCGGTGTCTGTACTCTGATAGATCATAAGTAAGAACCAATCAAAATGCGCGTAGAATTCAGGTTATTATATAACAACAAATAGATGTTGCTTTTTTCAGAAAGTGTCATATTATGTTACGAGTTTACAACTACGAAAAGTTAAACGTACCACTTTATAAATTTACTTTGAAAGTTTTTATAAGAAATTGTTCCAAGTGAGTTAAAACGGAAGACGAATTATAGCATTGCAACTTACCTCGCTAAGAAGGGAAACTCCGAACTTGTTCGAAACCGTGAAAGTGAAACGTGCCCTCCTAATTTTTCCCTACGGAAAAAATGGTTCATACAAACTTGACATTGTGGTCATTCTGAGCAACTAGAAAATACTGTTTTTTTTAACTATACTATATGTAAAAGGTTGAAGGATAATAACATTCTTCTACAATAAAAATGAAACGAATTTATCAAAGTAACCCAGCGTTTAATGTATACAATTTATAGTTATTACGACTGAGGACAATAAATGCTCGCATCCTGATCCTTAGTTCTTACACTACTGTCAGAAAAGATCAGGAAAGTACTGACCCATTGCATTCAGCGATGCCTAATAACACTTTGACCATCTTGAAAATTAATATCAGACAATTCGCATAAAAACACGTGCATTGGCTAGATAGTTTATCGTGGAAGCTCAAGTACAGTTTTCTCTTGCATTGGTGACCCTGTTACTCGATTTATATTATTACACATATAATGACATTAAACAAACCAAAATAGTTAAAATATACAATTTAAAATCACGATATTTTATGGTGCACAAATAAAAAAAACATACGAAAATAATCTTGACTTACCTTTGCCAGAATCAAACGAACTAATCTTGCTAAAATCTTCATTACCTTCATTCCAAATTTAGAATCCAATGAAAAAAATTGTTCCCAGGTCAGGGTTCGATATGATTGGTTAAAACTGCAGTAGCTTTTGTCTAGATTGACAGGCAGTAAATTAGTTTATATTGAATGACTCCGTGCTTCCCACGATGCCAGAGGTAAGACATATTGGGGAAAAAACAATAATCATTAATTCAATATTCTGAAAGTAAAGGATGTGACAAAGACGCTTCATAGTCTTTCTTCCTTAGTTCTAGGACAGACTGACTATGATGATGGCTGATAGAGGGATATCAACAAGTCACGGGGGGGAAATCCCTTCGTGAGAACTACCGGTCCTACTACTTTCACCAAAAATATTTTTTTGTCGCAGAAACCAAAAGCAAATGAGGGGGACTTAATCGTCCTACTAATCCAACTGTTAAATTTAATTGAAGGGACAGGTCGCAATTGTACCCCCGTGTGTATACTGTTCTAGCCTGGGAAGAGGCCCTCTAGTGGTGAATTCAATAGGGCGAAAAAAGGAAAATTTGGCAAAAGAAGCAAGCCCAGCGTGGCCTGAGGGAGAGAAGGGAAGACGCGCTTGCTCGCGCACCGATTGTTTGGGGAGCTGGGGAGCCTGTTCGCAGCACTGAATACTGTTCCGGGACAAAATTAAAATAGCTTAAATAAAACCAATCGTTGAACTTCCTTATTTAAGCTACCATTATTCATCATAAACTCTGTCTCAAGATGGGTAGGAAGGAGATACCCCATGGATTTTTCAAGGACTTTTAAACATCGGAAAATGTCTTTAAAATTTAGCTGAAGAATATTAATGTGCAACTGAGCTGATTTGTTTCAATGCTCTACGATTTATCTAGTACTTTCGGTTTTCGTAAATGTTTTAGAAGAGCTATGGGATGGAGAGCTAAAAGAATAATGTGATACTCTTTGCCCTAAAATTTTAAGGCCCCTCATGTAAACACTACACGGGACAAGTCCCTCCATTAAGTCCCCTCGTCTTTGCCCAATTAATCTAGGGCCCGGGAACGCTGACCTACCGAACGGTTGATTCATAAGTACTTTCAAGTGAAATATTAAGAAAAGAGATGTATTAACCCTTCTGTAGGTATGTGAAAGAGGTACCATTTTCTATCGAAGTTTTATAAAAAGGGTACCTTTTCTGTCAAAAATGGTATACCCGAGGAAAAGGTAAGGTTCTGGCCCTTGAGGCGAAGCCTCCCCGAAAAACAATGTTTCTGAGTGCCCCCCTCCCCCTTCCACTCCTGCCCCGAGATTAATGATGCAATGTTTTGATTCAATTATTTTGAGATAAAAGAAGGGATATTTTTTCGCCGGAAACCGCAAAGTTAAACGGAATTCGAAAAAGTCTAAGCAAAAAAACATTTAAGTGTGATGTTTCTGCCACAGGCGGCCCAAGCTCACAATAAGAGGAGTTTATAGAGTAATTCATGCTTGGTATGAATTAACTGATCACAAACAGAGTTAGCCATCTGTTGACAAAGAAAAGATGCTCTTAATGATCATGTTAATTATACTTGTCCTTCTCTACTATTACTCCTTTACATTCATACACCAATTAACTGCTACAACTCACAGGCCCGTAGGGAGGGGGGCGGGTGCTTTAGGTGCGTCCGCCCCCCCCCCCCCCACGAGCCTTGGAAGTCCACTCATTGTGAAAAAATACATCAAAACACTGGCCGGGTACTTGTTGGGCTCGGAAGCACCCAAGAAGGTTGGAGCTTGCCACAGTGCTAAAAAGATCAACAAACTGACTCTCAGGCTGATTTATTTAATAACCATTTGACACTGAAATAACGAGACCTATCTTTTTTTCTGTCTTCCTTTTATGTACTGCCGCCATTGTTAGCGAAATAAATTATAGATTACGTTTACAAGGTTCTGTTTCTAAAAAATACGTTTCTGAATTTAAAAAATGTACTAAATTATTGTCGGTGCTACCTTCACTTTTACCTGCCTTGTTTCCTTGCAAACTGTCTTCATAACGCAGGAAAGCGGTCTCCGATAACTTATTTTTTTCAAAATTTCCTGGGGGAGGATACCCCCATACCCCGCTACGTTTTTGCGCTTGCGGCGTTCAAGAGTTCGCGCCGGATGCGCTCATGCATACACCCCCCCCCGGACCCCCCCGGACCCCCCCCCCCCCCATGTAGTTTCGGGACTGCTCCATCCGGTAAAAAAATACCGTTTCCGTTTAACATGCGCCGGATATTAATGTTATAATGAATGGTAATCACGACTCGAATATTTGGTATTGACCGAAAGGAGGGCTAGCCTCCTGCGCTGCGTGACGAGCCCTAAGACTGTCTGCTTAGGAGGCTAAAGGAGGGTTGGATTTGTTGTGTATAAAAAAAAGTTAACGGCCAAAATATAATAAGCAACTTTGGACAGTGAGCGTCGGCGATCATCACTAAACATTGGAAATAACTTTTGAATCGTGGAAAGAATGTTTAAGGTGTTCAACTAGGGGCCTAAAAATTCAGTTATGCTGTAAAAAGTGATAAATTTTTGTTTTTCTTTCTTTGCGACCTTGCTTGTCAACAAGGCCAAAATGTTAAGTCCTTTGGAAAGAAAATAGCATGTAAAATGCGATAAATCTGGTCACGAAAGCTGCACGAAGTACAAGACTGAAAAATTTCACCCTCGCAATTTATTTGACCCGCGCGGTTTCAGGCTTCGTGTAGACAAGTTCAGGCAAGTAGAGGCAAGCTACACTCGTAAGGGATTTGGCGACCGGAGCTTAAAAAAATCGCAAAAAAATATCTTCTTAAGACTTTTACAGTTGATTTCAGTTTGCTATGGCGGACCGCTATGCGAATTTCATTGGCAAATTGGAAACTTTGTTCAGAAGTTGCCAATTATGTTGCGAGTTAGCAAATCGAATTGCGAACTTCAATACAAAATTTGAGGAGAAACAAGACATGTAAGAAATAATTTTTTTTGGTAACTATTTTTTTCGGGTTTGTAATGGGATAGAAACATCCTAAATAAACGAATTCAAAATGAAGTCAACATGCAGCAAGAAGTTGGCACCCACCTTAAGTAAATCTTCTGGCGTCTTTACTGGGAAATCGAGGCAAAGGTATCAGTCTATAAAGAGAGAAACAAGGTACGTTTTTATAAGCAAATGGCTCGTACGCCGGCAGTTGGAGAAGAAGTTATAGAACTGAGTCACGCAATGATAAAAGACCTTTTCTCTTTTGCAACATGCTACGATATTATGAAAACATTCTGTGAAGGAACTCAAGTGTAAGTTACTCTCTGATGTCACTCTGACATCAAATTATATCATCAACAAACCGGATTCACGACTTGAATACTGTATTAGCCTGCGTTGCCGACGAACAAAACCCCTTATAAGTCGCTCGCGACACGCGACTGTATCCACTGGTATATATTGGGTTGCAAAACTGATTGTAAATTGGCCATGTCGGTAGAAATTGGGTATTGAACTGCGTCATGCAAGTTTGATTTTGCTTTGTCTTCGCTTACAATTCGTTACGTATACTTCGTTATGCAACCAATCAAATTAGCTTTCCATAATATCGAGTCAAGTTCTGACCAATGAGAAAACTGCATTCTCTCCTGTCGCGTGCCATGTAACCAGCCCCTTACTGCGGGGTTCTTGTGGTCGTAAAGTGGCAGCATACCAATAGGAATCGAGCTTGTACAGCCGGCAAGGTCAATTTATATGTATTTTTCAACATCTAAACACGTTGAGCTGAAAAGGAAGATGTGCAAAAAATAATCTAAAGCACAAGACTGAACTGAGATTAACTAGCTTTCCCACGTCATCCTATTTTAATTTTTTTCCTCGCAGCTTAAACTATCGAAATGCAGAATTATTCAGTTAAATGCATAACGGAAAATTGGCAATCCATTTACTTTTTAATTTCGGGATTTCATGTTTATAGGAAAATGGTATGAAACTTCAAATGTTATTCTCCCAGTATTCTGGTTCCTCGATCAGGAAGCTGGGAACCAATCGCTGTACGAAGTGCATCCCTCCCTGAGGACTAACAAATGTTTCCATGGAACGAAGGACGAGACTCTTTTTAAAATAAGTCAAGGAACAACCGAGCAGTGTAACAAATGAACATTTATTCACAACAGCAATGAGATAACAAAACAAGTAGACTTGATTCATGTATTACAATCTATCTGGCTTTGTTTTTCTCTTTTCAAACTACAAATAAAATAGCTTCCTATTAACTTGCAGATCACAGATTTGCCTCTTACGATATAAGATCACAAAATAGTCTGTCCCTCAGGCCCTCAAGGGGAGGAGGCGATCACACTAACAGAAAAAAGCTTATCTGACAAGAGGGGAAAATGAACGTAAGTTAACCATTAAAAAGTTTTAAATTAAATTCAGGAAAACTGATCATGAAACCGAGTTACCCGGCTAGAAGGGATGAAACCTAGCCCGCCTTTACATGCAGAATTCACAACCCTTCTACCCGAGATGAGACAGCGTCATTGAAGCGTGACACGGTGTGGGAAAACATTGTAGCTCCAAATGATTGAAGAAAAATATGACTTTTTACTGAATAATCAAGGCCGTTTCCTCTTCAAACCTATTTTAATTTGATGTGCAAGTTCTCAGAAATTTACTGCGTTCATTTTTGGCGAAATTCAATCGAAATTCAACAGTATTTGGCTGTCAAATTGAAATTAAATTTGTTGTGTCGTGAATTACGATAATCATTCCAACGAAAATTTCGAATTAACTAGCTGTTGCTCAAAGAACAAGAACATTGAGAAGCTTGAGAAGCTTAAAATCGGGCGCTTTGCCTTGAAAGGCAGGGTTCAGTACAGCAGAAACCACGAAGCAGTTACTTAAGTAGCACTCAGTCCGACTGTGTTTGTGTAAGTCACAGGGCTTGCATGAGCTGTATTAGTGTGCATAATATAATATCTAGAACGTTGTCGAGATTGCATTATTACTTAATGACATGATGGTTTCAATTTATAAATGTATCTCACACAATACAAATAAACGATTGAAGTAGACGACTAGACAATGTAACGTTTGACTTGGCAAAGTGCAGTGTATTGGTAATACTGTAAGGTGCGGTTTCACC
Source organism: Oculina patagonica (assembly GCF_052425735.1). Lineage (NCBI taxonomy): Eukaryota > Metazoa > Cnidaria > Anthozoa > Scleractinia > Oculinidae > Oculina > Oculina patagonica. The sequence goes on from NC_135769.1 coordinate 22,715,273, forward strand.
TGACGGTCGTGTGCTTTTCGGTATTTTCCAGGCATTGCACTTTGATGGGACAGTACTACAACTGTTTACCGGGGAACTACTATTGTCAAGAAAATGATCACAACTTGTTGATGAATGATTGAACATTTGTTTCATACCATTACTGTAATAGCAATTGATGAAGGCTTTTAGTACTAAACCAAAGTATAAGGACTGGGAAATACTGAAACCTATTATCAGCCACCTTAAACGGAAATATCTTGTTGGTGTTTCAAGGAATACAAGGAAACTTCACTCATCCCATGTATCTATGTATTGCGGTATTTTGTAATTTTTTGAGTGATTTTTGGGGATGTTTGGCAGGTGATAGTTTTTTTAAAAGAATTAGTAAAATTTAGACAACTAAGAAATATTGAAAATTTAATGTGAATTTAACATTGGAATTTGAAGTTAGAAATTGGCAGACGGACACCAAACAGTCCCGTGACATCCTGGAGTGTTTTTGCATGGGGGTCAACTGTGTGATGATGTTTCCATCTTTTTCTTCAATCCCCACTGATAAAGAACTGTTGTTGGTGTTATGTTGGTGTTATCACATGTCAAGCCTTTAACAAGGTATGAAAGAACACAAGGATTTAAATTATTCTGGTGCTCAATTTTTGCGTAACTAAAATTAATGTTACTCAAATTCCTGATGGATTCTGTCTTAAACTGTTACGAGCTTAGTATTTCCAAATTATTGCATGTCAATGTAAGGCAAGACAAGACATGCCTTGGTTCTTATGTAATTCTCTTAAAAACACATAAGATATTGACTATAATTTTGTCTGTGCTATGGCAATTCACAGTGGGGTGGTCTTGATGTTTCTTTAACTTGTAGACTGGACTGGACTAGTAAAACGCGGACTTGTAAAACGCCTCTAGACACTTCGAATTCCTTGGCCACAATCATCTTACGGCTCTCTTCAATACATAATGTCTCAAAAAAACAGTAACCTCAGAAAGAAGTCAGAAGCAAATAAGGTCGAAAGACCGAATTTGAACATATAACGGCAAATGTTCTAATGTCACGAACGTAGGAGTCGTGTAGGCCCGTCACCTTTATTTACCACATACTGCCCCCAAATTAAAACAGTACCCTCAGAAAGAAGTCAGAAGCAAATAAGGTCGAAAGACCGAACTTAAACATTTAACGGCAAATATTCCAATGTCACAAACGTAGGAGTCGTGTAGGCCCGTCACCTTTATTTACGATTGACTGTTGATTTCTGGACGGGCCCCGTTCTACCTCGTGCGAGCAATACAAACGACTGCACTCAACAGACGTCAAGTAGTGGAAAGAAAGAAACATATGCACACAACTCATAGCATCAATCCCGTTGTTTTAGTAGGGGTTTGCAGAACGAACATGTGCTATACTGCAAAAACATCTCCACGCTAAAACAGACCATAGAGTGCTCAAAAAAGCTAGAAATATGCCGTCGAAGAAACACACAAGAGCTTCAAACACAAATTGTTTCGCTCGCTAAACCGTTTAGTTTCCGTTTAGTGTCCGCGTTCTACAAGTCCGTGCTTAACAAGCCCTCGTTTTACAAGTCCGCGTTTTACAAGTCCGCGTTTTACTAGTCCTCGTTTTACAAGTCCGCGTTTTACTAGTCCGCGTTTTACTAGTCCGCCTTTTACAAGTCCGCGTTTTACTAGTCCGCGTTATACTAGTCCGCGTTTTACAAGTCCGCGTTTTACTAGTCCGCGTTTTACTAGTCCAGTCCAGTCCTCGAAATACAGTATGCCAAAACTCCCCGCCCTCTAAAGATAAGTCCTTGACGGTTCTTGTCGTTTTTCGGTGCCTATTCATCTTCGGCATCTTTCTCATCCACCTCTCGTTCTGTCCTGTGTCTGTCATCACACGAAAGAAAAGCTGATTCTCAAAAAATCTGCCACAAAAGGAAATTGACAAAAACAATATGAAAACCATATATCGAAAGTTTCTTATTCTAAAATTTTATCATACGTCTTAATTCAGAGCTACAAAGAAGTTCCTCCTTTTGAGTTATTGATACTGTTCTTACAGTACCTCTTTCCACTAGCGAAATTTTACAAAATTCCTTCGCGGCAAAAAAGTGAGCGCGAATCCAGAACAGACTCCAATCGAGAGTGGGTTAATTCTAGATTACTATTAATTAACTATTACAACATTCATTTTTAAAATAGTTTCCCAAGCCGACTAAGCTAACTAAACGTCGAGTGTATCTTTCAGTAAACAAAACATGCCGTTATGACGCCGGAAATCCAGCTCACGCATACTATACCCCGTGACTCACGCAAACCTCCGACTTACGTGCTACTACAGTCATTCCTTTCTAAACATTTTTTTTTGACCACCACCGTAACTTTCTACCCAAAAAACTCATGAAACCGCCCGGTTTTAACCTGTTTTAACCTTTCAAAAATTAGAGCGTTCGAAACTAAATAAGATCCGTAATCACAAACAACATACAGCCGTTTACCAGCACTCTTTAAAACTCCTGAAACCCTTCAAAATCAGGCAAAATAAATCTTTGAAATAACCTTTATCAATGATTCTTATTTTTTATTCAGTTCTATAAAATGCCTTTCATACACTACTGTCAAACAAAAATTTCAATTTCCTCAAAGTTTCAAGACAAAAGAATAACAAATATCTCGTGCACAATGTAATTTGATTAAGCCAATATTATCACGTCTAAAAATACTTCAAGCAATTCAGTGAAAACCCGTTTTTTTTTCGTATCAACGAAAACCACTTTCGAATAATCAATACATGAAAATAACAATAAGATCAAAAGGAAGAAAGGAACCTTTCTAATTATTTGAAGACTTTCAAAGCCGTGATATTATGCATCCAATCCGCGATAAAATTTAATTACAACAAAATCCAAGTTCTCATTTTGAATTCCATTTTTTTCAGTTGATACCTTTATCCAACTTGTGAAAAATTCCATTCAAGTTCCTATTAATACTGTACATTCCCAATGTTTTGCTCAGGTCTTCAGAAGCGTCTTACTAACCAAATCTAAAATAATTCCAAAACATGCTGTACAAACATTCTACTCTTTGTGACAAACGACTTGACGACCAATTGTTCGAAATGAAAATCGACACAGTTCTTCCTAAATAAAAAAAAAGTTTTACGGCGGAGTCAGGCTCAAAAAATATACCGCAAGATCACACCCCCATTCATAGTCAGAAACCAGCAAACCATCTAGTTAGCTAAAAAAAACACTGCGTGACATCAATGACGTTACCTTTTTCATTTACAAAAATAACTTTAACTTGTCAAAGTAAGTGCAATTTCACAATGGTGAATATATCGGCCCAGTTCTCGGCCGGGTCCAGTTCTCGGCCACTTTGTGTTTAACGCGTCTTTTCACACTCCAGTTGAATCAAAAAGAAAAGGTATTTCCTTCAAACGATAGACTGATTCATGTGCTTTAAGTATCTTGAGTTTGATCGTTCAATTCGATATAGAAAGCTCACACGTCGAGTTTACGCGGAGGTAGTTGTTTGTTTACGGCTCCAAATTCATGGATGTAGTTAAATTCGTATTTTATCCAAAAGCCCCCACCATACGAGCTAATTTTTGGCATGTGAAACGTAGAATAATTCAGCTTTCTGCTTTAGTTAACTTTTCGTTGAACCGTTGTATTTTTTGTTCTTAATTTACTTCGAAATTTTTTCTTGCGACGTTTGCGTATTTGCCAGTTCTCGGCCACCCTGCTCGCTATCACAGCTTAGCGCTTGGTTTTTAATATAATTTCATCTGCTGCTGCCAGAATGAAAGAAATAAATGTTTTAAAAATAAAGTTCAATCTTATCTCTAAGTTTTGAGCTGACTCTTGTCTTGTCTATTATTTCTACAACACCTAAATATTTCAAGACCTTTTCACTGCAAAATAAACCATCTAAATGCACGGGTCACACAATGCGGTTTTGCCAGAACCTGCACATAGGCAACTAGGCGCGTTAAAATCCTTCTTTTCTAAAGTAAAACAAAGCATCATAAAAATAATTTGGGATCGATATAGTATAAATAGGTTTACAGAGTGATTTTATGACTGTGAAAATTAATTGAGCATTTTTTTACAGATAATTACGCACAAGCTTTTTAGTGGCTGAGAACTGGGCCAAGGTGGCCGAGAACTGGGCCCACAAATGGAGCTTTTATTTTTATTATTGCTCGGGCAAATTAATTTTTGACCGGTCGATAGCTTTACACCAAAAAGCTGAATAATGTAGCTAGCTCTGGGAGAAATTTCAAGTTCCTGCGGTTCTTCTGAGGTAAGAAATACAAGTTTACGTCAAAAGTGGCCGAGAGCTGGGCCAAGGTGGCCGAGAACTGGGCCCACAAATGGAGCTTTTATTTTTATTATTGCTCGGGCAAATTAATTTTTGACCGGTCGATAGCTTTACACCAAAAAGCTGAATAATGTAGCTAGCTCTGGGAGAAATTTCAAGTTCCTGCGGTTCTTCTGAGGTAAGAAATACAAGTTTACGTCAAAAGTGGCCGAGAACTGGGCCAAGGTGGCCGAGAACTGGGCCCACAAATGGAGCTTTTATTTTTATTATTGCTCGGGCAAATTAATTTTTGACCGGTCGATAGCTTTACACCAAAAAGCTGAATAATGTAGCTAGCTCTGGGAGAAATTTCAAGTTCCTGCGGTTCTTCTGAGGTAAGAAATACAAGTTTACGTCAAAAGTGGCCGAGAACTGGGCCCCATACTGTACTTTGCACCGTAAGCTTTTTTCTCTGTCCTTCCGCCGAAGCAAAAAAACAAAACCTGATTACACATTAACCCAAAAGTCGACCAAGTGTGCCTGCAACGATTTCCTGTCAAAACTAAAATGAAAACCATTGCGGTATGCGTCACCCGTAGCGGTTTTGTAGCAACCCCGAGCTATCCCCGTCTTTTTGGCCGCGCCAGGAGACTACGCTCTAGGACGACCAAAGGGTAAACCTTAAATCGGCCACGCCCGATTAAATATTTTCCAGCCGACCGATAAAACTAATTTTGATCAAATAGCACTGTTTGGGTCCAGAATATATACATTTTATGCCATTTACTTCAAATTTAGTTCAAAAACACGCGCGAAAACCTATCCCGGCAAGCCGGGATAGCTCGGTCATAACCGTTTACATGGCAAAAAGCTGTCCCGCCTAGAAGGGTGCCCCGGGCAAGTAGACCGAGTGCCCCGGCAAGGCGGGTTACCCTTCTAGCATGTAAAGGCTTCAGTACGTTTTCTTAAGAAACGTATGAAAAGTTGGCTCGCCCAGGGTAGCTCGTTTAGCCGGGTAACTCGGTTAGCCGGGGCACCCGCCTTCCATGTAAAAAGGCCCTAAAAGTTAAGGTAAACGTCAAACAACTTCCTTTATTAAAAAACTGCTGTTCTGCCATCTTCTAAAGCACATCTTCAGTGAATCAGGTGTACGACCGGCAGTTCTGTTCTAATCCTGAATATTGTACCTGGGCCAGTAACCAAGCTTATCCGCGACACATTCGCGATATTCTCGCTCCACGTGGTTTTCATTTACTTCATGTACCCATTTGATACGCAAATCGTCGCCATCGTTAAATTCGAACTGTTGTTTGACATACTCGTCAATGGCCAGATCTTGTCGCTTATGTTCTCCTAATCTCCGGTGAACATTATTCGTTCGGCCCACGTACAGAACCTCCGGGGTCTTCTAATGGTACGGTAACGCCAATGAGGTATATACCTTCAACATGTGGAACATCGTCAGGATCGTAGGCTCTCCAAATCTTGTTAAGCAAACGTTGGCATATTGTGGAGACCATCATGCGCGGCTGAAAACTACGAACAAGAAGGATATTAATATCGAGAAATAACCGACGCATATTCTCATCTAGGATGAAAGAAGTTTTATTGTAAACATATTAGAAAAACATAATGACATTTAACACGGAAATCGAGCTGTCTATTTGGTTACGGGACATTGCTGCACTGCTCATTCATCACGGCAACTGATCGATTTTCCACTGTAACCGATCGCACATGATTGCTCATTTCGACCTTGTCAATCAATTGTAACTGGTGGTTTTCGCGGTCCGTCTGCTTTTTCAAGATGAATTCAACCGAAGATAGCTCTGAAGGGGGAGGGGGGGGGGGGGGGTATAAAAACCAATTTCACGGCCCAAATTTTGCCCAAATCCCCCTTCCCAGCTATTGTTTTCCCAATTTTCTAAATCCCAGTCCGAGTTCTATTGTTTATTTGTTTGTGATTTCCAGTCTCAATCACAAAGTTCCATTTTCCCAGTGACATTTTGCTCAAATTTCAGTTCCCATTTTACCCCTTCAGGCCCCTCTTAACAATGTGATATAACACGGCTTCATAGCCTCAACATTTAATATTCCTGCCCAAATCAACTCATTCTATCAAGAACGAAGGTTTTTCTTATGGACAGCTAGAAAAACTGAGATCGATCTACAATTAAGAGAGCGCGGCCAGTTCCAATACAAATATTACAGTTCTCCAATTGAATTGACTTTTCCCGCCCAAATAAATTTACGGGTTTGTTGTAAAGCATGGAAACGTACATGAGCTATATGGGCTCAAAAGGGTTAAGCTGTGTTTGAACTTGTCCAAAGTGTTTGTTTCTACATTACATGTATATTGTTGCATTTTATACATCACCATGTCCATAAAAATTCTGACCAATAAAAAACAACTGATATTACATGGCTAAGAAGGGTGAGCTTTATCGTGCCTGAGATTAACAGCTTTAGAAAATGCCTCTAAAGCAAATATTTTATTTGCCACTCATTTTTAATAAAATAGTAACATGTCATTGATAGACTGCATTGCATTCATGCCTGCGGCTTAATTCTGGCAGAATGCCCTGTTCTTGCCTTTTTTTCTAGGAAATGGTCACAATACTTGAATTCCTAGAAATGTTTAATTTATTCATATTGATCTTTTCACTGATCTTTTCATATTGATCTTTTCACTGAGTAGAACTCAAGATATATCTATCCAACAACACATGCCATGTTTATCTACATTTTTATTTCAGTTTAGTGAATAACATACGGCAAACAGAGCGAGCTGAATGTGCAGTATTTACATTCGAACAAACTTGTTGCGTTTCCACACAAGCAGAAGGAGCATTAATCACGATCAAGTGTCATGGAGGAAGAATAAATGTAAGTTTACATGATTGCAGTTCAGTTTCATATTTCTTGAGGAGGAAGTGTTGTGAATCTCCCTTCAAAATAATGATTAAGATCAAGTTTTAAGCTAAAAGATTGAGATTCCGTGATGGAGATGAGATTGACAAACGCTTGGCTTCGTCTCCGTTATTTTTAGCAGCTAGACCCTGCCATAAAACTATCGACTAGCCGAAACATTGTAGAATCTTCGACAAAACTCTTTTGGACAAAAACATTACATTGCAAGGAAAGTTGATCTTGGAAAGAAAGAGCAGTAAATTTGATTTGTTAGATTCTCGACTCAAATATAAAGCCCCTCCAAACTGTCTCCAAAGTTTGTCTAGATAGATATCGTGTCTCTGTTGCTGCTCTAACTTGAAGATTAGAATTTATCAAATCAAGCTCGTGACTCTGATAACATAGTCAGTTTCATAGTTAGATTTATTCCAGTTGTGTCTAAAAAGGGGTGTCGAATGGTAAATGCGAGACTTTGTGTCCAAGTTTCATTGTGTTGTCAGTCAAGAGGCCTTGACTGACAACATTTTATCACAGGAATCAGGCTGCCTTTTATGGCTCAGTACTGCTGCATCTTGTTGCCTTGCTAAGTTAACGAGCTTGCTCGATCGAAATTGATTTTGTCACCACTTCACTTTATCGAGACTAATGTAAGAAATTGCTTATTAAAATAGCATTCCCGCCCAAATTAACTGACCCATTTCGGCAGCCGAGAACCAAGTTTAGGCTTTGGACAGCCGCTAAATTGATATCAAAAGGCACCAAGATCGATATCCAATACAAAACTAGATCCCAACATGATTTTACATGCATGTAAAAGTAATCTGTTCTAATAATAAAAGCATCGTTACGGACTTACCTTGCTAAGAAGATTTAAGGTAATGGTCAACCTAGCTAGATCTGTTTGGAAGCTTTTGGATTCTGCTGTGAAAGTCACTCGAGCAATCTCTAACTTTCTCCTATGAAGAAAAGGTTTAATAATACAACCAAGTAGTTAAGAAAAAGAGAACATTTCTTTTAAAACCTATAACAGTTGTGAACACGTTCTATCAAGCAATCCAGATGTCTTTGTTATTCACCCTGCTATCAAATTATTTCATCAACAGACAAGATGCGACTATATAGCTACAGTAATATAGATCGCTCGCGACACGCAATTCAGTGTACGTATCAAGCTTAAAAACTGATAGTGATTTGGTCCTGTCGATAAAATAAGGTGTTCTACTGAACAAACGAAGTATAGATTTAAATCAAGAAACAAACTCACCTCTCTAAATCACTGTTCCACTGATCTTGTAAACAGAATGTCTTCTCGCTGATTTGAATTTCGCGCTTCTGGCTCCCGAGTTGATATAGACCCCATGACATCACGCCTGGAAGTTTACCCCGTCTTTCTAACCAATAAAAAAAAGCCCCATTTAAAATCTGATTGGCCAATCAGAAAAGGGTTATTTCCCTACCTCTGACAGTTTCAATTAGTAGGGATATTTCCCTTAAAAATGCTAATTTGCGTTTTTTGCTGTTTCATGATGCAATATCTTTAGGTTGTTTCTATATGAATTCTTTTGCGACAGTAGAATTGAATTTTCCGTCAGAAACTACAAGTGCTGGCTTGGCACATTTTTGGTATGATACAATTTCTGTAACATAGTACATGTAGTTATTTTCGAATAATACAGTTTATGTTTCACGTTCTTTTTTCGAAGTGAACACCGACTGACTTTGTTACTATGTTTGGCAGTGAGCCGGACTCCCTTTTTAGAGTGAATTTGCATTCATGCCTGTGTGCTTTTGGCAGAGTGCCCTATTCTTGCTTATTTTTCTAGGAAATGGTCACAGTGGTTGATTTACTCATGTACTCATATATGTTTTTCCTTGAAGCTGAACTCGATGTTAAGACCCAGCTTGTGCATTTGCGGTGCTTTCTTCAGATTTATTTCTGATTTAATTTACATGAGCGAATAACAGCCATAGAGAGGTCAAGCTGCCCGACCAATATTTGTTCTCGAACAACTTGTTTTGTTTTCACACAAGTAGAAGATGCCTTTATCAGGATCAAGGTCAAATAGAGGAAGAATAAACGTGATTGCATTTTCATTTTTTTCAGGCGAGTTGCGAATCGCCCTTCGAATAATTGTGATCGAGCTTAAGGCTTGAATGGCGTGTCAGTAAACCAGTTCCTCCGTTGTTTAATAGCCAGGCCAGTTGTATTTTTACTCTGCGCTAAAACCTGGAGTCAAAACTAAGGAACGGCCAACCCATTATAGAAAATTGCTGAGGGAGTGAAAACTCTTCAACAAAACTCCTTCCCTAGGCTCGATTTCCAGCCGTTCTGGGAGTCCGGTGCGTCATCCTCCTCCCAACGGTGTGTGGCAAGGAACGCGGGCTCACAAAACGGCTGGAAATCGAGCCTACTCCTTCCTCGGCGCAGAGAAAAAAGTTCTTACAAGGAAAATTAATCTTGCAGCAGTAAATATGATTTCTGATTAACACCTAAACCGCTTTTAATGTATGACCCCTTCACAAATCAATATCCGGAATAGAAATTATTGACCAGACCAGGTAAAAGAGGTAGTGTTGAAGTAGCCTGCGAACAGGCTTTCTGGAGAGCGCGCTGCCGGCGGGGCAAAAATGGAGGGGAATGCCTGCACGCATCTCTGAGAATCGCAAATGCCGCCCACGAACACCCCGCAGATTGCTTAGCTTGTCAATTGTCACATTTAAACAAAAGCATTTAAACCGCACGCCGGAAATTCAATTTAAACTAAGGAAAACAAATAATGGTCGGTCGCCAGCGAGCTAAAAATTACAGAAAGTTTCTTCTGACAGCCAACGGCCAAGTTCCGAAGATGCAGTTCACAGACCCAGAGTCGGAGCCAGTGCTCGAAAATCACTGGGAATGCAATTTCAAGGACCTCAAGCACCGGCCGTCGCGATTCACGAGAATGAAGACGCACTTCCAAATATTGAGGATATAATCGACCCTGATCTGCGATCGACCCGAGTAAAAATTCTGATCTTGTGGCCCAGTGGAAAAACAAATGTTCGAACACCAGATGTAAGTGAGAATATCCTTCTCGCGAAGAATATCGCCTCGAAAAATTGGCAAGCAGTCGCTAACGCCGTTCTCAAGAACGAGCAATTGAAACCAGACACGTTCTATTTTGATTTTTGTCTCTACCGGAAACATCGACAATGTCACAAATAATTAAAATCCACCAATCAGTACATTGCGTCCAAAATTTGGACGCGAACACTCGATATCCTGAGAGATGCGTGCAGGCTTTCTTTCTCGGCGCTTCGCACCTCGTCGTCGGCGCTTCGCGCCGTCCAAGCGCTCTTCGGAAATCTCCGGAAAGCCTGTTCGCAGGCTAGTGTTGAAGTTAAAATTTAACTTATGTCTAACTAGGTAGCAATCAAAAGACGAATGAACTGCCAAGCCCGGGGGGGGGGACTCGCATATGAAAGTGACGGGGATGCTCGTCGTCTCGCTTAGGGGTGTAAATTTCGGACTTTTGGTCTCGCTTAGGGTGTTCCGGGAAAAAACGCCCAAAACGCCAATATTTTTAGCCATAATGGTCTCGTTTAGGGTTACACACGAAGAAATATACAAATATAAACTCCATTCTTAGTTTTTTGGTATCTTTTAGGGGTCAAGAAAGGCTTGAGCCACACCCAGATTGGTCTCTTTTAGGGGTTCTTTTCAAAATTTCCGACGAGCATCCCCGTCCGTTTCATATGGGAGTCCCCCCCCCGGGCTGCCAAGTTTTGTCTGACCAATATTTTCGTAAAACTGAATGAATACAGTCATCTGCAATGGATAAAGATTACGAGTTTATTAATCTCAAGTCTAACCTTGCAAAAAGAATTACAATGAATAGCTGACAAACATTTAATTACTATCGCAGCTACACCTCTTTAAGTACTTGGTAAGACTTACTGACATTTGTTTCCATGTTTTTTGTTATACTCTGGCCAATAACCGAGTTTTTTATGCATACAGTCAAGGTATTCTCCTTCTACACATTCGCCATTTTTCTCCTCTACCCATTTGATTCGTAAATTTTGCCCGCTATTTAGCCTAAACTGTTCCTTTACAAACTCATCGATCGCCAAATTTTGCGACTTATGCTCTTGTAGCCGTCTGCGGATGTTTTTAGAGTGCCCCACGTAGATGTAGGGAACATCATTCCCCCGAACGTGGCCTATGGTATAAATGCCTTCATCCTGTGGTGCTTTATCAAGATCATTTGCGTAGGATCTCCAAACTTTATCAAGTAGACGTTGACAAATATTGGCCATCTGAGGGATAAAAAACGTCCATATTAATAACTGTAATGTGCCGATCTGCACCGGATAAAACTAAAGTGGTCAATTTGGCATCGTTACTGACTCACCTCGCTAAGAAGGGGGAACAGTAAATTTAGTCCTGTTCTGACAAAATAAAAGTCACGAGGCCTCTTCACAATTCTCAACAATTACTTTGCGATGGTTCTTGTGAACTGAAATAAAAGAAAAGCCAAGTAAAGAATCCACTGACATAAAATGCAGTGATTTGATCGAAGTTATACCCGATTTGTATAGTTTAGTGATATCGACAAACGGTTAAGCAAACTTTTACATGACACTGAAAAAAACTCAAACAGGAAAGGACTGGAAAAAGTCTGATCTAATAAAATTTCTAATAATTCTCCTTCGAAAGAAAGGCCAGCAACTCGCAATAAGACGCATCTACATCAAGAACGGTGGCATGAAATTTTGCTCGTACACGTGCCAGTGGCGTGCTAGTTAATGGACAATTTATCAAAGGAACTGTGCGGCTGGTGCTTTTCGATGCATTCTCTTCCGATAAGGGATCCAGACAGGCTAAAATATGCGAAGATTTATGTTTAACGTGGTCGTTTCCTTTCCGAATAAAAACCCCATAGCGTTTCGAAATAATTTCAACTTACCTCAGCCAAGGGTGTAACCCGAGTGAACCTGCGCGTTTGCATCAAATACCTATTACTACCTTCATTGCGTCACAGAATATTTTAATGTCGGCTTAAATTTAGGGGCCAATAAAAAAATTCTTGTTGATTAGGCTTAAATTTGATTGGTTAAAAGCTTAAGACGTTTACTTAGATTGACAGGTAATTGCGTCGTGTTGGATGACCCCCTTTTTCCAACGAAAACGGAAGTTAGGCTTATCGGGGTCCTATCATAGTATTGACGTTTTCGCTGGCGCGTGGCCAAAGTTTTAGACAGCTCAACCTCTCTTCTGTTGTTAGATTGCTCTATACATCTTAAAGCGGAGGCTCGCTCTGTCCGAAGTTTCACTGTGGTATACTTCCCTCGCCCAATCCTTAGTTTTGGAGGAAGACATCTAAAACACTTCACCTTTCTTAGGGTCAGTTAGAAAAACGAGGGACTACTCGGAGCCTAGAAGATCGCGAGCGAAAGAACCTTTCATACATGTTTAGGTGAAAAAAATTTGGGTGAAAATTAAAGCGTATAAGAAAAAGTATCACTATTTTTTTGGTCCTCAGTCCTTGCAATCCCCTATAAAAGATTGCCCACCCGGAAAATAACTGGAGTGTGAAATTTCCGAGAAACGCGATAAGAAGTTGACTGAGAAAGCCACTGTATCGATGTCGAAACAGTTATGTTGCGTCAGGCAGCAAGCTAACGCGAATTCTTTGGTTTGATGAAAAATACTCAACAAGCTTGCGAGGAAAGTCTGTCATTGTATAAATGGAGTTACAATGCGTTTCAATTCTTACTCAGGTACTTGTCCAATGGAGTAGTCTGACTGATTGTCTACAGATTGCCAGTGTTTTAAATTTATTGACCAGATCTAAGTTTTTCTGCAGAGAGGGAAGGGACCCCCTAGTCAGCCACGCCTTGTTTTTTGTTTACTTACGAGAGTTTCGGTATTATATTTTGTGCAGAGCGTGTGTAAACGAAATAGATCACTGTGAAACTGCTAAAGGTAATTAAACAGACTTCTAGTAGCACAACTTACAGCAATGCGATAAGATTTCGCTTCACCATACAATTTTCATAATTTCAATGGCATCGAAAATGGCGGTGGTTCATTCGGGGTCCATTTGGGTAAACTTGCGCGAGCACAGCTACAGATAGCGAGTACAGGGCACAGTGCTGAAGTAGCTGACTAATAGGAAGTTGTAATATTCGCCCATGTCTTATCTGCATAAAAAAAATGAACACCGAAGTCATTTATTCATAAAGTCTGTCTTCGCTTGTTATGAGAACAGTCAAACAAAAATCACATGCATGCGGCCCAAGCTCGCGCCAATGATGAGAGCAGTTTTAATAATTATCATAATAATTGCTTGAATACGCGAAAGTTGTGGCTTTTCGAGTTTCCACTACTAAGAACTCGCTTTTACTTTTAAACCTTTTAAAAAAGGATTCGGATCGGCCTGAGAAACGACACAACAACAGACGAGACAACAATGAATAGAGGAAAGTTGTTTTTCGTCGAAATGTCATAATATTCGGTTCGAGATCCGAACTGTACGACTTTCCAGTGGTGTGTTAATTGGGACTCCTCATATTGTGAGCTGGGGCAGCCTGTGACCAAGGCTAGTCTTCAGTTTCCTCATAAAATTGGTTTTACTATGTGAGCTTCTGAGCCCTTAATTAGCAATAGTTATTTTAAAAACTGAATCCATTCCACGCTCTGCTTGCGGGAACAAAGTTAACGTTCACACTTCGACTGGAAACGCTTCAGTGAACTACTTAGAAAACAGAAAAGCAACAAGATTATCGTCAATGGCCAGTAGGTTTATTTTTCACAACTTAGTCTCATCTTACAAATGTCAGTTCCAACATGTAACCAAATGTTTTAAATAGAAAACAACTTACAAAGCAGTTCTAGAACACTTGCTTGGCTAACATTGGAGCAACTTATATAAATGTGCCAACTGAACATTCATTTCCTCTTACGATGGACCTTATTATTTCCACGATAGACGTTGTACCTCAGCGCGAAACCACGTTCCCTAAAGCATTTGATGTACGCCTGCTCGTTAGTCTTGTGAAATGGATTGCTGATCCATTTGAAGAAAAGGTTCTTTCCACCATTTCTTTTAAGATTCTGCCTAAAAAAGGCATCGACCTTCTGAGCACCGTACTTATGGTTCTTAATTCTGTTATAGACATTGATCGACTGCCCAAGGTACAGGTACTGGTTGAGCAAATCAGTAATGGCCCTTACTGCCTCGTTCCCAGGTGTCCTCTTCCTTGGCCGTGCGCGGTTCACAGTGGCCCTTGCTCGTGATCGCTTTTCTCCCAGGACATAAGTCCCTCGCACGGGAGGGATCTTAAAGGCATCCCTGTACGGTTGCCACTCTTTATTTATCAGCTTGTTACAAATATTACGAGGCATCTGTTGAAAAATAAAGGAAGGACGTCATTACATTGTAAATCTTTATTTGTACATGATATTTTCATCAGGTAGGCGTGTCCCCGAAAAAAAAATACAAAAGAAGTTCATAAATTTCATTGTAAGGGTGGAGGTAAGAGTTGGTTGGAGGTAAGAAGTGTGATCTTTCCTGCTATCATGATTTAAATATTAAGGGCCTTGATTAGGGGTTGTAAATCCCCATTTCCCATCCCAAATTTTGCCCAAATCCCATTTCCCAGCCTATTGTTTCTCTAATTTCTCTAAATCCCAGTCCCTTTTTTTTTGTTTGTGATTCATTTTCCCAGTGAAAATTTGGTCACATCCCAGTTCCCATTTTACCCCTTCCTGCCCCTTTTAAAGAGTGGATAATTCAAAATCATGATAGTTTTGTCGCAGAAGTAAAAGCTTGACTGATAAATATTATGGTAAAATCACGTTGGTTAAAGGCCGAACACTTTTTTTCACATCTCACGTACACATAATACAGCAGAAAATGCTTTTTCGTGGCTCACAAAAAAAAAACCCCGTTACCATCTCTTAAGAACATTCCCCAAACAAAGTTGAGTTTGAGTTCACAAGGGTGAGGAAGAAGGAAAAACGTTTATCGAATCATCCCAATCTTTCACACTCGAGATAAACTAGAATGTCGCCATAGAGGTAACCTAAATTGGGTTTTCAACCAATTGCGACACATGTAGTATCTTAATCCCCGAATGATTCTGCGCATTCAATTTGGCAGCGCTCGAGAAAATCAGTTTTTGGCTTGAATAGCCCCCGGGGCTGCTTACACACCATGACTACATTTTGATTAATGCAAATGGTTAGCAGATAACGGTCGGTACACATCTAGTTCCCCGTTTCAAGTATAAGAATATAACGACTCGGAGTCAAGTAAATTAAAATTAATTCTTTCACTAGATCGCAAGGGAACCTGAACCCAGATATTTGACAACGGCCACCTGCACTTGCACTTGTAAGCCATCACGAAATCGAAATACATTAGGCCGAATCGCCTACAGTTTACAGAGTTAACAGCGCGTTAGAAAATAAACTTCGATTTTTTTAAAGGAGAAAGGATGAAAACGACCAAAGAACGTTGGAAATAATGTGAGAAAACGGTGGCTGGCACACAAAGCTTGCGGCCCGCAAAAATAGGCTCCGGCTGGCCAACTCGCGCATCATTCGTCCTTTCGAACGGTTGGCTTCGTCAGTAAACCAGAACCTCTCCGTTGTTACCGAATTATTTCATTAACCGTACCCTGTGATTCACGACTAGGACTTCACTAGGGTAATTATCATCACGAAGGATTAAGTGGAATCAAGAAACTAACTCACCTCTTTGAAATCAAGATTTCAGTGATTCCAGTGATAAGATCTCGAGAACAGAATGTCTTCTCACAGATTTGAATTTCGCGCTTATGGCTTCCGACTTATATAGACCCCACGACGTCATGTTTATTTGAGTTTACCTCGACTTTCTGGCCAATAAGGAAACGTCGGTTCTAAACTCTGATTGTTTGATCAGCAAAGGGATTTTCCTGACTTTTATAGATATAAACAAAGAATGGGATATTTCCCTTTTATAAACTGTCAATTTGAACATTTCTGTTGTTATAATTTCATAGCATTTTTACGTCACAAAAGAAGGGACTTTTCCCCAAGATACCGCAAGTGCTGGCTAAGCACATATTTTTGGAATGACATAATTTTTCTTATTTAGTTTATAGATTTTGGATAAACATTGTACATGTTTCGCACGACAAAAGTAAAGAATTTAGAGTTATTTTTTTCTCTCTAAACTTTACAAGTGTCCACAGTTACTTTGTAAAAGTTAGCACCTCATAAAGGCGTTACGATAAACTTTGATTAAAAGAAAACATTTAAGCTTTTTCTTTTGCTATTCATTTAACAGGGGGTAAGACTAATCTGCTTTCACGCCTGTCTGCTTTTGGCAGAATGCCCTGTTCTTGCTTATTTTTTCTAGGAAATGGTCACAGTGCTTGATTTCTTAGAAACGTGTATTCATAATGAATTCGTTGTTGCGTCGAACACAGTCTAACGACAGAAAGATTTTTGATTTCATTTATATACATCCCGGAATGACATACCTAGTTTTGTTTTCATATAAATAGAAGCTTTTTATCAGGAACAAGGTTGCATTAAAGAAGAATCAACGTAAGTTTACATTTCATTTCAACTTTATTTTTTTCAGACGAGTTGCGAATCGCCCATCGAATGAGTGTTTTCAGGTATTGAGCTAAAGGCGCACATGAAATTTCGTGGATACAGTTGGAACGAGTGGCTTCGTTGATTAACCAGTACCTTCGTTGTTAGCGAGGCTTTACTGATTTTGACTAAGTTTGTAAAACCTGCATGAAAGGACTAACGGCTGACGTAAAAGGATTGTAAAACATTGCCGAGGGAATGAAAATCAGTCTTTAACAAACTCCTTCGAAGAAATTCTTATATGGAAAATCATCATACAAGCCATAGATTGCCGAAAATTAAATATGGTTTGCTTCTAGGCCCCATACAAACTAAGCCCCCACCAAAACTGAACTTTACATCTACAGAATAAAGTGATCATTCAGCAATTGGGCTGCATAAAGTATGAGTAAATAGAAAGCAAACAAACTTGGACAAATTAACTAATGTTTTAATATTGAAAGGTTGTCGGTCAGGCAATTCACGCGGACGTAAGACTAAATGAAGACAAGTCATGTAAAATGGACAAAAGTCACCAGTTTATTAAGTCTCAGATCTATGTTTGTAATCAAAAAAGCAGCATACAGCACATGTGTTCTTAACGAGACTTAGTTACATGTGTTTCCATGTTTTTTGTTATAATCTGGCCAATAACCGAGTTTTTGATGCATACAATCAAGGTATTGTCCTTCTACACATGGGCCATTTTGCTCCTCTACCCATTTGATTCGTAAATTTTGCCCTCTATTCAGAACGAATTGCTGTTTTACAAACTCATCAATCGCCAAAATTTGCGACTTATGCTCTTGTAGCCGCCTGCGTATGTCGTTGGAGTGCCCCACGTAGATGTAGCGAACATCATTTCCCCGCACGAGGCCTATAGTATAAATGCCTTCAACTTGAGGTGCTTCGCGAAGATCATTGGCGTAGGATTTCCACACTTTATTGAGAAGACGTTGACAAATATTGGATGCCATCTGAAAAATAAAAAAGGCGGAATTAACAACGGTAATAAGCCGGTTTGCGCCGAACTTAAGTAAAGAAATTCGTGTGGTCACAGCGAAATTTTGCCAAATTCTTGTCGCCTGACAACTCGAAGTAACTGAAATACGTTGTTTGAGGGTTCAAATATCAACTTATGGGCCTAAAAGAACACCGTTATGCTTTCATGGCCCGTTCCAGTTAAAAGGGTTTTTCAAAACGTTTCTTCCGTGGCCATTTTCATTTATGTTGCGAGTTCAGTAGAAGTATGTTTTGGATAGTTTGCAAAGAAAGACATATTTTATTAATACTAGTGAATTTCAATGTTTGATCAGCAATACTCGAGAATGTCGATATTTACCGAATATACCTTTTAAAACGACACATTATATTCTTCAAAGTTTTTGTTGTGCTTTTCATCGAGTAGCGGATTCAAACTTATGTAACTAAAAAAAAAAAATCAATTGAGTAAGCCCGGAAGTAAGAAATTGAAAATAAAAGCATCTCTACCGACTTACCTCTCTAGGAAGGTAACAAACAGCTTAGACTGATACCGCGTGAAAGCCACGAGGCCTACGTCTTAGATCTAACCTACGAAGGAAAGGTTGAGACAACAATGATTTTGCAATAAGTTATTGTCAACAAATTAAGAAAAGTAAAGAATGACATATAAATGCACTAAAGATGTAACATTGATGACTTCAATGTTAAGTTACAACTGTCGACATGAAAGGCAGTGATTTGATCGACGTTACACCCGATTTGTATAGTTCAGTGTTACAGGCGAAAGGTTTACCAAACTTTTACAGGTCACTGAGAAAACTCACATTTCGAACAAACAGGAGAGGACTAGAAAAAGACTAATTTAATGAGTTTTCTAACAATTCTTCACCGAAAACTAAGGAAGGCCAGGCAACTCGCATAATACGAGCTAAGACGCACCTACATCAAGAAAGGTGGCCATGTTTGAAATTTTGCTCGTACACGTGCTAGTGAACCGGCAGATAATTTACCAAAGCTTTTGCTCTTCGGTACATTTACTCCCCATAAGGGATTCAGACGGGCTGAAATATATCCAGATAACAGTCTCAACGTGAACGTTTACCTGCCCAAATAAAAAACTGCCGTATAACGGTACGAAATAATATTCGCTTACCTCAGCCAAGGGTGTAACCCAACTAAAGCCCCCGACGCATTTGCAACAAATATCTTTCATTATCTTCATTACGTCACATAATTTTTTATGTCAACTTAAATTTATAGACCAATAAGAAATCTCTTCCTGACTAGGCTTAAATTTGATTGGTTAACAGCTTAAGACTTTTACTAAGATTGACAGTTAATAACGTCGTGATGGTTGACTTCCTTTTTCCAAGGATATTTCCGCTGGCGTGTGACCAAACCGGTTTAGTAAGCTCGTCGCCTCTTCGGTTCCAGTTAGATTTGTTCTTTATATCCAAGAAAAGCAGAGGCTTTTTCGGTCGAGGTACCGGTTTGACTGTGTAATACTTCGCTCGCCCAATCTTCTGTTTTTGAGGAAGACATCTGAAACACCAAACTTTTCTTAGGGTGAGTGAGAAAAACGAGGGACTACTCCGAGCCTAGAGAGAAAAATGTTTAGGTATATGTACCGCATACAACAACAGCTGCTAGGGGCTATCAGATTACCTTATTATAGGAATATAACGAAGCATTTTAACAGCGCGAACACAATTTACGCGTAATAAAATTAACGCGCATTTAAGAAAAGTTCTGGTTAAATGCTTGCAGCAAACGTGTTTACATCAATAAAATTAACGCGAATTTTTGAAATTCGCGTTAATAACATGTATCGTTAATTTCCTATAATAAGGTATACACTAGCTTACACTGTAAGCATGTTTGGAATCTTCGAACGGGAAGCGATAATAATAAACGAAAAGGCGAGGCGAAAGTCAAGATTTAAGTGAAAATTAAAGCAAATTTTTTTCTTAAAATTTTTCTTCCTCGTTCGGATCCCATATAAAAAATTTCTCACCCAGAAATTACCTGGAGTGTGACATTTCCGAGAAATGCAGGATCAAATGTATGCAAGGCCTGCTAAGAAGTTGACCAGGCTGAAAACGCCACCGTATATCGATGTCGACTGAAACTGTTTTGCTGCGTCAAACAGCAAGCTTAGCTTGTTGTTTTGCAGCGCGCAATGCTTTTAGAACGTAATAAATCGTGCTTTTGTTTGGTGAAAACACCCAACATGCTTGCAAGCAAGTCGACTGAATATTCAGATGAAGTTTAATATAGACTTGTCGCAAGTCGAACTCACGAAAATTAAGCGAGCGAAGCGAGGTTTAGGCCGCGAAGCGGCCTAGTGAGCGACGAAATCGCGAAAACGAGCGACGCAAGTCGTGATAGGTCATAATCCCGGCGCGTCATAGTAAAGACGAAGGACTTTATTGAAAGTCTAGTTAATGAAGTAACAATGCGTTTCATCAGTTCTTACTGTACTAGTCCACTGTAGCAGCTGTAGCAGTTTGACTGACTGTCCACAGATTGTGTTTTGAACTTTTTGACGGGATTAAATTTTTCTGAGAAGAAAGAACAAATTTGTTGCATTTCCGAACGCGTCTAAGAATCCATACTGATAAAGGTAACATAGGGCTAGCCGAACCATTTAATTTCCCCTGAAAAAATTCTTCTCATTTGTGAACTGTACAAAATTCATCAAGTCTTCAACTTGCCAAATGAGGATGACAGTTGACAAGAGTTGATTCTGATGAGAATTTTCGTTAACTCTCGTCAACTATCATTAACTCTGGCCAAACGAAAATGAAGGCTCACCAAACTATCATCCACTCTTATGAAAAATTTGAGCACGTTCAAAGTCGATGAGAGTGCATGAGAGTTACATGCCAAACGAGAGTGAGTGAGAGTTTGGACTCTCATCAACTCTCATCCTCGTTTGGCCCGGGCTTAACGCAAGGTCACTTTCAATCCACAGAACGCAAAAAGAGGGTCCTGAAGGGGGGGTACCAAATCCCATTTCCCAGCCCAAATTTTGCCCAAATCCCATTTCCCAGCCTAATTTTTGTCTAAATCCCAGTCCCAGCAGTGAAATTCCCAGTGCGTGGAAAATCTGGTCTCAAGCGCATTATATCTGTCTTGTTTTGATTGTTCTAAATGAAGTCCACTTCCCTGAACTTTCCCTTCGGTGCCCTATATAGGGATTGTACCCAGGTGCAGGAAGAGCGAGTTCAGAATAACTTGCATGCACATGCTCAGAAATCCGTCGTCACCCACCCCCCCCCTAAAAAGGGGGGGGGGGGGTAACAAAACCATATAATTCATATTCCACAGCACCTTTGGACACGCACGCGCACAGATGATAAATTCAACAATTTAGTACCTATTATTTTAATTACGGCTTTAGACAAAGGTAAGGACAATTTTTCTTGCAATCGCGCGCTTTAGCTGCATACCCGGTAGTTGAATTTTTTATTTTAGTGAACTATTTTTACCCTAGCGCACACGTTACATGTAAGAAATGCCACACGTCTCTGTCGTTTTTTATTGATTTGTTTTTTAAAAGCATGCGCATGCAAGTTATCCTGGACTTTCTTTTCGCACCTGGGTCGCAGCCGGATAGTTCAAAGACTGGACTATCCAAAATCATGCTCTGCTAGTTATTATCACTAATATTGTTGAGGACATCACTTTTCATTTGTTGGTTTGTCTTGTAGAGAATAATAGAATTTTTAAAGCTATCAAGTTTTTATCCCGTACCAACCACTACCCTGACTGTCAACAACTTGCTGTCACTTCTTTTAAATATTTCATTTGTCATGTTTGTGCCGATGCTCAGTCATAGCTGTTCCGCTGAGTAACTTAACTTACACGAAAATTGATCGAGACATGATGAAAACTCGTGCAGTGCGGTCCTTTCGTTTCAGAGTTTTCAGTGTTTTAACTATTCAGTGCCGGCCTTTAAGAACATAACATTAAAGAGCACAAAATATGAAGGTTTAGTCATATACTGACACGTTTCCCATTCCCATTTTTTGTTTCCGAATCCCAGTCCCAGTGACCTAAATCCCATTTTCCCAGTGAAAAAATAGGTAAATCCCAGTAAAAATAGGCAAATCCCAGTTCCCATTTTACCCCTTCAGGACCCTCCAAAAAGATGGCGACTGGTACATTTTCCCATAGTTACGTTCTTAGCACACGAAAAACCTTTAGCACACGAAAAACCTTTAGATACTTATAAAAACGTACATAAAAGTTTTAAAAACTTCAAACTTAGCATACACAATGTTAATGTTAGAACTGGGACAAATTTCGGTAAAAAAAAACTGTTAGGTTCGCAAGGTATTGTGATAAAATGTGCAGCCGCCATCTTTTTTCTTACAGTGTTTTCTTATTTTTCTACAGTGGAGTATTCGATTAAATGGCTCCAGAACATTTTTTTATGCTTACAACCTAAAGAGTGTTGTTAATTAATTTTTCAGAGAATTTTTTGTTTCTAAAACGTAGCATTACTCAAAATGTATTTGCCATACAAAAATTTCTAAAACAATGCTAGCATAATTGACACAGGTTGCAGTCTCTGTAGTACATTTAAGTGAACCTTATTCGTCCTATTGAATATAGGAAGTGAATAAAACACAACTTATAATTAAGGTCGTTGGCAAATAAACATGTCCCGCTCAAAATCATGCATAGGCATTGACGACCTGGAAAAAAAACTGTCGCGACTTAGTTGCATCGTGTTTCAAGTTCCTTATTACTTATTAAAGACTGGCCAATAACCGAGTTCTGAGTACATACAATCAAGGTATTCCCCTCTTACACATTCGCCATTGTTCTCCTCCATCCATTTAATTCGTAAATTTTTTCCATTATTTAGACGGAATTGTTGTTTTACAAACTCATTAAGCATCAGCTTGTCTTTACTTTTATGATTCTGAACCCGCTTGTGGATGTTGCTTGAGTGTCCAACGTAAATGTGTCGAACACTTCCATATGGGTGCAAGAAGCCGATTGTATAAATGCCTTCAACTTGTGGTGCTTTATCAAGATCATCGGCGTAAGACCTCCATTCTTCAGCAAGTAGACGTTGGCAAATGCTAGAGGCCATCTAAGAAATAGAGACTGAGTTTTTACATCAATTAAAGAATAAGCGGACTACGCTGATCAAAAGATTAAACTAAAGAAAGTGATATAACAGTCGCGGCAACACACAACTAAAATAATATCACTAAACAACAGGCGAATGCTCTCATAATTGGGAACAACCCATTTTAAATCACACATTCATGTCAGTTTCACATTCTCTTTGTAACATTTTTGTTACAGTTGCACTTTCTCAATTCGTAAGTATTAAACGTTTTCAAGCATTAACCGACCTTTTCCATCTATCTCTTGAAATCATATCAGTAAATTAAATTAACTCAGGAACTGACGATAATGAAGCTAAGTTTCTATCGAAATATGTGTCTTCTAGAATCGAAAGGCTGTCCTTGTTCTTAAAAATATAAATATGTGTGTATAAAATTTACCGGTCATAAAAATAAATAGCTCTGACGAATTACACGTTTTTGGTGCAGAATGCACTTTTGTGATGGTTTGGTGGGCAGTCGTGTGATAAACCCCTAAACCCCTCAAGCGCTAAAGCACTATGGTGTAAACTTTTAATCAGCAATTAATTAATTAATATCAATTAATTAATTATTCCTTGTGGAGGGGGTGGGGGTGGGGAGCACCTGACCGTACCCCTAGGTAAAACCTGGAGCACATCTACGTTACTTTCATATGAAGATCTCAAACGTATATATTTGTTTCAGAAAACCCTTTGCTCTCCTTGTGGTACTACTCGACGTTCTAGGGCAACGTTCTTTACGCCAAACTCATGCGCAGTTTAGTCTACATTTTTTGCTGGAACTCTCATGAACATCGCTTGTATTGCGTGTTTATGGTAGGATTCCTGCAGACTTCGTGGCGCCAAGTAAAAACCGCAAATTAATTAAATTAGATTTTGAGACTTTCACAGTGCTTTCGTAATTACGTATGCAAAAACTTGCACCGGGATTTTCGGCGTGAACACCTGATAACCAGGAAACAAATATCCTAGCTGTACTGCGTTTTAAAAAACCTGTCGAAAAAGATGTTTTTTGATTAGATTTGTTTCTTTAGTTTTTGAGAATCGTCTTTCGTGCAGTCTAAACCGTAACTTAATTAAATTAAACAAATGTCATCGATGCCGCCGTAAAACAAACAAAAAACAAAAGTTTCATGTTATCGCATTTTCAAGGAAGACAAAAGTATTTTGTTACAGACGAACAAAAGTGTCGTGTTACGTTTGCAAAGATTAGCGTAAGGAACACCTGGGAAAGAGTACAAGTAGCCTGTGAACAGTTGTTCCGAAAGTAAAATAAAGCAAATAAACACGAACATATATAAAACATCATACTTTCAATTGTTCCATATTGCATTCTGCACTTACCAAATCATCGAGATTTTTGCATATTCAACAACAAATAGATGTTGCTTGTTTTAGCCAGTTTCATTGTGTTACGAGTCCACAACTACGCTAAGTAAGGGCCTGTTTATATGGAGGAGAGTTGTCCCTGGTAGGAGGGTAACCCTCCATACCGAGCCACCCCGGGTGAGAGAGCTTTTCATACGTTTCTTTATAAATAGCTGCGAACCGTTTATATGAGAAATTGCAAAGTTGACTCGGGGGGCAGGGTGACCCTGGGTGAAGGGTCACTCGCTTTGAAGGGAGGGTGACCCTGGGGAGCGAGCCAACTTTTTTCCATATAAACAGTTTGGTTATTTTTGCCTCACCTACCAGGGAAAAGTTGACACATACGGAGCATGCGCAAACGCTAAAATCAGCAAAAGCAAAAGTGCAGATAAATTGAAATCGAAGTCGGCGGTAAATTAGTCCAAAAAATGGTCTTGGTCGACGATTCAGCGTTCCTGATTTTAGAAAAAGCAGCCATAATAGATGTTTCAAAACAACTCTCGCCAGTCTTTTGAACCGAGAGGGCCAAGTTTTGGCTCGGTCAACAGGGACAACTTTCTCATCTAAACGCTCGGCAAAAGATGGCTCGGGGAAGAGGGTAACCCTCCTACCAGGGACAACTCTCCTCCATATAAACAGGCCCTAAAACGTACCACATTATAAATTGACTTTGAAAGGTTTCATAAGAAATTGTTCCAAGCGAGTTAAAACGGAAAAAGAATTATAGCATTGCTACTTACCTTGCTAAGAAGGTTAAACTCCGAACCGAATTAGACCTGGTCGAAACCGTGAAAGTGAAACGCGTCCTCCTAATTTTTCCCTACGGAAGAAATGGTTCATACAAACTTGACATTGTGATCATTCTGAGCAACTAAAAAATAATTCTGGAGGAAATGCAAACGGACCAAATAGTTGTAGGCTAACATTCTACTACAGTGGCTGACAATTAAAAATGATATGAATTTATCAAAGTTACCCAGCGTTCGATGTATACTATTTATAGTTATTATTACTGAGGACAAAATGCTCGCATTCTGTCCCTTAGCTCTTACATAGGCTTTTTGTTTCCCCACTAAAATGCTCCACCTTAATGCTCAATTTTTCTCACTAAAATGCTCGGTCTCCCACAAAAAAGTCACTAAAATGCTCAGATGATGCTCATTACACAACCGGTTTTTTTTTAATTAATTTCAAAGTTTTTAACATGGTGTTAACTGTAAACACTTACAAAAACGTACAAGTGTTGCAAGTAACAACAACATCGTTTACAAGTTCATAAATATGGCCAAAAAAAACATAATCCTCGACGAGGCTAAGTATAGAAAGTAGTTGACTATCTCTAAAAAAGTTATTTGTTGTTAAATTTTGAGTTTTAGTCTTTATTTTCTCTAAAAAAAATAATTTCTTTTTTATTTTCTGGGAAAAAATATCAATTTTCCGAGAAAATTCCACTAAAATGCTCGAATAATGCTCAATGCTGTTGCCTCACTAAAATGCTCGAAAAAATGCTAGCATAATGTACAAAAGCCTACTCTTACACTGCTGTCAGAAAACGCAAACTTCAAGATCAGGAACAGACTGACTCACTGCATTCAGCGATGTCTAATAGGATTTTGTCCAAAATAATCAGAAGATTAGACAACTCGCATAAAAACACGTGCAACGGCTAGATAATTTATCGTGGAAGCTCAAGTACAGCTTTCTTTTGCATTGATGACTCTGCTACTCGATTTATATTACTACACATATAAGGACATCAGACAGACCGAAATACGTCTAGATATTCAATTTAAAATCACAATTTTTTTGCTTCCCAAATAAAAGAAACAGACTAACATAATCTTGACTTACCTTTGCCAGAATCGAAAGAACTAATCTCGTTGAAATCTTCATTACCTTCATTACATCTCAGTATAAATTTAGAACCCAGTGAAAAAATCTCCCAGGTCAGGGTTCGATATGATTGGTTAAAACTACAGGAACTTTTGTTTAGATTAACAGGCAGTTAATTAGTTCATGTTGAATGACTTCGTGCTTCCCACGATGGCAGAGGTAAGACATATTGCAAAAAAAATCAGTATTCATTTATTCAATATTCTGAGGGTAAAGGATGTGATAAAGACGCTTTAAACTCTTTCTTCCTTAGTTCTAAGACAGATTATGCATATATGATGATGGATGTTGGAGGGATATCAACAAATCACGGGGACAAATCCCTTCGTGAGAACTACCGGTCCTATTTTTACCAAAAAGAATTTTGTCGCGGAAACCAAAAGAAAATGAGGGGGACTTAATCGTCCTACTAATCCAACTGTTAAATTTAATTGTAGGGACAGGTCGCAATTGTACCCTCGCGATATCAGAGAACTTTTCGTTAAATCAACTGTAATACCTCTGTTAGACTATGCGGATGTCACATGGGGAGACAAAGCCAATTTGACTCTTATGAAGAAAGTCCAAGTTCTGCAAAATTTAGCTGCCAAAATTGTGCTCGATATGCCAAGGCATTCATCTGCTACCGAGGCGCTCCAACAGCTTGGCTGGGATAATTTAATGGAAAGAAGAAGACTTCATAGATTAATTTTGTTTTTTAAGGCATTAAATGGCTTGATTGACTGGGATTTTTTATAGCTTTAAAGACATTCATAATTATAATACTTGTGGACGAAATGACATTTGTAGGCCCAAGTCATGTCGCTCCTGGGGCCAGAACCGTTTTATTAATCAAGCTGCTCACGAATGGAACATTTTACCCGACAAAGCAAAAAGCGCATTTGACATTTTAACTTTTAAAAGACATATTAGAAGTATTTGATAAGTTTTTTAATTTCTTATATTCATTTTTTAAAATTTAACTTTTTCATCTTCTATTTTTAATATTCACTTTTTAACCATTTTTATCATATTTGTTATTTATTTTATGCAGGGCCCCACTGAAAACCACCTTTTTGTGACGTGCACGTGGGCTGCCTGCTAAAATATCTTTATTATTATTATTATTATTATTATTATTATTATTATTATTATTATTATTATTATTGTATACTGTTTTGCCTGTGAACAGACCCTCTAGGGGTTCAATAGGGCGAAAAAAGGAAATTCGGCAAAAGAGGCGAGCCCAGCGTGGCCTGAGGAAGAGAAGGGAAGGCTCCACACACTCGCTTGCTCGCGCACCGATTGTTTGGGGAGCTGGGGAGCCTGTTCGCTGCACTAAATACTGTTCCGGGGACAAGTCCCTGCGACAAAATGAAAATAAAACCAATCATACCAATTGCAGAACTTCCTTATTTAAGCTGCCATGACTCATCATAAACTCCATCCTCGGAGACCCAGCGGCAGTTAGTGGGTGCGACGGGCAGCTTATCGGGACGACGGGATCTTCGGGCGAAAGTTTACAAGAGCGTAACAGCCCCGGGGCACTTTGTCTTACCGAACCAGTTCCAGAAGCGTTTGAACTCCTTCCTCCTGATTGGCCAGAAAAATATTTTTCTGAAGGAAGGAAAACTCGACGTCGTGGTTAAAATCAAACGAGAGCAGCGCAAAAAGGATGAACCATTATTTAAAATAATGTGTCATTGCTTTCATTACCTTCTGTATAACAATTTTTTGAAAACACGAAAATCGGGGTCGGTCGGACGACGCTAAACAGAGAAAAAAGGGGATGGCCTAAGGAAATAAAAATAACTATGACGCTAATGTACATGGAAGCTATAACAATATTTATCGAGGATCAAGAATTGCATTGGTGGCAATCCTTGCATCCATTTTTAGAAAGCTCCATAGATGATAGATCACGCCTCGACAAATAAAAACTATCAGAATGCAAATGGTCACACAACACATCTCCTCGATAGTCAAAGCTAACGCAAGAAGGCCATATGAGAAGTCTGCGTGTTGGAGGGGGTGAATAGGGGTACGCAAATTCGCCATGAGTGCTATTTTTGGCCAACTGTGTCAACCTGCCGCTTAATCCAAAGCAAAATAAAAATGAACGCCTAAGTATATATCACGCATTGCTTGCGGGAGCAAAGTTCACACATTCACTAAGAATTTAATTTATTAAAAAAAACACGATACATAACTTGCTCTGTTACAAACTTGCAAAATCACTGTAGCTGTATACAATTCATTAAAAGTTAACTGAACCATAAAAGTTGAGGTTTAATATTGTTACAAACGGTTACTCTGACCATCTGAAACCTACTGTTACTTCCACTAGGTACTAATTTCAACGCTTAATGTTATACTGTGGCCAGTAGTGCAACTTGTGTGCAATACATTTAATGTATTCCATCTCGACGGTTTCTTCATTCTTTTCCTTGATCCATTTTATGCGAAGGTTTTCGCCGCCATTTGCCTCGAATTCCTCTTTAACAAATTCGTCAATCTGTAAGTGTTGGCGTTTATGCTCGCCGAGTCGTCTATGGACATCATTAGTACGCCCGACATAAAGAACTTTTGGTTCCCCGTACAGTTGCCATTGGTTATGGGGAACGCCAGAGAGGATGCCAATGCAGTAAATCCCTTCTATATCGGGGACGTTTTCCAGATCGTACGGTCTCCACACTTTTTCCAATAACCGCTGACAAATGTTTGAAACCATTTTGTCGGATCTAGGCACACGAAAAAAAATGCAAATATTAATATTAGAATTTTGAAAATAAAATTCTTATATATTCTCCATGGAAAATTCCATTCAATGAGTATAATTAATAAATAAATAAATTAACAAATTAATTAATTAATTAACTGAACTTTTTTACAGCGAAAAAAATTGCTCAAGATCAGCCCAGTCCACCACAGAAACTCCAGGGCCTTCGTCAAAAGGGCCCTGCAGCTGGGACGAAGCACGTGATCTCGTGATAATTTCGCGTACTTCTTGTGTGACTCTTTCTAGGAAAGTTACTTTCACGCTTGAGCAAACAAGTTTCTGAGAAATCGTACTTCTTATCCGATTCGAGCTTAGTCAACAAAATGATTTTTACAGTAAAAATATTTACCGTTTTCTTTTATTTCAACAATCGTTTTTGTCAGTGGGTACACAGGAAAGCCCTGTGGCTAGTTAGCTATACCAGTGGAGCAAAACACCATAAAAAAAAAAAACAATTTATAAATAAATATGTGGCCACGAGCAAGCCAGTATATATCGCGATCGTAGGTAGCGAATGTGAAAAAAAAAAAAAAAGCTAGGTATAACTATGTTTTTACCTTGTTCACTGATTAGGAAGCCGACTTCACGAGACTTCACAGGATTCGCTGTAGCTTCTTGTGTGCTGTAAGAAACAAATTGGTGTAAGTATTGCTAGCGCCCCTGTACTAGCTAGGGCTAACTACTCTAGACTATATAGAACTCGCACATATTGCAATAGATCATAGATTTCATCTGGACTGGGAGCAGTCCCTTGTTTCTGTAGTACGCCGAGCGTCAAGCAAAGAAAGAGCGCAAGTGAAAAAATGGATTCTCAACGGCCATTTCTCCACCCGCGCTCTTTTGTTCGCTTCAACCTCGACGGACTACGAAAACAAGGAACACTCCTCGCACTACTCTAAATTTCATCTGAGATGAGTAACAAATATGGAAACATCGTTTCACTGCCTCTACGTAACATTTATTAATACGACGTGGAAGGCCTAAAGCTTATCAGTGTATAGACATGACTAGAAACAGTCTAGAAGAAATAACGCACGATCAACTGCAATATATAAGTCAAACATACATTTCAGACATTTAACCGTTTTCATTTCTTTTGTCTGTTGAAATAAATTAGTAAATTTATCGAACGAAAAAAAGTAGCACTGAAGGAAGTGTCTTACCTTGAGTTTTCTCAACTCTGTTCTATCTTGAGGATAAAAACTTTTTCCGATCGAAGTGTTTGCTTATTTGAACTTGGCGCGTTTCAGGCACCGGAATATATAGGCCCAATCAAGACCTTGGCCTTGGCTGCGATGACGTAATGTTTGTCTCTTCTCTGGCCAATAACAAAGACCTCTTTTCAAGATCTTTAAATCTGATTGGCCCATCAGTGAAGGGTTATTTCCCTACCTGTATTATTAGCTATAAACAAAGTTAAGGGATATTTCCCTTTCGATAAACTGCTGATTTGCACATTTTTGTTTTTACATGTATATGATGCAATATCTTCAGGTTGTTTCTACAACATTCTTTTGCCACAAAAGAATGGATCCTCTCCCCCCCCCCCCCCCTTAACCCCTCATACTTTCCGAAACCGCAATTGCTGGCAAAACATATTTTTGAAAGAATACAATATTTCTCTGATACAAGTATAAAGGCAGAAAGTAATTGTATCTCCGAGCTCGAGTTTAGTGCGTGAAACTCGGAGTTACAATTACTTTCTGTCTTTATATTTGTATTTAGCTCTGCATATTCATGAACAGAACACTCCTAGGATAAGTGAAGCAATTTAGTCATCGTTTATTCGTTTATATTTCTCTGATATATAGTTTGTTTTCTGCTAATACGGTTCGTGTTTCGCGCCCCCATTTTTTTCCATTTCATGTTTTTGTCCGTTTGGTCTTGGGAATGAATTCAGATCCATCCTCCCCAGTGCTTCGCGTTCTTTAGACGCCTGACAATTTTTGCCAGTCGGGTAAGGTATGTCGGCCGTTCCGTTTTCTTTGGACTTCGTGGGAAATTGATACTTTGTTTGAGAGGGAATTCTTAATGTTTCTTCTCATCGATACCAACTTTCTTGAAACGCCTGTCGATCTAAACTTGTTCATAGTGAAACACGAAAAAAGTTCGCAATTACAGGAAGAGAATTCAGCAGCATGTTTACGAGTGGTGTAGAACAAAATATTGCGATTAGCAGCGATCTGGAGTCCGTGTGATTGATTTGAGAGGCGATACTGTGACTAAACCCAGCAAGGAAATGAGAAAAGCAATGGCGGCTGCGGCCTAAGTAGGTAACGATGGTCACAGTGGTTGATTTCGACTCACGCTTTGATTCTCGAATGTCTACAGATCTTTTCTGATTTCTGATTTCAATGACGCCTACACAGTGGCGGCTATCAGTTCAAATGCTGTAAGCAGTCCGGAAATATTGAACATGGTCCTCTTCTAAATCCTTACAGTTTTCCAAATGTAATTCTCCAGCTCCTGCTACAATGTGTTACACGTGGTGCCAAGAAGAAACACCAGATTTGAGCGGAAAAGGCGCGCAGGTGCTTTTCTCGTACAGCTTTTGCTCCTCTTTCGAAGAGAACGAAAGTCGCGGAAGGTGAGGGGACTTCCATGTAACAGAGTTCTCCAGGTAGGAAAAGCACAGACTGTTCGACTTGTATATATGTCTAACGAGAATTGATTACTCAAGTGTGACGTTTCTACGTGTAAAAGAATGTTTCAGGGCTTTAGAGGAGCTTTAATGCGCACGAAATTGGAGCACCTCACTAACTCCGGCTTTTGCGAATTATTTGGTGGTCCAGAACAATCTAGCTAAACTAATTTCTATCGTTGAAGGTAAATTTTAGTTATATGATCTTTATTCAGAAGATTGATTGCAATTCGGGACCCTCCTTATTGCACGATGCATCAACTGACAACTTTTCAGAAAACAAGATTTTAAAGTTGTCAGTTGATGCATCGTGCAATAAGGGGGGTCCCGAATTGCAATCAATCTTCTGAATAAAGATCATGAAACTTATCTTAAGTTTGTAGTATTTGACACAGTTCGGTATGTAAGCCTACTTTTAATTTAATTTGGTCAAGCCGTACAAACTTTATATTCCCAGCACTATCGTAAGTAATGTCTTGTCAAAAACTTGCCGGGCTATATATTCTGCCGAGAACGAAGATTTAGTTTTAAACTGCCGCTCAAATTGATTTCAAAGCGTACCAAGATAGATGTAGAATACAGAGCCAGGTACCAATCTTCCCGCCCAAATAAATTAAATCAAGGGTTTTGGTGTGAAGCATAGAAACTTACCTGAGCTCAAAGGGTTAGTTTTGTGTCTGAACTTTTTGGAAGTGTATATTATTGTATTGCCATTTTACGTCATATAAGGTCTATTCAAATTCTGACCAATAACAAACACTTCATGTCATATGATCTCGAATTTTATTGGCTAAGTAAGGGAGCTTCATTGTACCTATGATTACCAGTTTTAGAAAATGCTGATGAAGCAAATGTTTTGTTTGCCAATCTTTTTATAAAAAAAAAGTAACACAGAATGCATTGCTTTCATGCCTGAAGGATTAAAGCACAATGCCCTGTTGATGTTTTTCTAGGAAATGGTCACAGTGTTTGATTTCCGAAACGTTTAATGTATTCATAATGATTTCTTGCTGAGGGCGAACTCGGTATAGCGCAGGTATAACGACCTATACTCATGCCCATTTTTTGTTCTACAGAAAGATTTTTTATTTCATATATATATCCGGTGCATAACATAATTTTATCTAGTTTTGTTTTCATATAACCACGAGAAATTTTTTAGCAGGATCAAGGTCGCATGTAAGAAGAATTAACGAGACTTATATGATTGCATTTTCATTTCCCTTGAGGCGAGTTTCGAATCGCCCCTCAAATAACTGTGCTCAGGTTTTTGATAAAAGACGTGCATAACATTTTGTGGATACAGTTATATCGGCAAACGGGTGGCTTCGTTGGTAAGCCAGTCCCTTCGTTGTGAGTGAGGCTTTAATTTTGCCTCTGCACTAAAACCTGCATGAAAGGGTATCTGAAAATCAGTCTTCAGTAACAAAACTCCTTCGGAAACTCTTGCACTATATAATCTTTAAAGCAAAAGATCAGATATGATTTGTTAGTTCAGTTGGCCGTCAACTATTCAAGATTCCTTTAAAAAAATCATTTATACAGAATAGAAATTAATATGAGCGGTTGCACCACTAGGTTAGCTGAAGTATGACCGATTGAGAAAGCAAAACAAACAGTAAAATATAAAATTCACGAGCACGCGGCTGTGACACTAAATGAAGACAAGTCAGCTGTAATGAACAAAACTTACAAGTTTATTCAGTCTCAGATTGAGGCTTGTAATCATGAACAGTGGCTACAGTGAAAAGCATACAACACATTTTTTCTTGACGAGACTTAAGTACTTTCACGTACTGTAATTTACATCATACGCTGGTCCACCGTGGGGGCAATAACCTAGTAAACTTGGAAAGTAGAAATAATATTTTTCTTTTGCACACTGTCCATTTTTCTCTTCCACCCATTTGACTCTTAAGGCGTCATATGGGACAGGGTATTGTTGGAATTGCTGTTTCACGTACACATCAATTAGCGCCACATTTTGCTCTGACATATGGTCCTGTAATCGCCCCTGTATGTTGGTGGAGTGCCCCATGTAGACGCACGTAATATTGCCACTTGATTGCAAGAAGCCAATGGCATAAATTCCTTCAGCTTGTGGAGCTTTATGACGATCAGTGGCGTAGGATTTCCATGGTTCATCGAATAGCTTTTGACAAATATCGTAAGCAGCGGCTGGCAACCCAGACATTTCAGATCCTCGTTTGGTAATTTGGAGGGCTCTGCAACGAAAATACATTGCTTGAAAATATGCTGTCTTTCGAGCTAACAGAAGACCTTTATGTTCTCGTGTAAGGAGTCACTCCAAAGCGTTTCTTCAGAGGGAATTTTCATTCATGTTGCGAGTTCAGGAGAAGTATATGTTAGACAGTTCTATCATCATCATCACCGTCGTCATCATCATCATTTATTAGTCACTTTTGAAATCAAATATTACAACAATAACTATGGTAGGTAGGGCGTTGAGACCTCCATAAAACCGCTAGGCTTATAGGGGAGGCCACCTAGCCTTTTAAATGTCAAACTTTTTTTCTTAAAAGTAGAAATTCTAGTCGAACTAGTGATCGATTCTGGGAGAGAATTCCAAATTTTGGGACCCTAGTGAAGACTGCTTGAGATCTATTGCAAAAAAAGAAAACATCTAATTACTAGTTGAATTTTAATGTTTGATCAACACTTCCTGAGCAAGTCGATATTAATCAACCATGCTTTTAAAACTACTAACACTCTTCTGTGCTTTACATTGAGGAAAGGTTCAACCTTATATAACTGAAACAGTATAAACGTCCGGATGAGTCAGACATGCAGACTGCATCGGATACCGTGAGAACATTTTAAAATTACCGTCCATAAACTGCTCCAAGTATAAGTGAGAAATTGAGAATAAAAGCTGCATCGCTACTCACTTACCTTGCTAAGAAGGGGAATGACCAGCTTGACTTGTTCGATGCCACGTAAAATTCACAAGGCCTCTTCAACTTTTCCTGCGAAGAAATGTTGATACAAGAATAAGTTTGCGATGTTCTAATCAACGGATTTTAATAAAAATCAAGTAAATAATGACCAAGAACGGCATATAAACGTTCAGTTAACACTGACATGAAAGGCAGTGACTTGATCGAAGTTATACCAGATTTGCATATAGCTTAGTGTTATAGGAAACAAGTTCAACAAACTTTTACTTTTCACTGAGAAACCTCCAATTTCGAAGAAACTGGACAGAACTAGGAGAAGACTTATCTAACGGGAATTCTAACAATTCTCCCCAAAAGGAAGGCCAAGCAAACCATGAAACTAGATTTTGGCATTGAAGCCGATCACACTCGATGGCTTATTAGGGGCTTGTTCGATTGTAATATACTTTACTCCGATCCCTTATTCACTTTTTAAATTGTATTGACGATCTAGAGAATATGACGATGTAATAGCCTCATCATTTGATTTTTCCGTCCAGATCAACGGACTCATTTGAGCTTTAGAGGACAAACGTTTAGGCTATGGACTGCTGGTAAAATTGAAATCAAAACATGCCAAGATCGATATACATTTCCGATCGATGCAGAGCCAGGAACCAACATGATTTTATAGTTCTCCAGTTGCCCTTTTCCAGTTAAACATGTAGTAAATTTAATCTTCCCGCCCAAATGAAGTAACGGTTATGGTGTCAAAGGAGCACACAAACTTTTCTGAGCTCAAAGCGGGCTAGAATGTTTTCCGAAGTGTGTTTCTTCATAAATTACTTCTATTGATTCGCCACAAAAGGCCCCATGTGAAGGTGAAGGTGAATTCGCCACAAGGTCTATTCAAATGCTGGCCAATAAGAAATACCTTATGATACATTATTTCTGGCTATGTTTTGTTTGCTACCATCCTTTTATAAGGTAACATAGACTGCATTGCCTTCATGCCCGATGGATTCTGGCAGAATGCCCTGTTCTTTCTGTTTTTTTTTTTTTCTGGGAAATGGTCACAGTGATTGATTTCTTAGAAATGTTCAGTACTAAAAGTATATGTATTCATATTGGTTTTCTTGTTGAGTCGAACTCATTTATATAACGACCTAGTAATGCCCCGGCTTTCTTTTTTCTACAGAAAGATTCTTGATTGCATATAAATCACCCGGCCGGTGGATGACATACCTAGTTTTGTTTTCATTTAAATAGGAAAAGCTTTTCAGTTATCAGTGACAAGGTTACATTTAGGAAGAATTAACGTGAGTTTACATGATTGCATTTTCATTTTTCTCGAGGCAAGTTTCGAATCGCCCTTCAGATAACTGTATCCAGGTTTTCAGCTAAAGGCGCACATGAAATTTCGTGAAAACAGTTAGATCGGCAAACGGCTGGCTTCGTCGGTAAACCAGTACCCTTCGTTGTTAGCGAGGCTAATTTTGACTTTGTAAAACCTGCATGAAATGACTAACGGCTGACGGAGAACAATTGTAAGAAATTGCCGAGGGAATGAAAAGCAGTCTTAAACAAAACTCCTTCGAATAAATTCTAACAAGGAAATTATCTTACAAGCAATAGATTGCCGAAGATTAGATATGATTTGCTACTAGCCCCCTGCAGAATAGAATGATCATTAAGCAATTGCGCCACAAGGCTACATGAAGTATGAGTAGTATGAAGTATGAAGTATGAGTATGTATGTATGTATAAATTAGGAAGCAAACAAAATACTAATTAACAATGTTTTAATATTGAAATGTCGACAGGCAAATTCACGCGGACGTAAGACTAAATAAAGACAAGTCATGTAAAATGGACAAAAGTTACCAATAAAAAATGTCCGTATTAATAACCGTAATGTGCCGATCTGCACCTAATTAAACTAAAGAAATTGAAGTCGTCAATTTGGCATCGTTACTGATCGTGACTTACCTCGCTAAGAAGGGGGAACAATCAATTTAGACTTGTTCTGACAAAGTGAAAGTCACGAGGCCTCTGCAATTTTACCTACGAAGAAAATGTTGATTCAACAATGATTTTGCGATGGTTCTTGTGAACTGATATAAAAGAAAAGTCAACTAAAGCATGGCAAGAAATGCAAACAATTAAGCAAACTTTAACATGACACTGAAAAATCTCAAACACGAAAGGACTTTTTTAATAATTCTACTTTGAAAGGAAGGCCAGCAACTCGCAATTAGACGCATCTACATAAAGAACGGTGACATAAAAATTTTGCTCGTACACGTGCCAGTGGCGTGCTAGTTTATTATGGACAATTTACCAAAGAAACTCTGCGGCTACTGCTTTTCGATGCATTTTCTCCTAATAAGGGATTCAGACAGGCTGAAATATGCGAAGATTTAAGTCTAACGTGGTCGTTTCCTTCCCAAATAAAAATCCCATAGCGTTTCGAATAATTTCAACTTACCTCAGTCAAGGGTGTAACCCGAATGAACCTAGGCGTTTGTATCAAATACCCATTATTACCTTCATTGCGTGACAGAATATTTTAATGTCGGCTCAAATTTAGGGGCCAATAAGAAAATTCTTGCTGGCTAGGCTTAAATTTGATTGGTTAAAAGCTTAAGATTCTTACTTAGATTGACAGTTATTAAATTACGTCGTGTTAGATGACTTCCTTTTTCTAAAGATGTTTTCGCTGGCGCGTGGCCAAAGGTTTAGATAGCTCAACGTCTCTTCTGATGACATAGTCGGTTCCATTGTCAGATTTGTTCTTGATCTCTAAAAGCGGAGGCGGAGGAGGTTCTGTACGAGATTTCACTGTGTAATACTTCCCTCGCCCAATCCTAAGTCTTAGAGAAAGACATCTGAAACACATCACCTGTCTTAAGCCTGGTTTTTACTAGCGACGCAAGCACAAGCGCAAGCACAAGCGCAAGAATAAAAGCTCTTATTTCACCGTGAAAACGGCTTCGACTCAAGCAAAAGCACAAGCGCATTGCAGTTTTATGCTTGTGTTTGTGCTTGCGGCAAGCATAAGAACAAGGATCAAAATTTTCCCTTTTTGCGTGATTGCGCTTATGCTTGCGCTTGTGCTTGCGTCGCTTGTGAAAACCAGGCTTTAGGGTCAGTTAGAAAAACGAGGGACTACTGCGAGCCCATTGTAATCCCATATAAAAGAGTGCCCACCCGGTAAATAACTGGGGTGTGACATTTCCGAGAAACGTGAAAAGAAGTTGACCGTGAAAGTCACCATGTCGATGTCGAAATTAGACTGTTATGTTCGGTCAGGCAGCAAGCTAACGCGAATTCTTTAGCCTGGTTTTCACAAGCGACGCAAGCACAAGCGCAAGCATAAACGCAATCACGCAAAAAGGGAAAATTTTGATCCTTGTTCTTGTGCTTACCGCAAGCGCAAACACAAGCATAAAACTGAAATGCGCTTGTGCTTTTGCTTGAGTCGAAGCCGTTTTCTCGGTGAAATAAGAGCTGTTATTCTTGCGCTTGTGCTTGCGCTTGTGCTTGCGTCGCTAGTGAAAACCAGGCTTTTGGTTTGGCGAAAATTAAACACCCCACAAGCTTGCAAGGAAAGTTGTGTCAATGTATAATTGAAGTTACAACGTGTTTCAATTCTTACTGTACAAGTCCACTGGAGCAATCTGACTGATTGTCCACGGATGCGTTTTAATTTATTGACCGGATCTAACTACATTTTTTTGTGTGGAGAGGGAAGGAAACTGTCCAACAGTACCCAACAGTTGTTTTGTTTACATACGAGAGTTTTGGTGTAATATTTTATGCAGAGCGTGTCTAAACTAAAGAAATCACTGTGAAAGTGCTAAAGGTTATTAAACAGACTTCCAGTAATACAACTTACAACAATGCGATAAGATTTCGCTTGCACCTTAGCTTACACTTTTCATAATTTCAATGGCGTTAAAAATCTGCCTCCTCCACAGGCTTTACCATGGCCGATTGAGCGCGGATTCTGATAGAGAGTCGCGAGGGGGGATTGGTAGCGAGCGCGTAGCGCGAGTGGGGAGATTGGGTGCGAGCAGGAAGCCCGAGCGGTGAGTGATGGGATTGATAAGAAGGGGAAAATATCGCGAGGGACTTGGGACGAGGCAGATCGGCAGATAAAAAATGGCGGGGGCTGACTAGGGGCCATTTCGACAAATTTTCGCGATTTCAGAGCGTCGAAGAGAGCCATGATTATCAAAATTACTAAGGGCTGGTCGAATTATTAAAATACCTCTGCAAAATTCATTCTGAAATGACACAAGCAGACTAGCTGCTAGCTAGCGAGGACAGGACACAGTGCTGAAGTATCTGACTTACCATAAGGAAGCAAACAAAAATAGAAAATTGTAATATACGCCCATGCCTTATCTTCATAAAAAAAATGAACACCGAAGTCATTTATACTAAAGGATCTAAGTTTATGTTTATTCTCAAATTTTTAGTCTAGGCTTGTAGAAGGGACCAGTAAAAATCTCAAAAAAAAAAAAACACGAGGCCCAAGCTCACGACAATGATGAGAGCAGTTTTAATAATTAACATAACAATTGTTTTAATACACGAAAGTAATGGCTTTTCAAGTTTCCACTACTTAGAGTTTGCTTTCGCTTTTAAGCCTATTCAAAAGGCTTCGAATCGGCCTGAGAAATGAGATAACAACTGATGAGACAACAATGAATAAAGAAAGTTGATTTTTTGGTCGAAATGTCATAATATTCGGTTCTAGATCCGAATAAGTTTTTGCCAGTATTATGTTCGTTTGAACTCCTCTCATCGTGAGCTTGGGCAGCCTGTGACCAAGGCTAGTCTTTTCCTCAGTTGCCTCATAAAACGGCTTTACTATGTGAGCTTCTGAGCACTTAATTACCAATAGTTATTTAAACAACTGAATCCATTCCACGCTCAAACTTAACGTTCACACTTCGACTGGAAACGCTTCAATGAACTACTCACATGTACTCAGAAAACAGATAAGCAACAAAATTATCGTCAATGGCCGGGAGGTTTATTTTTCACAACTTAGTCTCGTCTTACAAATGTGAGCTCTAACATGTAACCATGTTAACAACTTACAGAGCAGTTTCTTTGTTAACAACTTACAGATTACAGACAGTTAATGATTTCCACCATAAACGTTGAACTCCAACGAGTGAAGTAACTCTTCTAGGCACCTAATGTACGCCCGTTCATTTTTCTTATGGTTTGGATGCTTGATCCACTTTACTGCAAGGTTCTTTCCACCATTTCGTTTGAGATTCCGCTTTATAAAGGCGTCAATCTTCTGGACACCGTACCTGTGTGTTCGAGTCCTTTTATTGACATCGATGGACTGTCCCAGGTACAGCGGCGTGTAGAAGTAATCTATGGTCCTTGCTCGTGGTCGCTTAACTCCAAAGACGTAAATGCCTGGCACGTGAGGCATCATATGGGCATCCTTGTACGGCAGCCACTTTTTATTTATGAGGTTATCGCAAATTCGTTTACGAGGCATCTGTTGAAAAGCAAAGGAAGGATGTCATTAAATCTTTATCTGTACACGGTAAAAAAAGTACAAAGAAAATTTAGGGCAGGGGGCAAGCGGATCCTAGATCTAAAAGCGTTTGTTTGAGGAGTGTCAGGAGTGGATAAACATGCACAGTCAAGCATAAGAAGAACAAACACACTTGTTTTTCTTATAGTTCTTATGTTGTTCTCACTAGGAATCACCGCGACATTAACATAAGCGTAAGCACAAGAAGACCAAGAAGAATGGACATGTCTGTTCTTCTTGTTTGAGCTTATATTATGCTTATGTCGCGGTCATTTCCTAGTGAGAACAACATACTAGAATGTTCTTATGCTTGTGCTTCTAACCATGCTTATGTCATTATGCTAATATGCTTACGCGCTAGTGAAAACGACCAAAGAACTTCGGAAATAATGTGAGAAAACAGTGGCTGGCAAAAGAGACTCGCGGCTCTCAAAAATAGGCTCCGGTTGGCCGACTAGCACTCTCCCTTATTAAATACCGAAATATTTCATCAACAGTCCCTGTGATTCACGACTAGGATTTCGCTAGGTTTATAACATGTTTGACGAAAGTAATTTGGTCATTTCTAAAGAATAAGGTATTCTACTGAAAATACGAAAGATAAAGTGGAATTCAGAAATTAACTCACCTCTTTAAAATCAAGATTTCAGTGATTCCAATGATAAGATCTCGAGAACAGAATGTCTTCTCACAGATTTGAATTTCGCGCTTATGGCGTCCGACTTATATAGACCCCATGACGTCATGTTTATTTGAGTTTACCTCGACCTTCTGGCCAATAAGGAAACGTCTTTTTTAACGGTTCTAAACTCTGATTGGTTGATCAGCAAAGGGATATTTCCCTACTTTTATCAATAGATATAAACAAAGAATGGGATATTTCCCTTTTATAAACTGTCAATTTGAACATTTCTGTTGTTATAATTTCATAGCATTTTTACGTCACAAAAGAAGGGACTTTTCCCCAAGATACCGCAAGTTCTGGCTAAGCACATATTTTTGGAATGACATAATTTCTTTTATTTAGTTTATAGATTTTGGATAAACATTGTACATGTTTTGCACGACAAAAGTAAATAATTTAGAGTTATTTTTTTCTCTAAACTTTACAAGTGTCCACAGTTACTTTGTAAAAGCTAAACATCTCATAAACACTTTATCGTAACTTATCGTAAGTTACGATAAACTTTAATTAAAAGAAAACATTACAGTTTATTTCTTAGGCAGGGGGTAAGACTCATATGCTTTCACGCCTGTCTGCTTTTGGCAGAATGCCCTGTTCTTTCTTGCTTATTTTTTTCTAGGAAATGGTCACAGTGGTTGATTTCTTAGAAACGTGTATTCATAATGAATTCGTTGTTGAGTCGAAAACAGTATAACGACAGAAAGATTTTTGATTTCATATGTACATCTGGTGTATGCATACCTAGTTTTGTTTTCATATAAAAAGAAGCTTTTTATCAGGAACAAGGTTGCATTTAAGAAGAATCAACGTAAGTTTACATTTCATTTCAACTTTATTTTTTTCAGACGAGTTGCGAATCGCCCATCGAATGAGTGTTTTCAGGTATTGAGCTAAAGGCGCACATGAAATTTCGTGGATACAGTTGGAACGAGTGGCTTCGTTGATTAACCAGTACCTTCGTTGTTAGCGAGGCTTTACTGATTTTGACTAAGTTTGTAAAACCTGCATGAAAGGACTAACGGCTGACGTAAAAGGATTGTAAAACATTGCCGAGGGAATGAAAATCAGTCTTAAACAAACTCCCTCGAAAAAATTCTTATATGGAAAATCATCATACAAGCCATAGATTGCCGAAAATTAAATATGGTTTGCTTCTAGGCCTCATACAAACTAAGCCCCCACCAAAACTGAACTTTACATCTACAGAATAAAGTGATCATTCAGCAATTGGGCTGCATAAAGTATGAGTAAATAGAAAGCAAACAAACTTGGACAAATTAACTAATGTTTTAATATTGAAAGGTTGTCGGTCAGGCAATTCACGCGGACGTAAGACTAAATGAAGACAAGTCATGTAAAATGGACAAAAGTCACCAGTTTATTAAGTCTCAGATCTATGTTTGTAATCAAAAAAGCAGCATACAGCACATGTGTTCTTAACGAGACTTAGTTACATGTGTTTCCATGTTTTTTGTTATAATCTGGCCAATAACCGAGTTTTTGATGCATACAATCAAGGTATTGTCCTTCTACACATTCGCCATTTCTCTCCTTTACCCATTTGATTCGTAAATTTTGCCCGCTATTCAGAACGAATTGCTGTTTTACAAACTCATCAATTGCCAAATTTTGCGACTTATGCTCTTGTAGCCGCCTGCGTATGTCGTTGGAGTGCCCCACGTAGATGTAGCGAACATCATTTCCCCGCACGAGGCCTATAGTATAAATGCCTTCAACTTGAGGTGCTTCGCGAAGATCATTGGCGTAGGATTTCCACACTTTATTGAGAAGACGTTGACAAATATTGGATGCCATCTGAGGAATAAAAAGGCGGAATTAACAACTGTAAAGTGCCGGTTTGCCCCGAACTTAGGTAAAGAAATTCGTGTGGTCACAGCGAAATTTTGCCAAATTATTGCCCCCTAACAACTTATATAACTGAAATACATTGTTTGAAAGGATGAGAGTTCAAATAGTAACTTGTGAAGCTGAATGAAAACCTTCATGCTTTAATGGCTATTCTATTTCAAAACGTTTTGTCAGTGGCCACTTTCTTTTGTGTTGCGAATAGTTTAGAATTATATTTTGGGCACTAGTAGTTCCAAAGACGTATAATTTTTATTCAACTTCAATGTTTGATACGCGAGTAGATCGATGTTAACAAACTATGCTTCAATAAATTAACACATCAGTAACCTGCGAAGCTTCTTTTGTGCTTTACACTGAGAAGAGATTCAACCTTAAATGTCCGACAAGATTGAACTTATCACTTCAACTGTATCGGATACCGAGAGAAAATTCTTGACTTTAAAAGTGCTCTACATGAACTTCCCAATTGAGTTGAGTACGAAATTATATATGATAAAAGCATCGCTACTGACTTACCTCGCTAACAGAGTAACGATCAGCTTAGACTTGTTTGATTCCGCGTGCAAACCACGAGGCCTACGTCTTAGATTTAACTACGAAAGAAAAGGTAATTCAATAATGACTTTGCGCTGAGTTTTTGCCAGCTGATTAAGAAAAGTAAAGAATGGCATATAAATGTAATAAAAATGTAACATTGATGACTTAAATGTTTAGTTATGCCACTGACATTTGATCGAAGTTATACCCGATTTGTATAGCTCAGTGTCAGAGGCGAAAGGTTGCTTCACCAGACTTTTACATAACACTGAGCAAACTCACATTTCAAAGAAACAGGACAGAACTAGAAAAAGACTAATATAATGAGATTTTTAACAATACCCCCCCCCCCCCTCAAAAAAAAGAAGGCAAGGCAACTCGCAATAATACGAGTTAATACGCATCTACATCAAAAAATGGCGACCATAAAATTTTGCTCGTACACGTGCTAGTAAACAGATAATTTATCAAAGGAACTTTGCATCTTTTGCTCTTCGATACATTTACTCCCAATAAAGGGATTCAGACAGGCTGAGATATATCAAGATTACACTAGTCTTAACGGGGACGATGATTTGCCCAAATAAAAATACTACTGTAAAACGTTACGAAACAATATATGCTTACCTCAACCAAGGGCGTAACCCAACTGAAGTCAGCTCCCCGACGCGTTTGCAACAAATACCTATCATTGCCTTCATTACGTCACAGAATATTTTTATGTCAACTTAAATTTAGAGGCCATTCAGAAACCTCTTCCTGACTAGGTTTAAATTTGATTGGTTAAAAGCTTGAGGCTATAACTTTGATTGGCAGGTAGTTATGTTATGTTGGTTGACTTCCTTTTTCCAAGGATGTTTCCGCTGGCATGCGACCAAACCGGTTTAGAAAACTCGTCGTCTCTTCTGATAGTCGGTTCCAGTTAGATTTGTTCTTTATAGCTAAAAGTGGAGGCTCATTTTGTTCGAAGTTTCACTGTGGTATACTTCCCTCGCGCATCGTCAGAAAAACGAGGGACAACTTCGAACTAGAAGATCGCGAGCGAAAGCCACAACGACACAACGACAGTTTACAGTGGTTATCAGATTTTATAACCCACCCATTAATTTTAATATGCTGTGCGCATGTTTGGAATCGTCAAAAGGGAAGCGACAATTATAAACGAATAGGCAACTGAAGGTAAAGGGCAAGATTTGAGTGAAAATTAAAGCGCATTTTTTCTTGTATTTTGATCCTTGTTTGCATCCTATATAAAAGAGTGCTCATCCGGAAAATACCTGGAGTGTGACATTTCCGAGAAATTTAGGATCAAATGTATGAAAGGCCTGCTAAGAAGTTGATGACCGGGCTGAAAACGCCACCGTATATCGATGTCGAAACTGTAACGCTGCGTCAAACAGCAAGCTTAGCTTGTTGTTTTGCAGCGCGCAATTCTTTTAAAACGTAGAAAAATCGTGCTTTGGTTTGGCGAAAACACCCAACATGCTTGTAAGCAAGTCATCTGAATATTCAAATGAAGTTATAACGCGTTTCAGTTCTTACTGTATTAGTCTACTGTAGCAGTCTGACTGATTGTCCAGACATTGCGTT
The DNA here is from genome assembly GCF_052425735.1 of Oculina patagonica. Lineage (NCBI taxonomy): Eukaryota > Metazoa > Cnidaria > Anthozoa > Scleractinia > Oculinidae > Oculina > Oculina patagonica. The sequence continues at coordinate 22,760,008 of NC_135769.1, forward strand.
CTGGATATTTCAACCGGATTCAGTTTTTCTGAGTAGAGGGAACTCATCAGCAGAGGGAACATTTGCATCAGTACAAGCTTGTTGCATTTCAGGTCCGCACGCGTCGAAGAAGCCATAAAGATACAGGTAACTAAAGGCTGAGTGTGTGCAATGCAAAAAATTCATTGTCTTCTACCAAAAACAATCAGGGCGAGTTGCAGAGGCGCACGCGATAAAAATACGCACGCCCAACTCCTTACGAATTATATTTTCTTCTTGCTTCTGTAACGTTAGATACAAAATAGAAAATATTATATATTACATTTCACTAATAGGCTAGCTGCTAGCTAGCCGAAAGCTTTATATAAAGACATTGCTGAAGTATGTGATTGACTAAGAAGCAAACAAAAACTGAAAAATTACAATGCTCGCTCAAGGTTATCTCATCAACACTGATATCGATTCATATAAAAAATATAAATGTACACAGAAGTCATTTATAATAAGTTATAAGTCTTAGTCTATGTTTGTAACAGGAACAAGTGAAAGGCTGTCAAAAATGTAATTTTCAGTTCAGCGAAATATTTCATAATACACCTTACTTGCCTGCAGTACTCAAGTCTTTTGCATGTAAACTGCCACAACATTCTAGGAATTGCTCGCTTTTATATAAAAAACTCTCAAAAATATAAACATAACACATCAGTGTTTTTTTATTTACTAGTAGCATTTGCTAATACAAATCCTTAAAAACAACAAAATGTAGGCCAAAGCGGCGCCTCAATTTTTTTATATTCAGTGAAGTATTCGAGTAAATGACGTTTGAGAGATTTTTTTTATTCCTAAACCGTAGCATTATTCTCAATGTGTTTGCATATAAAACGGATGCTGAAAATCGCAAATGCCAGCATAATTTGTAGTCTACAGTATTTTAGTGTCACATCAAATAAAGTTAGTGAACAAAACACAACTTAAGGTCTTTGGCAAATAAACATGTCTCGCTCAAAATCACAGCCATCGTCAACCTGGAAAAAAACTGTCGCGACTTAGTTGCATGGTTTTTCAAGTTCCTTGTTAAAATCTGGCCAATAACCGAGTTCTGTGTACATACAATCACGGTATTCTCCTCTTACACATTCGCCATTATTCTCATCCACCCATTTAATTCGTAAGTTTTTTCCATTATTTAGACGGAATTGTTGTTTTATGAACTCATTAAGTAACAGCTTGTCTTTATGTTTATGATTCTGAAGCCGCTTGTGGATGTTGCTTGAGTGTCCAACGTAAATGTGTCGAACACTTCCATATGGGTGCAAGAAGCCAATTGTATAAATGCCTTCAACTTGTGGTGCTTTATCAAGATCTTCGGCGTAAGACCTCCATTCTTCAGCAAGTAGATTTTGGCAAATTCTAGAGGCCATCTAAGAAATAGAGACTGAGTTTTTACATCAATTAAAGAATAAGCGGGGTACGCTGATCGAAAGGTTAAACTAAAGAAAGTAAAATAGCAGTTGCAGGAACACACACCTAAAATAATATCACTAAACAACGGGCGAATGCACACATAATTGGGAAGAACCCATTTAAAATCACATTCATGTCAGTTTCACATTCCCTTTGTAACTTTTTTGTTACTTTTGTTCGCTTTCAATTCGTAAGTATTAAAAGATTTCACGCATTTGCCGACCTTTTCCATCTATCTCTTAAAATCAAATATGTCTTTCAGTATTGAAAGGCTGTCTTTGTTCTTAAAAATATAAATATGCTGGTCATGAAAAGAATAGCACTGACGAATAACGCGTGTTTCCATGTTCAACAGCAAATGAATGTTGCTTTTTTAGCCAGTTTCACTGTTACGAGATTACAACTACGCAAAGTTAAACGTACCACATTACTGAAATTGACTTTGAAAGGTTTTATAAGAAATTGTTCCAAGTGAGTTAAAACGGAAGAAGAATCGTACCATTGCTACAGTTCTTACCTCGCTCAGAAGGGAAACTCCGAATCCAAATAGTTCTGTTCGAAACCGTGAAAGTGAAACGCGTCCTCCTTATTTTTCCCTACGGAAGAAATGGTTGATACAAAAATTGACATTGTGATCAACTAACCGAACAACTAAAACGGACCAAATAGTTGTATGCTAACATTCTACTACAGTAGCTGACAATTCAAAATGACATGAATTTATCAAAGTTACCCAGCGTTCGATGTATACTATTTATAGTTATTATTACTGAGGACAAATTGCTCGTATCCTGATCCTTACCCCAGAATTCGACAACGCAAACTTCAAGATCAGAAAAAGAAGATCAGACAAATGGCATAAATACACGTGCCATGACTAGGGATGCTTTCCATTTGTCAGAAAGGCCGGCCAGCCTATAGTTTATTCGAGAACAGAATTCCGTTGTTAGTCAGATTTGTCCTGTCAAATCAGTCAATGCATAAATATTATACATTGTTATGGTGGATTTGTGGGAAAGTTTCGTGGAAAAGGCCCATTTTACAATGAAAACTATCGGCCCGGCCGGCCAGTTCTGACAAATCATCGGAAAGCACCCTAGGTAATTTATCGCAATAGCTAAAGAGCTTTCTCTGGTAAACTCTGCCACTCGAGTTATTCTACTTCCCATATAAAGACTTTAGACAGTCGAAAATAGTCAAGATATACGATTTAAAATCACGATATTTTATGCTACCCAAATAAAAGAAACATACTGAAATAATCTTGACTTACCTTTGCCAGAATCGAACGAACTAATCTTGTTGAAATCTTCATTACCTTCATTAAATCTCAGTATAAATTTAGAACCCAGTGAAAAAATCTCCCAGGTCAGGATTCGATATGATTGGTTAAAACTACAGGAACTTTTGTTTAGATTGACAGGCAGTTAATTAGTTCATGTTGAATGACTTCGTGCTTCCCACGATGGCAGAGGTAAGACATATTGCAAAAAAAAATCAGTATTCATTTATTCAATATTCTGAGGGTAAAGGATGTGATAAAGACGCTTTAAACTCTTTCTTCCTTAGTTCTAAGACAGACTATGCATATATGATGATGGATGTTGGAGGGATATCAACAAATCACGGGGACAAATCCCTCCGTGAGAACTACCGGTCCTATTTTCACCAAAAAGAATTTTGTCGCGGAAACCAAAAGAAAATGAGGGGGACTTAATCGTCCTACTAATCCAACTGTTAAATTTAATTGTAGGGACAGGTCGCAATTGTACCCTCGCGATATCAGAGAACTTTTCGTTAAATCAACTATAATACCTCTGTTAGACTATGCGGATGTCACATGGGGAGACAAAGCCAATTTGACTCTTATGAAGAAAGTCCAAGTTCTGCAAAATTTAGCTGCCAAAATTGTGCTCGATATGCCAAGGCATTCATCTGCTACCGAGGCGCTCCAACAGCTTGGCTGGGATAATTTAATGGAAAGAAGAAGACTTCATAGATTAATTTTGTTTTTTAAGGCATTAAATGGCTTGATTGACTGGGATTTTAATTTTTATAGCTTTAAAGACATTCATAATTATAATACTCGTGGACGAAATGACATTTGTAGGCCCAAGTCATGTCGCTCCTGGGGCCAGAACCGTTTTATTAATCAAGCTGCTCACGAATGGAACATTTTACCCGACAAAGCAAAAAGCGCATTTGACATTTTAACTTTTAAAAGACAGATTAGAAGTATTTGATAAGTTTTTTAATTTCTTATCAGGGGCGTATCTAGCCTATAGGCCCGTAGGCCCGGGCCTACAAATTTTTCAGCTTACTCTTATTTACAGTGGACAAAAATTCAAGGTGATGCACTTTTAAAATGAAATAGAAAGCAATTTTTAACATATCTTAGCATAATACATCTTGCAACTCCCCTTTCCTGATGAGATCAAGGCTCATCTAGCAAGTGCAAACTGTGGAGCCTTCTCGGTAGTTAGTAAGCTGATAGGCAAACGCACAGCGGCATGTGCTGTTAAAGAAAAGTGTGTCTATCTACGAACGAGAGAAAATTGGTGCAATTCCTTGTTATTCATGTATCAATTAGGAGCTGTCGAAATACACACCGAATCACCAAAAAGTCGGAAGGAGAAAGTTTATAGTCTTGATCTCAAGACCCTCCTTGGTGGACCTACCCCCCTTCCCCCCAAAAAATCCTTAGCGATCGACCAGGCCTACAACTCTTCAAAAAGCTGGCTACGCCCCTGCTTATATTCATTTTTTAAAATTTAACTTTTTCATCTTCTATTTTTAATATTCACTTTTTAACCATTTTTATCATATTTGTTATTTATTTTATGCAGGGCCCCACTGAAAACCACCTTTTTGTGACGTGCACGTGGGCTCCCTGCTAAAATATCTTTATTATTATTATTATTATTATTATTATTATTGTTATTGTTATTATTATTATTATTATTATTATTATTATTATTATTATTATTGTATACTGTTTTGCCTGTGAACAGACCCTCTAGGGGTTCAATAGGGCGAAAAAAAGGAAATTCGGCAAAAAAGGGCGAGCCCAGCGTGGCCTGAGGAAGAGAAGGGAAGGCTCCACACTAGGCATGAATAGATTGTGCTAATAAATTCAGGAAAAGTTGCTTCACAATTTACCCAAAAGTTGCTCTAAAGTTGCTCAAATATCAAAAAGTTGCCACCAAAATTTAGAAAAGTTGCTCGCTCTAGAGTCGTTTTGTTTTAGATAAATACTCACAACGTGTTTGTTTGTTTGTTGTCATTTAAAGATTTTCATTAAATATTCTTACAATCATTAAGAGAGGCCAAAAAGCCATTGTTACATGAGAAATATAAATACTTCGTTGTAATCAATATGCGCTTTTAAACTCAACTTAACTTCAATGATGGATAAAAACAAAAAAAAAAATAATAAAAAATAAAAAATAGATAAAAAAGATAAAAAAGATAAAAATCCTTCAAAATGAAACGACCTTTTATGGTTTGGATCGGTTTTATATCAATTTGTTGCTCAAAAGTTGCCAAGGAAGGCAAAAGTTGCCCTAGGTTGCTGGTACTACAAAAAGTTGCTCAAAACGCTAAAAGTTGCTCAAAAGTTGCCGAGCACAATCTATTTATGCCTACTCCACACACTCGCTTGCTCGCGCACCGATTGTTTGGGGAGCTGGGGAGCCTGTTCGCTGCACTAAATACTGTTCCGGGGACAAGTCCCTGCGACAAAATGAAAATAAAACCAATCATACCAATTGCAGAACTTCCTTATTTAAGCTGCCATGACTCATCATAAACTCCATCCTCGGAGACCCAGCGGCAGTTGGTGGGTGCGACGGGCAGCTTATCGGGACGACGGGATCTTCGGGCGAAAGTTTACAAGAGCGTAACAGCCCCTGGGCACTTTGTCTTACCGAACCAGTTCCAGAAGCGTTTGAACTCCTTCCTCCTGATTGGCCAGAAAAATATTTTTCTGAAGGAAGGAAAACTCGACGTCGTGGTTAAAATCAAACGAGAGCAGCGCAAAAAGGATGAACCATTATTTAAAATAATGTGTCATTGCTTTCATTACCTTCTGTATAACAATTTTTTGAAAACACGAAAATCGGGGTCGGTCGGACGACGCTAAACAGAGAAAAAAGGGGATGGCCTAAGGAAATAAAAATAACTATGACGCTAATGTACATGGAAGCTATAACAATATTTATCGAGGATCAAGAATTGCATTGGTGGCAATCCTTGCATCCATTTTTAGAAAGCTCCATAGATGATAGATCACGCCTCGACAAATAAAAACTATCAGAATGCAAATGGTCACACAACACATCTCCTCGATAGTCAAAGCTAACGCAAGAAGGCCATATGAGAAGTCTGCGTGTTGGAGGGGGTGAATAGGGATACGCAAATTCTCCATGAGTGCTATTTTTGGCCAACTCTGTCAACCTGCCGCTTAATCCAAAGCAAAATAAAAATGAACGCCTAAGTGTGTATCACGCATTGCTTGTGGGAGCAAAGTTCACACATTCACCAAGAATTGAATTTATTAAAAAAAACACGATACATAACTTGCTCTGTTACAAACTTGCAAAATCACTGTAGCTGTATATAATTCATTAAAAGTTAACTGAACCATAAAAGTTGAGGTTTAATATTGTTACGAACGGTTACTGACTCTGACCATCTGAAACCTACTGTTACTTCCACTAGGCTACTAATTTCAATGCTTAATGTTAAACTTGGGCCAGTGGTGTAATTTGTCTGCAATACATTTAATGTATTCCATCTCGACGGTTTCTTCATTCTTCTCCTTGATCCACTTTATGCGAAGATTTTCACCGCCATTTTCCTCGAATTCCTCTTTAACAAACTCGTCAATCTGTAAGTGTTGGCGTTTATGCTCGCCGAGTCGTCTATGAACGTCATTACTACGCCCGACATAAAGAACTGTTGGCTCCCCCAACAGTTGCCATTGGTTATGTGGAACGCCAGACAGGACACCAATGCAATATATCCCTTCTATATCGGGAACATTTTCAAGTTCGTACGGTCTCCACACTTTTTCCAACAACCGCTCACAAATCTTGGAAACCATTTCGTCGGATCTAGGCACACGAAAAAAAAAATGCAAATATTAATATCAGAATTTTGAAAATGAAATTCATATATATTTTCCATGGAAAATTCGATGCAATGACTCTGATTAATTAATGAACTTATTAAACTTTTTACAGCAGGAAAAAATCGTTCAAGAACAGCCCAGTCCACCGCAGAAACTCCAGGACCTTCAACATGAGGGCCTTGGGACAAAGTTGAGGGCACGTGATCTCGCGATAATTTCGCGTGCTTCTTGCGTGACTCTTTCTAGGAAAGATACTTTCACGCTTGAGCAAACAAGTTCTGAGAAATCGTACTTCTTATCCGATTCGAGCTTAATCAACAAAATTATTTTAACAGTAAAAATATCTACCTTTTTCTTTTATTTTAACAATCGTTTTTTTTTTTTATCAGTGGGTACACAGGAAAGCCCTGTGGCTAGTAAGCTATACGAGTGGAGCAAAACAGCATGAAAAAAATCAATTTGTAAATAAATATGTGGCCAGGCATGAGCAAGCCAGTATATATTGCGATCGTAGGTAGCGAATGCGAAAAGAAAGCTGGTAATACTGTGTTTTTACCTTGTTCACTGATTAGGAAGCTAAGCCGACTTCACGAGACTTCGCAGGATTCGCTGTAGCTTCTTGTTTGCTGTAAGAAACAAATTGGAGTAAGTATTGCTAGTGCCCCTGTACTAGCTAGAGCTAACTACTGTAGACAATATAGAACTTGCCAACGTAGATTTCATCTATTCATCTAGACAGGGAGCAGTCCCTTGTTTCTGTAGTCCGCCGAGCGTCAAGCAAAGAAAGAGCCGGCGAGCAAGAAAAAAGATTCTTAACGGTCATTTTTCCACACGCGCTCTTTTTTTCGCTTTAACCTCGACAGACTACAAAATTACACAAGGAACTCCTCGCATGCTAGTACAGGCTACGCACTACTCTAAATTTCATCTGAGATGAGTAACATGGAAACATCGTTTCACTGCCCCTACGTATAACATTTTTTCAAACGACGTTGAAGGCCTATGTGCTAAAGCTTAACAGTGTATAGATATGACTAGAAGGAATCACAAACGATATAGAGGGGGGCAAAGGGTTTATGCGTGACACGTGAAAAGGGCAAAAATTAGTCCGTGACGCGTGAAAATAGGGCAAAAATTAGACTGTGACGCGTGAAAAATAGTTAGAAAAGAAACGTGATCCGTGAATTCTGCTGTTTCAAGTATACGTGACACGTGAATTTGGTTAAAACTTGTGCGTGAAACGGGATCACGAACCCCCCTTTGGTACCCTCGATATAGGCTAGCTGCGATATCAGTCAAATATACATTTACATGTACATTTGACTTGACCGTTTTCATTTGTTGTGTCTTTTGAAATAAATTAGTAAATCCTATCGAGCGACATGAAGTAGCAAGGAAGTGTCTTACCTCGAGTTTTTTCAACTCCGTTCTATCTTGAGAATAAAAACTTATTTCCGAAGTGTTTGCTGATTTGAACTTGGCGCGTTTCAGGCACCGCAATATAAAGCCCCAATCAAGACCTTGGCCTTGGCTGCGATGACGTAATGTTTGTCTCTTCTCTGGCCAATAACAAAGACCTCTTTTCAAGATCTTTAAATCTGATTGGCCCATCAGTGAAGGGTTATTTCCCTACCTGTATTATTAGCTATAAACAAAGTAAAGGGATATTTCCCTTTCGATAAACTGCTGATTTTCACATTTTTGTTTTTACATGTATATGATGCAATATCTTCAGGTTGTTTCTACAACATTCTTTTGCCACAAAAGAATGGATCCTCACCCCCCCCCCCCTCCCCCCTTATACTTTCCGAAACCGCAATTGCTGGCAAAACATATTTTTGAAAGAATACAATATTTCTCTGATACAAGTATAAAGACAGAAAGTATTTGTAACTCCGAGTTTTTAGTGCGTGAAACTCGGAGTCAGTACAATTACTTTCTGTCTTTATATTTGTAGTAGCTCTGCATATTCATGAACAGAGCCCTCCTAGGATAAGTGAAGCAATTTAGTCATCGTTTATTCGTTTATATTTCGCAGATATATAGTTTGTTCTCTGCTAATACGGTTCGTGTTTCGCGCCCATTTTTTTCCAGTTCATGTTTTTGTCCACTTGGGTAATGAATTCAGAGCCTTCCTCCCCAGTACTTGGCGTTCTTTAGACGCCTGACAATTTTTGCCAGTCGAGAATAGAATGTCGGCCGTTCCGTTTTCTTTGGACTTCGTGGGAAATTGATACTTTGTTTTAGAGGGAATTCTTAATGTTTCTTCTCATCGATACCAATTTTCTTGAAACGCCTGTCGATCTAAACTTGTTCATAGTGAAACACGAAAAAAGTTCGCAATTACAGGAAGAGAATTCAGCAGCATGTTTACGAGTGGTGTAGAACAAAATATTGTGATTAGCAGCGATCTGGAGTTCGTGTCGATTGATTTGAGAGGCGATGTTGTGACTAAACCCAGCAAGGAAATGAGACAAGCAATGACTACTGCGGCCTAAGTTGGTAACGATGGTCACTGTGGTTGATTTCTTTGGTAGACGTATTCATATTGTTTTATTTTTCGCTTTGATTCTCGAATGTCTACATCGGCTATCAGTTAAAATGCTGTGAGCAGTCCATGTTTGGGAACTTAGAAAAACAAGTAAAAACTCCAGTTTTATTTAGCCAGGACTAAGGTCCGTTTCACCTTGAGGGAATGAGCCTTTTCCAGGGCTTTCAGGGAACAAGAACACATAGCAATAAAATTATTTGGAACAAGTGATCAAAAGGAAAATAAAGCTTGGAACAAGAAAACAAAGGGAAAATAAAGTTCGGAACAGGGAAACAAAAGCTGTAGCTGTTGTGTTTCGTATATTTTAGGAAACAGGGATGACAAAAATTGACAAAATACACTCAGAGAAAAAGGGAACACAAAGGAAACTTTTTGGGGAACAAGGGAACATGGACTCCCCCCCCCCCCCCCCGGGACAGAAACATTAGCATAGTCCTCTTCTAAATCCTTCAAACAGTTTTCCAAATTCAATTCTTCAGTTCCTGCTACAATGTAATCCACGAGGAGGAGGTACAAGAGATTTGAGCGAGAAAGGCGAGCATGCAATTTTCTCGTGCAGGTTTTGTTCCTCGAGAACTGTTCGACTGGAAGTCTTACGGGAATCAATTACTGAGGGAGGGGAGCGGGTTATAATTCCCATTGCCCAGCCTATGTTTTCCCAAATTATTCCAAATCCCAGTTCCAGTGATTTCTGTTTGAAATTCCCAGTCCTAGTGACCCAAATCCCATTTTTCCAGTGAAAGTTTCTCCAAATCCCAGTTCCCATTTTACGCCTCTGGCCAAACAATAAACGATTAATTGGCCTAAATATAAGGTTGAATATGGCACGCATTGCTTGCGGGAGCAACGCTACAAATCTATTGTCTACTGACTGAGAAAAACAACAGGCATAGCTCTAAGGGTGGTTTATATATTTCACAATTAAGTCTTGGCTTACAAAATGTGACCTCTAAGGTGTAACATGTTCATTGCATGCAGATGTAATCAGATGCTTAATCACACAGCAGTTTCCATTTTTACTTACAAATGTTTTAGCTTTTTAAACAAAACATTAAACGGTTTTTCGTAAGACGAAATTAAAAGATATATTTTCAACGAACATTTATTTAATTGTTCCCGCCATTCATGTTGTATTTTAGTGGGTAGTCAAGCTTTTTCTCCAGGCACGTTATGTACGCTCTCTCGGTAGACTTGTGTTTTGGCTCGTGGACCCACTTTACTCTCAAGTCCTTCCCGCCATTTCTTCTAAAATTTCTTTTTATGAATCCATCTATTCGCTGGTCACCGTATTTATGTTCCTGAATCCTCTCGTGGATATCTTTGGACTGCCCCAAGTAGAGGTATGTGATGGCCCGTGTTCGTGGTCGCTTTACGCCAATCACATAAATCCCTGCCACGTGAGGTATTGTGGAGGTGTCCGTATAGTATTGCCAATTCTTATGAATCAATTCATCACAAACGGAGTTTGCCATCTGTTGACAAAGAAAAAGAGATAAATTTTTGTTTTTCTTCTTTTGCGACCTTGCTTGTCAACAAGGACAAAATGTTAATCGATTTTGTCCCTTGGAAAGAAAATTACATGTAAATTGAGATAAATCTGGTCACGAAAGCTGCGCGAACTACGAGAAAAATTTCGCCCTCGCAATTTATTTGACCCGAGCGTCACGCTCATAATAGTTTCAGGTTTTTGTAGGCAAGTTCAGGCAAGTTTAGGCGAGCAGAGGCAAGTTTATACTCTCGTATGAGATTTGGCGACCGGAGCTTAAAAAACTCGCAAAAATTATCTCCTAATGAGTTTAAAAAAATATTTGTTTCGTAACTATTTGGGTTTTGTATCGGGACTGAGAAACACTATCCTAAATAGTGTCTAAATAAAGTCACCGCTTCACTCGTAAACGGGTAGGGAAAGGGCAGGGGAAGGGAAAGAAAAAAAAGAGAAGAAGGAGGCACAGGGGGGGGGAAAGGGGGGGGTCACTCGTGTCAGCGGTCAACATGCAGCAGACACAGCTTTCCAGGTTATTCAGTATGAATCCGAGCAAAGAAGTTTGTACCCACCTTAAGTAAATTTTCTGGCGTCCTTACTAGGCAATCGAAGCAAGGGTATCAGTCTATAAAGAGGGAAAACAATGTACGTCAGGTACGTTTCAGAAGCAAATCGCTCGTACGCCGGCAGTTGGAGAAAAGTTATAGAACTGAGTCACGCATAGCACATTGCAGCAATGATGAAAGACCTTTTCTCTTTTGCAAATATATTACAATTATGAAAACATTCTGTGAAGGCACTCTAATGTAAGAATAAACTCTCCGATGTTACTCTGACACCGAATTATTTCATCAACAAACCGAATTCACGACTTGGTGAGCACTGTATTAGCCTGCGTTGCAGACGAACAAAACCCCTTATAAGTCGCTCGCGACACGCGACTGTACCCACTGGTATATATTGGGTTGCAAAACTGATTGTGAATTGGCCATGTCGGTAGAAACAGGGTATTGTACTGAAAATATGAAGGATAAAGTCGAATCAAGAATGTAACTTACCTCTATCGCTGTTTCACTGATCTTTCTGACTGTTTTCTGATTTGAATTTCGCGCTTCGTCTGGCTTCCGAGTTGATATAGACCCCATGTTGTCAAGTCTATTTGAGTTCATCTCGACATTCTGACCAATAACAAAACCTCATTTAAAGATTCTAAAATCTGATTGGTCGATCAGATAAGGGTAATTTCCCTTCGGCTATAAACTGCTTAATCTGCGCATTTTTGGTTGTTGTTTTCGTTTATATGATGCAACAGATGCTTTGATAAAATTCTTTTAATACAAAAGAAGGGACTTTTCCCCCGGAAACTGAAAGTGCTAGGTAAGCAAATATTTTAGAAATGACACAGTTTCCCTAATATATAGATTGTTTTCGAATAAAATAGTTCATGTTTGCGCGCCGTGAATTTTAAAAATCCCTCCTTTTTGCATTATTTTTCTCTCCATTCTCGTCCCCATTACTCCTCTCAAGGTCTATGCTGCGCCTGCCAATTTTTGCCAATCGGGGAGGCAATCTGGGGATATAGGATGTCACGAATATCAGCCCGTCTTTGCTTTGGACTTGGAGGGAAGTTGAGACATTGTTCGAGGGGGAATTCTCCGTGTTTCTTCTCCTCGATATCGGCTTTCTTCAACAGCCATCGATCTAAACTTCTTCAGAGTGGAAAACAAGAAAAATTCGCAATCATACGAAGACACCTCAGCAGCATGTATACGAGTGGAGTACAAGATTTTGATGAGAAGCGATCTGGAGTCCGTGTGATCGATTTGAGAAGTGACACTGTGACTAAACCTAGCAAGGAAATGAGACAAGCAATGGCTGCTGCCGAAGTGGGCGATGATGTTTATGGAGATGACCCAACAGTGAATGGTACGTTAGAAATTATTTCAACGTGTTGGAACATTCTATTTTCCATCCGCACCCCCGTCCATACAAGGGAGAGGGAGGGGGGCAGGGGGGAGGTTCTAATAAAAAATGGACTGCCCCATTATACAGAATATCATCATGGTTTATGTTTCGTATGTTTCTTTTGTGGCACATATGTGCATTTTTGTTCAAAATAGACTTATTGTAGACCAGTTGCTGTAGACTCATGAAATCCAAGCCCAATCCAATAAAACAATTGCTTGTGAATTGCTGATTGGTCAGTAGTATACCCCAACTTCTTGTGATTTTGTACTGTGTCTTAATCCATTCTTGTAACTGATGTTTTTACCAGGTCTAAGTAAAGTACATGTTATGTTATGATTTGGCCTGGGGGGGGGGGGGGGTACTTAACATAATCCCCTGTTTAAGACAGAATGCTAATTTTTTATACCCATCTAAGACATATACAAGTACATCACTGGCTTTGTTGTAATCAGAAATTTAGCTTAGCATGAATGCCAAAATCAACAGAAGTCGCCAATAAGCAAGAATTTGTAACAATTTTGTTTTTGATTAATTACATGCATGTTTGTATAAATTTACACCTCTGCAGGCATATAAGCCTATCTGTTTCCTGTTTAAGACAAAAGGGGTAAAATAGATACCCTATGGGGCTGCACATCCCTGTTAAAACCTTATAAGGGAGTGCCCTCCCATCCCCAGATGATTTGAACATGGAACATGATGGATTGGAACACATGGAACATGATAGATTGTGGCAGGAAATGAGTGACTAAATACAGGAATCATTCTGAACTATATAGCAAGTGTACAGTTATTTACCCTTGAGAGGAATGCTTAAGCTGTCTTGACTGTTCTTTGCCTGGGGCTCAACTTGTGCACATCGGTAAAAGCAACTTGTCTGTAATAGTAAGGTCCATTCCACAAGGTGAAAATGGCGTGTACTGAAAACTGATTCTTGATGAAGTTCAGTTAACTAGAGTACGCGTGTATGTTAGTTTTATAAAGGCGATAAGTGACCTCTTAAATTATGACAGAAGTGAAGAATGGACATTTAAATTTGAAATTACCGGTATTTTGGACTTTCAGCCAGTGTTAAATAATATTAGAATCCTGTTTATTGTTTTTTTTACCAGCATTACAGGTTAAAGCAGCAGAACTAACTGGTAAAGATGCTGCTCTTTTTGTACCTAGTGGAACAATGGGGAATTTGGTATCAGGTATATGTTATATCACATTAAAAGTTTTTGTTTTATTAATTGATGTGGTACGTGGGACAAACTTATTAATTATTTCTATGAAAAAATTTAGAATTTTATCTTATTTTTTCTTAACATGTATGACAAAGTAGGATAAATTTAATCTTTTCTGTATTGATTTGAAAATTTCAATTTTTTCTTTTTCTTTTTATTGTTGTTATTACTAGGTGTTACTAGGTGTATAATACTTTATTTTGTACTGCAGTTATTATTTCAGTTATTATTTTAGTATAATTATGGTGATGCAAGAGCCACCTCATGCAATCGTCATTCACTTAAACCATTATCATTATTGTCATCACCATTATAATGGTAATTGAAGTTGAAGCAAGTCGAAGCTGGTAATTATCAGTAAGAGTTTGATGCTATTATTATTAAAAGATATATACAAATAATAGACAAGATCAGAGTGGTAACTTTTATTTCATCTATTTAATAGTGATGGCACACTGCCCTGGTAGAGGAGATGAGATTCTTGTTGGTGACTTGGCACATATTATTATATGGGAGCAGGGTGGGGTTGCCCAACTGGCTGGTGTACACACAAGGCAAGTGCGCACCAACATTGACGGGACTCTAGACTTGTTAGAAATAGAAAACAAAGTCCGCTCACATGGAGATGCCCATCTGCCAACAAGCCGCTTGATATGCATTGAACAGACTCATAATGGGACAGGAGGCAGAGTGTTGCCATTGGAATACTTAAGGAAGGTATGGTGGTTAAAATTCTTTCTTTTTTATTTTTTGTCCCTCTACTAATTCACTCAACTGTGCAGCTCTTTTGGAGTCAGACTTTTGTATTGATTTTTTTTTGTTTCAATTTATCATGAAATATGGAAATCGGTATGTTTGAGTGAATTACAAATATATTAAATTAAAAGTACCTGGACTGAGAAGAATCCAATTCAGTGTCAAAATTGGATAAGTAATATTTTGAAATTGGCCAATCTTGTAGCACAAAGCAGATTTGAAGTCCCAGGGGGACTCCCATATAAAAGAGGCAGGGATGGTCGTCGAAAATGTTGAAAAGAACTCCTAAAAGAGACTAATCTGGGCATGGCTCAATCTTTTTTGATCCCTAAAAGATGCCAAAATATTTAAAAAAAAAAAAAATTTATATTTGAATATTTTTTTGTATGCAACCCTAAACAGTTGACAATAAAAAAAAGCGACAGAAATACACAACGTTTCAATGTCATCCTGACATCATTTTCAAGTGACAAGTAAGATAACGGTTCAACAGTGTTATATGTGCGGTTAGAGGTGTGATGTTTCATTTACATACCGTTATTTGTTTTAAAGAAATAGTTTCACGCGGATAGAATCCGATTGCGTGTTCAGGCTAGGAGAATCAGTCAGAAATGAGTATGTATAGGTAGCTCAACAAACTTCACTTTGGATGCCCAGTGAACTAATGCAATCAATTGAATGTAAATATCATTAAAAAAATTAATAGATTTGCAGAGTTCAAATATTTCCTTAATTTACAGAGAATCAGTCAGAAATGAGTAGGTAGGTACATGTATTACAACAAACTTCACTTTGTTTTCAGGTTAAAGAGCTTGCCACCAAACATGGACTCAAGGTGCACATGGATGGAGCACGACTTTTCAATGCAGCTACGGCTCTTGGCGTTCCTGTTGCACAGGTCACCCAACATGTCGATTCAATCACTTTCTGTCTTTCAAAGGTAATAATTGGTACTGGACTGATTATAATAATTATTTACTCATAATTAACTATTAATTAGTTTTAGCAACTAATGTTATTGCAACAACCAATATTTTCTCCCTGTTGATTGATTTGATATTTTAATAACAAGACTGGTTTTAATCAATGTCTTGGGGGAGTGGGGAGGGGGTTCAACTTCAGTGGCCTAAAGGTTTGTGCAAATGGGTTCCAGACTGAGAGGTCTTGATATGGATTTTATCTAGAGGTCGGACCATATGACAGTGTCTTTGGGGAACTGCCTTTCTCCACCCAGATTAAGCTTCCCATCCACATTAAGTAGCAAATTACTCCAAACCATTTCATGCCATGTAGAATCTTGAGTTAATTAGCGCCAACACTTGGCATGTGGCTTCTTCAAGACTTAACACATTGGTGTTTGTTACCGGTAAATATAGATCCCATATTTACAACATAGAGTAGTTTACAGCAAAAAACGAAAGATTTTTTCTGTGTACTAGCTCTTTCGTGACGAGTAAACTGTCATTTTCTTGTAGGGTCTTGGTGCACCTGTTGGTTCTATAATTGCAGGAGAGAAAGATTTTATCTTCAGGTAAATGGTTTCTTCAAGGATGATATTTCTCCCTTTTCCTTTTTCTTTTCTTTTTTTCTTATCTCATGTTAGCTGCTTGTTTGGCAACAAACATGATTCTCCCTCTGACTCGTCCCCAGTCGTCTTTGAGTCCGTCTTGAGTCGACTGCTGAACACGGAGGGAATCATCATCCTTCGCGTCTTGCAATTTTCGCATAAGAGACGACTGGGGACGAGTCAGATTCTCCCTGTTGCAGACATTAACTAAAGGCAAAAGTCACAAGAAGGGCTGCTGATATCAATATATTAAAAAAATTCTGTTGGTTAAATAAAATGGCTGTTCCAGTCTCAAAAGTCAATCTGAACCCCTTCCAAAACAGTATAATTTATGATAAGTTCAAAGTGATGTGTACTTGGGTAGTCCTGATAACAACATGGAGAGAGATGCATTTGTCAATTTTAAATCCCTTGACTAGCTCAGAAAAATATGTTTTTTAAGTGGTTTAGCATTATAGCCAATCCTTGGCAAATCAAGACACTTGTAAACAGTGCTGTACGGAATGAAAGAATGAATAAGCCGACCGGCTAGCTCAGTTGGTAGAGCGGGACTACAGTGGGGAGGTCTCGGGTTCGAGTCCCAGACCGGACCAACACTCAGGGTCTTAAAATATGAGGAAATTGCTGCCTTGCAATAACATCCAAATGGTAGAATCTAGTCTTCGGATAAGGACGATAAACCGTAACCGTCTCCTGCACCAGTGTTTGGTCAGCAGGGGACGTAAAAGAACCCACACACTCATCGTAAAGTAGGGAGGAGTTCCCGGTGTTGTGGTCTGGTCTTTGCCCCTTGTACTGTGCTTACTGTGAAATGTCGGAGATATTAGCTGTATAAGCTACTCTTAAAATCTGAGGGTAAAAAAAAAAGATGATGATGATGAGTGAGTAGAAGAAGAATATTGTAAAAATCCAAACTATTACAGAAACCCTGGTGCCTTGAATGCCAGGTGGCCAAAAGAGGCCTAAGAGTGAGTTAGTAAATTATACCACAATACAGTAGAAGTATTTTTAGGAAAATAGCCACTTTTCTTTTTTTTTTCTTTTTTTGACAGAATAAAATAATGAACTCACCATTTTGAATATATATAAATAAATAACTTTAATTAAGCGTCAGAGTATATAGCACTGTTGTGCTAATTGTACACACTGTAAAAACGCAAACAGGTATTGTGAATAGAGCAGAAATTTGTTAAAAAAAAAACAGCTGTAGAAGGCTGACCAATTGGTTATTTACAAAGTTAAGCATGGAGGAGTTGAATTTAGGACTACCAAACACAAATCCATCTAGTGGCAGGGAGGAGGAATTGAACCCAGGACCTCCAGATAATACAATTCCAGCAACCTGTGCTTGCCTGCTCTCTGTCTCCTTTTTCTTTCCTATTTTTAAATGTAGAATTTTGAAAATTTAGAGCGGTTTTCACTTGACTATCAAAAGACGCGTTTACTTTGGATTTGTATTTCTACGCGTAGTGATTGGTTTAAAAATACTAGCGCCACTTTCTCAGCCAATCACAAGCAGAACCAAAACCAATCATGACTTTTTCGCACACGTTTTCCCGCACTTCGTGCCAGCTACATGTTTTTGCTGCGAGTTTTGATTAGTTCACTGGATCTGACTCGTCCCCAGTCGTCTCTTATGCGAAAATTGCAAGACGCGAAGGATGATGGGAAGGAGGAAAGACTCAACTCAACTCGACTCAAGACGGACTCAAAAGACGACTGGGGACGAGTCAGTCACTGGATTGTCTGTGTCCTTTGTGATTGGCCAGAGTGATAATTTTGGTTTTGATTTTACGACACTCAATCAAAAATTGCTCTTTTATAATTTACAATTGACAAAGTATGATTTATATGAATGTCTAAGAAATGTTCTATTTCAAACAGGTGTTGGCGGCACAGAAAAGTTCTTGGTGGTGGTATGCGACAAGCTGGTGTATTAGCTGCTGCGGGGACTTATGCATTAGACAACATAGCACCCAAACTTCAATTGGACCATGAGAATGCACAGATTATGGCAAAAGGTCAGTGTTACTTTATGTTTATATTTTATTCAACTTTAACCATCTGTCACAAGCATCAGTCCATCTAAAAAAAGGATACTTGCCAAAGCAAACACAATGACTTACATAATGTTGTCTAGTATCATAGGTTGCTTGATTGATAGGCCTGCAATGTGTGGAAAGAGCTACAGCTACATAGCCCTCTGCATGGTAGCATGGTGGCCTAGTGGTTAGTGTACTAGACTCCGCATTAAATTGATCTGGGTTCTAGTCCTGGCTAGGGTCACTGGGTTGTGTTCTTGGGCAAGACTCTTAACTCTCACAGACAGGTGCCTATTGCCACAAGGGCACCACCATTAAAATCTTTCACAAGCATTCATCATCACCATTTTAATAATATCACAATATATGTGGTTTTGCTCAACAGGAATTCACGACATGAAAGATCTTGGCTTGGATGTAGATCTGAAAAGTGTCGAAACCAACCTGGTGTACTTCAATGTCAATCATCCCACAGTCTCAGCCAATGAGCTTGTTAAACGAATGCTTGACGTCACAGACAGTGAGCCACTAGAAACAAGAGTGGCAGTGAGAATTCTAACAGTTGGAAAAAATCGAATCAGACTTGTTCTTCACCATCAAGTGTCCGAGGATGATGTTCATGAGACGTTGAAAAAGATCAAATATATTTTAACATCTTGAAGTCATATTATAACTTGACTTTGTAAATTAAGGCGATGTTACACGGGACAACTTGCAACAAAGATTTTTTGCGCAACAATGTTGCGCGAAAAATCGAACACCATGCAATATGGTACCGGGACGATTTTTTGCGCAGCATTTTACTCGGCAACACGTTTCGAGGTTTTGAACCAAAGTCAAAAACTTGCAACGCAAGATGAAGAATGTTCCGAAAGTTAGCTCGTGCAACAACAAGGTCGGCGTTGATTTTTTTTTGCGCAACACCTTCCAAATTCTGTTAGACGTTGCGTGGACGCGCGTTCTTGCGCTGTTGAAATGTTGCGAGTCGACGTTGCGCTGAAAATGGTCTCGTGTAACATGCATGTTGCCAAATACATTTTGTGAGATGTAGTTGCGCGAAAAGTTGACTCGTGTAACATACCGCTAAAGGTTAACGCGGTGTTGTGCGAAAAATCGTTGTTGCAAGTTGTCCCGTGAAAACAACGAATAGGCAAAGTTTGACAAAAATCTCAGTGTACATTAAATTATACAAACTGTTATACAGAGGAAGGCTAGGGAATGTGCTGTCAGCGTGAAATGGGCGAATTCTATTTTTAAAATGAATGTTTACCATGTAGGGGGAATTTTTACAAATTTTCTTTTTAAACAATTGTCTGTAAAATTTGCAATGTTTGTTTATTTATTTACAGTGTCCACAATTAGCAAAGCAGTGCTAAATCAACTGGCACTTAATAAAGGTTTTTTCATTGTTACACTTTGGTGTAACAAAAATCTGATAATCAGCGATCTCTCTTTTGCCTTTCTTCTTGTGCGCGGTTGAGCTTTTTTTAAAAAGCTCAGCCGAGTATAAAAGGGGGCTAGGTCACGGTATTTAAGAAAATTCTATCATTTTCGTAAATTAAGAGCTCTAAAATTTAAATTGACAGAGAAAAAGATTTTTATTGGCAAAAATCATGGCCACATAGCAAACAAGGATTATTTTTGAGCAAATGACACTGTGTAAATGACACTGTCACACAAACTGAGATAAATGTGAAAAATGTCGGGCCGACGTTTTTCAAGTTTACCCGAACGGAATCCGTTTAAATCTTCTCGAATTTTTCCCATCGATGCCCCTTTTTGGCCTTTCTGTGTTTCTTTTGAATTCTTCTACAGTTTTAGCCGTTGTTGCGATATTTCAGTTAATTCTATGAACTTACAGTTGGTCGGTGCCGAAATTACCTAAAATTGCGTCACATAGCCCCTTTAAATACCTAGACTGTTCACAGCCCTCTATTTTTTCGTATTTTTTCGATCGATGAGCGCAGGGAAAGAACGGCAGGAGAATTCACTCCCTTTTTTGCCTTAAAAAATAGAGAGGCTGTATGGACAGTCTATAAAATACTCGGCTGGTAACATGTGTTGTTTTTTTTTTCTCGCGTTCCCAGGGTTCTCTCTCTCCTTAAACAAGTCCAACGGTCGCTTTGAGCATTCTCTAACAACATGAAATACAAATTAAGTCCTTCAAAATACAGGAGCTTTTAATCGGAAAAGTTATATCTTATAATCCCATGGGCTTGTATTCAGGAGAGCGTATTTTTGGAAAGATTTTTGGATCTCCGTTTGCTGATTCTCCTGCATTGCAGGCACTGGAATAAATAGCTTCAATGACATCATGTTGCCCCTTCTTTCTGGCCAATAAGAAACCGTCATTTTAAGATTGGCCCATCCTTAAAGGGTTAATTTCCTATCTCTGTAAAATTTTTATTAATAGCTATAAACAGAGTTAAGGGATATTCCCTTTTATATAAACTGCTGAATTTGTGCATTTTTGTTATGCGAATTTCAGATGTTTTGATAAAATTATTTTGAGACAAAAGAAGGGACTTTTCCCGCAGAAACTGCAAAGGCTGGCTTGTGAAATGATACAACTTCTCTAATATATAGCTACGGTAGTTTGTTTTTGAATAAAACAGTTCTTGTTTCGCGCTTTTTTTTTTCTAATTCTTGAATTTATAAATCCCTCCCAGGTCCATCTCCTTTCCATTCTCGTCCCAGTGTCTCCCCTCCTTCTGCCCAAGGAACGCCTGGCAATTTTTGCCACTCGGATGTCAGCCAGGCATTGCTTTGACTTGCCGGATTGCAGACCTCTCAACCTCAAAGCACTGGAAATCTGGAGTTGGGGTCAAAAAATTGGAGTTTAGTAAAAACGGGGGGTTTGATCAACGACGGAAAAAAATAAATAAAAAAAAGGGGGAAATTTTTTTTTGTATTTTTTCGGGAATAAAAAAAAAAAAGGGGGGACAAAAAAAAGGGGGAGAGGGGGGGGGGGGAAGTTGAAACATTTGCTAGACATTGTTCGAAGGTGAGTTCTCCGTGTTTCTTCTTCTCGATATCGGCTTTCTTCAACAGCCCTCGATCTAAACTTCTTCAGAGTGGAAAACAATAAAAAATTCGCAATCATACGAAGACACTTAATGACAGCAGTATGTATGCAAGTGGAGTACAAGATTTTGATGAGCAGCGATCTGGAGTCCGTGTGATTGATTTGAGAAGCGACACTGTGACTAAACCCAGCAAGGAAATGAGACAAGCAATGGCTGCTGCCGAAGTGGGTGACGATGTGTTTGGAGAGGACCCAACAATGAATGGTACGATAGAAATTACCCGGGGGGGGGGGAGGGGGGGGACTCCCATATGAGAGTGACGGGGATGCTCGTCGTCTCGCTTAGGGGTATAAATTTCGGACTTTGGGTCTCGCTTAGGGTGTTCTGGGGAAAATGCAAGAAAATGACAATATTTTTAGCTGTCAGGGTCTCATTTAGGGTTACACACGAAGAAATATACTAATATAAGTTTTTTTTCTCAGATTTTAGTATCTTTTAGGGGTCTAAAATAGCTTGAGCCACGCCCAGATTGGTCTCTTTTAGGGGTTCTTTTCAAAATTTCCGACGAGCATCCCCGTCCCTTAAATATGGGAGTCCCCCCCCCCCGGGAGAAATTATTTTAACCTAGGAGCGTTTCATTTCTTATCCGCACCCCACCCCTCCCTGCCCCCTCTGTCACCATGGATATGATGACGAGCTTTTGCAAAAGGGGATTCGGATTTTTTTTAAAAAAAGAAGCTGACAAAATTTGATCCTTGGACATTTTTTCAAAGGTGCCGACAAAAAATCAGCCCTTTGCTGTTTGTTTAATTTTGGGTCGGTGTTTTTGTTTAGTTTTGGGGTATTCGGGGCTGCATTCATTTCTACATTGTGTGGTTCCAGAGAATGTCCATACTCCCTCCACAGAAGGAATTGGAAATTCCTGGGGGTGGGTAGAGCTACGAGCAGTCCCAATTTTTTTGCAAAGTTGTATGGACCATCAAGCATGCGAAAAAATAAATAGAGACCAAAAACTTTGAAGGAGTCTTAGGAAAATCCCTTTTGTGGGGGAGGTATGGATATAAATTTTAAGAACTTCATTCATTATTGGTTTTAGGCTGTTGCAACAGCTTACACCCATTTTAAGTCTTTTAATCTGCATGACTATCTAGCTTGAGGGAGAGTGCTGCAAATAGATTACTATTTGTCAGCTGTCTCCCTTAAAGTATTAATATAAGGATTTACACATGTGCAGGGCCATAACTAGCAAGAGGCAAGACAAGGCACTTGCCTCGTCTAGATTTTAACCCAAAATTAAAAACAAAAGAAAGATTTTTTCAAGAAATGCCTCATGAAAAATGTTCAAGAAATAGCTTCAGAGCTTCTAGGATTCCAAACTTTCTGGAGGGCATGCCCCCAGACCTCGTAGCAAGATCTTGCCTCGTCTATGCCAAAGGTCTGGTTATGGCCCTGCATGTGCATTCATTCTCCTTTTTGCACCAGGCTAGCAGTTAGGGCCACCACATTTTATTTATCCTTTTAGCGTTTCATCTCCCTCGGCTTCTCTCGCTGTTGACTTTCAGGTTAAGTTTTCTCCTGCCCTCCCATCCCATTGCTATACTTATTTGCATTGTTTCCTACCTGAAAGAGACAGCTTACCCCCATTCTAATCTGCATTTAGCATAAGGGAGAGTGCTGCAAATGATTACAATCCTGTTTTATTGTTTTTACTAGCCTTACAGGCTAGAGCAGCAGAACTAACTGGTAAAGATGCTGCTCTTTTTGTTACTAGTGGAACAATGGGGAATTTGGTGTCAGGTATATATTTTTATAAGTTTTCTTTATTGTTTGATGGGACGTGGAACAAACTTAATTATTTCTTTGAATGCATTAGGAATTCTATTTTATTTTTCCTTAGTTAACATATTATATGACAAGTGGGCTAAATTTAATCCTTTCCGTAAATTTGTTAATTTCAATTTTTTCGTTTTCTTTTTATTGTCGTTATAAATTTTTACCTAATGTTTGCAAGAGTTCCCTTGTGAAATCATCATTAAACCATTATTAATATTGTTACTATTATCATTATTATTATCAGTTAAAAGGGGTGAGTGTTTGATGCTATCTTCATAATATTATTATTGATAGATGTATATACAAGTGGTAGGCAAGGTCAGGGCCGTAAATATTTTATTTCATCAATTAGTGATGGCACACTGTCCTAGTCGAGGGGACGAGATTCTCGTTGGTGACTCGGCACATATGGTTATAAGGGAGCAGGGTGGAGTTGCACAAGTGGCTGGTGTACACACACGGCAAGTGCGCACCAACATCGACGGGACTCTAGACCTGTTAGATATAGAAAACAAAGTCCACTCAAATGGCGAAGCCCATCTACCAACAAGCCGCCTGATATGCATTGAACAGACTCACAGAGGCAGAGTGTTACCACTGGAATATGTAAGAAAGGTAATCCTGGTTAAAATTCTTTCTTTTCTAAATTTTTGGTGTCTACTAATTAATACTCAACTGCACGGGTCTTTTGGTGTCAGGCTTTTATATTTATTTATTTTTTGGTCCACTTGAAAAATATGAAAAAATATTCATGTAGGAACTGCAAATGAGTAATATTAAACCTGTTTTCAGTGTTACATGCATAGAGGCTATCTCTTGACATCAATCTTTCAACATTATCTTCTACAATTCAGGGTAAAAATGTAAGGTAAGAAGCATTTTGAAATTGGCCATGCAGGCATGCAGCACAAAGCTAATTTGAAGTCATGGACATCATAATGTCCTTGAATTGTGCTACACTGACGATGCATGCCCAGTGAACTATTGCAATCAATTGAATGTAAATATCATTAAAAAAAATTAATAGATCTGCAGTAGCCTGCATGCAACTATCTCCTTAATTTACAGAGAATCAGTCAGAAATCAGTTAGGGCTGGCGAGGTGGGGTCCAAGTGAGAAAGATGCACTCGAAAGACTTGAAAGGTTTCCGGTATGGAGGGGGTGGCGGGGTTGTCTTGACACGGGGCTCTGGACAGGGTGTCTGCTAAGTGTAAAGAAGAACCTTTTTGGTACACCACAGTAAAATTGTAACGCTGTAGGAAAAGCATCATTTTCTGCAGGCGTTTCGGCGCTGAGGCGATGTCCTTCTGAAAGATTGACTGAAGGGGTTGGTGGTCAGTGTGGACGGTGATGTTTGATTTTCCCAGAAGCCACTGGTCAAATTTGTTAAAAGCTTCAACTATGGCCAGGCACTCTTTTTCAATCTGTGCATAACGCTGCTCGGTCGGGGTTAGGCTCTTGGAGCTGTATGCGATGGGTTGTAGAGAAGACTCGTCAAGGATGCTGTCACCATGTTGTGTACTGGGCTGCAGGAGTGCTGCTCCAAGACCATAATCTGAAGCGTCCACTTGAAGGACAACTGGTGCATTTACGTCATAGTATGCCAGGCATGGTGCAGAGGTGGCGAGAGCTTTGGCTTCGTCAAAGGCTTGTTGGTGTTTTTTTGACCATAAAAATGGCGTGTCTTCCCTGGTGAGGTTGCGTAGGGGTTGGGTGACGCTGCTGAGCTGCGGACAGAACTTACTGAGATAGTTGATAGCTCCTAGGAATCTGCGAATTCCGTGTTTGTCGGTTGGAGTGGGCATGGAGACTATAGCTTGAACGGTGACCGGGTTGGGCTGAAGACCATCTGTGGTGATAACATGACCCATGAAGGTTGCTTCACGGACGAGAAATTTCATTTTGTGCACATTCAGCTTGACATGATGCTGTTCGAACCGCTCAAGTACTGCAATGAGGTTCCGGTCGTGGTCCATTCTGGCTTCGGTGTCGGTGGCGCCGCAGCCCGGGATGAGAATGTCATCGGCAATGCTGATTACTTGGAGTCCTTCAAGGACCATATGGATGCGACGCTGCCATTCTTCGGATGCAGACGATATGCCAAATGGAAGTCTTGTCCATCTGTAGCGGCCCCATGGTGTGAACATGGTGGTCATCAGGGAAGATCGCAATGTCAATGGGATGTTTTGAAAGGCTTCCTTGACATCGATCACTGACATGTATTTTACCCCATGCAGTTTGTGAAGGTTTTCTTCCAAGGTTGGGATGATGTATTTGGGGCGTCGTATGGCTTTGTTCAGGGTCTGTGATGGGTCCAAACAGATCCGAATTTTCCCCGGCTTGGTAGGGGTTGGTTCTCGCTCTCTTATGACCATGTTGGAGATCCAATCTGTTGGCTGGGAGACTCGTACTAGCTGGCCGGTGGCCTCGTAGTTATCCAGTGCCGTTTTGATAGCGTTCAGCTTTGAGATGGGTTGGCGGTGGATAGGGGCATGAGAGGGTTTGACATTTGGATCCAGGTCAAAATCAACAGGTGGGCCGAGGTAGCCAAGTCCCTGAAAGAGCGAGGTGCAGTTCTTTGAAATGAAATCCAGTGTTAAAGTTCCTAGCTTAGGCCAGATCCGCATTGAAGTGTTGGGGGGCGCCGGGGGTGGCCCAGCTGCCGATTCTTGAGACGTTTCAGGGCCAGTCATTGGGGGAAGTGGAGTGGTGCTTGTGGAGCATTTCCTTATGAAGTCAGCATTTAGAGTAAGCACGCCAAGTGTTTTGCTGGCCTCTGTACTGAGTAAGGCTGGTTGGTCTGTGTTGATGACTTGGAAGGTGAGGATGCATGTTTTGCTGCCCTTACTGGTTTTAAGAGTGACCTGACCAACAGGCTTGATTGGTGGACTGGCATAGGGTAGTATCACAGTTTTGGTTGGCAGAACTTAAGCCCAGGGCATGTTTGAGAGATGGCTGGATGGCAGTGTGTTGCAGGAAGCTGCTGAATCTATCTGGAAGGGGACCTGTGTGCTATGGCCAGAGTCTGGGCTTGTCAAGTCTAGTAAAACGAAATGGCCTTTGTCAGCCTGGGCCCGGTGGAGAGGGGGCGGTGCCGATGGAGTGGTGTCAGCATTAGAACCTGGTTGCTGGTCTGAGAGGGTGAAGCAGTTCTCATATTGAATGCCTTCCTCAGAAGGAGCAATTATTAGGAGCTTTCCTCTTGATCAATCATCCGAATGTGCGCTTGCCTGGGGTCCGGTGGAATAGGCTTTTGGGAGGTTGGTTTCGAGCTCCGGTGGTCTTTGGCAGCCTGTTGGCAGACGTTTGCGAAGTGGCCTGTTTTGCGGCAGTAGTTGCAGGTTTGTCCTGAAGCTGGGCACATGTTACGGGAGTGTGGTTGTTTGCTGCCACAGAAAAAACAGGGCCTGTTGGGAGGTTTAGTAGATCTGCTAGGATAGCTGTGGGTGCCTTTGTTAAGGAACGTGGATGTGGTGTAGTGGACCTGTTCTTCTATGGTTGAGCTAGCCAACAGCGTGTTTGTGTGTTGTGCGGCTTCAAATGAGATGGCTTGACTCACCACAAATGCCAGGGTGAAAGGTGGGTCCTCAGGTTTCCGCTGGCCATCTCTGTAAAAGATATCTTCTCGGAAACGGCTAAAAGATTCGTTGAGGCCGAAAAGAAACTTGTCCCTCATGAATTGGTCTGCGTGTGCACCGAAAGAACAGCGGCCTGCGGCGGTACGTACTGCGGTTTCCCACTCTGAAATGGAGGTTTGCTGTGCTTGTGACATTTTCGTCCAGAAGTGGTAACGATCCTGCATCAAGGTGCTAGCGCCAACATAATGCTCCTTGATTTTTTGGAGCCAGACCCAGGGTTTTCCAGCGTCGTCGGCTGGTATCTTGGACGCGATAACGTCGTCTAGAGTGTTCCATTCAGCGGCAGGAATTGCACTACGAAGGACAGCTAGTTCGAAGGGTCTCTTCGCGGGGATGTAATGATCGGTCGTTTCGGTGAGGCTGTCTTTAGCAGGGTTTCTGAAATGTGTTACCCTTCAAGTAAGCAGTAGTCGTGGAACCGGGTTTCCCAGTGTCGGTAGTGGTCACGATTAGATCGCACGGCTTGTACATCGAGGATGGGCTTGTCGTGTTTTGGCATGGCGCGAGTGATGCAATGCTGTTGAAGCTTTCAGTTGTTCTTGACGTATTTGTTGGAGCGCTTTCGACGAGTAGCTCGCTCGGTAGAAAAGAAAAAGAAGAGTTGAGGCTGGATGCTAAGCTAAACCGCTTCTGACACCATGTTATGCTCGGTTCTATCGATGAATAAATGAGGACACGCCGGCGGCCATGTTGACTATTTTATTCTCTAGGAATTACACGAGCACGAGTTCATCCGGGAACTCGGGATCAGATGATGTAATCATAACGCGAGTAACGCAACGGTAACGTAACACATGTAGTTCAACAAACTTCACTTTGTTTTCAGGTTAAAGAGCTTGCCACAAAGCATGGACTTAAAGTGCACATGGATGGAGCACGACTTTTCAATGCTGCTACAGCTCTTGGTGTTCCTGTTGCACAGGTCACCCAAAATGTTGATTCAGTTACTTTCTGTCTTTCAAAGGTAATAATTAGTAACTGGACTGAGTAAATAATTATTAGCAATAATAAATAATTTTTAGATTGTATAGTATACAGAGGTTTAATAATTTAACCAATAGATATAGCCATTATTTTACGTTAATGCATTTGAATCTCAAAAAACCTTTCCTTTTTTATACAGACTGATTTAAATCAATCTCCTGTGGGAGTGGGGAGGGGATGCAGTGGTCCCCTTAATGGTCAGTGCACTGGGTTCCAGACTGAGAGGTCTTGGTTTGGATTTTGTCTGGAAGTTGGACTGTATGTGTTCTTGGGGAACTGCCTCTCTCCACCCAACTTTGAAAGGCTCCTGATATCCACATTAAGTATCAAAGTGCTCCTAATCGCTTCATGTCACAGGATCTTTCTTGAGTTAAGCACCAGCACTCAGTATGCGGCTCCTTCCAGACTTACCGTCAAAACCATAAAAGCATTAACGCCTAAAATTATTTCTGGAATGTTTATTGTTTTGCAACCAATCAGATGCGAGACATAACTGCAATAAACCACAAGAATAATTGAATTGAAAATTAAGACACACATTACATGGCTAGACAGCGCGTCTGAGAGCAGAATTTTAAGTTTTAAATTTATCAGCAAAATATCAGTCATAGTTATTCGTTGCTTATGCATAAGCTCTGAAATATAAAAAGAATGACAATTTCAGTATTTGTTAACAGTAGAATTAAGGATTTATCGTGGAAAAAAAAGCCAATTCGTTGTTTTGTGACTGATCGAAAACTTTCAGCTAATTTCTCTTGCGGTTTGTTGCCGTTTTGTCGTCTCGTGTCTGATTGGTCACCAATAAACAATTCAGAAATAATTCGTGCTTTTATGGTTTTGACTGTAACACATGATTTTTTTAAGCAGATCACATATTTGTGACATAGAGTAGTTTACAGTAAACAACTGACTAACAATTTCTTCTGTGTACTAAGGACTTTCCTGATGAGTAAACTGTCGTTTTCTTGTAGGGTCTTGGTGCACCTGTTGGTTCTATAATTGCAGGAGAAAAAGATTTCATCTTCAGGTAAATGTAGGTTTCTTCAAGGATGAAATTTCTTCCCTTTCCCGCTTTTCTTTTTCTTTATCAGCTTGTTTGGCGACAAACATAATTCTCACTGGTGCAGGCATTAAGATCGTTCATTTGAATATCTTCCAATGTTTACCTTTTCTTTAAAACTTTCACCACCGTGAGATTATGAGTTACTCATGTCAGAAATGTGTATAAAATAGGGGGTTCCTGAATTGGTTACGGAAATAAAATGTCCAAAAGACCACCCTAAAATTATCTGTAAAATTTACTTTGTTACTGAATATCAATATGGCTGTAGCGAGACTCTCTTAGTCCAAAAATATTGCACATTTTACTCCCTGAAATACAATTTTCTCTTCCTAATATTGTTGATGTGCACCAGCCAAACAGCTGCAACATGGCAGGATTCACAAGGATTCAATGCCACATGGACAGATAAATTGAAAATTTCTTTGTATTGGCTGTTCGTTTTTTTACAATCAAGGACCATTTGAGAGAGTAAACCGCTAGCAGAGTCAATGCAACAGCTACCGGGACCTTCGGATTACATTAGTCAAGCACCCTAAGGGACCCATTAGACTAGGCTATGCTTGCCTCCTTACTGTTTCATTTAGCAGTCCAATGACAATTCCAAGATGCTGAAATATGCAGAATCTTATTATAATTTACAATAATTTGACAATGAATGATTTACATGAATGTCTTAGAAGTTTTCTATTTCAAACAGATGTTGGCGGCACAGAAAAGTTCTTGGTGGTGGTATGCGTCAAGCTGGTGTATTAGCTGCTGCTGGGATTTATGCATTAGACAACATAGCACCTAAACTTCAATTGGACCATGCTAATGCACAGATTATGGCAAAAGGTCACTGTATTATATTTTTATGTTAATATTTCATTCAACTTTAATCATCTGTCACAAGCATAAGTCCATCTAAAAAAGGATATTTGCCAAAGCAAACACAATGACATAAATAATATTGTCTAGTATCATAGGCCTGCAATGCGTGGAAAGAGCGACAGCTACATAGCCCTGACAGCTGCATGGTAGCATGATGGCCTAGTGTTTAGTGCACTGGACTCCGCATTAAATTGATCTAGCCCTGGCCAGGGCTACTGGGTTGTGTTCTTGGGCAACACTCTTAACTCTCACAGACAGGTGCCTATTGCCACTAGGGCTGGCCCAAAGTTGCTGGAAATTTCTTAAAAAGTTGCTCGAAAGTTGCTTCAAAATCTAAAAAGTTGCATAAAAGTCACTCCGAAAATCCAAAATGTTGCTTTTAAATAAGAAAATTCTCCAAATATATGCTAATTTCGTTTTGAAGGTAAGATTTCTGAGCATTTTTATGCAACTCAACTGCTACAGAAATATCAAAATAAAAAAAGATCTGTTGAATTAAAAGGATTGCTTTTACTAAGAACAATAGTGAAATACTTATGATGGACATCATGTTCGCTGACCATTTTTTAATGCTGAATGATCCGAGCTGAAGAATTTTCTGAACTTCCTCGGAAATCATCGGCAAATTTCATTAATCTTCTGAAAAATTCGAAAAATGCTCGGAAACGTTTGTACCGCCTCCAAACAACACTCGGACAATCTTGATCGAAATGGAAAAAGTTGTCCAAAAGATGAAAAGCTGCCCAGAAGTTGCCAGCACCTTTGGGACAGCTCTAATTGCCACCCAAGTGTACAAAGGGGGGGGGGGGGGTAAACGTGGGGTGGACTAGCATCACATCCAGGGCTAAACACAGAGTTTACGTTTACCTCTACATAACCCACTGCACCCATTGCGTGCCTATGACACTAGCCATTGTTGTTTTAACAGTAAAACGAAAGTCACGATACATGTGGTGTTGCTCAACAGGAATTCACGACATGAAAGATCTTGGCTTGGATGTAGATCTGAAAAGTGTTGAAACCAACATAGTGTACTTCAATGTCAATCATCCCACAGTCTCAGCCAATGAGCTTGTCAAACGAATGCTTGACGTCACAGACAGTGAGCCACTGGAAACAAGAGTAGCAGTGAGAATTCTAACGGCTGGAAAAGATCGAATCAGACTTGTTCTTCACCATCAAGTGTCCGAGGATGATGTTCATAAGACGTTGAAAAAGATCAAATATATTTTAACCTCTTGAAGTCATATTATCTGAACTTGACCTAAATTAAGGCGATGTTACACGGGACAAAAAAATTCAAATATATTTTAACCTCTTAAAGTCATGTTGTGAGGCGCAGTGGCCTAATGGTTAGTGCGCCGGACTCCGGACCGAGCGGTCTGGGTTCGAGCCCTGGCCAAGGTCATTGTGACGTGTTCTTGGGCAAGACACTTTCACTCTCATAGTGCCTCTCTCCACCCAGGTGTATAAATGGGTACCGGCGACATAATGTTGTGGGGTACCATGCGATGGACTAGCGCCCCATTCAGGGGGAGTAGAAATATTCCTAGCCGCTTAAAGCAACAGAAACTGGGATAAGCTCCGGCAGTATGGGCCGCTTGGCTCGAGGCTTCCCTTAAAGGTTCATGTTGTAACTTGACTTAAAGGGACTGTGTCTGTCACCGCTACGTTCATGTAACAAAAATGTTAATGTTGTTTATAGTGGTCATGCACTTAGCGTCGATATAGCTAGTTTACAGGCATGCCACTGAAACAGAGGAAACAAATATTTTAAATGAACATAACATGGTAAAAATTCCCAACTGGCAGGAGGCAGACCAGTTGGCTATATACAAAGCGTGACCGAGGATTTAAATTAGGGACAACCGAGAACAAATTTAGCTAGTGGCAAAGGCAGGTCTCGAACCGAGGACCTCCCGATTACAACACCAGCGCCCTTAACCACTCGGCCACGCTTGCCTCCTAACCATGTTCATACGAATATGTCTTCCGAGCGTCATAATTTAAAGATACAAACAAAAGAGATCAACTTTGAAAACTGTCAGCCTAACAGAATTTCAAAAAGCCATATCGTAATCCGATTTAATATTTTTGAATTTTTGTCCACAAGGTGTCCCTACCTTTCTTTTTATTTGCTGTGTTATTGAAATGTTCCTTCACTGTTTTAAGTGGTTATTTTTATATTTCACTCAATCTGATGGCCATTTTCTTATGTTTTAATTTGGCTAAAATCCCTGACACAGCTTTTTTAAATTTTAAGCAGACCATGATGGTGACCACAGCGAGAATGAAGCTAATCAAAATGTCAAATGAGCAGAACAACGGATTTGAAGGGGCAGATCCAGGATTTTTCTTTGAAGGGGGTGCACCACTTAGGAATGGCGTAACTGACCTTTTTTGCAGAAAGCCACAGGTCATTTCAGGAGGGGGAGGGGGTTGCACACGCTCGCCTTCTTCCCCGCTCGTCGTTTCTGCGCTCGCCCGCTTTTTCGCCCTTCCCCACAAACCGAGAGCCTGGAACAGGCTATACAAAGGAGGGCTGGGAAATGTGCTGTCAGCGTGAAATGGGTGAATTCTATTTTTATAAAGAATGTTTACCATGTAGGGTGTTTGTTTTACAAATTTTCCTTTTAAACAATATTGTGGTACATTTGCAATATTTCAGTTTATTTATTTACAGTGTCCACAATTAGCAGTGGCTAAATCAACTGTTGCTAAATAAAGTGTTTTTCACTTCGATTCACTGTTCCATTTTGGTGTAACAAACTCTCTATGATAATCAGCGATCTCTGTTTAAGTTTTTTTTTAAAAAAATTTCACAGTTGCCCTCGAAGCTTCGCTTCTCGGCCAACTGTCCATTTTTCGTACAATCTTTCATCCTCGGGCATTATGCCCCCATACACCAGCCGCCTGAAGGGTTTATTTTCTAATTGCCA
Source organism: Oculina patagonica (assembly GCF_052425735.1). Classification (NCBI taxonomy): domain Eukaryota; kingdom Metazoa; phylum Cnidaria; class Anthozoa; order Scleractinia; family Oculinidae; genus Oculina; species Oculina patagonica. The sequence goes on from NC_135769.1 coordinate 22,792,531, forward strand.
GCAAAACAAATAGCTGACGAGAAACGTGATAATGTCTTCATATATCACCAAATTATTAAAACTAACATTGAAAACATTGTATGTTGAGCCCAGCGGGGGGGGGGGGGGGGGGGGGGGGTGGTTAGGGCTTTCCACAAGTTGCTCGGCAACTTTTTGGCAACTTTTCATATTTTTAGCAACTTTTTCCCCTTCGAGCAACTTTTTTCCTCTCGAGCAACTTGTTGCATTTTGAGCAATTTCCAGACCGAAGATCTCCGAAGATTATCCGAGTATTGTTTAGAGGCCATACGAACGTTTCCGAAGATTTACGAAGTTTGCCGAAGATTTTCGAGAAACATCTGAAGACGTTTCAACTTTCGGCTTTACAAAAACCCCTCTGCAAACATCACGTCATCGATATCTTCACGATTTTTCTCAGTTTAATTAAGAAATCCTTGTTATTTAACAAATTTATAAATGCATATAAATGCATATATTTGGAGAAATTATCTTGATTAGAAGCAGCATTTTGGATTTTTTGGAGCCACTTTCGAGCAACTTTTATTATCAGAAGCAACTTTTTTGGATTTTTGGAGCAACTTTTGAGCAACTTTTTGAGAAATGACGAGCAACTTTTTGGGAAATCTCGAGCAACTTGTGGAAAGCCCTAGGGGTGGTGGGTACTCGGGATTTTAAGTGACGGGGATGATCGAATGGGGGCAAAAATCAAGACCCAAAAAAATCCCTAGGGCTTTAAACAAAACCCAAAAAATCGCTGGACCAAGAATCAACCACTAAAAATCCCATGCCGAATTTCTGACCCATTTAATTTTTCAGACAGGGGAAATGATCTGAAGATGTAACATAAAGATAACCATTCGAAACACGTTCAGTGTTTGTACTTTATTCGCAGAACTATGCGGCCAAGGCACTACCATGAATCTTTAGATTGTTTTTAATACCAAAAAAATCTCTACTTAAATCAAGCCACCCAAAAAAATACTTGCCAAATTTTCCTACCCAAAAAATCCCGGAATCGAAAATTTCAAACTCAAAATCAGGAGTTTGAAGCTCCAGTTTGCTCCAGTTTGTACGCAAACCGAAACAGTTCCTGGGAAGGGTCTGAGGACACACACCCCTACCCAAATTTAAGGGGAGCTCCGCACCACCACCATCCCGGGGGAATAACATGCATAATTAACCCCTAGGGGAGCTACGGCCACAGCCGTATCACCTGAATGGGGGCAGAGAGACACCGACCGTGGGAAAGCGAGCCTCTGGATTTCCCGTATGTTCCAATGGGTCGGGAGACGGGAAGTGGAGAGAGACACGACGAATGGATCAAGGCGCACAAGAAAGAGCCCGGGGAGAGAAGAGGAGGGACAGGAGGAGGCGGAGACGAGAAATGGCCGAGTTCGGGTCGTATGTTGTGAAGTTTGACGTATCCACTTTCGTTCTGCGCCCGCCGAAAGGAAACGGAGGTGCTGCACAAAGCCCGAAAATGTAAGTTGAGGGAGAAAGAAGAACGTTTAACCGGTGGAGATTTTGTAGAAAAACCCCCTCCCCCTCCGTCCCTTAGGGGTTAAGGAAGCTCGATGTAGTTTTTTTAGCCGAAGGGTGGTTGTTTTAAAAATTAAAATTATCTTAGAAGCCAATGTTCGATTTTTGCCAAAATACACCATAATGATCAAATATGACCAAATTTTAACTTTTTACCAGTCACTTAGCCACAAAGGTTACCATAGCAACGACTGACGTTTTCTTTTGTTCTCAAACAAGCTTGATTTTCTCGAAATCTAGATTGACTCTTGGTGTATATTTTTGATATGTTAAAGTTTAGTAGATTGACTAACTGTTGATGAAATTTTAGAAAAATCTGTGAGAGCATTTTCAAGTAAATGAAGAATGAAATTTTCAGAAAAACCCCGTTTTAATATAAAATAGGCGCTTTTAAATTGTTTTGTATTAATTGAGCGCAGTTACTCTCACTGAAATATAAATACTTACACCATGAAAGACCATTAACTAAAAGCGAAAGAGTTTTTGCTTTAATTTGTTAAATTATATAGACTGCCAATTGTAGGAAATTATAAGAAAATAACAAAAACTTCATTCTTGATTTACTCTAAAACGCTCTTACAGATTTTCCTAAAATTTTGTGTACAGGTAGTCAATCTACTATACTTGAACATATCAAAAAATGAATACCAAGAGTCAATCTAGTTTTGGAGAAAATCAAGCTTGTTTGAGAACAAAAGAAAACGTCAATTGTTACTATGGTAACCTTTGTGATTAAGTGACGGGTAAAAAATTAAAATTTGGTCATATTTGATCATTATGGCAAAAATCGAACATTGGCTTCCTAGATAGTTTTAATTTTCAAAACAACCACCCTTCGGCTAAAAAAACTACATCGAGCCTCCTTAATTTAAGACAAACGAATTCGTGTGAGACGTATAATACGACTGAATAAATGCTAGACGCACGAAATTATTATTGCCCTTGTTTACTGCCCTGTTAGCGACACAAAATTGGCCACCAAATCAACAGAGAATGAAAAAACTCGATTATTTATATCAAGAAGAAAATTTTTTTATGCGTTTTGAACTTAATTAGACATAGCTTTCGTCAAAGGTCTGTTTGGTCTGGACCGAGCGAAGTTATGTTCGTACAAAAAAAAAGTCCGCCGATAGCAAAATTCTCTCAGTACGGTCCTGAGCTAGTGAGAGTTAATAAGAAGTTTATTCAGGGGCGGATCAGGATTTTTCAAAGGGGGTGTTTTACCATTTTTTGTTTCTATTTTAGCTCCAATTTATGGGGGGGGGCGAGGAGGATTTGAAAATGGGAGCTTTTTGGCGAGGACCAATTGAGCCAGGCCCCCCGGGAGTGGGGATGCACCGGGCCCGCGAGAGAGCATACAGCTAGTAACACTCTCCCCTCGAGGAAGGACAGTGAGAGCGAGGCAGATGCTCACCCGGGCCGGGGGAGACGAGGACGCAGACGTAAAGACAACGTAACAAAGCAGGTCACAATACACATGTTGTTCAAGCCGAAGGAGGGATCCCAGGAATGGCCGTCCACTTTGAACGGCCGCCGACATGGAGGTGGATGGACATTGTCCTTTTCTTTTCTTTTTTCTTTTCTGGTGGACAGGGGGTGGCTAGCCACCCAATCCACCCCCCTGGATCCGCCCCTGGTTTATTGCATGCTTTTTGCCGCGCTGTTGTCGCGTTTTGCCAGCCAGCTCATAAATTCATGACGCTCATACAATAAAATAGAAGAACAACGGCATTTGGTGCAACAGGAAGAGCGCAGTCTTCGCCGAGAGAGATCAAACGTCAAAACTACAGCATGTACAGAACCCAAAAGCCAACGTTTTTAGAGAAACAAGCGAAGCTCAATTTCATCAGGAACGAATGAACTAACACTGAGGCGTTGGTAAATAAACGCTAGAAAACATTTATCTTTATTTTCAATTTACAAAAGCTTAACCTTGCAATAATGGAAATCAGCTGCTTATTTAACTTACCGAAATACAACAATATTTCATTTTTTTTTTTTAAAAAAAACAAGCAAAATGCGCTATCTTAGTGAAAAATGAAAACATTACGAGTGTTGTCGATCAGATCGATCCCTAGCTCGTCAAACGCTAGTCGTGTCAGCGGTCTTCGTTCATGTTGCAGTTTAGGCGCGCATCACAAACTGGAACAAAAGAAGAGCAATGATTCCAAATATGGATGGGTAGTCCACTGCAGACGAATCCTTCCCTCCATCTCCTCCATTAGTATCTTGTATAAAGGTGTATTTCATTCCTCCTTGTTTGGTATGTCTTTCAAAGGCGCCATCGGCCGGCACGTCCTTGGTGGCATGGTAAGCCCAAACAATGTACCCTCCCGGCTGATAATAAAGAAATAAAGCATTTGTCAGTTGTCTCAGGCAAGGTTGCTAAAGTTGGGTGATATTTTCTTTTCGTCCGGCTGTCAACTAAGCCCAACTGAACACCCTTTTTGAAACTTATTTCATTACGTTATGGACTTCGCTGTCTCACTCCCAGGTGCCTTTGCATTTTGTGAAAGGCGATGGTTTTCCGAGTGAAACAGGCACACCGCAGGCCAACCAAGGAAAGAGGCCTGGGAGGAGACAGAGGGAATGCAAATACCAGTTTTGTTTCAGTTATACATTTTTTAGACAATAAAACGATAATTACGTCCGTAATAATTTATAGATAAAACTAGTAGTAATCAGAGATTAGGGGAGTGCGTTCGACCTATAGGTAAAATAGACCCAAGGTAGGCAGGCATTGGCAAAAAAAACCGATATGGTCGGCCTACTAGTAATATGCCTTATACCAAAGTTAGTTACTATGCTTATACCTCACTAAACGGGAGGAGGATAAGTGTGCGAAAGATTGTGTGACGAGCCAAACGAACATAGAATGAATGAAATATTATGTACACAAAAGTAATTATTTATTTCACTTGACTTGTTAAAAAAGTTTCACTTCGATTTAAAATTCCACGAAGTACAAATACAGACATAATTCACACAGTAATCCACTTCACGCAACGTCTAGTGTTACAGGCTCCCCAAGCTCAAAATACGTGGTGTATGGGACAGCTTGTGTATATAGAGAATTGTATGGGAAAGTCACTGATCGTAAAAAAAATTGTGTAAATAACTATCTAATTTGAAATAAAGTTTTTCTAACTCAAATGTGTCGTTTTCTTGTATCTTGCGTCGATTTTGAAGCCATTCTGGCGCCGTTTAGTGAAGTTATTCGATATCGTTGTCTCTCCTTCTAAGAGACAACGATATCGAATAACTTCACTAAACGGCGCCAGAATGGCTTCAAAATCGGCACAAGAGACAACAAAAAGGCCTATTTGAGTTAGGAAAGCTTTATTTCAAATTAGATAGTTATTTACACAATTTTTTACGATCAGTGACTTTCCCATACACGACCCATACACCACGTATTTTGAGCTTGGGGAGCCTGTGGTGTTTCTAGGAATAACGATAAATTCAAAGAAGTAATAAAACAATTTTGATCCGTATTATACCCACTCTCGATGCATGTAATTCTAACAATTTGTAGTTTTGTGCAACATATAATTGCGGGAAAACGCGCTGGTTTACCTACGAACGAACTCAATACGAAACTACGCATCAACTTACTCGATTTCTACTCTTTTTATGACGTTCAGTGGCTAAAGACAACTCTGCTACCTCGGATGATAACCCTTTAATGTTCTCCATAACAGTTTCGGCAAAATTACAATTTTGGCCTCACGTTTTTTAACCCTTCTTTCAAGCAAAATAATGTTTCTGAGCCCAGTTTGGGACGCCATCTTGTTTTGCATGAAATCGAGGCCATCTGTGGCTACCAGTTTCCCGGCCGAGATTTGCCCCTGCAAAAATTAAGCGGGGAGGCTAAATGTGTGTCCATACATCTGCGCGCGCAATGCGGCTCGATTCATTCCGCATAACAGTACACAGGCATACCAACTCAAAAGACACAAGACACAAAAACAAAATTAGGCTTGCGCTCTCCTTCGTCGAACGCAATAAGCGACCTCGTTCCCAGGGCTTTTCCCTTGGTGATTTAGGTCGCGCAATAAGTACAATTCCTGTACTTGGTAAACACAAAACCAAAGCAGACAATTAAAACTGCTCTAAAGGCAGATTTCTGTTAACAATAAATGTTGAAACTGCAACTCAACCTTAATTACGACGTCTTCGTTGTCGCCAGTGTCTCTTTTACGGTGAACCGTCAACTTGGTGTAGCCGTCGCGTTGTTCGTATGATGTTAAATTCCAGTTGTTCACTGCATCTTTTGGAGGTCTCTCTCTCGTACTAGTTAAATAATCCTAAAAAAAAAGGCAAAGAAAATGACACAACCCATCTAAGTCTTTCCTAAATCTCAACCATCCTCGTTCCGTTTGGTTTACTATTGTTTCTTTAATATCTTTCTATCTTCTATCTTCTTTAGAAATGTTTATCTGAAGGTAATTTTCTACATCGCAAAAGTCCCGAATAGAACATGCAAAATGGGTGCGGGTCAGTCCCCTAAACTCCTACTGGGATTCACTCTACGGAGCCTAGTAAGAAAATGCTACCACACGCACAAGACTTATTTGATTTCACCAAATTCGGTTTTTTTTTTCCTTGTGGGTCGCGGAAAAACCTGAAACTTGCCGTTTCTCTTTGACCAGTCATAGAAAGCTAATTAATGCCGAGTAAAAACTTAAACGGGTTCACGCTAATTCAAGCCGAAATGAATGTTTTCTATTTCTTGGTGAGCTAAAAGTGGTTTTAAATACGCTAGAATAGATTTAGAGCGTTTTCCAATTGAGTGTCATAAAACCAAAACCAAAAAAATCACCCTGGCCAACCACAAAGGGCACAGGCAATCCAGTGAACCAATCAAAAGTCGAGGTCAATGCATGTAGAAAACGTGCGTGAGCGAGTCACGACTGGTATTGGTTTTACTTCTGATTAGATGAGGAAGTGGCGCGAGTTTTAAAACCAATCACAAAGCGTAGCAATGCGAAACCAATGCAAAAGCAAATTACTTTCGATACTCAAGTGAAAACCGCTTTGATCTAGAAGCATAAGTAAAGCGTTTCGTCAAGCTAGTGATGACCATACTATATAAACTTAATCGTTATTCTCACCCCGACATAGCCCATGTTGTTACTGTCCATCACTCCTCCAATCATCACATCGTAGCCTTTCATGTTGGTTGGAAATTCATTAGACACACCGAATGCAACCCAACCTGTTGCTTTCACCACTACTGTGAAATAAAACATGTCTGTGTTCTTGTCATATGCCCAGTACAGCCTGTAGTTGTCATCTAGTGTCTCAATGGTCCATTTTGGATCGATGAACGTTTGCTGCACTATTCCCCTATTGCTTTGGTGATACATGAAGGCTCCGGTGCTTGGGTTCACATCGTTGGTTGGATGGTACGCCCACACCAAATACATCTTACCTCGCTTTGAAATTTTAAAAAACATAAACCTGGTTAGACAGCAATAACATTTCCAAATATTGAACCATTCATGTCCCGAGTCTCCATCCTCGGAAACCCGAGGCAGTAAGTCGGGGCGATACGAAGTAAACCCGGCAAAATTCGGGGCGACGAAAGTTTCACCTCTCCGACTTTTGCCGGGTTTACTTTTTTTCGCGCCGATTTACTGCCCCTTGGTTTCCGAGGATGCCGAATCCCCACCTATACTTTTGAAATTATGAGTGCATTTCTTCGTAGAAGGAGCTTAGCCCTGGTAACGTCATCGCTCAAAATAGAGCCCAGTCTCCCTTGGGCCGAGCACGCTTGAGAGTAATCCGCCCTTATTTTGTTGAGATAACATATTCGGTCTTAAAAAAATCGTGATTTTTTTCCTTCAGTTTTCCGGGATGGAGTTGTCTAGGAGACTTATATGTATTTACAACGATGCATGTTGTTTATAGACAGGCCTACACGATTTATTCCTCAAGCTCGTGATATTTGTTCATTTTCCGGCAATATTCCTATCAATTTTGTTCACGCACGCCAGATTTAAGAGGACACGATACCAGCCTATTAGCTGGAGAATATGAGGTTGGTTGCATAGAGGTTGTTCAGAACTTCGGTTTAACAAATTTCGCGAAGGTATAAGGTCATTTTCTACCCGAGTTTCACTTCTTGTGTTTCGATCGACCTTTTATTTATCTTAAAAACTAAATAATTGTTGTCGGTGACTAAAACATTATAAAATGGGACGTTTCGGCCATGCGTTAATGGGTTCTTCGGAAAAAATTCGAGACGGTGTACAGATGTAAATAAGATGTTTTATATATCTCTGTAAAACTAAATTTTTAATTTATGCGTTTTCTGTTAGTTGCCTTATATGGTTTGTTTTGGTTCAATTCACTTCTTATCGCAAGATATACTTCAGTTTCTCTAGACTGCCTGTGTGAAGAACAGGATCTGAAATATTTCGCCTTGAAGAACGTCGATTCCTTGCATTTTTTTTCTGCTACGTGTGTTATAAAAGTCGTGGTTTCAAAAAAATATTGTGCGGTAAACACGCTGTGCCACTGGGCCAATATGGAAAATGCATGCCCCGGGCTATATTATTAATTACGATATTGATACTATCATCTGAATGCTCATGAGATATTAGAGATATTAGGGCTCGCCAGGTGAAACCGATTGTTTTTTCCAAACTTTAACATCGAATAATCTAGATGTTGTTGCTATATTTTTGTTGCTGGCATTGATATCACGTAAAATCCTGATAGTCAACAAAATTGTTTGTTGTTCACACTTACTTGAATGAGCACAATAAACACACAAAGCTACTCGTCTTTAGCGCAGTAGCCAATATAGCATAGCTTCGACTTACGTCATGGTTGAATTTGCATAATTGTTTGTGGTCACTTTTGGTCATTTGGTTGTCTTATACTTTAGAGTCGCAATCAATCATTTTTGACTGTCACCAAGCTAAGGAGCGTAAAGAAACACGCGCGAGAATAAACGACAAATATTCCCGCGTTGGTAAGACTCTTGATCTGCGTTTCAGATTAAGGAGAAAAAAAATCATTTTGCAAAATATTGAAAAATAATAAGCACTACACGAATGAACTCATTGGAAATTTGCATTTGAATGGTCACACCTTAGGGTTTCGTCTACAGACTAGCTCTACAGACTTAAACGTTTAAGAAAAGCACAAAACCGATTCCATAAAATTGAAATGTTGATGCGTAAATATAAGAGAAGCGCCATAACCGTGCCTCAGTCAGGTTTTAAATAGTGTTAGTAAAACTCAGCTGTGTTCTAATGGAAATCCGCGAATCTGATTGGTTCTCCCACTGATTTCTATTTTAACAATAGAGTGTCTGTCGGACATCGCTGAACCCCGGGAAAGATTTCTTAAAACAAATATTAGCCCGAGAGCGAAGCCGGATAGTTTTAGAACATCAGGGTCAGCCGAAGCCGAGACACCTCTATGTTATTGTTCACCACCCCCGCGCACAAAGAGACGTACCAGGAAAAAACTCATTGAAAGCCGATTTAACAAAGAAACCAGAGAAACCCACTATGAGTGAATTTGGTTGGGTTTTTGTCTGCAGGCAGCTGTTTAAAAACAGTCACGGGCGGGCACTATCGACCGGCATTTTTCACGGAGGGCACTATGGGCGATAGTGCCCTCCGGCAGACGGGCACTATCGCGTCACGTGTTCAAATTAAACCAATCAGAATCGGAAAAAATTTAGTGGTGAACTATAATCGCCGATAGAAAACAGTCGCGCGCTCGCGTAGCTCTTTAAGCGGTAAATTTTCTTGATTTTTGTCTTCAAAGTGCACAATATTGTAGGTTTTGGACTGCAATCCTTTAGAGTTTCTACTAAAACAATTAGACTACTCGCCCTCGTTTTCTATGAGCGATAGTCAACTCGGCTGCGCCTCGTTGACTATTTGCTCATAGAAAACTTGGGCTCGTAGTCTAATTGTTAAATATGTTCATGTGATATGTACTGGTTAGGTGCGGTTTCATACCATAATTTCAACGTCTTTGCCGCTGGTATCATTTGTTTTCCTTTTCCTCTCAAACATCAGGTTTGTGTAGCCGTTGTCTTCCATCGCTGTAACCATGTCCCAATTATTCGTAGTATCTGCTGGGGGCTGCTTTGTAGCATTCGTGAAATAATCCTGTACAAAAATAAGAGTTACGTAACGTTATTTATCTGATGGCCATGCATATAAACATATGCTAATGTTTCTTTACATCTAACTAAACAACCAATTCGAACGTATTTTTTTAATTTCTGTTCATAAATACACCGCAAAACTGTAGTTAACTAAGAGAGATAATAGCGGCCAACCTGTGCGCTTTTGGGGATCCGGGGACATGGGAGCTCATGTCGCGTGTCGCTAAGAAATTCTTGTGTCGCCCAGATTCAGGGCCGCGTTGCGTGTCGTTTTTACCCCTTGGAAGGCCTCTAAACTAGCGTCACATAGCTAAGGTAACTTACGTCCCAGTAGGTTTCGTTCATATCCTTGCCGCGAGCGCCTCCCACTATCACATCATAATTCACCATCGCTGCTCCTTTCTCCTTTGCCACACCAAAGCCGACCCAGCCCGTTGCTTTTACTGTTACGTTGAACTTAAAGCTGTCTTTGATCATGTCGTATTTCCACATCACTTTGTAGTTTCCATTCTGAAACGATGCCATTTGATAATCGTCCATTTTAGCCGCTTTGGACTCAGAAAGAAAGACCGCCAAAACCAACACAGTTACACAGAAGACCTTCATGCTGACGCACCCTGGATCGCCGAGAGAATGAACGTGATAAACATACAGTCTTTGATCTTTTAAGGGTTTCTTTAAAGGAAGTCTATTAAAGCCGTTCAACCAATCAGATCGAATTCAGGCCTGCCAGTCATTGATCACACAATGGATACTGTCGTTAAAATAGCTCACCGCAGAATATGCGTTATTCATAATGTCTTCCCGGTTAATAATATCGGTATCGTGCCCACGCGATTAACATAACTGAATTTTGACCAATTCCTTGAACGGACTATACATTTCTACTGATAAAACATAGAAATATCCACACGTTAGTGTTTGACAAGTAGTTGCTGCTAGTTATGACCTTAATGTGTATAAGCACTTAGATTGCGTGTTTGACGCTGTCATTCGTTAACACGGGCAATATCGTTTGGTTGTTTACGATTCAACAGTCGTTCAATTTATCAATATTATAGTTAGCTGAGTCACCAAACTCATTTGCGACCAATAAAAGATGTCACTTAAATTAAATGTAGTACGGATGGGGTATAAAGTTTGAAACACAACATTCAAACTCGGGGTGTTTTTGTCTAGATAGTTCTTAATTTTTCTAGAGAGTGGTTAATTCACTCCTATCTGTGGGCTTAGCTCTTGAAAACAAATTCAGTATTGGCCCGTACTATGACAAAGCACTTCTTGAAAACCACGTTTGAAATGAGCCGACAAATCTTCAAATAAAGCCTCAATACAGTGATTGATGAACGGAAAGTGCTGTTGAGAGCTACTTTTAGATGTTATCTATTAAACCAAAAATTTTAGAAATTTCAGTTGAAAGTTATCAAATGGAATTACACGCTTCGACCAGAAAATGACCGAAAAAAAATCCGTGCACTTTGCGAGACGTAGCCATAGATAACCTTTTATTTTCGGTTGCATGCAACCATAGTTCCCCTCTACTAACTATGATGCAACGGTTGAACCGAAATTAGCAAATTGGTTGGTTTCCCATACTCCTCACGGTTCCGAATATCGGTACAGATACGGGGCACTGGGGAAGAGAATACAAAATGGAAAGGCACATTTCATTCGTTCGCCAACCTCGTTCCCAAAATCGTAGCAAGAGACCTTGGGAAGAGTAAGGTACAGTTACCCATAACTCTTAGCGCAAGAAAAACCTAAAAACTCTCATAGGAGAAATGCACATACCTTATTACATGAAATTTTCGCGACACTTTAATTTCGCGAATTTCGCGATTCTAAAAAAATCGCGAAATTTAAGTGACGCGAACAATAAGTGTCGCGAACATAACATGACGCGAATATTAAGTGACTCGCATATGTTAGTAATCAATGTAAATGAATGTTGTCGTCAATTGACTCACTTGTAGACATTGTAAGAACTGCTCTGTTGTTGCTATTGCCAAGATTAAGTCCCCCCCCCCCCCCCTGCGTTTTTGTTAATTTTTACGTTATTGTTCCTTCGATGAAGTCGTTTTACATAATTCAAAGGCATGTCAAAATATATTGCCAATTGTGTCTCACTCAAAAACGCGAAATTAAAGTGATTCAAAATACAAAATGTTGGCAAAATCGCGAAATTTAAGTGTCGCGAAATATGTGCACCTCAAAATCGCGTAATTAACGTGTCGCAAAAATTTCATGTAATAAGGTACCTACACGTTCTAAAAACTTCAAACTTAGCATACGCAATGGTGTTAGTACAGAGACAAATTTCGGGGAAAAAGTATGGCTTTCAATCTGTTTCCATTTTTAAGCGATGACGTAGTCGAGCTTTATGCCGGAGCCCTTGGATCGGTTCTGTCATTCTCGTTCGAACAACCGAATAGGACTGGGAACTAACTACAGGGAGAACAAAGATTAAGTTTAGCACAACAAGAAATCGCCGCGAAGAACACAAAGCAAAATACTCCTGAGAAGTTAAAAAGGACTAATAAAAGATATGAACGAAAGAGACAAATTATATTTGACAAATTCTATTAGATTCAGTAAACAGACAGATGTACAATTGACCTGTGTAAAGGAGAATAATGCGCCAGATAGAAGAAATATGTTGCTTTTGTTTCGGGGTTACTGTCCCTTCTTCTGTGGAATAAATTGAAATGCCAGTTGATTTTTTTTCCACCGAAGAAGGGACAGAAACCCCAAGACGTGTGGAACATATTTCTTTTATCTGGCGCCATGTTCACCATTTAAAATCAGCATATAAAATCACTGTTTACATGCGCTACGCAGTCGCTCGAAATCATACAATGGGTCTGTGTGGTCCGGTCAGAGACAGAACTTGACCTTGCATATCCGGTCGCTCGCGAAAGGTATCGTGTATCGTAGATTAGATGTCACGCTATAAGGTAACGCAACTAGAATAATACGCATAGCTTGAAGAAAGTTTTCATTTTTCTAACGAGGTGCAATAAGCACACAATCGTTACAAATGGAAAAATGTATGGTGCAAAGATAATATAAGCAGTGACCGAAAAGTATCCGTAAAGCGCGGTAAACTTTGTATGAGAGCGTTTCACTTGGGTCACAGAAAAAAGTGTCCGTTGTCTGTTATTAACTTAATGTTAGAGAAAATGTATGGACAAACAAAACTGTTCGTATTAAGCGGGCGCCGTAAAGCGGTGTTCCACTGAACTTTAATTTACGTTAATTTTTGACAAATTTCCTAAAAATATTTAAAACCCTTTGTAAAACGTCATCGCTTCTGCATGCATTGCGTGCCAGTTATTTTCTTACGGTGGATTCCTGTCAAATCAATTGGAAAATTATGTTTTATTTATTCCATAACGCTACGCTTCGTTCAACAAGACAATCTGAAAAAAAAAAATGACCTAAAAAACCTAACGCTACTTCAAGTTTTTACTACCAATTGCACAAGGGTTTGAAGTCAAATATGCAAGACATTATAAGAAAAAGGTGCAACCAGTAGTTTTGGCAGAATCGGCATACACGACATACGATTGACGGTCACAGCCGGATTTACCCCAACCGACTACCCCAGGCTCCCTCCTTTTCTTTCTTGTCGTCAACGACAAAGAAGTTAATGAGAGAGTCTGGGATCGAGGTTGGATTTATACCTTCAGCGGTCAATTAAATCGACCTGCTCTGACTTTCAACGATATACATTATACATGTATACTGGGCGCTCCCTTGCGCGGGAAATTGTGCAACTTTTAAAATTGTCCGACACATTCTCGGCTCCTCCTCCCTCCAGAGTGAGGAGTTCCCTTGGGACAGGGGACATAAAAAATTGGCATGCATCAAGAATTATTTAACTTAATTAGCATGTAATGAAAGACCCTTTGGTTATTGAGGCTAAGGTCATTAATTAATAAAATAAAAACAACAGTGGCTCTTCCGATTCCAGATTCCAAATCGAATTGGAATTTAGTAGTGTTAGTTTTTGTGGAGGTAGGAAAACCTTAAAACCCAAAGGAAAGCCCTTGAAGCAAGAATGAGAACCAACAACAAACTCAACCTACATATGACGCCAGGTCTGGGTCCCTGGGTCTCCGTAGATGAAAATTCCCTTGATAGCACATTTTAGAATTTTCTTCATGTTTCCTTTGCCAGAACTCAAGTTTCAAAACCAATGAAGAGTGTAGTGTCTTGTTAGGACACAACACAAAGCCAGAGAGCTGGGCTCAGACATGAGTGTGAGATTGCAAGTCAGACATGCTAACCACTTACATGTAAAATGGTGTACTACATGTAAACATTTCTGGATTAAAATCTTACCCCCCCCCCCCCCCAAATTCAAGACACTCAACATTTCTTTTAGGGGGTGGGGAGGGGGGAGGGAAGGTATGTGTTGGTTGATTTCTGCCAAAGCTGCCCAGCTTAACCTGCGATCAGGCTTTTCAAAATAAACTGATCCTAGCTTAAGGAAAAGAGTGTTTATCTGACACAAAATGTGTGTTCTTTTGCAATTAAATGCAATTAACTTATGCTAGCACAATAAGTAAAATCAGTTAAATTCCTTTATCATTACTACCCTGTTTTCTTTTCAAACTGTATAAAATTGAGAAGAGAGGTAAATGAACTTCACAAAATAGTGGTTTGTTGTGAGATTTTCAATTAAAACTTTACATCTTGCTACACAAACATAAAGAGACCCACCAATCCCCTTTACAAGCCATTGTGCACGGTACTGAACACACATTAACACTCTCTCTTAATCAGAATAAGCTGTTTTATTATCCAGCAATATTACATTTTTTGAGAAGAGGTGTTCTCTGATCTTCTGCCTAGAAGTCATCACATCAAGAAAGACTAGCATGAAGAAAGAGAGAAGAAACACATTAAAAGTAAAGAAAACAACTGACAGAATTAATTTACCCTGATGTCATCTCTACTATACACAATACTGTAACTATAATTTGATAGGCAAATGTTTAGTCCATTCAAGCCCCACCACATAACATGTTACTAAAAACAATGGCCCTTTAATTTTCATTTCAACCAATGCCCGATTCCCTCTATAGCACGCGACTGCAGGGAATCATGGTAATTGTATTCATCAAACCATGCGAGACACTCAGCAACGATGCATGTTGCTGAGTCTTGCGCATGGTTTGATGAATACAATTACCGTGATTCCCTGCAGGCATGCGCTATAGAGGTAATCGGCTATTTTAATATTGTTATAAGTTGTCTGAATTGCCAAACTATAATCAATACAGTCATTTAAGTACAGCATTACAAATTTAAACTGTTTAGCCTTTGTTTACAGGGCAATCCCCTAAACAAAATGTTTCAGGTCTTTCACTCAAGCAAGTTTAACACTCTCTTTTAACATGTACATGTAAGTGCTATAAGTTTAAATCTCCACAATATGTAGTTTACAAACAATAGCATAACATTTGACCCTTTGCTCCAATTAACGGCTTACGTTTGAAATGTCAGCTTTTAAATTTGCAACAGTAGGTTAATTTAACTTTATCAGCTTGCAGATAATTGGCTACAATGTACGTGTTTCACTTGCCTGCATAGCGCAACAGTTTCTTAAAAAAAACTTAAGGTGCTGTTACAAGGGACAACTTGCAACAACCATTTTTTCGTGCAACAATGTTGTGCAAAAAATCAGACACCCTGTTACACAAGTCAACTTTCTAAATATTTGTCACCTTGCATTGCCAGTTTTTGACTTGCATTCAAAACCTCTCAACGCGTTGCCAAGTCAAAAGTTGCGTGAAAAATTGTCCACTGTACCATGTTACACACACTGTGTTTGATTTTTCGCGCAAAATTGATGTGCAAAAAATCGTTGTTGCAAGTTGCCCCATGTAACACCAACTTAATATCTTGGCTTAGATAGCAATGACTGCCTAACTGCACTTGAATGAAACAACTAGTCAGGAAACATGCAGAGCCGATTTTACAATGTGTAAGTAAATTAGTGCTCACCTAATCTTCATCCTCTTCCTCACCATCGGAGCCATGGCTCTGGCCCTTCTTCATGTTCTTTCTCTTCACACGACCTGGACGCCCTCCACCATAAGGTGAGTTCAAAGAGAAATCAATGTGCTTCTGAGAGTCAAGACGCACAATGTATGATGGGACATTGACGAGCTGTTTACGCACACTGGTAAAAGAAACAGAGCAAGACTTTAAACGAGTTGAAGAAATCACCATTCAAGGAATCAGGAACAAAAAGTACAGAAAATAAATAAACATCATTCTTGTCACATTCATGATAAGTGCTACCATACTCAGCCATGTACTGTACACAATGCTTTATTTACACCTTTACAATGAAAGAACTTGGTCTTTGGAGTTTTGGGAAAAATTTAGAAAGATAGAGCGGTTTTCACTTGAGTGTCGAAAGTGAATTGCGTTTGCATTGGTTTTGCATTACTACGCTCAGTGATTGGCTTAAAAATCTCGCGCCACTTTCTCAGCCAATCAGAACTAAAACAAAAACCAATCGTGACTCGCTCTCGCTCGCGCACGTTTTCCCGCGCTTCGTGCCAGCTACATGTATTTGCTTTGAGTTTCGATTGGTTCACAGGATTGTCTGTGCCCTTTGTGATTGGCCAGAGTGATTACTTTGGTTTTGGTTTTTCGACACTCAATTGAAAACTGCTCTATTTCTGCACTTATGTACAGGTTTAATCACTTTTATAACACTAAAAGCAAACATTTTGCAAGGTCATTAATGAAGTAAACAATTATCATTAGGTATTAAACAGATAACGCTAAAAATTTCTGTATTGCACCTTCTGCACAAGTCTCTTCCCACTGACAATATTTGTTGTCACCTCCCTAATGGCCCTCTATATACATGTAAGTTAGCACATTAAAACTTTATCACCTTTGGTAATGGTCTTGTTATAAGAACCAAAATGTTACTGTATGTTCTCTTTTTGTTTTGATGTTCTTCAGAGTTGTCATTGTTTTCCTTTTTTTACACCAGCAGATTAAGGGCCAATTCGCACTAGCGGACAAGTTTAGTACAATTGGCTGATTTCATCATTATATGTCAATTGTTGCAGCAAACAAGTGCAAATAAGTTTTTTGAGACACAAAACTTGTCCAACAATACATAACACCACTGTTGTAACAGCAGTTCTCTTATCAGGCCTTCTGACAGGGTGCGCGGGTGCGGGACCGCACAATTCAGTCAAAGCCGCACAATTTCTGAAAATCCGCGAAATCCCGCACAATATGAAAAGATTTGTTAAAAATCTAATTAAATCGGTATTCCCATTGATTGACAAGATTTAAAGAAGCTTTTAAGGCTATATTTAGGCTATTTACCTCGCAAAAAAATCGAGAAATCCGCCACTTTCGGCGACTGAACAGCTCGAGCGGATATAAAAACAACAAGGCGTCTACATAGCTCCGTGCCGGCCTGGGCACTAGTCTCTCGTCTCAGTCTAATCTTATTTTTCATTGGCGATTTGCGGCATTATTGTTTTGCAAATGACGAATCAGATACTCTGTTAAAAGTGATTCAAAGTGAAAAAAAGATATTCCTTTCCCATTGATCGCCACCCAATCACACAGAGGTTTGAGAAAATATTTACGTGAGTTATAGATCGATAAAAAGAACACAGTCAGATCAGATCTTTGCATTCCGTGACAAACTTCGAGTGTTTGGCAAAAATGTAGTGAACGCAAAAATGTTCTTGTCGGCGCGATAGCTTTTGAAGATAACGCAGTGTGTCGCCGTGTTTTTTCTTTGTGTTGCCATAATTATGATGTTTCCTTCCAAAACAAAATATCGCTTTTCTCTCTAACGTGTTTGTTTCCTCGCTCAGTTTTAAATATATACATATACATATGAACCAATAGCAAAGACGAAACACCGAAGAAATTTACCGCCGCACTGACATGTCTGCCAATTTGTCGGAACTTGATATTTTCGCAAAGGCAAACGGACTGATTTGCGAATTGACAAACAAAAGTGCTGCAACTTTGGGCGACAGAAAATCATTAACTTCTCGTCAAGAAACAGGTTTTCAGGGTTGGAAATTAGCGCTCGCCCACTTGCCCAGGCGAGTGTGAAAACTGTCGGGCGAGTACAAATCACGGATCACTCGCCCGGTTTGGCGAGTACGATTTTCATATCCAGTATTACTAGTATTAAATTTTTCAAAAAAAGGCGTAACGGTTACTTTTCACTT
Organism: Oculina patagonica; assembly: GCF_052425735.1. Taxonomy (NCBI): domain Eukaryota; kingdom Metazoa; phylum Cnidaria; class Anthozoa; order Scleractinia; family Oculinidae; genus Oculina; species Oculina patagonica. Next base: position 22,810,441 of record NC_135769.1, read on the forward strand.
CGAATTAATCCACACTGTCCACAAGCCGATAGCCTACCAACATTTTGAAATCTCCAACAAAGCTGCGTTCGAGTTCGTAAACAGACAAAAATGGCTTCCTTTTAGTGATTGTTACATGATGGACGTACCTTTACAAAGTAATACCTCTGGACATAAACACACTAACTCGTCTACCGAGCCGCGAAATGCGGCAAGATCACTATTTCCCGATTTTCTTGCCTCTTTTTCTGAACAATTTCGACACTTTGCATTTGGGAAGACGTTTCAAATTAAAAACTGCGTTTCAACTTTTGAAGTAAGCGTGCTCATGGTTTATTAAGGAGTAACGTCTATTTTTGGCGATTTTCATTGAAAAAATAGATTGCAGTCTGTATCGCGATTGACCACTGACGGTGGCACGATGAGTATCGAACGTGATTTAAAATTTAAGATATATATTTCAATTTTTTGTGGGGGGTGAGGGGCTAAATTTTCCTTTCTTAAATGGAGGAGACTGGGCGAGTGAAAATTGATCTGGGCGAGTGCAATTTGAAGGTTACTCGCCCAGATGGCGAGTGCTCCGAAATTTTAGTTTCCAACCCTGGGTTTTATTTTTGTTATTCAAGTGAAGGACGTTTTAATTCAGGAAATACAAATTTCAAGCTCTTATTTCTAAGTTTAAAATAAACATGTTATCTAATTAAATTAAGCCGCACGCAATTGAATTTGCATTTGTCTCAGTGTTGTGGTTTTTGCAGCAATTTCAGGCATGAAGAGTTTTAAACCTTAACGAGAAAATATTCGCTCTACATATCAAAGAAAGTACAAAAATGTTGGGATTTTTCATAAAGTAACTTGTTATGATCGAAAACATTTTATTTCGAGGCAGAATTATGCCCAGGAATTACGGTTTTGAATAAACTTAATCGATCGTGTCACGCAACATGATTTTGTTGATACAAACTTTGGCTAAAATTGTAGCAAAATGGAAATTTGGTTTATGTTTAATAAGCAAGCTAAGAGGACAATAGTTGCACTTTTCATTGAACCAGAATTTCCTCCATGTCAGGTTTTTTGGGGGGCCTGGTGATCGAATATTTGTTATTTTACACGATTGCACAATCCCGCACAATTCCCGGACAATCGCTGTTTTTTACTGCACAATTTGCCTCCAAACACCCGCACCCTGTCAGAAGGCCTGTCTTATGATTGGTCTGCATTGCACGTGCGATACATTTTGTCATTTTAAGTGAAAACAATCACAAAAACAAGTGCGAATGACTTGTTTGGACTGGGGCAAATTTTGTCAAAACGGTCAAAACTTTAAAAGGGCTGTTGTCCTGTCTCTATTCATGACAATTCACATTCCCATGCCCCTTGTTATGCCGGATAACAACAAGTTGATGATTGGCTGTTGTGTTTAGGTTATCGCAAAAAGCCTCTTCCACTAACAGCTGCTTAAACCCAATTTGCATTCATTTGCAATACATGTCAAAGTTGCTGTGGTCAAAAGAAAAGGAACGAAATGCAGTTCGGATTAATGTATACTGTATACAGTCGACTTCCTATATAATAGACATCTATGAGACCACAATCTGGTGTCCGTAATAAAGGGAGTCTGTAGTAGCGAGAGTTATTTTCAGTAATTCTTATTCGTGGGGACATCAACTTCTGTCCGTAATAACGGGGTGTCTGTAATAGCGAGGTGTGCGCAATGTACTGTATGTACACTAGAAATTGTCAAAACTGCCAAGGTCTATTTGTGGTAAATTTGTCTCCATGTTCCAGCGCTTGAAATTAACGGTTGTCCGGTCGTCCGAGTCGACTAAAAGTGCGTTCGGGCAACCAGTTTTTTAGAAAATTATAGGCCTGGTTGCCCGAGAAAAAACCACCGGACAACCAGAGAACTCACACGACTGTGATCACCCAACAGAATAAACGAAAGAAGTTATAAATTAAAAACATGAAAATAGCTTTAAATAGCTCTCTTCTAATCGATGGAATCCACCACAACTCTTAGAAAAAGGAAATCGAAGGTTGTCAAGTTCAATAAGCCAGCAGGATAAGCTTGCCGAGTTGTTTTCAGACACGTACAGACTTCGTCGAAATATTTTGGTGCACGTGTGTTGAAAGTGTCTCTCCTTCATCTTGAATGAAATTCAATTCTGAGCAAAGTTTTATTCAAGTTTCTTTCATATTTCAATCCTAAGTTCGGAATTTTTGGCTTTTTTAAGCGAACAGATTTGACACCCACATGTAATCTGAGAAGCGTCTTGTCTGGGAATAAATTTATATTTAGCTGTTTTGAGTTTAGTGTGTTTTTGCAGGTGTAAGGTTTTAAAAAATTACTACACCGCTTCTGAAAGTATAAAGGAGTATTTTCATTAACGTTTAAAGTAAGTGAAAGTGTTGTGTAGTTTGTTAAGATGAGCTGTTTTTCACCGCTATGAATGTAAAATAAATGTTATCGCCTCACGGCCTGAGAACAAAAATTTTAACCAAAAAACATATAACACTTAATACGGACAATCAAGTTCTCAGCAGGGCAACCAAACTCAGGGGTTAGGTTGTCCGGCATTTGCCATAAGGACAACCTGGATTTTTTTCTAATTTCGAGCACTGATGTTCTACAAAAATTCCCATATGAAAGGCAGCCTTTGTTGAGGGGTTGTCAGGATTTTTTGCAAAGAAGCCAGCAAAATGTCAGGGCCCTTTTAATCTTTTTTTCAGCAGTTTCAAAAAAAGGGAACTCTCATCCAGAATTTACTATGTCAGTGTTTATAGTAAAGTTACACTTAAAATAACTTTTTAGGTTTAGAACAAATTATAGTTTTTGCTACCATCAACCCCATATACTCGTTTTGACTGAAGCTAAAAGATCACTTAATATCACGTTCAACGAAAAACACAACAAAGTAATCAACATAATTTTGATTAGTTTATGGTTACGTTGTGTGTTTTAAAGCAACAGTTTTTCCTGACAAGACTTACCGAATATGTCTTTGCCTGATGAGAACACGAGCATGGTGAATACTCTTGGCCAAACCAAGCTTGAACACTTGTGTTTGAAGACGCCTCTCCAAGAAATCTTCAATACGTAGACCCAACACGTAATCGAGCTTCATTCGGCTCTCGTCAAGCACGCCAATACGCACAAGACGACGCAAAAGAGCATTGCCTTCGAACAACCTTCGCTGATCCTTCTCCTCGAGTGTCAGAAGCTCACGGGCAGCCTTACGAATCTTCGCCAGGGTGTACTTTACACGCCAAACTTCACGCTTGTTACGAAGCCCATACTCTCCAATAATCTTTAACTCTTGATTAAGGCGCTCTTTCTCGAAGGGACGCCTAGGAGTCGTGTAGGTTTTACTACACACAATCTTCGGCATCTTGCTGAAGAGAAAATGGCGATGAAAAGGAAGGAGGAGAGCGGCCGCAAAGCATTTCACCACGTGGAGCAGCAATAACGAATTACCCGCACCCCCCTCTACTACCAAATAAACCTTACTAGTCACCAGTATCCCTCGTCGGCGGACGCGGGGAAAGTTTGCGCTTCCTGTGCGCTCAACCGAGTGCAGTTTTGTTGCTTTCTGGGCTTCAGATTGCAAAATCTTTTTAACATATTCAATTGTAATGAAGGCAACAATTTTGGTTTTTTTGAATATACAATTTGTATTCCATCGTAAATTAATTTCCGAAAAATCAGTTGTTGACACAGTTCTAAACTGCTCAGACTCACTGGCTAATCTTATTGGCTGATTTTCAACCAATGAGCGCTTGACTACTATCTTGAATCGTCCAATCATTGACAACTTCATGTGCACACGACTTTCAAAAGCCTCGATCACCAGATAAGACGGCTGACTTGATATTCTGGCAACTCTTCAGAGGCCAAAAGAAGTGATTGAAAGATCCTGTCAAGAACGCGATTTAACTTGGAAACTATTGTGATTTTTTCCTTTAAATATTAAAAATAATAATTAAGTTAAACTTGTAAAAGGAATGGTACCACTGACATATACGAGCTATACCCTTTAGTGACACTGAAATGTCGAATACCTGTTGCATCCTAACAGGTGACCAAAGACAATAGTTCCTTTACACTTTGAAAAGGCTTTCATACATGATTATCAAAGATATTGTTTTTCATATTTAAATTTTGCTGAAAGCGACGCATACGAGATGACTTAGACTTTGAAATCAAAATCACTCAACGAAGAAAATGGAAAGCAATGTCGAATTTGACTTCCCCTGTCAACATTCTAAAATCGACTCGAGGTCTGGTGGTCCTTTTCATTGTGCTGTTGGTGTACGGCATCTGCCAAGGTGAGAGAAATAACCTTGGTGTTTTTATTTTTATTGGGATTATATTTCAGCAAATTTAAAGTTAAATTGACGGATTTTTATTTTTCCCTCATTCGATAAGCTTTGACGAGTAAACTGAAGTGCATAAAAAATGTAGCAGTTTCAAGTTGTAATCTCCCTTTGACAGAAGCTTTGACAGAGTTTGGACATGAAAAACGAAAGATAGATGCTTTATTAAGAATCGATAAGAATTCATGACATCAGATTTCAAGTTGAAACTGTTTCATCAGTAAGTAAATTACCCGCTTGCGGGTATGTGTCCCTGGATGCGGGCGAATAAAGTACGCATTTTTTTTAACCATGTATAGGATGGGATAACCTTTTAATCTAGTAATCTGGTATTTTGATCGCTTGGGGACCAAAACTTAACCCTAGCCCACCCTACATAAAATTTAATCCCTGGTGGGTGAGGGGAGGGTATAAGTTAACCTGGGCCGGGTTGTTCAAAGCTCGATTGCCGTTTGAGCTAATCAATAATAATAATAATAATAATAATAATAATAATAATAATAATAATAATAACTTTATTATCGTGTCAAACTGTAGTAGCTGAGAGGAAAAGTCCCCATTACTAATTGTGGACACCTAACCGCCTAACTAAGGCAGGATGAGGCTTTCCGTTTATATTTTCTGTCCTCCAGCATTTGACGTCTACTTATCGGGCCAAACGAGGATGAGAGATGAGAGTTTAAACTCTTACTCTCGTTTGGCATCAGTGGAACTCTCATGCACTCTCATCAACTTTGAACGTACTCAAATTTTTCATGAGAGTCGATGAGAGTTTGGCGGACTCTCGTCTTGGTTTGGCCCGAGTTGATGATAGTCCATGAGAGTTGACGAAAACTCTCATGAGAGTCAACTCTCATCAACTCTCATCTTCGTTTGGCCCGGGCTTTATCCTACCAAAGGGGAATTTAGAAACTGACCTTCGATGAAGCTGGAATAAACTGGATACATTTTAAGATCAATTCAAGCTTGAATCTAAGTTAATCTAATTTTTTCGTTATTGCTGCTATGGAAACACACGAAAAAAACGCAATAATTATATTCATGTTTATTTCCCTTCTTTTAAAAGGATATTTATAATGTCATTTCTACAGGTTTAATTTCAATTTTAACAAGCTGCCAAGTCCGCAATGACGCAAAACCCGTCTGCCTGCGAAACGAATTCTCAGACATTGTGCTGGTAATCGTGTACAATTATCCTTTCTATTCAAGTATCCCCTCCCTTACAGCACTGTACAAGAATGCATTTCCCACGATAATGTTTTGCGGGCCAAAGAAGACAACGAACTACTCCGTAGAAGCCCTTCATATTCATAAAGGATACTTCTCTTACATGTGCATGGCACGTGCTATGGAGAAACATCCGGGATACGCAGGGTATTTACTCATCAACGATGACGTCATGTTGAACTATTGGAATCTAGTTGGCATGGACCGAGAGAAAATATGGCAAGGACCCAAAGGAACGATACCCTTTCTGAATTACAGTCTACCCGTAAAATGGTACTGGTGGAACACTACATGGGGAATGAAAACATGCCAAAAGGCTTACGATGAAATCTGGGATCTACAAGAATTTTCTCCAGAGGAATGGTTGCCACGAATGATTGGTAACCATGGCAACGGTGCAAATGACAAACTTCGGCCTCGTAGCTCGGTGTGGGACATAAAAGAGTCGATAAATATTTTGAAACAGAATGGTAATGGGACATTTTACTGCTTTCGTGGTCGCTCGGACGTATTCTACATTCCTGGAAAATTTACCGATGCATTTAAAACACTGTCTTATATTTTCTACAAGCATAGTTCATTCCTGGAAATTGCAGTGCCGACAATATGTCGGATGCTTGACAAGGAGGAGAATTTTGAGTACATCCCTGGGGTATACTTGCCTGGTAAACCCGGGGAGCCACCAGTAAGGAAAGCGGAGCACTTTTGGAAAGTATATGATAAGAAGATAGCATTCATTCATCCATTCAAACTTAATTACAAACACGACGGCGCTCTGAATTCGGCACTGTTACGAAGCTGGATTACAGAGTACAGTGACGCTCTGAGTAAATGCGAAAGAAATTAGTAGAATATCATTTGAAATGAGCCACTGGCTGTGTTCACATATTTTGTATTACAAGTGCCATGGGCGGATTGAGACGGGGACCGTCCTCCCCCCTCCCCCCCCCCCCAAACCTGTATCCTTGGATTTGTTTAAAAAGATGTAACCAACCGTTTTTCTAGAGTTTGTTGTGGGCATGGAGAGGGGTTGCTTTTCCACCGAAATGTTTTCGGCCTCCCCTTCTGAATTTTCTAGATCCGCCCCTGAGTGGCCAGCAGCTAGGGCTAGTCTGAAGATTCAGCCGTCCTCTCGACCCATCCCCCCAACGAAGGGGCGCGGGCGAGAGTAGTCTGAAATTCAGCCGTCCTCATAAAGCAATTATCAGTATTTTAGCTCGCGAAATAACATTCTCGTTCCCAGCGGACCGAGCTGGATCCTTCTCGTAAGCACCAAGCCGAATAACAACATCTGGCCGGTTCCACTAGTTGAAAGGTCCGCTCAAATGTGATCGGTTTTTCGTTTTTTAGTTCCCTTAATTTTCAAGAAAAAGATAAAAGGAATACATAAGCAGCACTGCGCCGAATTTGCGGTAACTATTTTAGGGTTGGTCATGACACACCCCAGAATTTTCAGTGTGAAGACTGTACAACAGTAGCCGTTCTATCAAGCCTCCAAACGAGAATACTATTAAAGATCCGGACAGAGCTTAGAGCAAAAGGGCAAAACAGCTACAATTTATTTATTTTATTTTTTTTTGCCTTCTGACGCCATTTTGTAATTGTTAACAGGTCATAACCTGCGGCCACCCAAGAAATATTACGCAAAATATTGCAGCGTATTGTGTAAAGGGGGAGATCGGGAGAGGAGAGGACGGGAGCGGGCCCAACCGTTTCAAATTACCAAGGGAAAAGCCCTGGGAACGAGGTTGGAAGCGGGCCGGGATTCTCAAGGTGGCGGGAACCGGGAGAAATTGAGAAAAACTACCAAAATTCCGTTTTATTTTGCAATAGAAGTGAATTAAAGAGGAGGAAACCACTACGGGCCGGAAAGGGACGGGAAGCTCGAGGAAAAGGTACGGGAGGCGGGAGTGAAAATTACCAGAAGCGGGAGGTTCAATCTCCCCCCTCCCCATCCCCCATCCCCTCAATTATAGTCACGCCGACTTAAAATATTGCACCCAATGTTCATTGCGCGCTAATCACTGCAAGCGTAGAAATACATGCAAAAAATTCTCCATTATATACCAATAAAAAAAGTGACGACAAAAAATTGAGTCTGAAAGAACAGAACTGAAGAGAACGTCATTCATGTTTTATTAAATAAAATATAATACTTGTTAAAATGTCCACTAGATTTACTATATTACAAGAAAAATAAAACTTCGGGCACCCCATTTGCATAAGATTTCAATAAAACGTTTCGAATACAAAGTACAATGGCTTCTAGGAAGGACGATTTTAAAAGTGGAAGATTAAAACAAAATGACCTAAAATGAAAACTAACATCGGTTCTCAATTAATATTTAAAATCTCTAATAAATTACAAGCACGATGTCTTGAGTATGTGTTGGTGTATTGACTTAAAAAAAAGATTTTTATTATGCAAACAACAGCTTTCTGTCGTATCTCCGATAAAAATATGGCATCTCCCAGAGGAGAAAAAAAAGACAACAATTCTTACATTAAACTGCACGTGGTTCTTTCTCGTTTCTTGAATTTTCGCTCCTTCCCGTGGCGTCTCTTTCTTCGACTCTTGGTTAGTCTTTTCTTGTTGACCTGTCTGGCGTTGTGGACTAACGTCCTGATCATCTCCATGAAGACCTTTTCCACCCTAAAATCTATCTTTGCCGATGTCTCGATGTACTCGCCTTCCAGACGCGACAGAACCGACAAGGCTCCATGCCCTTGGCGCGCGGTGACTTCGCGTTCGCTAACATCTATGTCCAGTTTATTGCCAACTAGAAGAACGGGTACTACGTCTTCGCTGTTCCCTCGAAGCGCGGAAATTTCCTCCATAGTATGCACAGCTTCTTTGAACGAAGCCACGTTATCCAGGGCGTAGACGACGATGAAACCGTGGCTTGAATTCAACGCTAGTTTTCTCATGACAGGAAACGAGTACGAACCCGCGGTATCCACGAAACAAACGGTGAAGTGCGTCCCGTCCACGGCCATTGTATGAACATAATAATCGTCAAGGGTTGGAACATGTTTCTCGTTGAATTTTTGTTCGAAAAACGACTTCAGTAAAGATGTTTTACCAACACCACCGCTCCCCAGGATAGAGATGCAAAAGTCAAATGGCGGCATTGTAGCAGTCGAGGCCATTTTTTCTCGTTCTGTAAAAGTTGTAAATTTAGATGAAAAGCGTCACCAACTTTCCGTTCGATCCAAGAGTCTATTTCAGTTCGATTCAGTCCATTTTCTTTGCCAGGCTACAAGACTAGGTTCACGCAACTGGAAGCGTTATTTACCATAAAACTGCGAGAATGTGATGCAATTTAGACTTTGACATTACTCAGGGGAGAACTTTCGCAATACTTATTTTTATAGATGATCCAAACAATTGAAAATTATCACGTCCCCGGGAGGCATATAACCGAGTTTTATTCGTGCAAATTTTTTGCTTTTCTTTGCCAGTATTTCAGCATACTTTTCGCGCCTTGTCAGATTTAATCTTTTTATTATGTGCGACATATCTGATCAATAACATTCTAGTAACGTCTGGCAGTGCAAATTCCGAGTTCAGGAGTGAACTGACAGATAATACCTTATTCTCACTTAATTTTGCGAGTACTAAATTTCGCGATTTTCACAAAATCGCGAAATTTAATACTCGCGAAATATAGGACAAGCAAAGTTTAAAATCGCGAAATTTAATATCGTACTGATAATATAAAAAAAAATAATGAAACTCGATGTGTTTTATCATAGTTATTCTAACAGTCTGAGCTTCATGTTTAGGAGTTTTTTGTTTAATTTTGTCCATTAGTTATCTCCCACTCTATCCGTCGCGCTGTTCGAACTGTTCTCTGCCGCCAAGTTCCTCAAAATCTCGCTCTTGCACTGTCGTAGATGAACCTATTCGGGATTTAGACTGTTGAATGCCTTATGTTTTGTTATGTGTCTATTGTTTTGTTTGCTGTTTTTACGATGACTTTCATATTAATTATGTTGTTACAGTTTCGAGGTCAAAGCTTTACATTGAAGAATAGATAAAAATCGCGAAATTTAATACACTCCAATTGTACCTTCCTCTCAAGTGGCTCTCAAAATCGCGAAATTAAGTACTCGCGAAATACGGCTCTTGATTTTTCGCGAAATTAAGTACTCGCGAAATTTAGTGAGAATAAGAAATTAAGGTACTCAAAACGATGGATAACTGATTAGGCGACTCTCTCATTTTTCCGGTTTTTTTTTTCGAGCCGGCAACAGCAACTACCCTCGATATCCTTGCCCTCGTTTTTTCGAAGCAATTTTCTCACGAGGGGGGTGGGGGGGGGGGGGGGGGGGAGACGACGCTTTTTGTCAAGAGCTAGCGTTTAAATACCCTTTTGTAGGCAAGATTGAACGGTGTCAGGGCTAACATTTGCTCATTCCACAACCTGGAATCCAGGAAAAAGGCTATGGGACTACGTACAACTCAAAATAGGTACACCTCAGTGCACATGTGGCTAGTGCCGTTCACTCGGTATGGGCCGTAGCAGTCACAATGAAAACAAAAATCATGTAGTTGTCGTTTTGAAATTTAATTTATCTTTGTACCAACATTTGACTAACCTGTGTTTATTTACGTCATAAAAGCTTGTCTTACAAGCTTGTCAAATGAAAATAAAGTAAAAATAGTAAACTACAGTGGAACCCCTATTGTACGTCCACCTTTGGGGAATATGGTAAATGGCCTTTTAACTTACTATAAGGCGCTGTAGAAATTCCCAAGAAGTCAAAGATAACCACCTAGGCTAGTCATAACGGAATTACGACGACGATAATGAGCGTGCTTGAATGTTTTTATTAGACGTCACTTCGTATTGCGGACTCTTATCTGTCATAAGCTTGTTTAAAACAAGGTTTACATGATGTGTATAAATTTCTTGATGGCTGCTTATACGGTGGTGAAAAACAATAGACAAATCCTCATCGGGAAGGCCGAAAGGCGGCCACGGGCGCTTAATAGAGGTGGCCACTAAACTACTTAAGGGATTTATTTAAAATATTATACTGGCATTACTTTCAGGACTTTGGCAACTTGACGAATTATTGGGAACGACCGCTTAATAGGTGGCTGCTTAATAGGGTATCGACTGTACTTAACCATTGTCTTTACTGCCCCCCCCCCCCCCAAAAAAAACAAAAAAAAAAAAAACAAAAACACAACAACAACAACAAGCCCTCTATTGCAGAAGTTTATCCCATGTAAAGCAACTCCTTTTTGTTGTACTAAATCAGTAAAGATAAAAAATTATAAAAATTATAACACTACTTTTTTCTTCTCATTAAACTTTTTAGTGTTATGTTGTAATAATTCTGACTCATGGTGCCATAGGTTTATAGGCCACTGGCATGCCTAGGAGTTATTCCTCTTTCACCCTATTACATTTTTATATTCATAGCAATATTGTTGGGGGAAATCAAGGTGTATTAATGCCCGATTCCCTCTTATGGTGCACGGCTGCACGGAATCATGGTAGTCGTATTTATCAAACCATGCACGAGACTTAGCAACAATGAATACAGCCACCACAGAGGGAATCGGCATTTGTGTAATAAGTTTCAGTGCTTCAGTATAATTTACAGATTTGCATTTTATCAGCTGTCATGAACATCATCTTTATCATCAATATTGCAATAAATATCTTGCTGTGTAAGCCATGTGTCAATGTTTACAAAGTGTTAGACAGAAATCATCATCGTCGTCATCAACATCACAATCACCATCATCATCATCACTATTATTGTTGTCATTGTCATTGTAATTGTCATCACCATCATCGTTGTCATCATCATCATCATCATCATCACTAAAGTGCTTTAGTTTTGATCTAAGTGAGCTCCTGAGTCTTGGTAAACAGTTTAGCAGCCACTGTTTCAATCCTCTGCCTGTATTCCAAGTTCTTGTAATTACCCGCAGGCACCCCATCCATGTCATACAAGACTCCCCACCAGGCTGCTGCTATCACTCCTGTGCTGTCACTATCACCGCCATGAAACATGGATCGGCTACAAAGCTCTTCCCAGGATGCCCCTGCACCTAGCAGGGCATCGTAAGCGATCATTGGTGCATCATGTCCGCTTGCCCCACCCCACCCACTGAAGCTCACTGATTTGTAGAACACGTCTCGATCTTTGACAGGAAAAGGTTCAGGAAACACTGGGTCACTGTCACCTTGGAGAATTCCACGCAAAGTGAGATATTTTGTCCAGGCCTCAGTGAAATAATCCCAGTGTTGTTCATTCTCCTTCACGTCACGACCAACCTCTTTGATGTAATTCATGGCTTTGGGGAGGGTAGACATGAGTGCTGCACCCCACTCCCTCACAGGTTTTCCTTGGACAGCAAATGAAGTGAATAGCGCAGATGCCAGAGAGCCAAGGTAACCTGACACAAAAACATAAAAGCTTGATGAGCTGTCTTGAGTGAAAGTGCTTAAGATATTTCCACTTTTTTTATTCATACCTGAATTCCCATACAACCCTTACATTTTCACTGTTTTGCAATAATAAACAACAAAGACCGAATGCTTGCACAGTCAATGAATTTACAAAATAACTTTGAACAGCTACTGAAATCAGCAATTTTGGCTAAGACAGACCATTTTTGGACTCTGGATAGACCAGTCTGGGTTCGAGCCCAGGCTGGGGTCATTGTAATGTGTTCTTGGGCAAGGCACTTTACTCTCACAGAGCCCCTCTCCAGGGAACCAGCAAATTTAATACCCTGGGGCTGACCCTGCAATGGACTAGCATCATATCTAGCCACATACTACTAGTCACTTCATGCTACTGAAATCGGGATAAGTTCCCGCCTGATGGGCTACTAGGCTCGAATGCAGACTTTACCATATTTTTTCATACCTGTTGGGTTGTTGTGCGTCATTCTTCCACTTTCAACACTAACAGCAATCAGATCTTCAAGCTTTTCAGGGGAGTGAAACAACAGACCAATACACATAGAGCGCATGGCTGCACCACATCCACCGCCTCTGGGATTAAATGGCACCACGAATCCTTGTGGTCGACCAGGTCTCAGATGGGCACAACTTGATAATGTTGTGTTTCCTGGTGCTCGTCCTGCCATGTCAGACTATGAAAATATTTTATAAAAATAAAATAAAGCATTCATTACATAATATTTTAAATTATTATTACTGTCATTATTGTCAGTATTATTAATAATTATTTATCATCATCACCACCACCACCACCATTATTATTATTATTATTATTATTATTATTATTATTATTATTATTATTATTATTATTATTATTATTATTATTATTATGAAACAAGAGGCAAATATATTTATAGGGTGATGACAAAATTCCTAATTTTTATCTATGTTGGAAAACAAAACAGTCATAAGCAAGCACAGAGCTGTTATCAGCTCAGAGGCGTGGCGTACATTTTTCCTGGAGTATGCACCATTGAAAATTGTTCAGTGAGCACTGAAGGCGTGAGCTGCTGGACGCCTGGGGGGTTGCCCCCCAGAGAATTTTATTTTTTAGGGGCTTGAAAATGCCATTTCATATGTTTTCTTGGGAACAGTTTCATAAATCAAAATATGACAAAATGCTGAGTACCGGTATTTAGCAAATTGCATCGTTTATATTGTACACCCTTTATTCACAGGGGGTTAATGGGAGACTTGTCTACACAGAGTTAAAGTTACAGGCAAAGGACTGGATGTTTCCCCTTTAGACGGGAATATCAGGACACTACTTTGTTTTTAAAGATGCTTTTTGCCATTGAAGATAAAAAAATTGATTTCAGGAGGTTGCATGTGTATACATGTGCGTATATAGTCATTACGCTCAGGACTGCAGCTGTATGTCTTCAGTCGGGTTTTGCAGTATATTTGTTGCTTTGGTAACAAACTATAGTGACACTGACAAGAGATTATAATTGATATCAAAGAGTCAGAGTTTGTAAAGCAAGGTATCAACAAAAAACTGTTGTCCTTTTTAAAAAATACTACTTCACCTGTCAATACTAAGCAGTTATTGACAGGTAATTTATCCTAGTCAGTGAGACAGTTGACGACAACCACGCCATCATCAGTGTTTGTTGCCAGCAGTTTCAATGTCAACAACATGCACTCTGACATGACCAGCAACAGATAAAATTCCGTTACTGAAAACTTTGGCCTCTTACTAGTGCATCTACCAACTGAGCTGACCTGACTTGTTAGCTCAGTTAGTAGAGTACTCGACTTGCCAGATGGGAGGTCTCAGGCTTGAGCCCCAGACCTGACCAACACTCAGGGACTTAAAATAACTGAGAAGAATGTCCTGCCTTTGCAACGACATCTACAAATGGCTGTCAATAGCGACCTTCAGATTTGACTACGAAGACGAGAATGAGTACGAGTACGACTTTGGAATTTCAACACAATTTTATCCCCCAAACTATAACTCTTCCCTGTTAGGGATAATTAGGGATAATTTTGGTGTGATAAGTGATGGTAGGAGACACACGAATTTGGTTTGAAAACTCGTACTCAATCTCGTAGTCCAATCTAAAGGTCGCTAATAACTAGTCTGTCAAGGCTCTGGGAGTTTAACAACAAGAAACATTTTTAAAACTGTCTTATGCTTACCATGCTATCTTTGTATTTTGAGGCAATTTTGAGAAACAGCTCTTGACGTGTTTTCCAGGATGACACAAGAGCTTCAGCAGTAGCGAGGTGTAAGACAGTGTCATCACTCACAACCCAGCCTTTAATATCAATTTTCTTGAGTCCACCAAGTTTCTGTAGTTCCCGGTGAATAGCTTCTCCCGAGTGGCAGAATTCCCACTCGCCATTCTTGTAGCCCAATGCATCCCCCACGGCACTTAAGACCATAGATGCTTTGAACTGATCAAGTGTAGGCATTTTGAAATGATGGCTGCTATGATGCGAGATAAGTCTTTTTACGCTGAAAAAAAGAATAAGATCAATTGTTTGTTATTTGCGTACATGCAAAAAATCCCCCCCCCCAAAAAAAAAAAAAAATATGGTAAGATTTTTTTTCCCTTGCTGTCTGGATTTCCTTGGTCAATATAACCTCTCCCCCCTCCTGCCAGATTTCCTTAACAACAGACTCCCTCTACCACCTGGATTTAAATTAAATTAAGACCCCCTTTTTATCAGGCTTATTCTCTGTGAATTCTATTGAAGAAATAACAAGTTAGCTGAGAACGAATATGGGGTAAGGTCTGCATTTGACCCTGGTGGCCTGGTGGCCCGTCAGACTGGAGCTTATCCCAGTTTCCCAGTTTCCTTATCATGAAATGGCTCGGAGTATTTTCCAAACATTATCAGTTAGGGGAGTGATGGTTTATAATGGTAATAGGACCGAGTGAGTCTAATTCGGTCTGTTTATACAAGTGATTAACAAAATCTAACAACTGCATAGCCAGGGGTCCAATTTGTTCTACCACAAACTTGTGTGATAACAGACCGAATTGGACGACACGAAGTCCTGTTACCATTTAATCAAAACTATGACAAAAAGTTTGAGAAAGAAATTAATCTTCGGTGAAATGGTTTAACATCTTTATGAATACTGAAAAACATCCATTGATAACCAATCACGCTTTTGATTAGACTTGTAATAACCAAATTCTCATGTTTACACTGATGGAACCGGTTCCAAATAAATTTTCAGACAGGATAGGCCTTCTGTTTACATGGGACCATTCAGAACAGATCCAAAACTGAACCTGCTGTTGGAGAACAGTCCTATGTAATCAGAAGCCGATCCGGTCAGGTCCGGTTCAGAGCGGTTCCGGTCCGGTCCCGTGTAAACGTAGCCTACGTCATGCACTGTCTTATCCAGTACAGACTACACACACAAAAAATTTCAAAGTAATGTTTACTCTATGTTGTATAAATGTTCTAGCTAAATTTTACTCCATTAATGCCTTAGTTTATTGCAAAATGGCCAGTACTGATATATCGGATTTTAATACGTTTAATTTTCAGCGAAAGTAAAATTTGCATGACGATTTTGTATTGTAACAAAGTCACCTGCATTTCAAATACCTTGTCCCCTTTGAAATCATTCTTATTGACCCCTTTCGCCTATAACACCTTCAATTTTACTGTGCCACAAACTTTTTCCAGGTTTTTGCAATTTTACAAATGAAATATGAAATTTAGGCAGGTTCTAAAGGTCCACACGAGTCTAAAAAAGCTTTGCACGGAAATCTCCTTGCCTCAGCATTTTCATTTTACGCATTTATGATATTTTTTTCTGCTTAAAGGCCAGCTAACAAAGCTGCACGTTTTCCAGCTTTCACTTGACTAGAACTTTACTTACCTGTTCACGATTCCAAACCTTGCATAGCAGAATTTTCTACAAACTCTTGCAGAAAACCATCTAATGTCAACTGCTGCTGTAAACAACACGAAGTTCATGTCCCATCGCACGTCAAGTGCCACCTGATGAAGACTGGAGCGAGGAAAATTACAACCGAGTTAGTCTCTCATTCGTCACGCAATATCCAAACAAATTTGCATTTCGAAGACTAGCGTGCGAAGGTATTTTCCTGTTCCTTGTCTTCCTTGCTCGTTTCAAGAACATTTTGACCAGGTAACACCTTGTTATTTCAATATTAACTTTGATAATATTTCTTTTTATATTTATGAATACCAGATGGGCCATAAAAACAAAATTTGTCCTGACGATGAGTTGATCTCGCTAACACAAAATGCTTTTTCCGTATTTCCGTTGAAGAACCTTTTCGTTGTCTCTCGTGTTAAATAATCGAGTATAAGGTTATATTTGCATGATATATACGAACTTCTGTATTTTCTTTACTGATTAGACGGTTAACTTGGCTTTGTTTATTTCTTATAAAATTGTATTTCGATCGGGTGTAACACCGCATACCGTAGTGACATTTTGTTAGGCCCAATATAGTCAATAGTCAATATGACAAAGATAGTGGGCGGGCGCTTTTCTTGTTATTTTTAATTTATTATTTTGTTGCATTCCTTACCTGTGTTCATTGTTCGAATATCGATGTTTTTTTCCTTCATCATCAAATTCTCCAGAAGCGAACTTGCAAAATAAATCCTGCAAGGTAATTGACCTATCAAGTACGAGAGGCATGTACTAAAACCCGAAACAACGAAACGAAACCACCGAAACGAAACGACCGAAACGAGCGAAACCACCGAAACGACCGAAACGAAACCGCCGAAACAACCGAAACGGCCGAAACGAGCGAAACGAGACGAAATCACCGAAACAAGCAAAACCCATTACAATTATTGAGAGCTAACCGTAAACAGGCTAACCGGAGTGCATAGTAGGCTAACCTAAGTGAAACGTAGGCTAACCGGAGTGTGTAGTAGGCTAACAGGAGTGTATAGTAGGCTAACCGGGGTTTATAGTAGGCTAATCAGAGTGTATAGCAGGCTAAACGGGGTGTATAGTACGGTAAGTGGCGAAAATCTTGAAGTTTTGCTTGTTTCGGTGATTTCGTTTCGTTTCGCTCGTTTCGGCCGTTTCGGTTGTTTCGGCGGTTTCGTTTCGCTCGTTTCGGTGGTTTCGGTGGTTTCGTTTCGGTGGTTTCGTTTCGTTGTTTCGGGTTTTAGTATATGCCAGTACGAGAAGTACGGACCTATAGCGTACAGTATGTGGCCCTTGGTCTGGACGAAAAAGACGCGAACGTGTATTACTTAGCTTAATAATAATAAAAATAATAATAATAATAATAATAATAATAATAATAATAATAACAATAATAATAATAATAATAATAATAATAATAATAATAATAATAATATCTTTTATTTAGACACGATAAATTTACAGCATAGCTGATGTGGTCGTGTTTAAGTTATCTAAGAAATAATCATAACAAAAATAACAATAAGACAAATACGAATACTAACTAAACTTATTTACAATATACAAGATATTTACAATATTTACATGCACTAGCCTATTTACAATTTTCTATTTACAATATCAAGATCTTTGATGGCCTTTAGTTCCGTATTGAAGGAAGCTAAGCTTTCTTTAGCTTTCCGGCCAGGCATTGGGCAAATTGTTCCACCTTTTTGCGCCAATATATGAAACTGATCTCAGTTTAAGGTTAGTTTTTGGCTTGGGCAAGACTAAGCAGTTCTGACGTCTCAGGTCATATATACTATGCTGCTTCCGAAAAAGAAATTGGATACCCAATGGAGCAGTTCCTTCAAATACTGTGTATACTAGAGTTAGAATTTTAGTGTTATAGTTAGTTTCTAGCGTTCGCCATTTTACTCTTTGAAAGACATCCACAGAGGGTGTATACCAGTCTAATTTATGAATTATTTTTGCGGCACGGACATGAATCTTCTCAAGTTCTTTAAAGAGAGTACTGCCGCAAGAACCCCATACAGTTATGCCGTATGTAACAGATGTTAAGATGACTTTAAAGTAGAAATCAGTTTTTGGTTTAACAGGTAGGAAATGCATAGATCGTAGCAAGTTTAGCTTCTGGGTGTATGACTTAGACTTAGCTTAGAAGAAGAGCAGTGAGCTGAGATTTGTCCTGTAAGTCACCGTGACATCCAGCTAACATGTGAAAGGAAAACAGCATCTGTGCTTACTCGATTACTCTGTAATATCAAAAACGGTGGTTCGCAATATTTACACAACAATTGTTCAAACTCCAATCTAAAGAAGCTTCTTGCACATTTTTGATATGTTTTAGTGAAATTCAGAATAATGAAATAAAATTTTTATGGTCGTGTCTTTTTATGACCGTTTCTTGCCTTGTCCAAGGATGCGACTTTCTGAATTAAGCTAAATGAATAAGTCTGGTGTTTCATCTAAACAAAATGTTTAATCACCTGACATTCACTTGCATATTTTTAAGAGAAAACCTTCTAAAACCACGGGGGATTGTTTATCCAAGTGTTTTAGGACCTTTCCCTACCCTATCCAAGGATGTGACTTTTTGAGTTCAGCTAGATGACCAAGTTGGTGTTTCGTCTAAACAAAATATTTAATCATCTGAAATTTACTTGCAGAAAATGCAGGAAAAACTTCCAATATGTCAGACAAGCTTTTCACATTAGAAGAGCTCAATTATTTCCGTATCTGCTACATCACTGCCAACATCATCCGGGATGGTCTGCAGACAGTATTTAAACAAGAATGGGACAGAATACATGGATGGAGGCTGGGTCCATGGCAAGACACTGCCAAAAATGGACAGGAATTTTTTGGCATGGAATCACCGAGAAGTCGAAACAAAAACAAAAGATTTCTGAACATCATACAAAATGGAGACACAAGCGAGTGGGATTGTGCATGCTTTTTCTTTGCAATCGTCTTTTCTGATTCACTTGGACCGTTGTTACGTCCCACTGTTGCCAGTAATGTCGATGACTTAAGGGATTTTCGTAATGGGGTTTTTGCGCATCTTTCACAGGCTAGTATTTCAGAAACTGAATTTCAGACAAGTGTACAGGTTGTCTCAAATGCGTTCACGGCTCTGAATCTTGACACAAAAGACCTGGAAAAAATAAGTAACCAGGGGACCTTTCCAACTGAGGAAATTCGAAAGCTTCAAGGGCAAATTGATGTCTTAGCAGAGATACAGGCAAAACCTAAATCCTTCATTTCGCTTCCACTAAAGCCATCCCACGAAGTCACCGAGCGCAATGCAGAAGTTGAAGACATCATGCAGAAGTTCAAGGACCTCCAAACTACTAGTCAGGAAGATGCTTCCATTGTGACAGTTTATGTGTCAGGCAACCCAGGATGTGGCAAAAGTCAGGTTGCAAGGGAAGTTGGTAAGAAGTTCTATGATGAAAGAGTTGATGACAGTAATCGGGATAGTCGCACATTTGTAATGACCTTGAATGCTGAAAGTGAACAGTTGATGCTAGATTCCTACAAGAAATTCGCCCGTGAACTAGGAATCACCGAATACTCATTGAACAGTATCACTGGACCAGACTCAAAGTTAAAACCCGATGAAAGAATCTCCCATATCAAAAGCCTTGTTACTGCCAAAGTGCAAAACTATTCTAGCTGGATGCTTATATTTGACAATGCAAATGAGCTGAAAGGCATACGAGGTTACTTCCCTGACGAGGATTGGGGAGGTTGTGGACAGGTTCTTGTCACCACTCAGGACAGTACCAATCTACCATTTGCTGACCCCCTTTGCCAACATGTTTCCCTGAGTCAGGGAATGCAAACGAGGGACGCTTTGAGCCTTCTGAGAAGTATCTGCCAGTTTTCAGGTGACGAAGAGGACGAAGAACATTTAGTTTTGGATGCCTTAGATTACCAGCCATTGGCCATTGCGTCTGCAGCACTCTATGTTCGCTATTTGCATGATGGAGTGGGAACAAGCGTGGTTCCTGGCAACTTCACCTGGAAGAGCTACCTCAAGAAACTGGAAATGGGGAAGCGGAATCTGACAGAAAAGGTTTATGAAAGGACAAGCAAGAGCTACCCATTGTCGATGACTTCAGCTGTCTCACTAGCATTACAAAAGCTGGTACAGAATCACGTATTTGAACATGTGGTCCCGTTTCTAGCTTTGTGCGCCCCAGCACCCATTGGCCTTGATATAATTGTCCGTTTTGTAACAGAACAGGACCCAGATCTTGACGAGGACATGACCGCTGCTGAAATTTCCAAATGTTCTTTGCTTCTGCAGCTTTGCCCAGACGATAGCCCAAGGACTCTTATAAAGATGCACCAGGTCGTACATGATGTCTTCAAGAGCTACTTCCTTGACAAGTATGGTAAGGATGAGATTTCAGTGCTAACTCAGTCATACATTGAGACTTTTTCCACATTTGCTCAGCACGATCTGCTTCAGTTTGACTTGAAGTTTCATATCTCGTCTAAAATGATGGCTCCTCATTTGAAATTGCTTAGCAGTCACTTGGAGACAATGATGAACTGGTCTTTGGTTCAGAATACCAGCAAAACGAAAAATGCATTCCTCAGTTTTGGTGACATTTGCAGGAAACATAGTTACTTTTCTGCCGCCAAAGGGTATTTTGAATATGCCATTCAGATTTCCAATGACGACGACGATAATAAAGATGAAGAGAAAGTTCGTTTTATCGCCACAGCAAGAAACAGTTTGGGCGTTGTCTATCGTGAGCTAGGGCAGTTTGGAAAGGCTAAAGACCACCATCAGTATGCTCTGGCTCTTCTAGAAAGCCTCAATCCAGAAAATCCAACTTCAGAGATAGCAGATTCTTTGAACAAACTGGGAAATGTTTATTACAGTCTTGGCCAATTTGAAGAAGCGAAAGACCACTTCACTAGGTCTCTCGAAATCAGAGAATTGCTTTATGGAAGCGAGCATGCCGATGTCGCTGCTTCACTTAGCAACCTTGGGACGGTCTACAGCGTCCTGGATAATGTGGAAACTGCAGAGAACCTTTTTCAACGATCCCTTGCTCTGAGAGAAGAGATTTTTGGCAAAGTGCACCCTGATGTTGCGGATTCGTTGAGCAATCTTGGAATTGCGTACAGTAAAAACGGTCTATTTGAGAAGGCGATACAGTACCACAAGCAGGCACTCGAAATGAGACAGAAACTGTTTTTTCCAGATCACCTGATGATTTCTGAATCTTACAATAACCTTGGACTGGCATACAAGTTTGTTGGCCAACTTCAAGAAACCAGGATTTCTTAGGAATCTGCATTGCATATAAGAGAAAAAATACTGGACAAGGACCATCCAGCGGTAGCAGGATTGTTGAGCAACCTTGGTGTGCTGTATATGGATATGGGTGAATTGCAGAAATCCAAAGAATTCCACGAACGTGCCCTAGAAATGAGGGTTAAAGTGTTGGGAGGTAACCATTGCAAAGTAGGCGACTGTATGCTGAACCTTGGACTGGTACATGAGCGTTGCAATGATTACGATGTTGCAGCAAGCTATTTCCAGCAAGCTCTAGAAGTCTATGGTAATGCTTACCCTACCAGCCACTTGTTGTACAAGTCTGCGGTTGCGGGCTTAAAACGAGTTTCAGAGCGTGACTTGCTTTGTGACCAAGGGGACTGTATGCTGAACCTTGGACTGAGCTTTGGACTGGTGCATGAACGTCGCAATAAGTACAATGTTGCAGCAAGCAATTTTCAGCAAGCTCTGGGTGTCAATGCTACCCGCCACTCGTTGTACAAGTCTGCAGTTGCGGGCTTAACACGAGTTTCAGATGGTGACTTGCTGTGTGACCAAGTTAATTCACTAACCTACCGCTCGCCAACATCACGATTTGAGCATAGTGTAAAAGATAAGCGATCGAAATGTTTGATCTTTTAACTTGCTTATCGTATAGTGCCCAATAGATTGTTAATTATCGAACACTTGTCGTAGCACTGTCTGACTGAAAGAAATTACCTTTGGTTTTAGTAAACGTTATTACCATCGTCCTTGACTGCTGTCAATCGTATATTACTTGATGATAATGATGTGTGTGTGATGATGAGATGATGATGATGATGATGATGATGATGATGAACCATGTTTAATTCAAATATAAGACCAAAAAATGAATCTGAGTCAGTGGATGTTCTTCGTACAAATCGTCTTTATGAAATAGGGCAGTTTCCGGGGGGGGGGGGTGACTCCCATATTAAGGGGACGAGAATGCTTGTCATTTTGCTTAGGAAGTAAATTACGGATTTTGCTTTCACCTATGGACAGAATGCTAAAATTTTTAGATTTAAGTATGAAGAAAAAAGAAACCCTCATACTGTGTTGGCGGTCTAGGCCAATCAGGCATGAAGAATGGTATCTTTTAGTGGTAAAACAACAAAACTTCGGCCACGTCCAGATTGGTCTCCTTTAGGTATTTAACGAACATCTCCGAGGAGCATCCCCATTTCTTTGATATTGGAGTCCCTCGGGGGATGGGAGCGGGGGGGGGGGGGGGTGCAGTGAAGCACATTTGAATCGATTCATTCGAGTTGGAATGTGATGGTGGTTAGGCCGTTTGGACAGTTGAAGATATCTACCAGCCTTTGCAGAGATAGCCCAACCATAGAAACCCAAGGAGATGTAGACATTGCACAAACTGTGGAAAGATATTTTGTCTTAGAGCTGCATTTCTAATTCTAATTGTACAAAATATATTGATAAACTAACATTAAGGAGAATGTTCAATGTAGACGTTTGACTCGAAGGGTTTAAAATTTTTAGGACGATTACACCCAGTGCCTACTATAGTTTTTTTTGCCTACGTGCGCACGCGCAACGAAGACATGTGAAGGAGAAACAGTACAAAAATGTATTTTTTTGTTCAACTTTTCTAATAAAAGGTCAGTTCAGGTGACGCATGGTTCAGTGTTCATATCAGTCAACTCTCACCAGTGGGTTTGCTAAAGATATGGCAACTAAAACCATTTCCTTTGCTAATTGAGAACTGCTAAGTTTGGCACTAGCTTTTTATTCATATAGTCTTAAGTGCTGTAGCGCAAAGAAAGCCTACGAAGAAACTTTGCATTCGACTTAAAAAATAAACATGTAGCCATTTCACTGTGCACCTTTTGCATTGTTTGTTTTTTGTGTGTGACATTCTTGTTTTGATTTTTGGATGAGAGGGGGATATTTATATATACTCTCTCTTTTTCCCTTTCGGCAGGAATATAAAAATCTTCTCAGCCTTAGCTGGTGGCTCTTTATGTAACACACTCATGATCATTTGTCTGGTGTCTGATATTGGTTAAATTTGCCAATTCCGTCGTTTTTGCCGTTGGGTTAAGCGATCAAACCAAAATGAACGTACACTTCTCAAACAGCCAATCGGAGCCTGGTCCTAGAAACTACAGACCAGACCAATTTTCAGACCACAAAATCAATTTTAAAAGGACGTCTTTATGCAGGGATTAAGTATGATCAGTGAACGGCTACTAAAAAAGTTGTACTCCCAAGTTAACCTTCCCAAATAAGTCCAGGCAACTTACTACCGGGTGACTTACCTATGTACTTTGGGTCTGTCACTATCTTTGGCTTTTTATCGTTGTTCATAATCTGCAATTTGGGCTAACCTAACTTTTCACATTTCTCCCCTAAGAAAAACCTTCTAACCAAGTACAATTCATTTATTTTAACAGAAAACGCACTAGGGGTAAACGTGCAATATGGCGAGCAAAGAGTACACATTGGAAGAGCTCAATTATTTCCGTATCTGCTACATCACTACCAACATCATTCGGGATGGTCTGCAGACAGTGTTCAAACAAGAATGGGACAGAATACATGGAACAAGCCTGGGCACATGGCAAGACACTGCCAAAAATGGACACGATTTTTTTAACACTGAATCGCTAAGAAGCCAAAGAAAGAACAAGAGGCTTCTAAATATAATACAAAACGGAGACACGAGCGAGTGGGACTGTACATGTTTTTTCTTTGCGCTTCTCTTTTCCGATTCTCTTAGCCCTTTCCGGAACGCTGCAGTTGCCAGTAATGTTAATGATTTACGAGTTTTCCGCAATACTTTTTTTGCACATCCTCCCCGAGCTAGTGTTTTGGAAGCCGACTTTCAGGCAAACATAAAGTTGGTCGCAAATGCGTTTACGGCTCTGAGTCTTGACACAAAAGAGCTGCAAAAAATAAGTAAGCTGGGGAGCTTTCCAACTGGGGAACTTCAAAAGCTTCGAGAACAAATTCGCGTTTTGGAAGAGGAGATTCAGGCGGAACCCAAATCGTTCATGATTCTTCCACTGAAACCGTCCCACGAAGTCACGGAGCGGAACACGGAGGTTAAAGACATCTTGCAAATGTTCATGGACATGCAAAGCACCAATGAAGATGGTTCGATTGTAACAGTTTATGTGTCAGGCAACCCAGGATGTGGCAAAAGTCAGGTTGCTCGGCAAGTTGGCAAAACGTTCTATGACAAAACAATTTCTGATGGTAACCACGACGGCAACGCATTTGTAATGACCTTGAATGCTGAAAGTGAACAATCAATGCTAGATTCCTACAGGAAATTTGCTCGTTCTCTTGGAGTCACGGAATACTCGCTAACCAGTATAACGGGAGGAGACTCGAGGTTGTCAAGAAAGGAACAACTTTCGCAGCTCAAAACCCTTGTTTCTGCCAAAGTTCAAGACTATTCCACCTGGCTGCTCATATTTGACAATGTCAATGAGTTGCGTAACATACGAGATTGCTGGCCTGATGCAGAGGAGTGGGGAGGATGTGGACAGGTTCTTGTTACAACACAGGACAGTACCAATCTACCATTTGCTGACCACTTTTGCCAACATGTTTCCCTGAGTCAGGGAATGTACAAGGAGGACGCCTTGAGCCTTCTTAGAAGTATTTGCCAGTTTTCAGGTGACGAAGAGGAAGAAGATTTGGTTTTGGATTCCTTAGATAATCAGCCTTTGGCCATTGCTTGTGCAGCCTTTTTTGTTCGGTATTTGCATGACAGAATGGGAGCAAGCACGGTTCCTGGCAGCTTCACCTGGAAAAGCTACCTCAAGAAACTGGAAATGGGGAAGCAGAAATCGACAGAAAAGGTCTACGAAAGGACAAGCAAGAGCTACCCATTGTCGATGACTTCAGCTGTGTCACTTGCGTTAGAAAAACTTGTTCACAATCAAGTTTTTGAACACGTGGTTAACTTTCTAGCCATGTGTGCCCCAGTACCTATTGGCCTTGATGTAATTGTCAGTTTTGTAACAAAACAGGACCCTGATCTGGACGAGGACATGACCGCTGCAGACATTTCCAAATGTTCTTTGCTTTTGCAGCTTTGCTTAGACGATAGCTCAAGAACTCTTATAAAGATGCACCAGGTCGTGCATGATGTTTTTAAGAGCTACGTTGGTGACAAGTGCAGTGACGATGAGGTGTCAATGCTCACTCTGTCATACATTGAGACTTTAGCTCCGTTTGCACAACATGATCTCCTTCAGTTTGATCTGGAGTTTCATATGTCGTCAAAAATGATGGTTCCTCATTTGACGATGTTCAGCAGTCATTTGAAGTCAAACTGGGCCTCGGTTATAAAAAGTGACAAAAGAAGTGAACACAAAGAGGCATTTCTCAATTTTGGTGACACTTGCAGTAAACATAGACATTTTTCTGCTGCCATTATGTATTTTGAACGTGCCCTTCTGATTTCCAATGACGAAAAAGACAGTAAAGATGAACACAAAGTTAACTTCGTCGCCACAACTCAAAACAGTTTAGGCGCTGTCTATCTTGAGCTAGGACAGTTTCGCAAAGCTAAAGATCTCCACCAGGAAGCTCTTGGTCTCCTTGAACAACAAAATCCACAAGATCCAACTCCAGAAACTGCAGACTCTTTGAACAAACTGGGAAATGTGTTTTACAGTCTTGGTCAATTTGAAAAAGCAAAAGATCACTTTGACAAGGCTCTTAAAATGAGGGAATCTCTCTGGTGGAGCATGCATGTGGGGCCACAGCACCGGGCGACACATGGTGCGGAGACACGAAAACAGCAGAAAACCTGCAGACACGCACGAGAGAAACGACGGAAGACACCCCACGTGCTGACCTGAGACTGGAGTGACAGACTGGCCCGGAAGGCGAACAGACCACAAGCAGGCGCCGAAATGAGACAAAAACTGCCAGGATCATGACGACCTGATCACATAACCTTGGCCGGCGACATGCTTGTTGGCCAACTTCAAGAAGCAAAGCATTGTTACGAATGTGCGTTGTCTATCAGAGAAAAGACGTTCGGTAAACATCATTCAACATTAGCAGGGTTGTTAAGCAACCTTGGGGTCCTGTACATGGAATTGGGCGAATTACAAAAGTCCAAAGACTTCCAATACCGTGCTCTGAATATTAGGCTCCACGATGACGAGTTGGGTTTTAACCACTACAAAACTGGTGATTGTGTGCTCAATCTTGGATTAGTACTTGAACAGTGCGATGAAGTTGATGAAGCAGCCAGGTATTTCGATAAAGCTCGGGAAATTTATGCCAAGTCTTTCCCTGCGAGCCATTTATCGTACCAGTCAGGAGTCGAAGATTTATTACGAGTCTCGAAGTTTAAGCGGACAGAAGGGTTTATTTCAAATGACGAGCCTGGTAGACAAGTACGTTTTTGTCGCTGCCACCATTATCTTGTTCTTGCAGCTGATAATGACTTACTCACCGAGATCTTACTGAAGAAGCTTTAGTTTTGGAGACGCCCATCCACTTCACGCTGAAATTTTAGCCTTTGAATCAGTTAGACTTTTTGACTAACCTTGAGTTTCGATAGTGCGAGTGCCTGTTCGGTCACTTGATAAGATCGGCTGAGTAGTTGTTCCATTCAAATCTTTTGGTGAAAACTTGATAAAATATATAGGGCAATTTGCCATTATTGTTAATGTACAGGGTTCGAAAGTCAGTTGCGGTTCTATAGAAATAAACGTCATTCAACTCCCTTATCGTATCCTTCAGTACTTTTACTTCTGGACCCGTTTAAAACGTACTGAGGTTAACGTCATGCTCCAAATATGACACGCAAAACCTGGTGAAGCTTTAAAATTTCAAGTTAAACGTCAAGTACTTTCCCAGCCGTAATACCCTTTTTGCAGATTTATACTCCACGCAAATTGAGATGACTTTGACGTGCTGTAAACATATTGTGCAATTAGCCCTTTAAAAAAAAAAAAAAAAAAAAAAAAACGATTATACCAGTGCAAAACAATGCAGTCAACTAAAAAGGGCCGGAAGCAATTTCAGGCACAAGCTACAACAAGTGATTTTCTAGAGCTTCTTAAACTGTTTAAAATCAGTTGAACTGCAAAAGTTTTTAAAATGTTGAAGTGCAACGACACTTCAATATATATATATCATGGTTCACTGGTCGAAAAGCTAACGTAAGTTAACAAAGGTCCGATCGTTTTTATGATCTTTTATGCAAACACAAACTAGAAGATGTGAGCATGTAGTTCGCCATCGTGTTTCGTATGCTAAAACAACTCAAGCAGCTCAAGACGATTGTACTGTCTTGCAGTCTGCTCACGAAATTGCTGCGCTTACATATGTTCCACTATATTCTCATGCAAATATGAAAAGTTACCCGTGAAGAGGCCTGATTGGGCACCAGTCTTGCCCACGCTGCTTGTCAAACAAAGCAAACTGTCAGATTCAAGAATTTTGTTAAACATAATTCACCAAGATATGCAAATACAAGACAGTGTTGTGCATAAGTTCATGAAAATAACGTAAAATTTGCATATCATTTCCTTGAGAACCCAAACAATGCAGGACGCAGCATAGGAAAGTGATAAATTTCAACCATCGTCGCAAGGGTTGTGCGTTAGTGTCGGAATCCGATGTTGGCATCCATTTTCTATGTTGGAGTGCCTTCTTCATCAGGTATAATAGTTTGTTAGTCAAGCATTCACTTTGGAAAACGACTTTCTTTCGTGTGTCTGAACTTAAGTCGTGCTGATACTAAGCAAACCTTGCATAAAAGATCAAAGGCCTTATATGTTTCATAAGGGTTCCAATTTTCGTAGACAGACGGTAACATTCAAGTTTCCATTACTCAATATAAACGAAAATTTGGATACAATACAAAAATTCAAATCTGCGATCGCGTAAACAAATGATGTCGAACAGGAAAGAAACAGGAAGTATAGCGAGGTGGGCTTTCGTTACGTTTCTACTAAGTAGCAGCTTCACATGGCAATGGAGGCTTTCAGTATGCCATGCTGTGCTTTGCGAGGAATTTGTTATTTATCTATTTCTGTCTCTTGAAGTTTATTCTCAATGTCGACAAGCTTTCCTTGGCAGCCTCGGGGCATTTGATCATAATTTATCGTAATGTGCTCAACTTTTTTTTTTTTTTTTTTTTTTTTGGGGGGGGGGGGGGGGGGGCGAACGTCAAGCAAATCTAACACAAGAAAGCGTGCGCCCTAAGAGGTACCAGACAAAAGAGATTATGTAATGTCAATTTCATTTCCTGACAACTGTAACCGAGTAAGTAAACACATATTTAATGTAATACACATGAACCAAGCTCCCAACAGTGATCTGTAGCTCAATGGCTAAAGCATCTAGCTAGTGTTGTGAAGAGTCATCGATTGGAGTTCTGTGCGGGACACTTTCTAACTGAATTTTGCTACGTTCAATAGTTCCTGTTTGTTTGCGACTGACTTTAAAGACGTACGCTAAGAGTTTCTGTTGTACGCAAGAAGCAGTTCAAACACAGGATTTAAAACTTCTAAAAAGTACGATGGATATCCTCTTCAGTGCCATATTAAGAGTCCCCCCAAGTGAGTCCCAGCACTCATCTAAAGGGTGTGGAAAAGCTATGCCAGCTACATTAATTCATACCAATAAAGACATTTTACCCGCTTTATTAAATACCCCCCCCCCCCCACCCCATTGAAGCAAGGAAATACCCACTTTCATCAACCTTTTTACATTTTTAAGCAAGACAAAGCTCGTAACTTCACTTCCCTTTCCCCGTTCACTACTTCCACATCATTTCCCTCTTTTTAACGAGCACATCTGGATCTGACACTAGCAAATTTTCCCAAAGGCGCACAGCCTGAGAAATAAAAGACTAGGTCATACTCGCAAAACTATTTCTCCAGCCGTTTGCGCTGCTGAGGTAAAGCCAAACTATCCCAATACCTCGAGAAAGCTAAACATAAGCAACTTCACGAGAATGAAGACTGTCTTCTAAGATAGTCTCGCATGCGCATGTACTAGTGGTGCGTTAAAATACTTTTTTTTTACCAACCTGAACACTGCAAATACCTGACCCCAATCTGTAGTTGCTCAATAAAATTTTCATTTTTGGTGTGATGCGAATTATGCCAACCTAATCAATCTTTTATGGGGTGTTTACTTTAGGCAAAATCGTTAATTACTTAAACTGATTTGTTTGTTTTAACAGACCAAACAATAACAAGAGGTCACAGGACAAAGTGACCTTGAAACATGTCGGACAAAGAGTACACCTTGGAAGAGCTCAATTATTTCCGTGTTTGTTACATCACTACCAGCATCATCCGGGATGGTCTGCAGACAGTGTTCAAACAAGAATGGGACAGAGTATACAAAAGGAGGCTTGGAAAATGGAAAGACACTGCCGGAAATGGGCAAGACTTTTTCAACATGGAATCGCGAAGAAGCCGAAAGAAGAACAAGAGACTTTTGAAAATCATTCAAAGAGGGAACACAAGCGAGTGGGACTGTACATGTTTTTTCTTTGCACTTCTCTTTTCTGACTCTTTTGGACCCTTGTTGATGAGTCCCACGAGTTGCCAGTAATGTTGACGCTTTACGAGCCTTCCGCAATTCCTTTTTTGCACATCATTCTCAAGCCAGTATTTTGGAAGCCGACTTTCAGTCCAATGTACAGCTGGTCACAAACGCGTTTACTGCTCTGTGTCTTGACACAAAAGAGCTGCAAAATATTAGCAACCAAGGTAGCTTTCCAACGGGGGAACTTCAAAAGCTTCAAGAACAAATTCGCGTTTTGGAAGAGGAGATTCAGGCGGAACCCAAATCGTTCATATTTCTCCCACCTAAACCGTCCCACGAAGTCACGGAGCGCAAAGCTGAAGTTGAAGACATTATGCAAATGTTCATGGACATGCAAAACACCAATGAAGATGATTCCATTGTGACAGTTTATGTGTCAGGCAACCCAGGATGTGGCAAAAGCCAGATTGCTCGGCAAGTTGGCGAAATGTTTGCCGCCGATAACCAGGATGGTACCACATTTGTAATGACCTTAAATGCTGAAAGTGAACAGTCAATGTTAGACTCGTACCTAAAGTTTGCTCGTGCTCTTGGAGTCACGGAATATTCGCTGGCCAGTATCGCAGGAGGAGACTCAAAGTTGTCAAAAGAAGAACAGCTTGCGCATCTCAAAACCCTTGTTTTTGCCAAAGTTCAAGACTATTCCACCTGGCTGCTCATATTTGACAATGTCGACGAGCTTGCGAGTTTAAGAGGCTGCTGGCCCGAAGAAGAGGGTTGGGGAAATTGTGGACAAGTACTTGTAACCACACAGGATAGTACCAATCTACCATTTGCTGACCCCGTTTGCCAAAATGTTTCCCTAAGTGAGGGAATGCAAACAAAGGACGCCCTGAGTCTTCTGAGAAGTATTTGCCAGTTTTCAGGTGACGATGAGGAAGGAGAGCATTTCGTTTTGGATGCCTTAGATTACCAGCCTTTAGCAATTGCTTCTGCAGCACTGTATGTTCGCTATTTGCATGATGGAGGGGGAAAAGGCGTGGCTCCTGGCAGCTTCACCTGGAAGAGCTACCTCACAAAACTAGAAACGGGGAAGCGGAATTTGACAGAAAAGGTTTACGAAAGGACAAGCAAGAGTTACCCATTGTCGATGACTTCAGCTGTGTCACTGGCATTACAAAAACTTGTCCAGCATGACAGTTTTAAAACATGTGGCCCCGTTCCTAGGTTTGTCTGCCCAAACACCGATTGGCCTTGATATGATTGTCAGTTTTGTAACAAAACAGAATCCAGATCTTGACGAGGACATGACCGCTGCTGACATTTCCAAATGCTCTTTGCTAATGCAGCTTTGCTCAGACGATAGTCCTAGATCTCTTATAAAGGTGCACCAGGTCGTACATAATGCCTTTGCAGAGCTACTTTCTTGAAAAGTGTAGTGAAGACGAGGTCTCAGTGCTCACTCAGTCATGCATCGAGACATTATCAACGTTTGCAGAACACGATCTGCATCAGTTTGATATGAAGTTTCATCTCTCTTCCAAAATGATGGCCCCCCATTTAAAAGTGTTCAGTAGTCATTTAGAGAAGATTAAACTGGGCCTCAGCTATGACCAAGTAACGATTCGACAGGTCTTACTACAAAAAGGCTTTCCTTAATTTTGGCGACATATGCAGCACGCATGGCTATCTTCCCGCAGCCAAAACGTACTTCGAAAATGCTCTTCAGATTGTTCGCCAACAGCGAAGGTGAAGACAGGAACCAGGACAAAATAAATTTTATCGCAACGACCCTGAACAATTTAGGTGTTGTATACTGGAAACTTGGGCAGTTTGGCACAGGCCAAAGATCACCATCAGCGTGCTCTGGCTCTAGTTGAAAGCCTTAATCCAACCAAGCCTGCTCCAGAGATCGCGGACTCTTTGAACAAACTGGGAAACGTTTCTTTCAGCCTGAGCCAGTTTGAATCAGCAAGAGATTACTATTTGAGGTCTCTAACGATGAGAGAAGAGCTTTATAGCAAAGAAGACGCCACCGTTGTAGCTTCACTCAATAACCTCGGATCTGTTTACAGTGTATTGGGTGACCACAAAACTGCTGAGAGCTATTACCAAAGATCACTTGACTTGGGAGAAAAAGACATATGGCAAAGTCCATCCTCATGTCGCCGACTGTTTGTGCAATCTTGGAATTGTGTATAGCGAATTGGGTTCAACTAAAAAGGCGATTCAGTTCCACAAGAAGGCGCTTGAAATGAGAAAGGCACTCTACTTCCCAGACCATTTCCTGATCTCAGAGTCCTACAACAACCTCGGCCTGATGTACAAGGGCGCAGGTGAGCTTGAAAAAGCAATGGATTGTTATGAAAGTGCAATGCGCATCAGAGAAAAAACCTTAGGCGAATACCATCCGGCGATGGCAGAACTGCTGAGCAATCTCGGCCAGCTGTATATGGATCTTGGTGAAATGCAAAAATCCAAACACTTTCACTTTCGTGCACGAAACATCAGACAGGACGTTTTAGAAAGTGACCATTGCAAGTTAGGCGACTCCTTGTTTAACCTTGGAATGGTATTTGAACAATGCAGCGAGCTTGGTAACGCAGCCTGTTATTTTGAGCAAGCTCTGGAAATCTACGCCAAGTCTTACCCAATGAGTCACCAGCTGTGTCAGTCTGCAAGTGAGGGTTTTAAGCGTGTGTCACAGCAACAAGAAGACCTAAACCATCAAAGAGGCAGTTCTGCTAGACCTGACAACTTCACAGCTCGCCTTCGGTCATCAATGCCCATGGCCGTCCAGAGATCAAAAATTTTGAATTATCCATTTTCTCTTTTTTCTGGGGCACACTGGGGGAGACGCGTGATTTATCATAGCGCTCTTCCTGACAGTGTTTTGGACGTTATCATCAAGAACATCGTTTTGTACCTAATGATTTTGTATGTAAAACACTATGTGACTGACGCCGATTCGGGCTTTTTAAAGTTCTTGTGGCTTCTGATACCCTACTATGTTTGTATCGAGGTACAGTTTATGATAATAGAAGGCGAGAACTTAAACGATTTCAGATTTTTTCGTCAGCTCCAATTTCTGGCTTTCCTGTACTTGTTAGGATATTGTTTCCAGTCTTGTCTTTAGCTCAGCTCTTATGAAAATAGAAAGGGTAATAAGCACCAAATGACAGAGTTTATGCTGGGAGGAAGACGCCGGACTATCTGCAAGGAAGATTACTAGTACTCTAGTAAGAAACACAGCAACCGAATCTCATGTTTTTTTAGAGTCTGTGCTCTGTATATACCAAATTGAAGAAACGTTGACCCTGTGAAAAGCATAAACCCTGAACGATAAGGCCGAATGGGATTCTGGGTACACAGTATTGGTAAGCTTAGTAATATAGCATTTTTTATAATCGAGATATTTTCTTTCTTTGAGAGCTTTCAGGGAATGATTTATGCAACCTGTCTTATTATAAATCAGGGACGGCGGAGCACTTTTCCAACTAGTGACTTGAAGTGGGGGGGCTAAATGAAGACTCTTCTCTTAGTAAGTCTTTATTTTTTCGGAAATTCTGGGGGGGGGGCTAAAGCCCCCCCAGCCCCCCCGGCTCCGCCGTCCCTGTAAATTAATGTTCATTCAGTCTTAGATGACGATCAATTTTTTCCGATTTCCCAGTAAACATTTGGGTCGCATTGTTTAAAGTTAATGCTTTTCATGGGTCAAGGTTTCTTCAGTCAGGTGTAGGTGTATTTTTCAGTAAACATACCAAGCATGTACAACAGTTGGTACCACATTTTTTATATTAATTCATTAGAGGAAAACCAACGTTCCAAGAATGAAGATGCACATGTAAAGTTAAAATCCAGTCCAGAGTTCTACCAGCACAATAATGCTTGGAGGTGGGCTGGACACCAATAGATAAGCAAAATGTCAGTAGTCAATTGTATGGGGGATCTTAGTGTTCGTGATTAGCCTTTGTAATTTTAAAAATTAGACCCCAATTTTTGCAGTTGTGAAGCAAACATACTATATGCAGTACGTTTCCTCCTTAGATCACATTTTTATTACTGTGCCTTTCAATAACACATGAACTCTGAAGTTCAAAACCCAACTATTGCGACTTTCACTGCCATCTTATGACAAAAGCTAACGAACCTTGAAAAACAGAAACAAACAAAATGGATTGAAATCTACCAAATACAACTGAGACGTGACCTTTCGAACCAGTCGAAGTGAACTTCTGTTTCCTGAGAGGTGCGCTTGGATGATTGACGGTTGTGAAAAACAAAGCTGTTGAATTGAGCTGAGTTCCCGTGTTACTGAAAAACACAGTAATTGCCAGTTCATGGACAACTGCTTTTACATCGAAAGCCACACAGTAACAGAAACAGTGATTTTGAACCAGTGTCAACAAAACTGAAACCACAGCCTTAATAATTCTTACCACAATCTTCATTAATCTGAGAATTGGTATATTATTGGTAATATTACAGCCAGTAAGGTACTGCATGCCTGTTAGACTAATGCTGCTATAGTGGTTCATTTTACATTGCTACAGTGATCAGAAACATTTAGTGTACATAAAAAACACAGCTGTGAATGTGGTAAAAATTATAATGACAACAATAGTAAGCATCAGGAAATTATCATTTTAGATGCATAAAGTCCAAAAATATTTAGTCTGTGTATATTACTTAATTTGGGTACAGTATTGTACATACCCAACACTCGAGACAAATTAATTCTGTCGTTTTCCCCTTTCAGGTACTGATAATAAAAATGCTTCAACTGTCAATCTGAACCCTAATTTGCAGTCACATTATTTGAGATTCAGTTCTATTTTGAGGAATGCCTTTAAGTTCTCATCTGGGATGTCCTCTAGAACAGCTCTTGCTGCTGAGTCATCATCATACATTTTCATCAATTCTTCCGCGTACTGAATCATCACACAGTTCTGACATCCACTCATGCAGCACAACTCCAGAGGAGGGGGAGGGGGGAGGGGTGGTTTCTTCTCTAGACTGTCTGTACTGTCAGTTTTTACTATAGATGGACCAGCATGTTGTGGGCCTGGCGAAGAATATCAGGAGCCTTTTAGACCCAAGAATGAGCAAGAACCAATTTCTCCTTACAAAATCCAGTCATTATCAAACAGACAGGTGATGAGAATATGAAAATCATCAATCAGTGAATATAATCCTGACTTACTCCAAATCCACACTATAACTCATTTTACCACAGGGGGCCCATACAAGCGGTGTGACTGTTTGTATGTTCGAGATATAAAGAAATGTATAAGGATTTTGAAAGCGTCTTATTATCGTTAACTTATTTCGAGTATTGTCTATGTTTAAGTTCAAAATAAACGTAAACCTACCTCAACTGTTGTATTTTGTTGTTTCTGCGGCTCAAAATGGCGAATTTGGGCGATTTGGAGGGTTTTGCGTTGACTGTTGCTTCACATTTTACGTGAAGCATTTCACATTTTGCGTGACAAACAGTCACGCCGCTTGTATGGGCCCCCTGTGATTTTACAATTCATCCCATGTTATTGCGGTTTTCAGTGAAATGCGAACTCTGAAATTCAAAATCCAACAAACGATTGTGTTTTTAACGCTGCCGTCAATCATAATTATGGCGACAGCTAACGAACCATGACAAACAGAAACAAACAAAATGGATCAAAATCTACCAATCACAACCAAAAGACTTGACCTTTTGACCCGAATGAAGTGAACTTCTGTTTCCCGAGAGGTCTGCTAAGGTGTTTGACGGCAGCAAAAAGCGTAAACCTTTGGTTGAGGATTGAATTTCAGAGTTCGCATTTCACTGAAAACCGCAAACAGAGGCAATAACCATGACAGTTTGGATAATATGATGAAACACTCTCTCATCTTTGTTATTGATACAATTTAACTCATCAAACTAATTAATCATTTACTAAGTTTTAACAAAGGAGATCATAACTTACAGTTACCATGACATTGCTTTAATTGGATATCTCATGGAGAATGTATTTTGAGTTTGGGACTGAAACCGTTCAGTATAATTTTTTTAAGTTAACAATGAATGACTTACTTTCTTCACTGATTCTTCTGTGCGATGAAGAAAAACTGCAGACACCCTGCCAATGAAGTACCGGTATATATGGTTAAGACAACAAATTAACATCCATGAGTACATTAGTCTCACCACCAGATTTAAAAACATGGTTGGTAAGTCTGTTGTACCATTTACAACTTCGAGCCAGGTTGCATCACCGGAACTTTATGAGATATACATTTAGCGTTCAAAGAGTTCACAATTCTTACACAGCAAATGTTATATGTATTAGTTCAGTCTTAAGTGTGATGACCAAACTGAGCAGAAGTCATCTTCAGAGTCAGTTGACTTTGAAGATGGCTTCTTAGCAGGATGTGAAAACACCAGTCAAGAACAGCAGATTTTTGAAGGAATACTGGTACGCTCACACGAATGATCATATTAGACAAACTACTGAGTCTCCCAAGTTAACTATCAACTATAATGGAAACCTCGATTTCTCAAACCCTTAATTTTTCGAAACTCCCACTAACTTGAACCAATCTATAGTTGTTTCCCTTCCTTTGGTCAAACACTGCAATTTTACCTATGATTTTTCGACTTTCCCAATTTATAGACTGAGCCAATTTTCATTTCCATTCAAGGTTTGAAAATCGGGATTCTACGGCACAATTAAATTCTGATAACAAGCCCACTAAAACTAACTTCCACCCTCTCTCACCCAATTCCTCTCCTAAATATAAGACCATGGGCTTTTATCCAGTTTAGCTCTTAAAGAACAATAAAATTTCTTCTGACTATAAAGGTGCCATACATACATAAACTTTTTCTGATGATGATTTAAGTGGCAGATCCAGACCTTCAAGTTAGTGGGGGCCCGATCATCCAACCCTGAAATAAGGGAGGCCCACTCTTGGAAATAATTTTTCTTGGCCCTTCAGGCCTTACGTTTCGCCTAAAAATAAGGTGGGGGCCCAGGCCCCCTCCCCTAGATCTATCATTGCATTTACAATACTTCAGAGACTTTTCATATTCACCTGATGATTGTAGAACTTGTTTTGTGTTTCACATTGTTGTTGTTTAGAATTAATTCTTTCCAATAGTAAGCCCCATGAAAAAGTAAGCAGATCATAAAAGCCCTTGGAATTAAAATAAGCCCAAGACTTATTACAAGGGTCCAAGACTAGACTCCAATGACTCACTTTACACCATATTTGATAATTTTATATACTGTTACCGTTACTTGCAATTTAAGGTGAAAGTGAAAAATAAAGATTGATTGACTTTTTGATTGATGGATGGATGGATTGATTGACAACTTAAGCTTATTACTAAAATTTTACAGTATTTGAAGACTTAGGCTTATTACCAGAATTTTACAGTACTATATTATTAGCAGAATAAAGCACTTGAAAAATGCCAGTGTCCTGTTTCAAGAACACATCATGCAGTGAATCACGTACGGGCCCACTAATTACCAGCTTCTGTAAGGGAAACCACCGGCCCAGTGCAGTTGGATCAGGGGTGGGGGGGGGGATTGTTGGTATCTTTGGTATCTTTTAGGGGTCCAAAAAGCTTAAGCCACGCCCGACGAGCATCTCCGCCCCTTTTATATGGGAGTCCCCCCGGAAGTTGGACAAAGTCAGGGCTTATTATATTTTGGTTTCCGCAGTATAAATAGGTCGGAGCTCCAAGCAATCAATCATTAATTTGTGAAGTTAGGAATAACCTTACAGTATTTCACTTAGCCTGCTAATAGCCTTCCTAGGAGAGTATAGGGGGAAAAAATCGCCAGATTTTTTTCGCCCTGTACTCTCTAAACTCCACTAGGGTCAAGAGTATAAATCCACTCACATTTCGCGTCAAGAACCTGTTTCCTTGTAACGTGCGACGAACAGTTCTGAACATCCACAAAGAAAATTCTAGGAACTTGCTTCAGCAACACTCAGATCAAGCGAGGAAACAATTTTTTCCTCCAAAAAACGTTCATCATTTTGTGTTTTTGTTATGCGCCACTTACGCCATCTTGAATATTCGTTACCAGGCCTCAACGGTGTAAACAAAGTTGCTACTTCAAGTAAGAGTACATGAAGTTGTTTCGATAACCGCTGACTATTTTCTGTAGTTCTCACTTCGTTCATGGATTGGGGTTTTTGTTGACACAAATTTGGCAAAAATGGGTCGCATGAGTAGATATAAGAAAATCAAATCATGTGATCCATTTTATAAAGGACCGAGGAAAGACAATTCATCAACCTGGTGAGTATTTTGATCGACCTTGAAACTCTGTTCTCTGTATCGCATTCTAAGTTAAAACTACAGTTGGCGAAGCATCGATCTACATTCCTATTTTTCTTTATGGAGAATTATGTTTCCTTTTGCTCAGGAGCACTGAACACCAAACTGACCAAAGACGAATTTTTTAAAAAATAGCATTGAGGAATGAAGGTTCTAAGGGACTGGGCACAAGCATTACTCACACGTGGCAACCCTTGAATTAAGGGGGACTTCCTTAACTAATACTCTGTTGCTAAGGAAACCTTCTAACCATTATATCTTTTATTAATCAACGTTCATGTATGTAAGCTGCTTGGTCGGGTTCGTTCCATCTCTTCCTGCATCAGATAGCAGGATGACACTGTTAGTGCACATGTCCCATTAATTGCTGCAGAAGGAAATAGAAGATGTCTATGTGTAGAGAAGTGTGGTGAAATAAAACTTGAACCTTCTGTAAGCAGACACAGGGCCATAAAAAGTCAGTGTCTACTTAGGAGTGGTGTCTGCTAACAGGGTCTGGAAGGGGGGTCCTGATCCCGCATTCCTGCTCCTTTTTCACACGAATCCCGCATCCCGCACTTTTTTCCATCGCTTTCCTGAATCCCGTCTTTTCTTTTCTCAAAAATACATTAAGAAGACTAGTTTATACAAAAGTTAATAAATGTATGATGTAGATATTGCAATGCTCCTTTTTCACACGAATCCGCATCTTGTGTCACCAAGAAAAAAAGAAGAAGAGCAGTTAAATCCCGAATGCCGTCAAGATATTTTGCGTTTTCCCGAATCCCGAAACTGTATTTTGGTCAAATCCCGGATCCCGAAAATGTGCTAACAGGTGCAGCCTTTGTATGTAGATGTAGCTGGGACCATGACTAAGACTAGCCTGTTCCAGGCGTTCGGTTAGTTGGGAAGCGCGAAAAACGGTGGGCGAAAAAAAAATAAGGGGAGGGAGGCGCGGAGAAGGGGCGAGCGAGAGAACGCCTGTGAGCAGGTCTTTCCGCCC
The DNA here is from genome assembly GCF_052425735.1 of Oculina patagonica. NCBI lineage: Eukaryota > Metazoa > Cnidaria > Anthozoa > Scleractinia > Oculinidae > Oculina > Oculina patagonica. The sequence goes on from NC_135769.1 coordinate 22,849,540, forward strand.
ACTTCTAGACCTCCGACAGGGCCCGGGTAACATGAGCGCAGACATTGAAGCTTGTGGTTTTCAGTTGTCAGTTTCAATCAGATTTCTGACAGATTTCCCGGTAAATATGATTTCTCAAGGTCTTCCACGTTGGGAAATGCATTTTATCGTCTGCGTTTAAATGTCTGCACTCGGAGTCTTCTGCAAGCGAATTCGCCGAATTGTCAGTCCGCCCTTCAACGTGTTGCAGGTTTTGTCAAAAAATGTTAAGTGCCAGGGGAACAAGGTACCGAGAGTTTCTTTATTTAATTCGGTTTCAAACAACGATTTAGTTGGGTTTTCTGGAGCCGAGAGTCTGGTGTTGGCCGACCTCGCAAGTTCTTTTGGACATGAACTGAATCCCAACCCACGTTTTCCTGAAATTTGCTGTTTAACCTGCGCAACAACACTTGCAAGAACTCATGCCAGCGTTCAAAAATTATTCTCGGGGATTGTCGAAAGAGAAACGTCTTAAAAGCGGCAAGTGAATGCAAGATTGCCGACGGGAGAAACTCCCTCCGCGAAGCGTTCACACACTTCAGAAAATGAATCTACAAGTACATCAACCACACAAAGTAGATCGCGGTGCTGCTTGGCTCCGGGTGTAAGCTATTTTGGACCAGATTGATTTAGCAATGAATATTGACGTGGAACAAACTGTTATCAAGATGCAGTTTTACCGCTACTGTTTACAAATATTTTCGAGGCTGTTTGAATTCGCCTGGAATTTTCTCGTTGGTGTTTTACGCTTTTCAGTTTCTGAATGTTTTAGCTTATGTTGTTTTGATTGTCTGCTGGCTGAAGCCTGTTTGAATTCCTGGCTGAGAGTTTCGAGGAATAAATAGCAATCTGTCAATAATACAAGCATTTACAAATTTATCTTTTTGACGGACCGCATTCGACTTCACTTGTAACGTATTGTTTTAATATTTATTTTAAAACTAGAAAGTGCTTTATCGCATGTATATTTATTTTAGCGAAGCTTAGGTTATTGTATTTACTGAAAAGCAATTATCGTTGAAACTGTGTCATTTTGATTTAGCGTCGACATAACACGCGGAAACAGTTGAAATATCAGACTCTTTCCAAAACCGGTTGGAAGTATACCGAAAAACGTCTCCTTCATAGACCAAATTAAACAGTCTTCCTGTTCTTTGCGAAGACTTTCAACCAGAAAATCCTTCAGTGCGTTGTTTACTGCTGAGTTGAACTCTGCGTGACCGTCACTCGCCGCAGCCATATCTCATTTCACTTTAAGATGAAGGACGCTTTAGTGTTGACAAAAGGTGTCAAAATTGACCAATCAGAGGGTATACCAGAATCTGGTATACCGGAACTAGCTTTTGTTAAAAATGCTCACAGGCGTTCTCTCGCCCCCTCGCCTTAGTCCCCTCCCCATTTTTTTGCTCGCCGTTTCTTGCGCCTCTTCCCAACTAACCGAACGCCTGGAACAGGCTAGACTAAGACTAGTGTCTGCATACTGGAGGTGTCTGCTTATGGGAGAGAGATATCCGATAGCAGAGGTTTTGCAGCGACTTCCCCAAGCTTCGTTTAGTAAGCTTATTTTACGCTCTTTATGTCTTTTCTTGTCCGATCCAGCACATGCCGCCGGAGTTGGCTCGTAGTGCTGGGGAGATAAGTAAGGCTCGTGAAGTCACAATTGTCTATACTCTAGCTACTCTACCCTTCGCTTTCGGCTCTGCTGCTCTTGTGGCGCCCCCCTCCTTATAGGCACCATTCCCCAAGCTCATCTATTGTTGATGAGTTTAATTGGTGGTTGAAATTCTTAAAAATTTAGAAGATATCTACACATGTCGTCATAAAGTTGCTGGATGGCAGGACTTGCTATCCATGATGTTCTTGATATTGATACTTAGCCTTGAGAGGTTCTGTGTTGTTGTTTTTGTTATTTTTTTTTTTTTGGCTAATAAATGAATTCTTATGTTGGCACATTTTGTAGCAATAAACCCTTACTGAAGAATGACAAACTCAGTGAACAACAAATGCCTAGAGCAGCAAAAGATCTGATAAGAAGACAGATGGCCATGAAGAACAAAACTACCACGAAGAAAACTGACAAAAGGAAAAAGAAACAACAAGGTAGAAAGTGTGTTCCAGTTCATATACAGCTTACTTTGCTCTTTTTACATTAGGGTTTGTATAAATTTATTTACCTGTTACCTAGCTTCTTTGTGCCTCGTGGCACATTTATTTACCGTTAATATATGTCATTTGACAGTGTAATGTTGTTAACTTTATTTTAATAATTTTATAACACGTATTTGAAAACCTTTTAGTTAAATTTGCACACCATAAATGAACATTGTTATTATTATTATTATTATTATTATTATTGGATACACTTGGTAATAAATTACCTATTATATAGTAATGAAGAAATTATATAATAAGTATTCTTGGTTTTCATGTTACGTCATAAAATTCTGAAATCAAAATTCACTTGGCCTGCTAAATTTTCATTGTCATTAGGCGAAAGATAAACTAAAAATATACATTTTTGCAAATTTCCAGATCGATAGTGTCATTCGTTTTTAAAACAGAGCATTTTGAATATTTGAGTTCTCCGTCGTATGTGACATCAAGCTGAGTGCCGTGACAAAGCTGTTTTGTTTGAAAAAAGGCCTTTCCTTTCCATTTTGTGCAGATTGAACATTTCAGATATAATAAGTGGTGTTTATGTGAAAGTGTACTAGCCTTTAAGCCAAGGATGGCCGCTGTTGTAAACAGAATTGAGTTCCAGATGGTGTCTCTGACATCACGGCGGCCATATTTGTGTCCCTCGGCAGGACACAGTTATGGCGGCTCTATACTAAGCTTTATAAATTTGCATGGAAAGGTTCGGAAAATAACTCGCGAACGGTACACCGCACAGACCCGAAACTTGGAGAAATTGTTTATCTATTTATCATCTATAATACCGGTATTTAAAATTCATAGCTTCTGTAGTTGAATGGTTTCAAATTTATTTTTTGATTGCGTGACAGTGAAAACCAGCAATATAATTATTTTCTGAACATAAATTTCTTTTTGAAAGATGTAATTTTTGTTTTCACGAGGCAGCATGGGTCAAAAGAAAATTCTGAGTCCCGACTGGTAACTAACCTACAACCTACAATGGTATTGTAGGTTGGAAAATTTAATTTTACTTTATTTTACCTTTTCTTTCTTACTATAACTTATTTTCTCCAAGATATTTGCTCTACAGCTACTCTGTAAATTTTGAGGATTAATAAAGTATATGTATGTAGGCTGTACCAGTAACCAAGATCCTCCCACCAAGGAGACTCATAGTGAGCTAGGCCTTATTTTGTCCCATGCTCATGACAACAGAGATTTCATCTTTGTCATTTTTGTTTCTTTTTTGTTAACTTCTGACCCTGTTTAGGAATGACAAAGTTTCAACGGATTCCAGGAGAAAGCAAGAAAGACTATTTCAATAGGATTGACCGTGAGGCTACTGTTGAGGTTGCTGAGTCTTTGAAAGCATCAAGAAAGATGAGAGAAGGAAGAAGAAAGTAAGCTGAATATTATTGTTGCAAGGTCTCCTACAAATGTAGGTTTCTGAAGTATTAAGCCAGCTACGAGTAGGAGCTTCTACTGCTTTGGTCTTTTTCTTTACCTCAACACTGGGTTTCCTTTTCAGTCAAAAACATACACAATCATGGTTGTAGAGATAAAAGCATGTCTGATTTTTCCAATTATCACACAGAGGCTCAATTGTGAGATTCGGTACATAGGGAAATTTTTTTTTGTTCATTTCAGCTGCAAAACCTGGAAAATGCTTGGTTATGTGTTGGGAATAAAGGTGTTGATAATTAAGGTGTTGCTCACTTGTGTTCACTGGATTCAAATTGTTCCTTTTCTTACTAGACATTTGAATGAAAGGAAACAGAAAATGAAGGAGAAGAAAAAGTCATCTGAGGAAAATGCCAGCTTTGATTCTATGAAAGGTACTTATAATCTTGTCAAGAATACTTACCGTACTTATTATTTCACCATGATGAAAGTGTTTCAAGTAATATATCAAACACAACAGACAGTGTTTTATCAGAATATCTAAACACTGAGAAGAGAGGAAAAAATGTGATGCACAGCAGAGTATTTTTGACAAAAGTAAAGGTGCTTGGATAGCGAATTAAACACTGTCTCGAGTGTTTGATATATCTTCTCAGTCGAAACAAAAACTACAGAGTAAACGGAGAAATGAAATGGTAAAAATCTATGCTAACTAAGACCAGGTATCCAAACCTCCTTCACAGTTATGATCTTCTTTGTTTTAACTCGATGATGAATTATTAATAACTGAAGTTTGAGAAGAATCTTCAAAAGATCTTTGCAGCTATCTTAAGGATCTTCATTAATTAAATACTCCCAAAGATCTTTTTTAAAGTTGTTGCAGGAGCCCACACAAAATGAACATCACCTGAAAGGAGTTTTAAGGATCCTGCCCAATCCTGCAAGAAATTTAGTCCAAGATGCTGATAAAATCTTCATAAGTTAAATACTTGGGGATACGGGCTTGAAGGATCCATGCAAAGATATTTGCCAAGATCTTTGTAACTTGCTCAACACTTTATGAGTTCTTGCTGGAGATTTGGAGTCTTTTGCACCTGCAATCCCTCGGATTTTTTTTAGGAGAGTGGGCGCAGCACACAGGCTTTTGTAGTCCTTTTACGCCATTCTTACCCTTTCTGTTTTTCAGATAGCGTTCGGTTTGGTGATGTTGCAATGCAGCCGCCTTCTCTCACAGCAAAACCCAGAAAAGCTGCACAAGCAAACAAAGTATGTACAGTAACAATATTTTAGGAACATCGATAATCTGCCATTTTGAAAGCACTCATCCAAAAAAATATGTTTCCGCATCATTCGCCGACTGAACGTGGAAAGTACTTGTATGTTGTATCTTGTATGATTTTTTTTTACAGTGAATCCCGATTCCTCGAACGCTCGATTTCTTGAAACTCCCGATTTCCCTGTAATGTAACCCCCGATTTCCCTGTAATGTAACCCCCGATTTCCCTGTAATGTAACCCCCGATTTCCCTGTAATGTAACCCCCGATTTCCCTGTAATGTAACCCCCGATTTCCCTGTAATGTAACCCCCGATTTCCCTGTAATGTAACCCCCGATTTCTCTGTAATGTAACCCCCGATTTCCCTGTAATGTAACCCCCGATTTCCCTGTAATGTAACCCCCGATTTCCCTGTAATGTAACCCCCGATTTCCCTGTAATGTAACCCCCGATTTCCCTGTAATGTAACCCCCGATTTCCCTGTAATGTAACCCCCGATTTCCCTGTAATGTAACCCCCGATTTCCCTGTAATGTAACCCCCGATTTCTCTGTAATGTAACCCCCGATTTCCCTGTAATGTAACCCCCGATTTCCCTGTAATGTAACCCCCGATTTCCCTGTAATGTAACCCCCGATTTCCCTGTAATGTAACCCCCGATTTCTCTGTAATGTAACCCCCGATTTCCCTGTAATGTAACCCCCGATTTCCCTGTAATGTAACCCCCGATTTCCCTGTAATGTAACCCCCGATTTCCCTGTAATGTAACCCCCGATTTCCCTGTAATGTAACCCCCGATTTCCCTGTAATGTAACCCCCGATTTCCCTGTAATGTAACCCCCGATTTCCCTGTAATGTAACCCCCGATTTCCCTGTAATGTAACCCCCGATTTCCCTGTAATGTAACCCCCGATTTCCCTGTAATGTAACCCCCGATTTCCCTGTAATGTAACCCCCGATTTCCCTGTAATGTAACCCCCGATTTCCCTGTAATGTAACCCCCGATTTCCCTGTAATGTAACCCCCGATTTCCCTGTAATGTAACCCCCGATTTCCCTGTAATGTAACCCCCGATTTCCCTGTAATGTAACCCCCGATTTCCCTGTAATGTAACCCCCGATTTCCCTGTAATGTAACCCCCGATTTCCCTGTAATGTAACCCCCGATTTCCCTGTAATGTAACCCCCGATTTCCCTGTAATGTAACCCCCGATTTCCCTGTAATGTAACCCCCGATTTCCCTGTAATGTAACCCCCGATTTCCCTGTAATGTAACCCCCGATTTCCCTGTAATGTAACCCCCGATTTCCCTGTAATGTAACCCCCGATTTCCCTGTAATGTAACCCCCGATTTCCCTGTAATGTAACCCCCGATTTCCCTGTAATGTAACCCCCGATTTCTCTGTAATGTAACCCCCGATTTCCCTGTAATGTAACCCCCGATTTCCCTGTAATGTAACCCCCGATTTCCCTGTAATGTAACCTCCGATTTTCCTGTAATGTAACCTCCGATTTCCCTGTAATGTAACCCCCGATTTCCCTGTAATGTAACCTCCGATTTCCCTGTAATGTAACCTCCGATTTCCCTGTAATGTAACCCCCGATTTCCCTTTAATGTAACCCCCGATTTCCCTGTAATGTAACCCCCGATTTCCCTGTAATGTAACCCCCGATTTCCCTGTAATGTAACCCCCGATTTCCCTGTAATGTAACCCCCGATTTCCCTGTAATGTAACCCCCGATTTCCCTGTAATGAAACTCCCGATTTTCCTGTAATGTAACCCCCGATTTCCCTGTAATGTAACCCCCGATTTCCCTGTAATGTAACCCCCGATTTCCCTGTAATGAAACTCCCGATTTCCCTGTAATGTAACCCCCGATTTCCCTGTAATGAAACTCCCGATTTCCCTGTAATGAAACTCCCGATTTCCCTGTAATGTAACCCCCGATTTCCCTGTAATGAAACTCCCGATTTCCCTGTAATGAAACTCCCGATTTCCCTGTAATGTAACCCCCTGATTTTCCTGTAATGTAACCCCCGATTTCCCTGTAATGTAACCCCCGATTTCTCTGTAATGTAACCCCCGATTTCCCTGTAATGTAACCCCCGATTTCCCTGTAATGTAACCCCCTGATTTTCCAAGGCAATTTTCGTTTCCCCTGGAGGTTCGAGGAATCGGGATTCTACATTTCTACTGCATTACTTTTCCGTCAACTGAACACAGCAGATGCTGGCCCCGACTTGCCTTAACCAATAAGAACAATGGTACTGTTTTATTAGCCAATCAGGTGTCAAACGTCAGTTGGGACAATAAACCTTCGCGTAACAAGAGGTTAAAACCTCTCGTTCTGATTGGTTGGCTCATTTCGCTAGTTGACACACTGTGATTGGCCAGATGGGATTTGTGTTGTCGTGCAACGCATCTCCCCGAAATACAGAGAACCACTGCGCGATAACGCAAATCCTGAGAAAAAAACTTCAGCCCTCCCTTACGCGGATGATGTACAGTCTTGAGTGTTTTATTTTATTTTACCATTTTTTTAGGGATCGAAGACGCTGTTACTCCATTCGTTAATCTCGCAAGAAAAAGACACGAACATTGATTCAAATGAGCAAATTAAGACTCCTGTAAACTCTGGGCTGCCGAAAACCAAGAAACGGAAGCATATGTCAGCTCTTGAACGGGAGAAAGCCGACAAGGAGAGAGAACGAGCCATAATGGCCTACAGACAGATGCGGAAACAACGTCTGCAAGAACGCAACGAGACATCGTGAAGCACCGTGAGAGCCGCGTGGACGTCGTGCGTGGCGCGCGTGGATTGCACCCGCGAGGATTATTTGCTTGCGGTCAGTAGCCGATGGAAGGGTTCCTACGAACGTTTTGTTATCATGCCAACAAATCACAGCTTAAGGTGACGATCTCTCAGGAATTAACTATATTTACCAACAGTTTGGAAACGCACAAGTTATTCAGTTGTGAGAGACTGAACGGCCATGGTTGAAGGTTTCATAAGGAAGGTTTTTCGCAGATGCGCGGAAAACATGATACAAAATACAGCGCTTACTTGAGAATACGATATCAAATACAAATAACTTCATGAAATTTGAAGTTATAATTTTGCTGCGTGTTATCTTTTCTTAATTTTCACCGAACTTCTTTTGAGGAACAAATTACCATTTCTATGACAAACTTCGCTGGAAAAACTATTCATTCACGAGAAAGAACCAAATTAAGCGCGCGCACGGCTCGTGAATTGTGTTATTGGACACTTAGGCTGCTCGCGCTCCAACTGGGTAGAAAATAGGGAGTCGGCTAAAATAAGAACCTGTAAGATTTGAGAAGATTGTTATGATTATTAGGTAGATGAAGATAGTGAATAATGTATTAACTGCCTTCATGTACCGCGATAGTTCAGAAAGCAGTAGCGGCTAATGAGATACCTCCGGTTATAAGCCCCCCCCGGTTATAGGCCCATCTACCTGGAAACAAAAAAATACATCCGGTTATAAGCCCCCCCGGATATTAGCCCCCCTCTGCTGAATGACGGTACTGAACAGGGCTAAATGTTGCTTTATTATGTGTTTTTAACCCAAAAACGTATTTCGATCAACACTCCCGTGGCTCGTTTCAAAACGTTTTTTTATTCCGCTTATAAGCCCTCCCGGATATAAGCCCCTCTGCTTATTAGCCCACCCAAAACCCCTTATGAAGTTGTATAAGCCCAGGGCTTATAACCGGAATTTGACGGTATCAGTCTGGAGCAAAACAAAAAAATGTCCAAGGACAAACACTCTTCCCTAGCGAGGAATAAGTAAACCTTTCACAATTAAAACTCAGGCTTGATGTTGGTGTATGCCCTTCGAATCGATACATTTAAATAAACATGTTTCACGTGATTTCTTTAAAACTTGTTGCGTGTTGAGCGGCGTTAGCACGAGCGATTTGCACTCCCCTTCCTCATCAAGAATTTTTTTTTCCTCTTCAAGAGTTACGAAGCAGTGACTACTGAAAAGGCGGGACACGGAGAATTATAGGAAGGTTTGGTTTTCTTCATACCTCGCGCCTTCTAACTTCCGCAGTAGAGATGATTGGGTTTGAGTCAGCAGTGACTCGGATCGATAACAGTACTAAAACTGCGCATACCAAATTTATAAGAAGAACCAAGAAAGTTATACTGCCGACGTTCGGAGTCATTTTGACCCATTATCAAGAGACTTGTACAGTATAGGAACGCTACAAAATAAGCATAAAACAAAGAACGACCTAAACGAACACCTTAGCGCGGATGAATCCGTTTGCACGTTAAGTGTTGGCTTACGCATGCGAATGTACAACATTTCTTTCACGAGGCAATCAAATTTGCCGCTACATTTTGTGATGACGCGAAATTGTTCGATGAAGCATGCGTAAGCCAACACTTAACGTGCAAACGGATTCCATCCGCGTTAAGGTGTTCGTTTAGGTCGTTTTTTGTTTTATGCTTATTTTGTAGCGTTCCTTATACTGTACAAGTCTCTTGATAATGGAGTCAAGATGACTCCGAAACGTCGAGCAGTATTAAATCTTCATGGTTCTTCTTATGTATTTGCTGTAGCAAATCCCTGCTGATCATACCAAATTTGTACAATTTAAAAATGGCGGATGAAACATGTGGACATCCATCCTCAAAACGTTCCTCTATTACGCGCATGAGACCGCGAAGGCTCTGGCGTCGAAAACTAAGTTAACGCTAAAAAAGGTCCATCGTCATTGATGGAGGCGTGCTGCGCACACGGGCGCACACAAATGTGTCACCCAAATAGGGGAGCACCGCGCAAACAAATTATAGTTCTGGCTGAAGGCAAAGAAGGCTATTTAGCCACCCTTACAGCTCTGATAATGTCCAACGAAGAGGCGCAGACGCACCTAAGTATCCATATACTACGCAACTCGTAAAATCCCCGCGCATTCATCTGTCAAAACATATTAAGGTCGTTGCCCTGTATTGCATTGCGCATCCTTACTGCGCAGAATTTTACGCGTAATAAGCGCGCGCGAGCGCGCGCACATAAACAAAATGGCGGCTTTTTTCTATGTGGCTTAGTCCGCGAGAGAAGTAAATTGTCGCTTTCTCGTAAACGAGTCTGGTGACCTATCAATTTTTTCTCATATTTTGGGTGTAGCGATCAAATTCTTTCTGTAAAATGAAAACAGATCAATTCTTGTTTTGAAAAATAAATTATCGCTAAAAACGTGTACTTTGCTAGTACTCGCAGAGGAATTTTAAAGAAATATATGGAATAAACAAGGTCTTCCTGCTCCTAAACGAATCTGGTGACCCCCCTTTTTTATTTCAAAATATAAGTTCCCTTAAAGTAATAAACCAATAGGGGAATTTGGTTAAAAATAGGCACGCTAAGCGTGCAGGAGTTATTTTTTCAATTTATGGGGTGGCTTGGGGTGAAACTGGGGATTGTCTGTTGGGATGGTTTATGCCATGGGTTGAGCCATTTGTTATGGCGGCTCACGGAGTACTTTTTTGCACAAAATTTGCTTGCAAACAAAATAACTTTTACGTCATTTTGATACATCAGAACTGTTTTATTCAATACGTAAATTTTTTCATTTAATTGAAAAACAAAAACTAATTCAATTATCAAAATGTCACAAAATGGCACGTTCTTATTCTGTTTAAGCGGTTATTTTGTTGCTAGCTTTGTAGCAACCGTAACGTGTTACTTTTGTTTGTTACGGAATATTTTGGATTTTTGCCAAACACTGAAACATGATATTGTTGTTTTTCTCACTTTTGTAACATGAGACCTTGTTTTTTAAAAACGAACGTAACACGATACCCTTGTTTTTCTCGAAAAAGCCACGTTTCCATACAGACATTGAACGAAAAGTACTATAATAAACGAAGTAATAAACGCATCAAATCAAAAACCACTTTTTCGGGAAAGTTTTTAAAGCGCAGTATACCTGGAGTCTTTGTTTCCTGTCAGAACTGTTCAACAAAGATTTTCTTTCATTTACAACCTAAATTCTATTCAACAAACAAGAACTAATTGAAATATCAAACTGTCACGGAATGGCACGCTCTTATTCTGTTTTTGCTATCGATTGTAGTTGCTTTCAACAGCAAAGTTAATACTTGTACCGGTTCATTAAATATTTGAACGAGATGTTTTACAGTTGATTTCTGTTTACTTTGGCCGCCCGCTTTGCGAAGTTTGTTGGGAAATTGAAACTTTGTTATGAAGTTGCCATTACGATTTCGATCAAATCGAACTCGATAAGTTCCCAACTTCGGCCCGACTGAACTTTCGATTTTGAGTGAGGAGAAAGAAGTTCTCGAAGTATGGCGATTTGAACTCGAAGATTTTAGAGCGTCAAGGAAATGAATAGGAAGTGCAAGACAACGTTTCGCATCAGCGATCACGCAAGTGATGGCGATAAATAATCTTATGCAGTAGAAATTGTCAAATTACTTTTTTATGAAAACACATATTCAACGATTTCTGTGAGGCATAATCTTCACTGTCTTCAATTTCAAGTCTTCTGCGTTTGTAAACCGGATGAAACTGGATGGTTTATTGATTTTAATCGAAGCCGACGCGACGCGACAGACTAATTTGTTCGAGACAACATGTTTACGGCTCGCTGAACATAAAAGTTTTTTATTTTCATGACATTTGTTTCCAACAGTTTAGCGTAGCAAAGCCCTTTTTGATAACATAATTATAGAAGGTTTTATTAATTTCGGGCCGAAGTTGGGAATTTGTATCGAAGCTCACAATTTGATTCACAAACTCGCAACCTATTTGGCAACTTCATAACAAACTTTCCAATTTCCCAACGAACTTCGCAAAGCGGACGGCAAAAGTAATGACAACATTATTCTTCAAAGCTGCTTTGTGCAAATGTTATATGTTATTTTTACTACGGTCAGGAAAGCTAGCCTCTCCAAACGTACGCTCGAATAAGACGAAAAAATATTTTGGCCTTGCTCACGGCGTGTGCGTTGTAGCAGGCGGGCGTACGAAAAACGTTTTTAATCCAGGGTTAAATCACAACTCACCGATTCCGCCTCCTTCTAATCTAAAAACTCGAGAATGCTGACTACGTCAGTTTGCTTCCCCTTTATAAACTACAATTTGATTGGTTCCGATAGTACCTGAAATCTGATTGGTGTGACAAACCCACATACTTCACTGATTACAGGTCCATCGCGCCGACTAAAGAGCTATTTTGAAAAATAGGCACGCTAAGCGTGCAGGAGTTATTTTTTCAATTTATGGGGTGGCTTGGGGTGAAATGGTGATTGTCCTGTTGGGATGGTTTATGCCATGGGTTGAGCCATTTGTGTATGGCGGCCCACGGAGTCCCTTTTTGCACAATTGCGCAACATCGTCTTTATACACAGAACTTTTTATTCAATACGTAAATTTTCGTCATTTAATGAAAAACAAAAACTAATTCAATATCAAAATTACAAATCACGTTCTTATTCTTTTAAGCGGTTATTTTTTCTAGCTTTGTAGCAACCGTAACGTGTTACTTTTTTTGGTTTTGATTTTGCCAAATGAAAATTATTTTTTTTTCTCACTTTTGTAACATGAGACCTTTGTTTTTTAAAAACGAACGTAACACGATACCCTTGTTTTTCTCGAAAAAGCCACGTTTCCATACAGACATGAAGAAAAGTACTATAATAAACGAAGTAATAAACGCATCAAATCAAAAACCACTTTCTTCGGGAAAGTTCTTTAAACGCAGTATACCTGGAGTTTTGTTTCCTGTCAGAACTGTTCAACAAAGATTTTCTTCATTTACAACCTAAATTCTATCAACAAACAAGAACTAATGAAATATCAAACTGTCACGGAATGGCACGCTCTTATTTGTTTTCTATCAGTAGTTGCCAACAGCAAATTATACCGAAAGGGATTTTAATTATGGCCGCCCGGGAAATAAGTTGCACACGAAAGAATCCCGCCGGAGAAACTCAAGGAAAGGGCGAAAAAGTTTTTTAAAAATTAAATTTCTTAGCATATCTTCCTTCTTCTTCAAGTCTTCTCGTTTAAACAGATAAACGAGTTTATTGATTTATCGAAGCCGACGCGACGCGACAGACTAATTTGTTCGAGACAACATGTTTCGGCTCGCTGAACATAAAAGTTTTTTATTTTCATGACATTTGTTTCCAACAGTTTAGCGTAGCAAAGCCCTTTTTGATAAATAATATAGAAGGTTTTATTAATTCGGGACGAAGTTGGGAACTTTGTATCGAAGCTCACATTGATTCACAAACTCGCAACCTATTTGGCAACTTCATAACAAACTTTCCAATTTCCCAACGAACTTCGCAAAGCGGACGGCAAAAGTAATGACAACATTATTCTTCAAAGCTGCTTTGTGCAAATGTTATATGTTATTTTTACTACGGTCAGGAAAGCTAGCCTCTCCAAACGTACGCTCGAATAAGACGATAACAAGTTATTGTTGGGCCTTTTGCTCACGGCGTGTGCGTTGTAAGCAGGCGGGCGTTACGAAGACGTTTTTAATCCAGGGTTAAATCACAACTCGCCGATTCCGCCTCCTTCTAATCTAAACATAGGCACGCTAAGCGTGCAGGAGTTATTTTTTCAATTTATGGGGTGGCTTGGGGTGAAACTGGGTGATTGTCCTGTTGGGATGGTTTATGCCATGGGTTGAGCTATTTGTGTATGGCGGCCCACGAAGTCACTTTTTGCACAAAATTCTTGCAAACAAAATAATTTTAGTCATTTGATACACAGAACTTTTTATTCAATATGTAAATTTTCATCATTTAATTGAAAAACAAAAACTAATTCAATTATCAAAATGTCACAAAATGGCACGTTCTTATTCTGTTTAAGCGGTTATTTTGTTGCTAGCTTTGTTGCAACCGTAACGTGTTACTTTTGTTTGTTACGGAATACTTTTGGATTTTTGCCAAACACTGAAACATGATATTGTTGTTTTTCTCACTTTTGTAACATGAGACCTCTGTTTTTTAAAAACGAACGTAACACGATACCCTTGTTTTTCTCGAAAAAGCCACGATTCCATATAGACATTGAACGAAAAGTACTATAATAAACGAAGTAATAAACGCATCAAATCAAAAACCACTTTCTTCGGGAAAGTTCTTTAAAGTGCAGTACACCTGGAGTATTTGTTTTCTGTCAGAACTGTTCGACAAAGATTTTCGTTCATTTGCAACCTAAATTCTATTCAACAAACAAGAACTAATTGAGTTATCGAATTGTCACGGAATGGCACGCTCTTATTCTGTTTTTACTCTCGATCGTAGTTGCTTTTAACAGCAAAGTTAATACTTGTACCGGTTCATTAAATGTTTGAACGAGATGTTTTACAGTTGATTTCAGTTTACTTTGGCCGCCCGCTTTGCGAAGTTTGTTGGGAAATTGGAAACTTTGTTATGAAGTTGCCAATTACGTTGCGAGTTTGCGAATCAAATTGCGAACTTCGATAAGTTCCCAACTTCGGCCCGACTGAACTTTCGAAGTTTTGGTTGTTGAGGAGAAACAAGACATGTTGCTCGAAAGTCATGGCGATTTCTGAACTCGAAGATTTTAGAGCTTGTCAAGGAAAGTTGAAGTGGCTTGAAGTGTAAGACAACGTTTCGCATCAGCGATCACGCAAGTGATTTGGCGATAAATAAATTTTATGCAGGTACAAATTTGGTCAAATTTTAACTTTTTTGTATGAAAACACATATTTAACGATTTCTGTGAGGCATAATCTTCACTGTCTTCAATTTCAAGTCTTCTGCGTTTGTAAACCGGATGAAACTGGATGGTTTATTGATTTTAATCGAAGCCGACGCGACGCGACAGACTAATTTGTTCGAGACAACATGTTTACGGCTCGCTGAACAGAAAAGTTTTTTATTTTTATGACATTTGTTTCCAACAGTTTAGCGTAGCAAAGCCCTTTTTGATAACGTAATTATACAAGGTTTTATTAATTTCGGGCCGAAGTTGGGAACTTTGTATCGAAGCTCACAATTTGATTCAAAAACTCGCAACCTATTTGGCAACTTCATAACAAACTTTCCAATTTCCCAACGAACTTCGCAAAGCGGATGGCAAAAGTAATGACCACATTATTCTTCAAATCTGCTTTGTGCAAATGGAAAGCTAGCCTCTCCAAACGTACGCTCGAATAAGACGAATAACAAGTTAGTGTTGGGCCTTTTGCTCACGGCGTGTGCGTTGTAAGCAGGCGGGCGTTACGAAAAACGTTTTTAATCCAGGGTTAAATCACAACTCACCGATTCCGCCTCCTTCTAATCTAAAAACTTCGAACGAAATTGCTGACTACGTCAGATTGCTTCCCCTTTATAAACTGCAATTTTATTGGTTCTGATAGTACCTGAAATCTGATTGGTGTGACAAACACACATACTTCACTGACCCACTGACTGATTACAAGGACACGACGACTAAAGAGCTATTTTTGAAAAAAATAACTCAAAAACTTCGAACGAAATTGCTGACTACGTCAGTTTGCTTCCCCTTTATAAACTACAATTTGATTGGTTCCGATAGTACCTGAAATCTGATTGGTGTGACAAACCCACATACTTCACTGATTACAGGTCCATCGCGCCGACTAAAGAGCTATTTTGAAAAAATAACTCAAAAATAACTCAAAAATTGTGTTCAGTTCTATTTCAGGGCAATGACCTTAAGTGTCTTTACTGATAGCGGTGTGCGCAAGCGCGCAAACATCCATAAGCTTTCCATCTTCCCCAGTCTCTTCTCCATAATCGGCTCTATCTCCATTGGCGCGGGATGGGCACGCGCGTAAACATCCACCATGAGCATTCCAATTTCTTCCCCAGAGCCACCTTCTCTATGGTCAGCGCCAAGATCGTGGTGTTGCATGCCGACCAAAAGCGAGCTCTAGGGAGGAGATCGGTAGTGATGGCACACATGCACGATCCATCAAAGGATGTCCACTCTTGCGACGTTACATTTGAACCACTTAAACTAAAATTCCGTTTCCTTGAATTGTTCCGTCTACATAATTTTGTTCCCGCCATGCCGTTTTTGTGATGTCGTTCTCAATGTTTGTATATAACATTGACGTAATAAGTAAATTTTTCGGTCGCTTGTTGACCTTGTTTCGCGGACATGTCGTAATCAAGTAACATTTTTCGGTTTCGTTGCTTGACCTTGTTTTTCGCTTGGTACATTGTCGTAATCAAGTAACATTCGGCGCTGTTGACCTTGTTGTTTCGCTTGCGTGACATTGTCGTAATCAAGTAATCGGCGCTTGCTTGACCTTGTTGTTTCGCTTGCGTGACATTGTCGTAATCAAGTAACATATTTTCGGTTTCGCTTGCGTGACCTTGTTGTCGCAGACACGCACGTCACACCGGGGGACTTCCCCACCCTTATGATTTCCGCCCTACTCGACGGGACTTGGTCTATTATTAGTTGTTGTTGTTATTCCATTTTATTTAAATATGATATAAAGAAATCTGCTACTGATCATTATAAATCCACAAAGATTAATTCTGAGCAGATCTTCTCATTTCTTAAGATCTTTTTTGGACTTTTCATTTCTCGTGACACCCGTTCGCGACTTTTCACGTGATGTTGTCATAGTTAGAGCGGGGAAACTGAATTTCCGTATCTCAGCTGACATGTGATGCAAATGACGCGCTTTCATCCGTTACTAAACACTCCAGCTAATCAACTGTCAAGTAATAATTTATTTTCAGACAAATGCTTACATCTCTTTGTTAGCTATTCAGTGAGATTGATCAGTTCAGAAACCTTCGTATCGTTTAACATGACTCACGACTGATTAAAATGACGACAAAGAAGAAACTATCGGATAAAATTGTGGCCATTCAAAAGGAAAATGGAAACAACTTCTGCGCTGACTGCGGCAAACAAGGTATATAGAGTTTAACTAAATTATTCAGCTGTGTTGAAGTGTCTCAGCGTTTGTATTAAGGGTCTTAAAGTTCGTTTATTTCAAGCGACTTTTAACGTAGTCAATAAGTCTAAAAATCGCGTGAAAGTAATACCGTACAAATTTCGATTCATATATAAATTATTAAGAGGAAGCTATAAATTTTAGAAAGACAAGTTCTGAGCTTTAACAATGTTTGGTATCTGTGGAAACATCCGTTATGATCTTCGATTGTCTGTGGTACTTCGGTTCTTTTCAGTTCAGAAAAATCTAATCTAGTTTCTCCTCACGTATTAAAGAAACAAGAATCCCCATCGATCGATTTAAACTCCACAAACCTTCACTACAACAAGTTTCCGGAGATTTTCAGGCATGAACGACTTTGTCAGTACAGTTGCATAGAAAAATTGCTGAGCTTAACAATGGATGGTTTTCCTTTGCAGATCCCAGATATGCTTGCCTAAAGAAAGGTTTATTTCTTTGCGAGTACTGCGCCCAAGTCCACACGAGTTTTGGATCGACAGTTTCAAGAATAAAATCTCTTAATTTTGGGAACTGGAATGAAGAAAATTTACAGGTAACGTAAGAATTAATAAACAACCGTGTAAACCCTTCTGACCGCAATTTGGCATGCAATACATCATTAAAATACATTCACAAATGGGAGGGCTAATCAGCTAGTCGACTTTTTAAGTATCTGGATTTTCTCGATTCTTCAGTACGAAACGATGCTGATAATTAATAATAATAACCAATACGCTATTCGAATTGTACTGGGAAAGAACCTAAAATGTCGATTTGCACTATTGAACATGTAAATTCGTCTAACGGAAACCGTGTCACGCAATAGCGTAGCAAATCTACACATCAATTTGTTTCAAACTCGAGCTCATACATGTCACTTTCGGATATTTCTCCAAGGCTGCAAAAATACGCATTAGGAAATAGACCGTATACTAACTTCAAACAAACGGTTTCGTAGCCTAACTTGAAATGGGAAGCCCCGCATGTCATAGTTTCGCATTCCACTTCCTTGTAACTCATTCATACATTCTAATGGGTTCTTGTCATGTGTCATTCAAATAATTTTTTACTGGGTGTCCTGTCATTTTGGTATGCTTAATTCGAGATCGACGAAATCATGCCCCTGAATGGACAGTGCCTCTTGGACTCTTGAAGTTTTAGTATAAAAGCAATCAGCATTGATTTGTAGCAATTCTCATATAAATTACCCCTTAAAATAATCATATATGGAAGGAATCATAAAACCTACGACTACTTCCGGGGTCAAAACAGCTGGGTTTTTTTCTGGGGTGGGGTGAGGGATGTACGCGAGCTCTCTCTCGAGGAAAACAAAACGTAGATGAGGACTGGAGAGAGGGAGGCTTGAATTTATGGAAACAAAGATGACAAATCCGCAACATGGAGTTAGGGATCAAAGTTAAGTTATTCCGAACAGCAGCTTTAGCGCGAAGGCAATGGATTTTGACAACCAAGGAGATGCCTCCAAACGAACCAGTGTTAATGAAATTGTCATTTTACTCTAAGTAAACTGTCTATTATTTCTCTTTAGTTTACGTAACATAACAGCTTAATGCATATACTATTCCTCTTAGGGTAGCCTTCTAGCTCAATTGCTATTCTCTACTTAGCAAACTAGCTTAACTTTACTGATTTGGAACCAGTTTTATCAATATAAAATGTCTCCTTGCTTGGGTCTTCATCCGGGTTATATCCAAGTCCCAGACCTCTTCGGTTCCTGCTAAAGTCCATCGCAGTCTCGTACTGTTGCTCCAATCTATGTGTGAGAGACTTCTCAGTGTCCTTGGTCATACAGCGTCGACTGGACTGTGGGCTCACGTTTGTTTCGGGCGCCTGGGTAGAAGGTTTATGCTTGAAGGCACCCATTAAACGGAGAAACTTTTCATTTTTCTCCTCGCTTCCAAACTGTGCTTCACCCCACTGGCCAAGCTGTAGATGAAAAATAAAAGAAATAAAATAAGAATGTTTGGGGCATACGTAATCTACACAAAACGTCACGCAACGCTTGTCACCGCTGAGCGTTGCGTGACAATCCAATATAACGGCTGGGAAGGTGACAAGGAAATGCGGTACCAAAAATTATCCGAAAATTCCAGTGTAAGCCGGCCCTTGCTTTACGTGACACAACCAACTGACTGGTTAGGGAGCTAACACTACTGCGCACCTTACGATTGCCACTAATAAAATTTTTGACCCTTTTTTGACAATTTTCTAATGCAAGGCCTATATGTGAACTGGCCAATCAAAGTCTAGGGACTGTCAATTTTCAACGCCGCCTCGGCCTCCGTAAAAAAGGTGTATAAAAAGTTGTCAAAAACTAATTGAAGTTTGTTAGGACAAGTTTTCCTTTCCTTTCCTTCCTTTCAAGTTTTCCTAGAGGACAGTGTCCAACCTTTTGCTATTGCAGTATCACTAAAGAAACACCCAATTTCCTCACCTCAGACTGAGACTTATCGTCTGATTTCCCATCCTTTTTCTCGTTTCCGCCCCTTTCTTCACCAAAAGGGGCGCCATCTTCCTCATGTTTACGCTTACTCTTCTTTTTCTTCTTCTCCTTCGCTGTTTCTTGTCCATCTTCAGGCGGTTCTTCTATTTCAACATCCTTCGGTTTTTTGCGATCGCGCTTTTCCTTTTTTCCGCGGATTTCCCTTTCACTTTTAGTTTCTTCTTCCTCTTTGGTCGAAGCCACTGTTTCAGTGTCATCATTTTCAGCTTTCTTCTGGTCGCGTTTTGACTTTTTGGCTGTTACTTCCTCTTCTTCGTCGCCAAAACCACTGTCAACCTTTGATTTCTTTTTCCTTTTTCTTTTTGACCCTCCCTCGTCATCATTTTCTGTTGCGTCTTCTCTTGCTATATCTGTACCTTCGACTGAATCAACCTTCTTCTTTTCTTTCCGTTTTTCGTCTTCGTTTTTGCTTTCTCCGGACTTCTCCGTTTCGACACTCTTTGCCTCTTTGCGAGCACGCTTCGCCTTTTTCTTGGCGCTTTCATTTTCTTCTTCACATTCGGCTTCTTCTTTCGTTTCAAAACACTCCTCTGCCTTCGTTGCCTTCTTTTTACGCTTTTCTTTCTTTCCATCTTTAATGTCACCAGTCTCCTCATCCCCTTTCTGGTCAGCCGCCTTAACTTCCACAGATGACTCTAGCACCTCGCCGAGTTTAGCTTTCTTACGATCACGTTTTGACTTTTTCTCAGGGGTTTCACCCTCCGTTTTTGCCTCGGGCGTTTCCTCCTTTCCTTGTTTTTCCTTGGATTTCGTTTTCTTTTCTTTCCCTCCATCTCCATCATTACCTTTCTCAATATCATCAACTTCAAATGATTCCTCTTCTTCCACGATCTTATCCTTTTTTCTCTTTTTCTTTTCTTTCCTAGCTTTCTCTTTTTCATTCTCATCATCCTCCGCAGTTTTCTCCTCAATTTTAACCTCTAGTTCCTTTTTTGCCTTTTTTCTATTCTTTCCATTAGTTTCTGTATCAATCCCACCTTCTGGTTCTTGTTCATTGTTCTTACTTTCCTCTTTTTTACTTCGTTTACTCTTCTTGTCCTTTGGTGCAATTTCCTCTTCGTTCTTCGCTGCCTCTGTGCTCTCAGATTCTTCTTTCGATTTCTTCTTCTTTTTCTTTTCTTTTTTCTCTTTTCTTTCTCCAACCTCTTTTTCATCCATATCCTTCACGACGGCTTCACTGTCTTTCTTGCCCATATCTCTTCACTCCTACAATTAACAAGAAATACATAATTAGATGACTGACAAGGGTAAACAAAGATAATTTGTTATTGATAGATTGATTTTAATGATTGATTGACTGATTAATGAATTGTTTGATTAAATGATTGATTGATTGACTTACTGATTGATTGATTGATTGATTGATTGATTGATTGATTGATTGATTGATTGATTGAGCTTAAATACACTAATATAATAAAACTGTTCTAACGTCTTGGGTAAAATGATCCACAACCCCCCCCCCCTTCTAGGGGGTACTCCCCCATATGGCCCATGACACGTCCCTCTATGGGATGTGTTGCTGCATAGGATATGGTATTTGGCCCTTCCGCTCTGAACAGGTTATACCATGTCAAGCAAGTCTGTCCTAATCAGTGTCTGGGCCCTGGACCTAAACAGAGTATGACTGCAAGACTGTCGTCAAACTTCTAGCAATCCAAAATCAGAGACTCTTATCTCTATCTTTATTTAGCAGATCATCAGTCAACATTAAATCATTTCCAGGATTAGATCTTGAAGTGCTATTGTTTTCAGTATTTTTAACTCCACAAAATGATCAGCATTATAAAATAACTGCAGATTGACAGAATTACTGAGCGGTGTACATCCTGATGACAGGATGAACAAAAACAAAAATAAAGTAGTAAAAATAAATAACAGAGTGTGGATGTTGTCCTTTGTCCTACATGTTAAAATAGAGGGCATTGTCCTACAGGGTAGGTTTTAAGGTAATTTTTTATCTCAGGGTTTCAAACCCAGAGTGGCAGCCATAACCCAAACATGGGTCAAGTACCCCCCCCCCCCCCCAGGCCACTTCCCCACTTTCGGAGTTTACCCAGTTTCTGTACGATATAGTGACTAGAAGAGTAACTACCGGTACTTTCCATCACCAACCATCTCTAGACTATATGCACCCTGTATAAGTTTCAGTTTTTCCATAGATGGTAGATAAATGACAATTCATGAACAAGAAAACAATATAACTTTAAAGCTTGAAAGTTATTTATCCAACACATTCACTTTTTATTGTTACCGTTTTGAGAAAAAGTGTTACTAAACAGCACTAAAATATTAAAAAATCCACCTTAGTTCTTCTCCTTGATCTTGAATATGACCGTTTATTAATTTGGTGAAATAGCTCCCCCCAATGGTGACTTGTTTGGTAGCTTACAGACATAAACTCACACTAGTACTGACGATATTAGCAACATTTATGACTATAAACCTAAGTACTGATCGAAACATACCATGGCTAGGCTTATTACTCACGCATGTATAATGCAATTATAAATGTGCTGACAGATATTAACAGCTCAAACATTTGATACTAATCTTGTTATCAAAGCAACACTTTAACACAAGGTAACACTATTACATGTTCTCCTACATATGTACCCTCACTTATATATAGTTTCAAATGAAACCCCCTCTCTATTAAGCACCTCGGCTCCCAAAGTTCTTGAAAAGAAATTAGCCCTCTGGGGCCTAATAAATAGAGCTTTTATGGAAGTCTTTCTTGTCACGATTTTGTTGCACCTTTTGATTAAATAAATAAGCCAGCCATAGACAACAATGAAACATAAGTTTTAAAATGTTTATTCAAAGATTACATCAATGCCTCACTTGATTGAAGGTTGCCCTGCCATGTGCAGTGTTGGATACGCCCCCCGCCCAGGGAGGGGACAGCGAGACATTCATATCCAGAATATAGCAAAAATATAAGCGCCACCGACCTCGAGATTTTCCGATTTTCCCACCTCTTTTCTTACATTGACACTTGCGCAACAACAGGAGGGAAAAATCAAAAAAACTCCCGAGAGAGTGAGGTTTTTGGCGATCACAAGAAAGAGAGTCCGATCAACCACCACTGCGCAACGTGATAAAATGTTAGGGGAGGGGGCTCCCGAAGGGACGGAAACGCGGGTGAGCTGAAGGACCGCCCAGTGGCGAGTGCCAAGTTCCAACCCTTCATGTGACTGGACATTTTCAGAATTAATCAGAAAATAATTAGCATGTAACGACTTTGTGTTCATAACTATAGCCTTGATAAAAAAAAAACTCATTTATTATCTATTTAAATGCCATTATTCCAGATGCCATGTTTTTGTTCACTCCCATGGCTAAACTCCAACCACCAGAGAAGCAGCTGTGATAGTTAAGCATAATATTAAGATCTTTGAATTCATAAACCATTTACCGTATTAATTCGATAATTTAAGCCTCCAACCTCGAATAAGCGCCCACCCTGTAGGTGCAGGTAGGAAAAGTTAATAAGCACCCAGCCTCAAATAAGCGCCCACCCCCACCCCACTAAAAAGTGAAGTGCAATGACAAGAGCACAAAGAGAAGGGGCATCAATGGTCTTTGCGAGCACAGCGTTTTGAGCACTGACAAAAGTAGCCTGCGAACAAAAACATTTTAAAAAATAACACCAAAAAAAACAGCACGGCGAACATTAAAAAAAGGGGACAAGACAAAAAAAAAACCCCCCAAAAGAGTATTGATTATTGATTTGACTAAATAGCACAAAGAGACTTTTCCAAAGACTGAGTTTTCTTAAAATTTTACAGAAATTTTCAATGAACAGTTAAAATTCTGCTGTGGTATATCTTCACTTTTTGTTATTATTTATTGTTTTGTTACAAAATAAACTTACTACTTGCTGAAAAAGGTGAAAATTTAATCAGGCCCAGCCTCGAATAAGCACCCACCTTGAAATTAGCGCCCACTTACTCTCAAGGTCCAAAAATTTAATAAGCACCAAGCTGGGCGCTTAATCAAATAAATACAGTAAAAAGAAAGCTTCCTCTGTACCCAGATCTAGAATGTGTTGTTCCATAAAATATCTATATTCCTCCCATGGAAGGTTTTTTGGTTTGAATCCACCCCCACCCTTCTGGAATTCCAGTTAAGCCTCATACTTTCCTTTAAACATTATGGTTTTTGAGACCCCCACCCCCTTTGAAGTTCCAATGACCTTCCATGGGGGTGGGTATGGAAATTTTTTGGAACTGCACAATACACAGAATCTTGGTGACTATAACGTTTTGAATAACATCCTCTTGACTTCTGGTCTGGGATGGAAGATACCATTTAACTCTGATATTTGAGCTTTGTTTGGTCTGAGATAGGTTACGGGTTTTCTATGAGACCCCAACAGAGCCCCCACCCCCAATCCAACCCCATCCCCCAACTTAGCCCCAACAACCTACCCCCGGACTACTACCCCCGCCTTCTTAGACCCCAACAGAGCCCTCCGCCTTCTTAGACCCCAACAGAGCCCCCCCCCCCCCCCCCCCCCACCACCACCAAGTCCTCCTTTTCACTTCAGTTTATATGAAATTAAAAATACATTCAACTGGGCGTTCATGTCAAATTCTTCGAGCTAAAGTCAATAATAATGTCGAGGAATCAATGTTTGGATAAAAAATTAATACCTCAAGCAGGCATTAAAATGCAATGAAAGTAAAAATATGGACACGTGCGAATCGAAGCTTAGGTGAAAATGTGAGTTGTATTGAAGAAAAGGCGGTCAGGCCGTAGAGAAAAGCGTTAAGGTGACAAAACCATACCTTATAAAAGAGCATTTACTCACATTATTGTAACTATAAAAGCACCTACCTCCGTAAAAAATGAGGCGAGTTTTCTTGGCTTGTAAACCTTTGATTTGTTCTTCTCTGCACTTGGTCTTCTCTGTCACGCGTGTTTTGGAACGCATTGCGTGGGGAATGGGGACGATAACCATGTGAGGAAGTGACCTTTGCGGGACTATCCCCTCCCCTACTAAGTTTGCAATGCGCTCTTCGCAATCAAAATGTCGGAAAAGAACCGAGGCGCGATATTGGAGCTGATGAAACAGCCACAGAATAACACATGTGCAGATTGCGGAGCTCCAAGTAAGGGCTTAAAATGTATTTTATCACCGTGGCTTACAGGATCGGTGCTTTGTGAATTGTCTTTTGAATTTTCAATTAATTTTCTTCGCGACTTCCTGGGCGATATTTGCAGACCCTGAATGGGCCTCGGCGTCGAAGGGGATTTTCATTTGTATCACATGCAGTGGAATCCACAGGAATTTAGGAGCGCAAGTCTCTGTAGTCAAGTCTCTCAGGCTTGATACGTGGACCGACGAAAAACTGAAGGTAAAATGTTAAATCAGCGGCTTTCAGTACGTTTGAGCGAACGTCAATCTTCCAAGTCTGTGAATCGTCATTCATACATGGCGTCTCAATATCATAAATGCAATCGATTATAGTTGTTGTTAAATGGGTAAAAATCACTGTTTTCGAGCGCTGAAGCTTGTACACAAAGTGTAATATGGTTAATATGAGCTCTTGTTGTCGTGTGTACCCATAGCTTAACAATATGTCATTTTGCAATCAACACAAACATCAGCTTAAAATAAGATGTAATCATCTTCACGCACTTTGCCCAATTTTAGCAGTAAGACTTTTCGCTGTAAGCTATATCTGTTTGTGTTCTGATTACTTTATTTGCCAATTCTGGAAAATGATGTTTTTAAAATATATTTTATTATTCATTTCCTCGTAAGATCATCGCTGGAATTTTTGTGGGTACATTAATTACTACATTGTACATTTAAAGGCTTTATTAAAATGTGTTTTTCTTTGATCACGACACGATGCCCATGAAGTCAGCGAATTGGGCATTTAGCATACAAAAATAATAAATAAATTATGTAAAGATAGTGCAGGGGTTCATTTAAAGGAAACAAAAACTTAACAATTTTTATCCGTGAATATAAATATTTGACCCTACTTCAGACAAATATGGCGAAAATTTCAATTATTATTATTTAATAATGATTTGTTTTTCAAGCATGAAACTGTGCCTGCCAGTTTAAATTTACTTACAACAAAGCTCAGCAAAATTTTTTCCCTTCCTGGTGTTCATGCATGCAGTGTAATTGTCATGCCTTACTTGTAAGACAGTGCCTTTTAAATAATTTCATCAACCATCCAAGTTTATCTTGAATTTAACTTTGGCCATCCCAATAAAATGTTTCGTTTCCCATCGCCCGACCGACCCATTTTTTTCGAAAAGTAAAAAAAAAAAAAAATCCAGATTCACTAGTTAAAGAAGCAAGTACTTCAATTTACAAGCACATGATCTTGTTTTATTAACAACGATTGGTATACGGATGTCTTTGTCTTTAATAAACATCGATACTATGTTATTTAAAGACTGTTTAGACATTTGATAAGGAATAACGAACGAAAAGACCACGTTTTCGAGTTGACTTTGTAATCAGGCTTTCTTACTTAGCAGCCCGGCCTTCTCTGGAACCCAAGTGTTTTTTCTTTTTCTTTTTTTTTTTGCCCGACCGACCGACCCATCATCACAAAAGACGGGGCGATGGGAAACGAAACATTTTATTGGGATGGCCTTTATATGCTTCCAGAACCTGGAATGTATATGTATATACATGTACCTTACATGTATAAGTTCAGCTCAATGTTTGATGTAATTTCAGATTTGTTACAATTTAACACCCACACGTTTTTTCTGACTATTGAAACATGGTTGAGTGAAAAATTATGATCACAGCTCTAGATTCATGTTTCTCGCACATTCACTCACTCACTTGTTATGCAAAGGTGTTAGCTATGTGAGTATTTCTAAAGAAAAATCAGGTAAACAAGGTAATTGTCACATTTTTTTTCTGTTGTAGTGACTACTACATGTAATGCCCAGTAGGTGTTAGTAGTGTTTTTTTTTATATAATTATGTTGAACTTCAAAACAAAAATCCCTGGTTTGAACTCTTTTCGAAACGAGCCACAGCAGTGTTGTTCGAAAATTGATAAATAAGTTAAAAAACGCACAATAGAGCAACATTTAGCCTGTTCAGTACTGTCATCCGGTGAAGGGGGGCTTATATCCGGGGGGGCTTATAATCAGATGTATTTTTTTTTGTTTCCAGCTAGATGGCCCTATAACCAGGGGGCTTATAACTGGAATTTTACGGTATTTTTTGAAGGATTATAAATATTACAAAATATTTATATTAATTTGTAGGTGGATGGTTTTGTATGGAAGACCGTAATAAAAGGGAAGGGTTATGCGAGGCACCGTGGCCTAATATTATTGTTCTAAAGCGCAGTAGACTCCAGGTTCAAGCCCAGCCAGAGTCACTTAATTATAATAATTGTGTTCTTGGGCAAGGCACTTTGCTGTTATTGTGTCTCTCTCAACCCAGGCCATATAAGTGGGTACTGGCAAATTTAATGGGGTGGTAACAATGCGATGGACTAGCATCCCACAAGCATCCTATCCAGGGGAGACCAGAAATACTTCTAATCACCTAAGGGGAACCTCAACCAGGATAAGCTTTGGCCTGATGGGCCTTTAGGCCTGAATGGAGGCATTTTTACCTTGGAAGGGATGAACACAATTGGGACAAAACAAAGAGCCCTATAATTTTTGAGTACTTAAAAAGTATCTAGTAGAGACCGCTTTGTAAGGTGAACACCTCTTTAGCTGACACCTCAGTCTAAAAAGCAGGCGCACCCCTCATTCATAGTTCTTAAAGTAGTCTCAAAAGCTTACACCTATCAACAGCAGGCCCACTTGTCTAAAGCAGACACCAGTCTAAAGTGGATAGACTTACATATATCTTTCTAAAGTAGGAGAAGCCAAGCCAAGCGGCCCACACTGCCGGAGCATCCCAGCCGTGCATAGCGCAGCATATCACCCCCCGAATGGGAGCAGTCCAGCAGAGTCCCCCCAGCATAAGTCGCTGGACCCATTAACACCTGGGTGAAGAGAGGACCATGAGAGAGGCGCCCAAGAACACAACACAAGTGACCCCGGCCGGGGTTCGATCTCGGACCGCTCGATCCGGAGTCCGGCGCTCTAACCATTAGGCCAAGTAGACAGCCCACTATTAAAAGGAGATACCTTTCAAAGACACACACAGAAACCTAAAAACAGACACCTCTCTAAATCCGAAAATTACTATAGCTAGCAGTGGCAAAGTTAATTAAATTGTGATTTACATTTTATTTTATTTTTTTTTAGCTCATGGAAGAGCATGGTAATGACAAGGGTAATGCCATATGGGCCAAGAATGTTCCAATTTGTTATCGACGACCAAAACCTACAGATGCCCAGTAAGTAAAATTCTTCAGTTATTCATTCATGAAATAAGCTTTCTGTGTGTGGGGTTTTTAATTTTGATTTGGCCAAGTAGGCAGAGATTTTTAAAGCAGTGTTTGTGAACCCTTGGGGTGTAATCAGAGTTACGTAGCGAGAGACAAGCACCAGATTGAGAAAACCTTCTAAAAAGATTGAAACATACTCAATCCTTATTATATCATGAACTGCAAATGAAGCATTGATGGATGGCATGTTATTTTCAATTATATAAATATTAAATTACTGATTTGGAAACTGTTGGCTGACTTATTTATCTTATTTTCATTCCTTCCATCCTTCTTTCCTTCCTTACTTCTTTGCTGCATTTTTCATTTATTATTGCTTCTTCAATCAGCTACCAGTACTTAGGGATGGTAAAGGAGAGGGGGGGGGAGCGGTGGTTTTCGTGGGGTGCACTCACAAACAAGAAAAGATGTATCACATATAAAAACCGCGGCGACCAAGGCCAGGGGAGCCCCTGACCCCCAGATGTATCATCAGACCTACCCCCTTCCGCCCTACTCAGAACAACGGAGAAGAAGTGGATCCCCCCACAGGTGAGTCGGGGGGTGCACCCGCAGGAGCCAGAGGGGGGAGCCACCTCCGCTCCGGCCCACCCCCTGATATATTGACCAGTCCCTTATCCATTTATTCACTCATTTATTTATTTTTTTATTCAAAATGCAGTGTGCTTAGGGAACAATGGATAAGGGCAAAATATGAAAGAAAGGAGTTTATTGATGGTGCGCCAGAACCAAAGTATTTAACAGGTAAGATGTTAATTAAAGACTTTCTTTTGTCATTAATCCACCTGACTGTCTGCCCATCCATCCATCCATCCACTCTGCAGAGTCGGTCGGTCGGTCGGTCGGTCGGTCGGTCGGTCGGTCAGTCAGTCAGTCGGTCGGTTAGTCTGTCAGTCAGTCAGTCAGTCATGTCAATCATTTGGTCTGTCAGTCAGTCAGTCTGTTGGTCAGTCAGTTGGTCAGTTGGTCCGTCCGTCAGGTAAAATTAATGTTTTTTAAAGATATAATATCAAATATAATCATTTTTTTAGGTTCACTGCGAGGATATTTGAGAAAAAAAGGAAAAGAGGATAGTAGTTGGAATCTACGACTTTTTGTTCTGTCTGCAGCAGAAAATTCTCTTGCTTACTTCATTAAAGACCAGGTGAGTGACTTTTTAATGTGCAAATCAGAAAAGCATGAAATAAATGACATTAAGCTTTAATAAATTTGTGGAATGTTTTTGTCTTGCAATAGAGAACCAGATCTCCAATATTCTGTGTTTGAATAATGCAACATTGAGAAATGATGGACTTTAACTATTGTTACGTATGCATGCATGATGCTGTTCTTTGCTGCAAACTAATTTGCTTAAACATTTTTTATAATAAAATGCGTAAATTCAAGTGTACTCAGTCTCAATTTTTTTTCAGTCGATATGCATGCATACAGCCTGTATCTGGACTCTTTAATTAGTATCTATCTGCATTAAGTTATATAAGTCCCAAGGATAAGAGGAGAGAGAGAGAGAGAGTCATGAGGTTCAACTTTAATTTTTTGCTTTACATTTTCTAGGATAGAGAACCAAAAAGTACATTTAATATCACAGAGATCAATGTTACTTTTGCTGAGGAAAGAACAAACAAAGAAAACAGCTTACAGATAACTTATATAAGGAAAGGCGTGACGAGAAACTACTTTGTCTATTCAGACTCTGGACAGGTTAGTGTTCTGTACATGTATTTCTTTTGAAGATATTGCTGCCTTCGCCTTGGTAAAGGTTCTTTCTTCCTTAAAAATCAAAATTGAATGTGATTGGACAAGATGAAGGGTAGAGGCCAGACAAAGTGCAATCCACTTTATGTACCTTCTGGCACATTACAGAGACAAGTAAAGTGCCTAACGTCCTTAAACAGGTCATATTTTTTTAAGGGGGGCAAGCAAAACAAGCAAAAACAAACAGAAAATTGGATTTGAAGTTATTCTTGATTTTTAGAGCGAGAAATAATTTGTAGAACTTGGGGTAAAAACCTCACATCTAGAGACTGGGAGAGGTGATGGTTGTGATATTGATCAACGCACATACAGTATATGTGTATCAGAGTGGCTTTGCTTGGATTAAATGTTGAAAAGTGACTACTGGTCTTTGCTATTTCTGTGATACACAATGAGTAGGTCAACATGAATATCAGTTGTGGCCCTGGTCTTCTCATTTGCTCCGTTATTGTATTCAATATGGTGGGAAAAGGGCTTTCTTCAGACAAAAATTTATTTATTTTTTTGCAAAATGTCTCAGATATAATATATTTATAATCAAAATTCCTAACAGGCTTTGAATCAACTGTTTTAATTTTAACAGGAGATTGTCGAATGGTACATGGCCATCAGGAAAGCAAAGCTTGATTTACTTGGATACAATGTACCAGGAGTTACCCCCGAAAAGGTAAATATGATTGACTGGATGCAGCATGGCTGAGTGGTTACAACACTGAAATTGAAATCTGGTTTTTCCAGATTCCAGTTAAACCTCCAGTCTGCTAATGCACACCTCCAATACCATAAAATGCTGGGTATAAACCCTGGGGCAGGGCAGTACAGGGTCTCAAATTAAAAAATGGTAAATGTCACAGCTTGCACTATTACATAAGTTACAGATGCACGCGGGAGGTTGCTAAGCACGAATCGCCTCGGGCGACTCTAGCTTCTTGAGTGCTTAGCAAACCTCCCAAGTGCATCTGTAACTCAATAGTGCACGCTGTGACATTTACCATTTGTTTTATAGCACAACTTTTTGGCGATTTATTACAGTTTCTTGGAGGTAAAAGTGCACGCGCTTATTTAAACAATTGCATGTGGTGCTCGCGTAAACGCTGACGAAAATTTTAAAGAAAAAACAAACAAACTTTTGAATTATTTAAAACTTGCATTGTACCTCAAAGTCTTTCAGTATTTTGGAGAAATGGTTTTTAACTCGGAAAAGAGTTGTAGTGGGCGAAGTGAATTCACTCCTTCCCTCCTTCCCTCGATTCCTGTAAACATAGGCACGCAATGCGTGCAAGTGTTCTAAGGCCTTTAGAGAATTAGACCTGTCTTCTGATAACCTACATTTCTAGTTAAGTTAAATAATATTAACATGCCAAATTACCAGCCGAAATATTGTATTAATGCCAGTTTTATTGAAATACCGTATTAATTTTATTCAGCTTTAAGCCGAAACTCTAAACGTTTGGTTTTTAGAAACAGTTAGACTCCGACAAAAAAACCGAAACACTCGGAAATAAGCCGAGACCCAATTTTTTTCCTCGCAATCTCTTCTACAATAATTATTTCTGCCTGAGACTGTTTCTCTTCCTTTCCTTCTGTTCCTTTCTTTAAGTTTAGTTAATTTGCAGAATCATAGACTTAGAGCAGTCCCTATTTTTTCGCAGAGTTCGCAAAATAATTTCGCTTCAAGCTCGACGGACTCTGCGAAAAAATAGGGACTGCTCTTAGTCTACCAGAATCACTGCTAACGTGACTTTTCAAGAGAAGAAGGGTCAAGAAGGAATCGATCTATTTGACTTGTTGTCGGGACACCAGAAACTGGCCAATCAGAAGCGTTCGTTCCCACGCGCTTGGTAAACATTGTAACACGATCTGACAGAAATCGGCTGCATGTAATATTTTTGTTCAAAAGCGAGAACTTAAAATACCACGACTTCTCTGCTAAAAGAAACCACTTCAGAAGAGTTTGATTGGATTGAGGATACTCGATAAATACTGGTAACAGCACATGTTTCCTTTTGATGACATTTAAAGTTCACTCGCTGGATCCGCTTGATCTTTTTGCTAGCATCTTGGCGAATTGCGACGAACTGAAGATTCACTGAATCATCAGGAATCATCCCGTTTTCTCTGGCGATTTTGCAGTTGTTCTGAACTGTCTCTACCTCGGCAACAACTTTCAATTTGATGGTTTAGTTGTTTGAAAACCAGTAGCTTTTGGCATGATGATCGATAACTGCTTTTCGGAAGAATGCGTGATTGTTTGAGATGGGATTTTGAACTCAGGTGAATGTTTTTGTCACGCTTGTGTACGATTCTATTAATAAATTCATTCTTTATCAGTGATTTGTTGTTTTTCAATTACATAGGTTGTGATTTAACGAATATGTTGATTCACTGCACGTGGATTGTTTTATAGTTTGAAGGAAAAATTGGGTCTCGGCTTATAGCCGAGTTATTTGGGTTTATTTTTTGTCAGAGTCTAACTGGTTCCAAAAACTAAAAGTCTAGGGTCTCGGCTTATAGCCGAATAAATACGTTTCATGCATGCTTAACTACCAGCCGAAATATTGTATTAATGTCAGTTTTCTTGAAATAGACCAAAACTTAATTTTTCTAATGATATTATTATTTTGCCTAACCTTCAAAAAACAAAAAGGAAAAATAAAAAGAAAGAAAACAATTTGCAACCGATGGGAAGTCTATCACTTGCCCTTTCGGCCTGCTCTCGATGAGCAGCTAGATGACAATAAAACTAAGTGAAGTGAACTGAATTGTGGAAAGTTTAACATCATTTGTTTTAGCAAATCTCTCCTTTTCAGTTTGTTGTTTTCGATTCTTGTTTCATAATAACTTTTCCGAGTTTAGTGGCTCATAGCTACTTTGAATAGTTATTTACGTTTAGGTTTTCAAATGCACTGCAGAAAAACCGAGAAAACATGTAAACATTCATGAAGTAGTGGCACTTTCTAGTGCCATGTCACATCAGATCAGCGCACGCACTCAGCCTCGGATTGAAGGCATACGTCAGCGTGCACCCATGGGCAAATAGTAGACGCTAAATAAGCCAATCAGAACACACGCTTTACTAAAGTTGTGCTATAAATCCATTTTTTTAAAGAAAGAATTGAGAAAAATTTGAATTTCTGGAAGTGTGGGGGGTTCAAACCAAAATTCCTTTTGCTTGAGGGAGTATGGATATTTTCTGGAATAACAGACAATTCAGAAACTTTGTTCTTTGTTGTTGTTTTTATTGTATTGCTTTTTGAAATTTTTCAAGTGAACACCCAGTTTAAAAACCTTGTGATGATCTTGGAAGATCTTCCAAGATCTTGTCAAGATCCTTGCCAAGCCATGATCAATCCAAGATCTTAACAAGTATTCTTTAAATGATGTACATGTGTACCACACTGTAGATAACTTAATGATAAATTGTGGGTTTTTCTTCTGTTTAGCTGGACGGGGTGCTCACCAGAGACTTCTTATATGAAGGGTTTCTTGAAAAGACTGGACCAAGGGTGAGTATCAAGGGAACGATGAATGAATGAAGAATTTAAGTTTAAAATCTTTGTTATAATTATATAAATATTGTAGGATTTTGTCATGATTGTGAAGCGCTTAGGACACATGATTTTTTTAAAAAAAAATTGACTGTCTCGTACTGTAAATGTTGATGGTTGTTTGTAAGTACTTTATAGTTCGTCATCAGCACCTAGACAAACTAGTTTAAATGCTGATTTTGATTTCCTGATTTCCCAAATTGTATATCAGTTAGACTATGTAAAAAAGAAACAAAGTGGACTTTTTAAAGTTATTCCATCGAAATAGAACTGACAATAGATTTTTGTAATAAATCAACGACACATATGCTTCTGTTGGCATGTGGATGGAGAGGGGTGACGCCAGGGAGGACATCAGCACCGACACCACACACACCACGCCAGGACAGTACAACCACCGCAAGGAGCAGACCCAACCATGACTGAGACCGCCCCACCCAGCAGCGCCCCAATACCCACACCCCGGCCCACACGGAACCCAGAGTCCAACTCGCAGGAAATGTAAGTACATTGCTTCTCGTTAGGTTGCGCCGAGCGTACCAGGTCACGTTGATAGCGTCGCAGGAGACACATGCCTGGACGCCACCCGGAGGCCACCCCGCGACACCAGCCACCGCACGTGGCCCCCCGGAAAGGCGGGCGGCGCGGGAGGCGAAGAGAGAAAGACCGTTGAAACAAGCAAAATAGTCGAAAAAAGAGGGGTCCTGGTATTCGTTTAGGAGCAGGAAGACCTTGAATATACCCTATAATTCCTTACAATATCAGCAATTATATTATCATGAGTACTGGCTAAGTTCACATTTCCATTTATTAGTTATTTTTCTGCAATAGAAATTTGTTCATATTTTTATAGAAATAAGGTAATTGCTAGACTCAGAAAAAATTAAAAAAAAAATGATAGGTCCCGGTACTCGTTTACGGGAAAACGACGATGTACCTCTCTTAGTGTGCGTTCTCATCGGGCAATAAAGTATGTGCAGTACAGGATGCGCAATGCAATACTGAGGAATTACCTTAATGTTTTAGAGTGCTGTTTGGTAATACAATTCAATAGTTTCATTTATATTGTGCATATTCTTCTCTTAGGATGAGCCATGGCAGAAAAGGTGGTTTACACTTGATCGCAGAAGACTTCTCTATTTCAAAGAACCAATGGTGAGTGGTTACATTTAGATTAAGTAGCGTTTTTCTATCAATACTTTGGGAGGGTAGCAAATCCTTTTTTTTTGGGGGGGGGGGAGGGGAGGGTCACTACTTTTAAGCTGCTAAAACGTGTACTGTGTGTGGGGGCTGAACCATAGAACATAATTGTTTTCAATATACGATGAAAAGAATATACATTGCTGGAAAACTTCTTTATAACATCAAAACAGAGTTATATTAATTGCCTTTAGAATGAGAATAAAACAAATATCAGTTCATTTTGTAGCCTGCGTAGCTGGCGGTTTTGTTGGAGTTTTAAAGTGCGCCTCCTCATTGTCGAAGCTTTGCAACAAAACTGCCAGCTACGCAGGCTACTGGTTACCATTTCAATGCAACTTGTTGTTGCCATTGTTTCTTATAACTGCAGGTCAAGTTGTTTATGTGCTAGTTTTGCAAGTTATGCACTTTTAAAAGGTCGCTGCTATTAACAACCATGAATTTTTATGGGGAGTCAGCATTACTTTCAGAACAAGCTATGCTCGCTTGATAACTTTACAGTGGTTCAGATTTAGTGAAATTTTAACTCGAGCTCACAGCTTGTTTATTTGTTCTTATTTTTTTAGAACCCCTTTGCAAAAGGCGAGTTAATTATTGGTTCCCATACTGAAGGCTTCGCCCTCCAAGAAGGAGTCAAATCTGGAAAGCATCAAGACGAGGACTATTGCTTCACCTTGACAACACCTGGACGGGATTTTGTTTTGAAAGCAAATACTGAAAATGAAAGAAGAATGTGGATGGAATGTTTAGCTAAAGTCATTGCACAACCAATGACAGATGAAGACAAACAAGGTTGGAATTTTTTCCTCTATTTGTACATGAAGTTAAAGTGAGGTGTGGCATGCAGTAGCCAGCTAAAGTGGCTGTTTTCATACCTGTTGTTCTATACTCCATCCTCATCCCCCCTTCCCAACATAAAAACTAGTAATGTCTATTTTAACAGGCAACAGTGGTTGACAAGAGTGTTGTATGTGCCTCGGACCTCAAATCAAGGTTGGGATTCATTTTTCACGGGCCTTCGATTCACAACATTGAAAGGTGGGAGCGTGGTATCAGAAAATTACCCCTAGATGCGTTTGGTATAGAGGAAAAGGGAAAATGTTGCAAAGCATTATTTACTACAGGTCTCAACTGCTATTGTTACCGATCAGCTTTTGATGTGTAGTAGTTTAAGGGTTTGCGGCTTGTTCTTGAGATCATGAGGTTAATACTTCGAGCTCACTTGTTGCACCTTTGCTGTGTGTTCTTAGGGACCAGTCATTATTTAGAGGGGGGCCGGTGCAGGGAGCCTATGTTTAAATTCCACTGACCCTTCTCTTTTATGAAACACATTTTGCCCCTCCCCCCCCCCCTCACCCACTTACTCCCTCAAACCTCAAACCTTCTTATTATGCTTGCATAAATTTCTATATGCACCAGCCCTCCCCACGCTCTAAATAATGTCCAGTCTCTTAGGCAAGACATGTAAATGGCGCAGTGCCTCTCCCATACAGGTCTGTTTGTATAAAAGAACAGTAGCAAATTAAGGGAGCGGCGACTAAGCATCCAGGGTAACTTTTGACAGACTTGCATCGCATCTGGCCGGGGGAATATAAGTAAGTACACAATGACCTTGGCCAGTGCTCGAAACTAGTCTACTCTATCCAGAGTCCAATGCAACGCCCTGACCCCAGTGCCCCCCACTGCTGCAAAGGAGGAAACATTAATGTCATTTATCAGAGCTACTTTTCATTTCAGAAATGAAAGTGACACGTGAAGGGGTGAAGAAGATGAAGAACCAAAAGAGCTTTAGAGGTTTCATTGGTCGAAAAGCATCATTTTCCAGAGACGAGGACTCGCCGTAAAGCAAGAGGCTGTACTGTGTAATACTAGGGACCTACAGATCGTAGTATGAGAACGAAAACGCCTGTGACTCTACATAGCATGGGCACTATGTTTTAAAAGTCATTCTTCTTCACAAACTTTGATCAAATGGGGTCCCTGCCATTGCACGCGCAATGTAATGTTGTTCAATTTTGGCAGGTTCCAAAAATTACCCTTCATATATGTAATAGGAATGAATTTCTCATAGAGCGGTTTCCTCATGATTGTCATAAAACCAAACTCATTGTTACCAAATCTGGCCATTAACCAATCATAACAATGAACCAGAAGCACCCTAAATCAAAGACGTGCAACTGTTACCAAGCGCGGGAAAACATGCATCTGGTGCCAAGCGCGGGAAAACATGCAACCGGTGCCAAGCGCGGGAAAACATGCAACCGGTGCCAAGCGCGGGAAAACGGTAAAAACGCGTGGAAACGTGCCAAGTGTGGCATTGAAAAGAGCATATTGCAAGCCAAATTCAAACCCACCTTAAGCACACTTACATTTGACAGTTATTCGAAAACTGCTCTAACCTGTCAGATTGTTAAAATTATGTCAGGATGTTTTCAAGCTAAGCTGTGCTTAGTAAAACTGACTTAAGTAGGATTTTATTGTTATACTACCAGAGTCATATACCTACTTTAAGTACTGGGCCTATTCAAACTATTAATTCCACGTCAATAATTATTGTTTGACTCTTCCGCGAGGATTGGGTTTCGCCTCTCAGAACGATCCGCGCCATTTGTGAAGAAAACTGTAAATAATAAGTCAACTCTAACAATAATAACAACAACAACAACAAACAATAGTGCATTGATCAAAGTTACCTTCAAGTGAAAGCAAACCAAATTTATAGCCTACGAAGAAAGAAAACCACAAAAGGGCCAATTAACACGGTACGACTTTCTCACCTGACAAAGCTTAAGCCAGGCATTTGACATGACTTAGGACCATTTACACGCGCGCGCGTCTGTCCTTAGAATGTGGTGGTTTTATTTACACGACGCGATTTCTCCACTTCTGGTAGTGAAGCGAAGTTTAAATGGCGCACACGTGCATTTGCTTTGGTTTTCCAATTTTTTTTTTCTCAAATCAGAAGTAAAATCATGACGCACTCAGACGTTTTCCCGCTCTTCGCGCAGGTTACATGTACTTGCTTCGAGTTTTGATTGGTTCACTGAATTGTCTGTGTCCTTTGTGATTAGCCAGAATATTAACTTTGGTGTTTTGCTTTACGACACTCGATCAAAAATCGCTCTATCTTAACAATAGGTATCTCCAGTTATTTACAGTCACTGGTTGGGGCTTAAAACAACGTTCATCCTAAGCCAGAATTGACTTTATATAGGAATCGGTTATATATAGTTTAAAAAATATTCCACCCAATGTCTTTAAGCCCGGGCCAAACGAGGATGAGAGCTGATGAGAGTTGACTTTCATGAGAGTTTTCCTCAACTCTCATCGGCTATCATCAACTCAGGCCAAACGAGAGAAAACTCTCATCGACTCTCATGAAAATTTTGAGCATGTTCAATGTCGATGAGAGCGCATGAGAGTGCATGAGAGTCAATGAGAGTGCATGAGAGTTCCATGCCAAACGAGAGTGAGAGTTTGAACTCTCATCCTCGTTTGGCCCGGGCTTTAGAATGACATAATTGCAGTGTAGATATAAAGACCCGTCTTGTGATGAATACCATAGTGAAATGATGGATTTTAACAATAGTAACATTTTTACAATAATTACTGTTGTCTGGAGAAGTACGCCTCTAAGAACGACTGCGTGGGAGGCTAGGAGAAGTATCGTCCATTGTACGAAATTTAATTTTCAAATTGAATAGATATTTGAGAGGTTGATAGCTACAAAGTAATCCGTTCTTATTATTATTTTAGAATTTTATTTTAGAATTTTATATTATAGCAAATTTCAAATATTGATAGTTTCTTTTCTAGCAAGGCCGTACTAAGTTTTAAGCAGTTGTAAACAAAAAAATTTAAGTAAAATTCTAATGTAGTTTGTGGTATTCAAAGATAAATGAATATTCGATGGTTGTATTTTTTATGTTGCTTGTATATCAAATTTTATATTTTTCATGAACTTGGTTCATTATACAACGTAATAAAATTTAAGGACTTGTAATGTGGATCTTGTGGTTTGTTAAATGCCCATTGTCAAATAAAATGGCTGATATGAAGCTCAAAGATCGCACCAGGTCACAAACTTGTGTCCAGGACTCCAGGACCTATTCAACCCTTCTTTCCGAGAGGATGGATGGGTATGTTGCCATCTTGGAAAGTAAAGTCGAGAAAATCCCAAGAAACAAGGTTAGAATGATCACTGAAAAAAAAAAAAAGATTTACACGACTAACCGATTTGAAAATGCTTTGCTGATTAAGGCATTTACTACTAACAGCAAACCTTGGGATCTGTCGAATACTTCAAGTTCTCTCTCTTGCTCATACCCTTCCAAGGTACCGTTGTTCTGAAGTATCGTCATTCTCGTCCCCATTGCCCTTTCGTTTCTCTTAGCCGGCTTGGCACGAGAAAACGGAGGGCTCTGGGGACAAAGGATTATTGAATTAATTCGAATTTTTTTGATTGGCTGTTTGGAACAAAGAATTCCTAAACGGAAGTCGAAAAGGTAACGACTCTCTCATACATTCTTTTGAAACGTCATGCCTGCATACATGAAGACCGGAAGTCCTAGAATCTAGGACTGGAAATCCTGTGTCCCCAGAGCCCTTTGTTTCCTCGTGCCAAGGCCCAGCCGCTAAGAGAAACGAAAGGGCTATGGGGACGAGAATGAAGTATCGTTGCAAGCAATCTCGAGCCCAGAGTCCGTCTAGTCGGTCAGCGGTATGGGACGGACACTGGGAAACTGGAATTGATCAGATCAATTTCAGGTCGATTTCAGGTAGAACCTTTGTCTTCCGGTTTTTATTGCGCTCTTCTCAGGTGTAAGCGGAAGTAAATTTCCCAGAACGGAAGTAAATTGAGAAAGTTGAACTATTTCTAACACCGTATCGACAGAACTGGTGTTTATCGAAGCAACAAAAGTATCAAAAACGTTTTGCAGTTAACAAAAGAGAGAGTCAACAAAAGAGCGTCTGGTGTTTTGATTTCCGTTAGTCTCTTTCTTGAGCATACTGCTATATTGGTTTTAAATCAAAGATCTTGTTTGCCTTCCAAGATTCCGCCTGACTGTGTGCATGTGTTCGTTGTTGTTTTGCGGACGACAGTGAAGAAATTTACATAATGCACAACGCACGGACAAGCTATTGTTCTGTTGACAAAAAGTTTTGTTTGGCGACTTCCATATATTTCAAAGGCTTCTCGCTGACAGCGCATCTTTTCATGATAGATTGCATTTTTTCGAGCAAATAATTTTTTCCTTGTCAAATGGCGGTAATATTAATAAAGACGTTAAAGGCCACACCGGTCAACGCTATTCAAAAGGTGTAATTAGCATTTTGGCGACTCAGCTCGTGCACACATTCGCACAATTCACGTGCACACAATTGTACAATTCCTTTTTTCAGCAAAACAACAACGCGTAATGTTCAAATTCTGCGTTATTAGTTATTATTTTCAATCGAGCACTGTCTGCGATATTCAGTTTTTCAACCGTAACGGAGATTTGAAAGAAAACAGTAGTTCTAGCGAGATATGTAAGTCAACTATAAATTGAGTTTTCAATGGACCTTGTCCTTGGTGACGCCGTCGTTGTTTTAAAACTCCGCTCAGAATTGACGTTTAAAGGAAGTCCTTTTTTATTCAAGGTATCTTTTGAGTTCAAAAAGAATGGTAGAATTAGAAAATACTTCATTTATGTAGCGCCATATGACGAGTTCTTAGGTGTTTTACAAAATTAAGGTGATACACCTGAACATTTGACCATATAAAACAAAAAATGTTTTTCCAGGGTTTCCGGTTTGGTTTACTTCCGGGGAAGATTTTCAGACTTCCGTGTTGATTTCTATTGTTCTGTGAGGACCAGTAACAACACTGAATTATTATTCAGTTTCCCAGAGTGAGTCCCGGCGACCCTACCGCTGACCAACCGCTGACGGATCGCGGAGCCGGGGGTCACTCTGGGCTCGAGATTGCGTTGCAAGCGGGAAATCATTCTCGTCCCAGAACCGCTTGTCCCTCTTAACCAGCAGAGCCTGGAGCACGAGGAAAAAGTGGCTCTGGGGATACATGATTTAATTGGCTAGATCTTTAACAAAGAAAATTTAAAATTAAGCAAATCAAATTAGCCGTTATAAAATCCCTTTGTTATAAGGGAATCTGAAACGGTCGATTTGATTGGCTAGATATACATTCCCCAGTCCCCAGTCACTCTTTCCTCGTGCCCCAGGCTTTTCCGCCTAAAGAGGAAAAAGCGGCTCTGGGGACGAGATAGCCTGTTTCCGCCTGGAACAGGCTAGGGACGAGAATGGCGGGAAACGGGTGCGAGGCTTTGTGCTTTCCAATAATTCCACGCGCACCGAGCAGGATCTTGCAGCGGCTTCTGCACGAAGAAGTCTGGAGCGAGGCAACTCCCTCCCTTCGGGGACGATAAAGTAACAAAGTGTTTTGAACACTTCATAGTGCTCACAATTTAATGGCACCGGAAGTGAGAGAGCTGATTGCGCTTGCTATGAAGGTCCGGGAAAAACTTCAAAGCCCAGGCCAAACGAGGATGAGAGTTGACTCTCATGTGAGTTTTCGTCAACTCGCAACGACTGTCATCAACTCGTGCCAAACGAGAATGAGAGCCCATCAAACTTTCATAGACTCTCACGAAACATTTGAGCACGTTCAAAGTTGATGAGAGCGCATGAGAGTCGATGAGAGTTCCATACCAAACGAGAGTGAGAGTTTAAACTCTCATCAACTCTCATTCTCTTTGGCCCGGGCTTAACACTAACCCTATCACTAACAAATTACACGTGGACCTAAAAAGATACGAAAGGTAGAATACAATGTACTACAGACGGCTTTACGATTGGGAATCTTCCTTTTCTACTGAGAAAAAAACTCCATAAGAAACGTACAAACGCGAGATATTTGACCGTTGGAAGACTAGTAGAATATACTATAGAGAGCTTGTTCCAGGTATTCGTTTGGTTAGCGAGCAACGCAAAGAACGGAGGAAAAACGATAATAAATGTTACCGCTTGTTCTTCCACTTGATATTATTCGCACTGTTCTCCAACCCGGCAACCAATCACCTGGAGGGGCTAGTAGAGACACCGTATTCTCTCCGTTCAAGAACGCTAGTATCTAGCCCAAGACAAATAACACTGCAGAGAATTGTAATGCAATCATTTATTCAGTGTCTTGACGATTTTAGTCCTTTCGTAATGAAATGGCCACTGGTTCTGGTACGTGGTGGTATTTCAGATCAGACGGGAAAAGGTGTTCCCCGACCTAATCAATGTACAA
Source organism: Oculina patagonica (assembly GCF_052425735.1). NCBI lineage: Eukaryota > Metazoa > Cnidaria > Anthozoa > Scleractinia > Oculinidae > Oculina > Oculina patagonica. Next base: position 22,891,078 of record NC_135769.1, read on the forward strand.
CATCTTCTAAAAATATCCGTTAACCTGTGACTGATGGACTGAAGTCAAAATTTCAAGGCGGGAATTGACTGTTGTTGTGACAATGTGACAGACCCGTGATTGAACGGAAACTACTGAAATCGCAGTATAAATCTACAGCGTCTTCAACATGAAGCAAGCCTGTTGTTTGAGTGTTGAGTCTCGTGATTTTCCCCCAGGTTGAAACACCTCGTAGTAGTACTAGTTTAGCAAGGCAAAGAAACTGTCAAGTGACTTCAGCACGTCTTTATGGGCAATAACCACTGACGTTTTTTATCAATCACACGTTTTCGTCTGAGGTCTGGGCTGGTCTGTAGGGATATTTGTGAGGACGAATATGATTTGTTTCCTGCGCAAGCCGTTGTTGGACACTTGGTGTTACTTGCATGTCTAGGGTTATCTCTTTAAACACTTCACTTACGGAAACCTGTAATCAACGAGAAAAATACTCAATTTCGTTAGCGCATTTTTTTGATGGCATTGAGAATAACAATATCACATCCGACAAGTCCCAATAAATGGACTTCTTTACAAATGTAAGAGCAAAGCAAGTTACAGCCTCTGTTAGCAGTAGTGAAGTCAAAAACTGCTATATACACGTATTACAACTATGTGGAAAATAAGAGTTTATAAACCAAACCTCAGTAAATCCTAGTTTGTGGAAAAGTGTTAAACTTGGTTCGTTGCCGCAACCAATCTTTGCTACATATTTTTGTACTCCTAAGGTGGTGACACCTACAGTTCAAAAAAGTGAAAAAGAAAATTATGCCATCGTGATGTTACCTGTATACAAGTGTATTCATGTGGATCTCTATACAAGTGATTGCTAATGACAAGGAGCATACTTTGGTAAGCTCAGTTGATAGAGGGCCAGACTGCTGTGCGGGAGGTCGAGGGTTCGAACCCCAGACCGGACCAACACTCAGGGTCTTAAAATAACTGAGGAGAATGTGCTGCCTTTGTAATAACATCTACAAATGGTTAGACATTCTAGTCTTCTCAGAAAAGGATGATAAACCGTAGGTCCCGTCTCCTGTATCCTTAGTCTTGTAGCTGGAGACGTTAAGGAACCAACACACTATTCGCAAAGAATAGGGCATGAAGCTCCAGTGTTGTGGTCTGGCCTTTGTGTGTAGTAAATAACAGTATATATGTAAACAGCGCACTTAAACATATACATAAAGAAAATGTACTATATAAATGCATTATTATTATCATAACAAGAGTGTTACTATTGAACTATTGTACTGTTCCAGAAAAAATCTGCCATACCCCACAACTCAGAAGAATATTATTTGAGCCCGGGCGGGGCTCTCTCACCCTCCAGGAATTAAATTTTAACTTCATACTTTTATTAAAAATTTTGGCCTTTGAGACCTTCAATCTCCTCCTCCTTCCATAGAGACAGTGGATATGGATATTTTTGGTTGTCAGCATGCGAAACATCGAAAGAGGGCCTTGGGCCTTGAATCACACTACATGTAATGCAATTGCATAAGTCAAACCTTGCTGGAATAGTGGTTAACTGATATGGATGTACATTCATTTATAGTTACAAAACATTGCTTTTGGCCATACCATAATTCATCATAGTAAGAAGAGCTTCTCTTCCTAGACCACATCTTCTGCAAGATGGCTCTGTTGAGTGAAGGTATTGGAAACGGTGTAATAAACATTTGCGACAGTGAAGAAATACATTTTTTTCAGGAAAAGAATCTCCTCTAAATGTAGCTAAGGAGGTTGTAAATTTTTTTTTGGTGGCTTTAATAATTTTGTTCCGCACAATTCAAGGAGGGCAGAGTTGAGTTAAAAAAGGGAAACAGCTTGAAAAAAGGTTGTTGTACCTGCTATCATGATTTCGATCTCTGCAACTTCCTGCTGGCAGTCATCAAAGAACAAATTGACATCGCCTGCCATGCATTCTTCAAACAAGAGTACAAATTGCATACTCACTAAGTTTATCATAATAATGAGTTAAATGCTAAGCACCTGTTAGTGGGATATATTGGCGGGGGGGGGGGGGGGGGGTGATATACAGTCATGTAATAAAGTGGAACTACATTTAACTGTTACTCATAGACTTATGGGATTTTCCCAAAAAGTGGCTGTTTTCCACAGGATACACCTCATGCAATCCCCCAACCCCACCGGGGAGGCTCTGCCCCAAGGTGCAAGCACTTACCCTTTCAAATGCCATTTTTTTAAAGAAAAGGTAAAAGTCTGTGTCTGAGCCATGAGGCTCATACAGCCAGAGCTTATCCCGGTGTCCGTAGCATTAAGCGACTAGGAGTATTGCTACTCCCCCCTGGATGGGATGCTAGTCCATCGCAGCGTTACCCCCCAGCAGTACGTAAATTCGCCGGTACCCATTTATACACCTGGGTGGAGAGAGGTACTGTGAGAGTTAGGTGTCTTGCCCAAGAACACAACGCAGCGCCCCGGCCAGGCCTCGAACCCGATCCTTTCGACTCGGAGTCGAGCATGCTAACCATTAGGCCACCGCGCCTCCCTTTCTAAAGAAAAGGTAGCCCTTTTATATACCTTGGACAGAAAATGATACCCCTTTCACATACCCTGGCTAATGTTTTTTTTTCCCTCAAGTGCAGCTGATATAGTCCACTATAAGGAGTACCCTACAGTAGGGCTTAACATGTGCAAATAGCAAACTTAGGCTCTGAGAGAGTTTTAGGGTAGAAAATGATTTACCACTTCATGTTTTTCTCCCCTCTGAATTGCTGATTAAAATGACTCAAGGAAATGCTATGCTGTTCAAGATACTGAAGTTTAAATTATGACCCTAACTTTATGTATGAATTTTTTAGCCTTCTTGAAGTGCTTCATATTATCAGTACCACAAAAAACAATACCCAAGAGTGGTGAAAATCAAGCCTTTGTTGTTGTAGTATATATACTGCATTAAAAGTGGAGGGGGACAGGGGGGCGGGAGCCCGGGAGAAAAGGGGCGAGAAGCGGGAGGAGAGAGGCCGGGCAGCGGGATTCTTAAGGTGGTGGGAACCGGGAGAAAACGAGTGAAATTTCGTAACATTTCATTATATTTCGCAATAGACATGGAACAAACAGGAGAGAAAAGCTACGGAAAGGGCGGGAGGCGGGAGTAAAGGGTACGGGAAGCGGGAGGTTCAGACCCCCCTGTCCCCCCCCCCCTTAAAACTGATGTGGCTTAAGTTTCATACTGGTACATCATTGTTTGGATTTTTTTATAAAAAGTTCACAAACCTATTTCTGTCATCTCTGGCTGCAGCCATTTGTTTTTGTCCAAGATGATAAATGTGCACTCTAGAAAATAAAACCAAGAGATAATTTATTAGGTAAAAAAAAAAACCATCAGAATATAAACCTGGTTGGATTCAGCCACACTGAACTGGATCAGGGTACGTAAAGCAGATTTGGAATTACCATTAAGCTATTTGTCTAGCCCATTGTCACTCATTTTAGCTACCACCTCCTCGCACAGGATCCCTCTTCATCTTTAATAGCGAAGCGCACGAGTGACGTCATGACTCAGACAAACAAACTGAAATTGCGGACGATTTTCCTAAAACACTTTCTAAAACAGCCGGTGTTCCTAAAATACGTTCATAAAACTTCGCCTAGATTCCTACTTTTTCTCTCAGAACACGCTGATGTTTTTTGAGACTCGTGGCGGTTATATTTATTTGCATTCTATTTTTAGACCTCCCGTGCTTCACTATTATCCTTAATCTGTCACCCCTCAGGAGTTCATTGACCATCATCAAAAAATTTTTTTAACCAAGCCTTAAGGTTAGGGTTAGGACTGTGGTAAGATTAAATAGGGGCTAAGTTATTTTTTTATTGGCAGAGGCAGGCTTAAATAGTTCAAAACTCACCCAGTCTTACTATCACTTCTCATCTGGCCTCATGAGCTTACAAGCATAATAATGTTTTGTTCCCTTAGCAGGCTGGACTCCAGAACAAGTGGTCTGGGTTCAATCCCTAGTCAAGGTAGCCTGCGAGAGAGGTTTTCTCGGCAGGTGAAACTTGAGCCAAGAAGGCTACAACCAGGGTCATTGTGTTGTGTTCCTCACTTAACTCTCAGTTCCTTTCTCCATGCAGGCATATAAATGAGTACCGGCTAGCAAATTAAATGCTGGTGGGGGGGAGGGAGAGGGGGGCTTAACCCTGTCATAGACTTGAAACATCCTGTTGCAGGGGGGAGTAGGAAAAAGTCTTGTAGTTGCTTCAAATTGCTACAAAGACTGATCAGTGATAAGCGCTAGCCGGATGGGCCACTAGGCTCGAACACAGACGGTTTACAATCTTGAGTCAGCATGCCACGTAAGAATTGAAAGCCAATCAGTTCATTTATTATTAGTAGTAGTAGTCCAGCTTGTTTTGGAAAGACAGGAATTAATTTTGAGGTAAAAAAAAAATACTTACTATTTTCATCCTGGAACCAGCTCTGTTGCATTTCATATTCCTGATCCAGTGTAAGTCTCTCAGATGCTGTTTGCTCCAACAGTTCTGGTGACTGCATCCACTCATGGTATCTGAGACATATACATCAATAATAAAATACGGTACACAAATTGTCCCTGACCATTAAGATGTATGGACAATGGGGGCAGATCCCAAGCTAGTATATATTATGGCTCAGGCCATTCCATTTACTAATATATGGCACCCCCAACCACCATGGATGTGATAAGTCAAAATTTCCCCTCTTAAAAAAAAAGGTCAAGGTGCCGTCATGGTATCCCCCTCAGAAATAACCCAATCTTTCTTTACCCCCTCCGGAAAAAGCCAACTTTAATTATTTTTATACTCAATCCCTTTGGAAATATCTCAAAGATCAAAAGATGCCTCAAAAGCAACCTCCTCAGAAATATAATGACTTTTTGAACCCGTCAGAAAATCTCATCCATACAGCGGGGAGGGGGAGGGACATTTAATAGAATGGCCCTCTCCTTGAAGGGCAAGCTCTAGCCACTTTTATATATACAAATAATTTATATAACCACATTTTAGGATTTTTTGCTTTTATAACTCATCAAAAACCAACATTTTGCAGTAATTTACCAAATCATTTCATTCAACACATGCCACCAACTTCAAATGTATTTTATACTTCTTTAATGCTTCAACTTATTACCTTGGAACATGTTCTTTCCTGTAGGGCACTAAAACAATCCTCTCTCCTTCCAACACTGTTTCACTGTTGATTCTCATATCTGATGATTTCAAGTAGGCTTACATGAAGTAATAATCACCAACTAAGTCATTCCCAGTCTCCACTCAAGACTCTGGTCACGCGCCGGAAGTAAAGTCTTGTGACTTGTGTCGTAATTTTTTCAAGGATTATTTTGCGGCTAAACACAGTAACAGCATAGCGATCTCGTTTGAGATTATTCAAGTGAATATGGTTGCTGTCACCGAAACAGGCTCTCTCTACTCTTCGCCAGTAAGTATATCGATTTTGTTAACCATCAAATAGGAGAAATATCGCACACAACTGCGCGCGTACAAGCAAGCGTCGTGTTCAATACTTTCACTTCGTTGTCGGTGCGCTATAATACATTTTCTCCCTGTGTTGCCGATGTTGTTTTTCTTCGTAAATGACATGCTTTTTGAAAGAAATGTTTCTTTTTTAATTTAATTAAATCTTTTTCGATTTAATAGACCGTAGATGAAAATTGAGAGCGTTCATGTCAGAACAGAGAGAAAATTGTGACGGCGCACTTGAGGAAGGCTGCTATAAAATTTCTACCTAAACAATGACAGTTTTGTACGTACGTTTACTGTCAAACTTATTGAACAATTGTTTTATTTTCTCCTCTTTTAAATCAGGTTGCCTTTATATATGTTTTCAATCTGATTATCGGCGTTGGAGCCTTGACTATGCCCAAGGCTTTTTCAAATGCCGGCTGGCTGGTTGCAATAGTTCTCACCGGCGTTTTGTGTTTTATGAGGTAAGCTCATTCACATCTTTTACTTGAAAACCAGTCATGTGTTTGATTCTATGAGGATTTAAACAGGTGTGTCACAGAATTCTAACACTTGTTTATTAAAACACAAGGATACTTACTGTCAAGAATTGAATGTCTTTAGTCTACTAAATGCAAATTGATTCACACGGCATTCATGTGATGGTTAAATTATAAATAATACTTAAGGTGTTCAGACCTATTGTTGCTCAAGCCTTCAGATGAGTGCATTGTGATATTTTTTAAGGCAACATATACAGGCATCAACTGCATAATAACCTGCCACTTGGTTATGAGCTTTTCAACAGTGGCTACGACCCTGATATACAGTCGCTTATTCAAGTTAAGCAACTGTGTAGGGGCGTAGCCCCATGAAGGTATCAGTGTTTAACTTTGTAATATTCATAATTATGACTGTGTAGCCACTTGACAACATACGAGGTTATGGGCAAAAAAAAGTAAGTACTGTTATATTTTTTTTCTATAATAATTAAGCTTGAGTTAATTAGGGGGGGGGCTGGGGGTATGGCAGGGGTGGGGTGGGGGTGCAGCAGGAAACTGGGAGTAGATGGGCAGAAACTTTACGGGAGGTAGGAGAAGAGAGAGTGGAAAGTGTTGATTCCCAAAGTGGCAGGAACCTGGAGAAATTGAGAAGTACTGTTAAAATTAATAGTAATACTTGTAATCAATCATTATTTATAATCATTATTGCAGTTTTATAACAACAACATTTATGGTTGAAGCAATGGCTGCTGCGAATGCTGTTTTAAGGGTCAGAGAAAGAGAAAAGAGTCTTTCTGTAAGTATCGGCCATATTACTTGTGATATTTTATTTAATGCCCCCTCTTTCTATTAAGCTTCCCTCCCTAATATTAGCCCCTTTGTATGTTCAATTTTTGAGATAAGCCTCTCCCTTTGCCAAAATGGTACATTATGACAATTTATAGACAAGAAAACAAAGAAATCCACCATGTATTTACCGGTACTTTTTATTGTTACTATTTTGTGAAAATGTGTTACTAGACAGTACTTACAGTACTTCTTTTATAAAACTGTACCTTAACTGACGTATGACTTATAAAGTAATTCCACCCCTCTAATAATCTCTCAATTTAGTCCCTCACCCACCCTCTTTAAAGGTCTTGCAAAAAAATGACTTCTACTGGGAGGGGGAGGGGAAGGGATTGATGTACATGTAATAGAGTTTTGTGGTATAGACCAGGTGTGGAGGACCATGACAAAAAACACACATTCAGTTGAAACTCTCCTTATGGACTCCTCCACAATACAGACACCTATATAATGGACATGTGAGGCGCAGTGGCCTAATGGTTAGCTCGCTCGACTCCAAGTCCAATGGCCCGGATTCGAGTCCAAGCTGGGGCACTGCGTTGTGTTCTTGGGCAAGACACTTTAATCTCATAGTGCCTTTCTCCACCCAGGTGTATAAATGGGTACAGGCGAATTTACTCCTGGGGGGTAATCCCTGCGATGGACTGGCATCCCATCCAGGGGGGAGTAGCAATACTCCTAGTCGCTTAATGCTACAGAAACTGGGATAAGCTCTGGCTGTATGAGCCACTTGGCTCAGACACAGACTTTACCTACTTTACCTACCGTAAAGATCCATGTATAAGCGGCACCTTTTTCCTCTTAATTCAAGTCAAAAATCAGGGGTGCGGCTTATCTACGGAAACATCTCTGGTTGGAGTTCTCAACTTCACTTGAACTTCAAACTTTATTGTCTGTACATTTTTTTTCCAAAATTTGAGCTTCCAAATCAGGGGTGCGGCTTATCTACGGGTGCGGCTTATACACGGAACTTTACGGTATATAATATAATGGACAGTATTGGTCCCAGAGAAACCAGATACAAATAATGTCTACCTCTATATAATAATTTTATACGAACACCTCCATATATATACGGACACTCCCCTTTGGTGTCCAGCAATAAAATTGACTATCTTTAAAACTCGTTTTGTGATAATTGACCTGACAATGAGTAAGCGTGAGTGATGTTATTTATCCCAGGGGCCAGTCACGCCACTTGTATGGGCCCCCTGTGATTCATCCCTCTTGAATTTGTTTTCTTCCTGTAGATACCGCCTTCTGATTTCAGTTCCTCAGCTCTTGTTAGTGGAGCAGCTGTACAAGTATCCCCTGATAATTCACTTTTCCCTGATGAGGAAGAGCCGCTATTAATTAGTAAGTATATCATGTAGCCATTTAATTCTGTAACATTTTACTGCCAATTACCTCATTTTATTAATTGGGCCATTCCAGACTATTTTTGATCATAGTTTTAAGTTGTTTTGAATTGAAATGAAGTGTTAACACAAGTGTTAACACTACTTAACTAACAGAGAAAATGTAAGGAAAATAGCATAAATGAACCTATGAACAGGTTTAAAGGCAGATGCTTCAGTCCATTAACTCACACTGTAATGCAGGCGAGGGCACATTGTATGCTCAGAGTGATCATACTTGCCAACTATCCCAGTTTTCCCTGGAGTCTCCAAGTTTTAAATAAAATCTCTCGGTCTCCTGGTTAGAGCACCACTGAATCTCCCAGGAAATGCCTACCATCGCTTTTTCAAAACTTTTTCGTTGATTTCGTTATTTTCGAGATTTCAAAAAGGAAAATAAAACAAGAAGTGGATTTAATGCTCTTATTTGAGCTGTTCTCGATCAGAACATGGAAAACAGAGCATTCAAATTGATATATATCCAACAAGAATTGTAATTGGTCAGAAATAAACCAATCAAATTGTACAATACATGGTAGACAGTTGGCGCGGTTTTCTAACTGAGAGACCCTCTGAAACCTTTGGAAGGCCTTTGGGTGATTTGCGGGTAGTATTCAGACATAGTTGAAAATGACCTTCTTACAATGCAAAGATTTTTTAGATCTCTTCTGATTTTTGTACTCTGGGGGTTGGCAGGTATGGAGTGAAGGACTTGAAATCCTGAGTGAGCAGGTGCTGAAGTTACCACTCTGACCACTACTGAGTTGGCGTTGTTCTCCATGGTTCCAATGCAAGTTCAACATTTATTAATACATTTGGTGGCAGCCTCCTGCCACTAGTTAGGGAATACTTTACCCTTCCTATGTTCATTTAATGAAATATTACATTCAGTTTTAGTGATTGTTCACATTAACCCTGAAACACAATTATAATAATTACAGTCAACTCTCTTTAAGACGGACACCGTCAGGACCGGTTACAACTGTCCATCTTAGTGAGGTGTCCGTCTTATAGGGAGTTTATTTACAGTAAAATGACTGAAAAGCGGCAGGGATGAGACCAACAGCAGGTGTCCGTCTTACAGAGGTGTCCATCTTATAGAGATGTCTCTTAAGAGAGAGTTGACTGTATTGTTTTTTTCTTAAACAGATGCTGATAGCAGTGCCAAACTAAAACATGACCTCTATGATATATCCAAGAAGGTAGAAATGGTAAGTATCATGTATGCTCTAGATCTGTATCTTATTGTTACATATGTTTATTGTACATTAAAAAAAATAGATTTCCAGGTGATGTAGAAATTAAATAACGTGGCTGGTTCAATTAACCAATAACTTATTGCAGTTAGTCTGTGATAATCTTGTCCTCAAACCCACTTTTTTTGGCTAGCACCGAGAATGCGGGATTACAAATTTGAGCATAAAAGTTAAAGACCAGAGGCCCATGAATTGCGACCCCCTCATCAGACTTGGCCAGAGTCTGCATTCTTTGTGCTGACCAAATGAAAAGATGAGATTGAGTCTGTGACACTATAAAACAGTATTCTAATCATCATTGCTTTCTTTTGCTTACAGGGTCAAATGGCTAACATGTTTTTCAGTAAAAGTAAGTATTCAGTTGTATGCCAAACTTAAGCAAATCATTACCTCAAGCTTTTGAACATAAGCCCTGAAGTGGTACCAAGATGGCTTTTTCTTTGGACATATTAATTTTACAGTTAGCCTCCCATGCAGTCGTTTTTAGGGGCGATCATTTTTAGGAAGAAGTGAAACATGATCACCCCTAAAAACAACTGCGTGCAAGGCTAATTTTCAGTTGGTAAAGCAGATTTTCTAGCTTGAAAAAAACAGTGGGCTAAATCGATTTCAAAGGCCTCTAAACATAAAATTATCTTTAAATTAAGAACAATTAGCATATAACATAACATAAAACTTTATTCACCCTCAAATGTTTGCTGTAACAAGGTCTCATCAACCTTAATCAGGCGCGTAGCTGAGGTTTTTGGAAGGGTGTTCGTATTGACAGGAATATTTATTAGGGGGTTATTAAATGCGAGCGCCGAAGGCGCGAGCCTCTAGGGGGGTCTGGGGGCATGTGCCCCAGAATATTTTGAAATCTAGAGGCCTGGAAATGCTATTTTCAGCATTGTGCACGTCAATATTTCAAACTCGATGGAGTGTAAAGTAACAGGTATTTTTAGTCATAACAACAATATTTCCGGCGTTTTGTTAACTCGATACATTTACATACCGGCTTAGTACACTAAACGTTTTACAAAAGCTTGACGTGTTCTGCAAAGGCATCTCAGGGTAAAAGCTTAAGCCCCCCACCCCTCGGTTCCACCGTCATTGTACTAAAAGCAGCGTCAAAGCGTCGATATGCACTAAATACACGTATCACCTGGGTCCCCCGAAATTTTATTCCCCGCCTTTTGTCTATTGATACTCCATTTATCAAATCCCGAACGCCTGTCAAGGAAATATTTTTCAACGATGGGATTATTTTTACTACATATAATACTAGGACACTAGGATATATTGAGGCCACTTACTAACTAATTCACTACAGTACTATTCGTAAAGCAAACTTGACAATTGCATCATCCTCGGGTGAAGGCCTTGAAATAGATTGATAATTTCGTCCAGATCGACAGGCATACTGATACTTGATATGCATGAGAGCCAGTGAGGAGAGCCCATTCTCCTTACAATTTAATACTTTCCCGAAACTTTTAGCGTTTTCTTGCAGGGTAATGTAAACGCTGCGATACTGCGACGTTTCCCATTCCCCCACTATTTGCTAAAAGCTGAAAATCAACAGTTTGTGTTTTCAGTCCTCCATTATTGACCTCCAAAGGGGGTTCGTTCGAACCCCTCGAACCCCCCTCCTACTCGCCTGTTAATGCATCTCACCTTTATATCTCATTTAATATAGTTGGAGTACGTCTGTTCTACTTCTGTATTGCCCTGTACCTGTATGGCGACTTGGCAATTTATGCAGCTGCTGTTCCAAAATCCCTCACTCAAGTTGCATGGTGAGATGGTCAACATTCTAAAATGTGAAAAGCTCAGTTGTGCATTTTTTTTAACACGTACCACTATCTTTTTTTATTTTGTCTGTGGAACTGTGAGTTGGTATCCCTGGCTGTAATTGTGATCAGGCAAGAGACTATCAATACTTTTCACAGTTCCTCTAACCTGGTGGGTACTATACTGTAAAATGGCTGAGAAAACCTGAAAAAATTCTACAGGTGCATGAAACGTGTGGTTGTCTTGCATACCATCCAGGGCGGAGTAGCATTACTCCTAGTCTCTTTATTAAATATTTATGTAAAGTGCCTAGGACAGGTAGTTGTTTGGCACTAAATTAAATTAAATAGACTGTGTGTTTCTCAACTTGCGCTCTATTAATCAGGGTGTTCATTAGGCATCGGAGATCGGAGAATTCTCCTTCTACTACAATTCTCCAGCTGAATTTCAAAGGCCTGAAACTATTTTTTTATAAAGATGCGGAACCTTTAAAAATCATTCTCCAGTTACTATACACTATTCTCCTGCTATTACAATTCTTAATGAAAACCCTGATTATTACTTAGTAATATACAGGCCTACTCATGAAACAGAAACTGTATATCTGGAATGGTTGTGTGGGCCATCCATAAGACTTGTGAGCCAGACTTTTTTTATCATTTCATTATAGCATTTTTTTTTTAATTTTATTCTTAGCGGATCATTGAGTGGGAATGATTCTTCTTTTTCCGCCACTAAACCCTGTTGGAGTTCTCTTACACAAATCAATGTCTATCGAGTCTTTCTGGTAAGTTATAAAATTTGTTATTATCTTGTGTTTCTAGCAGCCATCCGTGATCATCCAGGCTTATTCTTATCATCAAATCAGAAAAGAGTACTGGAGTAGGCTGTCATAACAGTTGTTATGTTACTTAGCAACCAGCGGTGTTGATAATCACCGATGACGTCAAGCTGATGTACAAGTTTCGGCAAGCTCTTGATGTTTTGATTAGACAATAAGAATCTAATTCTGGAATGGTTTAAGGTGGCTTTCTAAGCTTTTGGAGTCTGTGCACGCAATCTCAGGCAAAAATGATCGAACAAGGGTTGATGTCAAGCATTTCTAAGGAAATCTTTATCCATGACAATTTTTAAGGCCAGATAATGCTGTTGAAGCGTCCAAAGATTATTAGTTTGTAAATTTTTTACATGAAATTGCAACAAACGCCCAGCAAACACTGTGAGTAATCAGGACTCTAGTTGGAAACTCAAATAGCGTTCAGGTTCCCGGACTGAGAAAAAATTTACACCCTTGAAAATCACATGGTAGAAGTTTCCTCAAAACAGATATTCCAGAATCAATTTTCTATTTTTTACTAATTTAGGTGAATATACTGTAACCTCACTAAACAACTTGTTCCAACTTTTTCCAGGCAATTTTTACCATCACGTTAGGACCATTCACGTTTTTCAATGTTCAGAAGACGAAATACTTGCAGATGTTTACTACGGCCATGAGGTGGATAGGTGAGTTTCGGGTTTACCGTCAATGATAATTAGAGAGATAAAGCTTGACGTTATACGGCAAACGGCAAACGCGAGAATCCCAAGAATCGCCTTGAAAATGAAGGAAACGCTCCACGAAGTGAAATCACGCAATTTGTTTAGTTTCTTGCTTGACTCGGACATCGTAGAGGCCAACGACGCCAACGTGGTTGACCCCGATGACGATAAAGACATCGATATCGAGCTATCTGATTAGCGCAGATTAGATTAGTGTCCTATTCGCATACTCCGTTTTCTTTGTTACTCCGCTAGCAAACTACAATTCTTTTTTGTTTTGTGATATTAACGCCTCATATACATTTAACGCTTCCTTTGGGACCCCTAAAATTTAATAGACGACCTAGGCGTTTATTAGATCATTTACGGTACATGTTTACTGTCTAGTGTGATGCAGTATCTTCTTCTTCTTCTTCTTCTTCTTCTTCTTATCAACAGTCATCAGAGCGGTTTTCAACTGAGTGTAGTCGTAAAACCAAAGTTATCACTCTGGCCAATCACAGACAATACAGTAAATCAAATCATAATCGAAGAAATGCATGTAGCCGAAAACGTGAGTAAGCGAGTCACGACTGGTTTTGGTTTTACTTCTGATTGGCTCAGAAAGTGGCGTGAGTTTTTCATAAAAAGCACCAAAACCAATGAAAGTTGTTAAACTGACCAATCACAACAAACGCAAATAACGCAATCAGCCAATCGGAGCTCAAATCAATGTGTTACTGGTTTCAAACGCGGAAAACGCGCTTACTATCAAAATCACTAAAGTGGTAAAACCGCCGTTAGTAATTTAGACCGGCGGCGGCACAATTCATTACATCACCACTGACAAGACGCTCGCAAACACGAACCACGTGACAATTTTTCCAATCATGTGACAAGAATTGTGCCGCCGCCGGTTCAAATTCCAAAACGGTGGCTTTACCAATCTAGTGATTTTGATAGTAAGCCAAGGCACGATTGGTTTGCTCCTGATTGGTTGGGAAAAGAACATGATTCCTCTTATTGGTTAGGGCACACTGCATGGTTTGTACGTGTTTTCCCGCGCTTTGCCCCGATTGCACTCTCACTCTCAAGTAGAAATTGGTTTTATTTCTTGTTCCTTCCGCAGCCTTCATCATGATGATTGTACTCGCACTGGTGAAGATTGGTAAAGGCAATGTCAAACACGATACTCCCCCGGCGGATTTCACAGGGCTTCCCAACTTGTTCGGAGTCTGTGTGTATTCGTACATGTGTCAGCATTCTATCCCGTCCCTTATAACGCCGATGAAAAACAAGTCACGCGTCACGCTACTCTTCATCGCCGACTTCGCCGTCGTCATGGTTTTCTATGCTCTGTTGTCGTTCACCGCCATCTTTGCCTTCCGCGCGGAAGACCTGAACGACCTCTACACGCTCAACTTTTGGGGCTCCTCGGACAAGTTTACGGGCTATTTCCTCGCTTTGTTCCCGGTCTTTACTCTCAGCACAAACTTTCCAATCATCTCTATAACCCTCCGCGACAATTTAAAGAATCTGTTTTACCGCGAAGGACGACCATACCCCTGGGCAGTGGACAAAATCGTGTTCCCACTTGCCACGATTACCCTACCGATAATCGTGGCATTTATCACGCAAAACTTGGAAGTTCTCGTAGGGGTAACGGGCTCGTATGCCGGAGCCGGGGTACAGTATGTTATCCCCGCGTGCTTGGCGTACTATGGCAAGAAACACGTCATGAAGCTGACTGGTTGTTATGACAACAAGCACAGGTCGCCGTTTGGACGTCGTCTATGGATCATGTTTGTGATTGGCTGGGCGTTTGTGTGTATAGCTTTTGTGACTGCAAATCATATCATAACCAGGAAATAACTGGCTAAAAAATATCGAGATTAATGTATATTTACTATACCTAAATTTGTGTTGGATAAAATAACGAATTAAAAAAATTATATATAAACTGTACAGTGTTCCAATCTCAAACTGTGGGAAAAACAAGCGGCAAGCGCTTGTCGATGTTAATGCTGTTAGCACTTTTTTCTTAAATTTCATATTCAGGGTTCCTACAGGTCACGGAAAACCTGGAAAGACATGAAAGTTTGGAATTTCATTTTCCAGGCCTGGAATGTCATGGAATTTGAGTGTGGGTCATGGAAAGTCATGAAAAATGGTATTCATTGTACAAAATAAATTAGGCAGGTTTTTTTGTTAAGAAAAGGGTAAAAACGTACCCGAATTCAACATAATTTTATAAAATTTTTAAGAAAAATGGTCAAATTTAGGTCATGGAAATTCATGGAATTAAATAAAGTTAAAAAAGTATGAACCATGTATTACATATTGATTTTCTCATGTAAGCTTTGTTGTTTCTTTCGAACCTTCTTGCTACAGTTTTTTGATATTTATAACATTTTTTGTACTGAGTTACCGTGTATTTTACTTTTGTGGCAAATATATAAATTACCATTACAATCTGAGAGTATGGAACAAATGGAACCAATAAGGGCTAATAAAATAATGTTATTCTGTTTTTATTTAATTATACGAGAGACTACCGTCCTGCCCTCTTCTTAATTGTCCAGCGAACAGAATAGTTCTTATTGCTGCACGTGCACCATGTTTGAAATTTTATAGTATTTGATAAAAAGCGGCCAACTTATAGAAGACAAACCGCGGTTCGTATTCGAAGCACGTGAGCTCAGCCGCGCGTAAAATGGGGACGACGCGAGGCGGGGCGCGAAAAATGGGGACGAGGCGCGTCGATTCGTCCCCATTTTTCGCGTTCACCCTCGCCCCGCCTCGTCTCCATTTTACGCGTGGTCATTTATTTTTTCGCTTAACACTCGACGACACTGGCGAACGCTCAAAATAGGGACTGCTCGTAGTCTAACTTACACCCCAAGCAACCACTTGACTCTGATTCGGGAGGAGGCAGTGACATTCGCATTTTACTCTCAATAGTTGTTGTTTAAAACAAGACTGTAGGGTTTCTGTTTCTATTAAAAAATACTGTTCCATATTGAACGCAGCCTCCTTCGCAGCTGTTTTTTGGGATGTCACCAAAGCGTTGCTGCAAGGGAGACTAATGAACGGCTTTCATGCGAAAAAAACGCAGGCTCAATTTCGAGTCGTGGGTGTTTCGGTGTGCTTGCGGTGGAGACGATCCCCCATAAACCCCTTAAAATTAAATTTTAAACAAAGGGATGCCGTAAAATTCCAGTTATAAGCCCCCCCCCCCCCCTTATAAGGCTCCCTGGTTATAGGCCCATCTACCTGGAAACAAAAAAATACATCCGGTTAAAAACCTCCCCCCCCCCCCAGGTATAAGCCCCCTCTGCTGGAAAACAGTGCCATTGAAATGCTTAATGTTGCTTTATTATGACTTTTTACCTTAAAGACTTCTTTCGATCAACACTGCCGTGGCTCGTCTTGAAACATTTTTTCCATTCCGCTTATAAGCCCTCCCGGATATAAGGACCTTCGTTTATAAGCCCACCGAAAACACGTTACGAAGTTATATAAACTCGGGGCTTGTAACCGGAATTTTACGGTATCCTCCTTGCTTATCTCCATACAAAGCGCTCAGCGCTAGTTGGGAGAGTTTGATTGTTGATGCACAGACAATTTCCCTTTCATTGTTGATCAGCAAAGCATTCACCCAATACCTCACTTCCCTGAATTGACTACAAGAACACAACATGTTCAATTTCTGCAACAAAATATTGTTTACTAACTTGGTCAGTGCCCTTTGTTACAATTTAAATATAATACAAACTTGTATAATAACATTGATCATGCAGTAGAATATTAAATAGTTTTAACCTGAGAAATTACATTTTAGTCTATTACAAATTTTCTACCTCTCTAAGTGGTACAAATTACTAGTAAATTCTAAATTCTTGGTATAAAGACGTCCTTTATATTACTAGCACGTTAAACGTTAACTAATAAGACACACACACACACACTCCTTAAAAAAATCGTCTTAAACCAAGAGAGGGTCGTCTTTTTTGCCTTAACCCTTTTACTAATTTACAAAAATGAGTTGTTATTTTATTCGGTCATTCTTTCCTTACGCTTAGAATTTCTTCTGCGATAATTGACCGAGCCAGCGGTTTCCGCAGAAATGTTGCTAAGTAGCATGACGTTTCCCGATGGCCACAAACTGACGTCATAACCTTCGGGAAGATTCTTACCGTAACTGCACACACAGAGTTTAAAAACAGGTTCAGGTTACAGTGTACTATTTCAATAAATAACGTTCAGACATGGTTGCCGCAGACATCAGTGTTCAAAATTCCCTGACTTTTCCTTGATAAAAATAAAATATCCCTGACCAAAAAAGTACAAAATGTCAGATATAGTAGCGGCCTCCAGCCTCTGCTTCCAAAAAAGCATTACTGTCTCACTGAGTTGTATCAAATCAGCGGCGCTAAATTCCAATTTTCCCTGACTTTTCTTCAAAATGTCAATTTTCCTTGGCTCAAAATTAAATTCCCTGACTTTTCCCCGACCTTGAAGAATTTTATTTTCCCTCACCATACCCCGACCTGTGGCAACCCCGTCAGAACGGAACTTTTAAGTTCTCTCATCTTTAAATGCCGCTAGTTTTTCCAGTTTTCAACCTTCCATTTCAGTTTTTGCTTAACTTCACAAAATGTGGGACCTTTTCCAGTAATTTTATTAATTACCGTTGCATTGTTTTTCGTTTGTTGCGACTTAATATGGCTAGAAATTGATTTTAAAAAAATTCGAAATATGCCGTGCCTTTTTATACGCACTCTGTACCTCTCAAAGTGCGAGGAAATGATGAACAACTGCTGTTTTTACTTATACGCAGCGTTTTTCCACTTACATTTATATTCTACAAAATAGAGTTTTCTAAAACCTACGTACAATTTTAACTTAAATTATGTGTATGGGTTCCTTTGGAATAATTTACTTCACAACTAACAGCTGGGCTTCAAGTCTGGAACGGCGTATTCATGATTCTGCAGCGAAAAAGTAAATAAACATTAACATATATAGAGGAAACAACCTTCTCAAACGTGAAACTGAAACAAGCGTAACAACACAGAAGGTCTGTTAAGATACTGCCAACTGGGGGCTGAAAGGGAAGAACACTGTCTTTCCGTCAAGAATATTTTGGGCTACGCGTATTTTTTTTTTCTACAACAGCCTTACAAAGTTCATCGCTTAACCTGCAAATAGTGATTTCGATTATTCAATTAGCTGCCTGGCTCCACTAGCCCTTATGGTTATTACAGGCAGCCAGTACCCTTACTTTATTTAATTTACTCTCCGGCGTATTAATCTTTTTTCTTGTAAGTGCAAGAGTACATTAAAGGTTATTGTTGTTGTTGTTGCAGTGTCAACAGGATAACAATACTCAGTATTGTAGCAGCTCTCATTAACTTTGTCGCCTGCGAGCAGTCTCACGAATACACTCACGAGTGGCGAGCAACGTATGAAGCGCAAAAAAAAAAAAAACTCGCCGACTCGTTCCATCGGCGTACGGGCTTTTACGGAACTGGGGGGCGGAGGCGTTATTGCCCGAAAAAGATATGACGTCCGTTGAGGCCGAATAAAGAGGCATATAAAATGGACAACTAAGCATGCATTGAAATAGTTGTGTACGAACCTTGCCTGCTTGCTTAAAAGGAACGATAGCCCCTTAATTAATTTCGTGGCTTTGTCCGAAGATGTCAATACATTGAAGCCCTTTAATTTTCTTTAGAAATATTTCTGTTTAGCCACTCTTGTTCAGCAAAAATTAAACTTCTTTGGGGGAGCAAATTTACATCTTTTTCCCTACTTGAAAGTTATACAACAGTGTGTGAAACCTTCAGGGGTAAATGGGTTAAAACATTTCGTTGCAATTGAAAGTTTTGAGCTTACGCTAGCCCTAAGTTCTAAGTATTTGAGTCAGAAGCATTTGTAACAGCTTTGTTTCAAAGGTCTTACACAGTATCCACCGCGCGCAAACGCTCAGGCTATGCAAAAACCTAATTTCTGGTCGCCCTTGCCAATTTCCCACTCACTTCCAAACGATTGCAACTGAATCAATCTGACATTAAACTGAGGGGTCACGTTAAATTTGCTGGAAAAATCGAACAATATTGTAACAATTTGCGAGAGGAAACGAAGCAGATGAATGAGAAATTTAGACTTTGAACCACAAAGTTCGGTATATTTCCAACACTTTTTCTGTTGATGTAATTCGCTTTGAACGCAATGTTTAGATTTGTCGGCTTATTTTCTATTTTTTTCTCTGGGCTTGTTGCCCGAATTCTAGGCATTTTGCCCGAAAAATTTCGGCACTGGGGGGGCTGCAGCCCCCCTCGCCCCCCCCCCCCCCCCCCCCCCCCCCCCCCCCGGCTCGTACGCCTATGACTCGTTCTCGCGGACACTACCACGTGTATTCCCAGACGTGAGCCTGCCAGGCTAGTAAGCTTGTAATTTTACTGATCTTCTAGCGTAGAGGGCAATTTATTCTACGGTCTTCTTTCTTTCGAAGGGTAGCGATATCCAATATACATGGGCAGTGTTAGGGAAAATAGAACAAATTTGGGACAATCAAAAATTCTGAAGACATCATGAATCCACGGCCTCCCAGATCCGGTTGGGCGCTCTGAGCTACGAGAGACTCGCGGTGAACTGGTTACTAGGTTGATATGTGACACGGGTCCTGCATACTGCTGATCCATACTGCTAGGATCAGCACTATTTCTACACGGTTGCCCACGTACATCTGTCCGGCAAAACTAAGTTTCCCACAGCAAAAGTTACTTTCGATTCACTTGCGTAACTTACCTTGAGTTCTAACGTTTTCTCGTAGTTTGGATTGTTTATAGACTTGACCTTGGGAAGAGTGTCATCTGAAGGACTAAAAATAATAAATTTCCTATTATAAAGGGAAATCTCTTGAGTAAAACAATAAACATGCATGCAACGGTCTGACGGTGGAGTGCTACAGATCAAAAAATGCAGCCCGTGCCAAGCGCGGGAAAATACGCGGACGACAAATCACTATTGGTTCTGATTGGTCGAAACTACAGCATGTCTGCTGTGATTGGTTAAACCATGTTTCACGAGTTTTCTCGCAGCTCAGCAAAGGTAAAGCAAACAAAGTCACTCGAGACAGTCATAATATACTACTCTCGAAAGTTGTCCGGAAAAATGACCGCGAAAGATAAAGAAAGAATGTTCTCCAGCTCCATTAACAACCTCTTTCCTGTTCAATGCACGGTGAGTTCAATGATGCCCTTAGCTGAGTTTCACGTAAGTATTTTTTTCTGAGCTGTGTTGTGTAAATACAAGTCACGCCGTGAAAACGAAGCTAGTTGCACATTACAAAGCTAAATAATAACAACTGTTGTCACTGTACCTATCATAATTATGTGAAGCGACGCTCGGTGGTTTCACCCTAGAAACGTAAAACAAAATTTCATCATTAGTATAATTACACACGTTCCCATTATATTTTCTCGTTGGTCTTTCACGACACTAGCTAACACGGGCATTGACTGCTTAGCTATACATCGACATATTCGTTTACACTAGAGCATTGCCCAAAGTTTGTTTCCGAATTCATAAATATTTTCGGATTCATCATTATCAGAGTATTCGGATTCGTATTAAAGCCGTTCCTAAAATACTACGAAGAGTTGAAATCATGGGCTATCGCATTTAAAATCCCCCCCACCACCACCCTGTTGAGGACAGGTCTTTCATTCTTACCCCTAAAGAAATCCGTTGAAAACGCCTAAACCCCTAAACAAATCCACTGAAAATGTCTTAACTTCTAATGAAATCCTTTGTAAATGTGCTAAGCCCTCATCAATGTCAATATAAATGTGTTTGTCCCTGAAAAAGAATTCCTGTACGTTTTATCTTACCTTTTAAGAAATCCACCGATTTTTACCCTTACCCCTAAAGAATTCCGGCCGTTCCTGAACAGGTCGGGAACAAAAATTAAATGCAACAGCACTATGCTTCGCCGCTCGCTAGTCGCTCGCATTCGCGTTTTCGTGTCGCACGCTGTTTACGCGGATTCATTGTAAAACCGTTTGTAGAATATATATTTTGAGGCACTGGCGAGTAGCATTTGAATGCAAACTATCTACCTTGTACATCAGATTCCGGATACAAAAGTTACTGGAATCGTGACGGAGAGAGACGGAGAGGTCGTGCTGTTTCTGATTGGTCAATGAGAATCGGAACTCGTCGGGTTCTTAACGGGGATTTGCCGAAAACTATTTTCAGTCTCAATTCCAAAAACAAACTGCCAAAACTTACAGCTCATAGCCCTCTTCATCACCGTCCTTGAATGGAGGAGAAACTCTGCAAAGAAACAGTCAAACGACCATTTAGAGTTGAACTGAAGGGCAAGCCTTTGTATGAATATCCAGAAATAAAACAGTGATCTCAAACAACACCAACGACTTACCCTTTATAAAGAGGATTTTCTGTTATCTTTGGTAAACAACTAGGCACTGAACAACTAGAATAAAAAAATATGTCAAAGTTAAACTTAAAATACTGTGGAGCTAACTAGAAAACAAACCGATTAATTAAGAACCCCAGCTCGCGATTCAAATTTAACTTATTAAATATCTTTCTCATGTGTAAAAAGATTGTAAAAATACAAAAATGAGTTTAATAAATAAATATACTATTCTATCCTATTATGTGTTCTATGTACACACGAAATAAGTTGTATGTGGTTTGAGTTTGTCGTTCTCCTACCTCCACAAAACCCAACATTTCTAAATTCCAATCGTTATGGAATCCGAGGCCACTGGTTTGTAAGACTGACAAACAGCCGTCAGTGTGCTACTCCTATCATTTTAAGACCCTCATCAAACGACTTTTTGATGTAAGGAGACCCGAGTGAAGTGGACATTAAGTGAGCCTACAATGGTAAAACAATCTTTAAAATATCAGATTTTAAAAACCCACCTTGCATATGCATTGTGATCCTCTTTCCCACCGGTGCTCGATTCACTATGGTTATCAGCACTAAACAGTGTATAAATAAATCACTTGTCAGTGTATATCATTCCATGTCAATGTTACATGTAATTATAACCCACCAATTAATTTTTGCGCGCGCTCATTGGACAAAACGCATCACGTGGTACAAAATCGGACAACGGGTATCAGCGAATATACCCCGTCGGATTTGATATCTGTCGGCCGGATTTTGTAGGCAAGCACAAAACAAAATGAAGTCACCTTATTCAATTCTAACTTTTAATGATATCACAGAGTTAAAAAATCACGTAAATCAATCAACTTACATTTGTTTCAACCTGCACAGTTACTCCTGGTTTATTACGTAGGTTTTTCCTGTAAATTTACTGGCGATAAAGCGCGTTGTAAAAATTAATCGGAGGGTTATAAAATAAATAAACCCCTTTCTGGCTTACTGGTATATTGGAGGATACTGCCCTTGGCTGAAAGATTGTCCTCAAAATTTCACAGTTGCCCTCAAAGCTTTGCTTCTCGGCCAACTGTTCATTTTTTGACAATCTTTCAGCCTCGGCCATTATCCTCCAATATACCAGCCGCCTGAAGGGGTTTATTTACTAAATATACTGTAATCCGGAGTAGTGACAAATGCAGGTGCCGAGGAAGTACATTGCACAGCAGGGGAGGGGTTATAAAAAGGTCACAATAAATCAAAATTTTTGTTTTGCGAGTATCCTAAGCCAAAAGAGTAAAATATTAAAAAAGAATAGAAAAAGAAATAAAAAAGAATAAAAGAATAAAACAACAAAAAAGAACAAAAAGAATAAAAGCAAAAGCCTTTTTGTAAGCACTAAACCAGAAATTGGAGTTTAAACAAAACCCTGTTTGCTTGATTGTTTGAGGTTCATCTACTCACCTTTCATACAAGATGTTCACAGTCTCATAAGCACTGTTACTTACGTCAAGAGGACACCTAACAGATAAACAAATAGGCAAACAAACATTTAATTAGGAACTAACACATTACTATGCCGGGGCAATAGCAGCCTGTTTATTTCTATGACTTTTATTTTCTCATCTTATCAATGTCTTTAATTATTTCAATTGTCAATTTTATTCCAAGTTATCCGCTTTATGCCGTTAAGTTTCTCATCTTTTTTCAGTTTTACAGAGAACTGGACCTATGTCAGTATCAATGTGAGATCATCTAGCTTCCCTTAATAGGCCTTTTTCAAAAATACCATAATACTCTTTGTTGTCCCTCCAAAATTTTGCATAAGCATTGTAACGAGTTTTCAATTTCTCTTGGGACAGCAAAACAATGCTTATGCAAAATTCTGGAGGGACAACAAAGGTATTTTTTGAAAATGGCCTATGTCTTTGGTTTAAATTTTTTCAAACCAGCTTGATTTTTATTGTCTCATGATATTCAATCTGAAACAGAGGGAATCAAACTGGTTTGAAAAATTTTAAATTAATTACCATTTGATATTTGATGCAGTATGTATTAGAAACTACTTAATCATCATAACTAGTTTTTAATTGAAATTATGTATAGGGTGCAAATAAAAAAAAAAGTTGTTGTATAATGTCCAGTTGAGAAACTGCAGTGGGTACGAGGCCGCTTTACACACCCGACAGTTTTGTGCTACTGACCTTTTTCTTGGGCAATTCTCTGGTGTACTGTATTGCCTCTCAGGGGTGAATTCCACTGTCTGTTCAAGAGGTTTTTCTTTATATTTCTGTTGCCTGGTTTGAATACAGAAATCACGATAACAGAGTGAGTTCCAAGAGTTTGCAAAAAATGCCATGTTTTAAGGCAAAGCATCATTAGGTCCGCAAAGCGTACAGAGAGCCTCAAAAAAATTATTGAGCATTACAGGTCGCAGAGAGCTCATTAATTTTATCTTGTATTATGAAGGTCTTTTACTTTTTTATCTACTGTTTGTTTAGTATTAATCATCCAGCTACTTTCTACTAGTATTACCAGTGGAATACATGTGTTTCAATTACCACCTACCTTTAATTAATGCCCCTCACCCCCCTCCCCCCAAAAAAATAGTAATTCCCCTTTTTGCACCAAATGTTTGAAATCCACAACCCTCTGCTCATCCTTTAATAATCTAACCCTCCTGCAATTTGATGTGTGCAGGGAGGGCTAGACAATTACTTTCCAGTTATATTTTTTCAGTTGGTTTAATTTTTAATAATAACCAACGACTGTTTAATAAACAATGATAATAAATTTACATTAAAACCACACCCGCCAAACAAAACATTTCTTCATACCTTTTCCTTCGAATAAAGAAAACAGCAAGCAGTGCTGCAACAAGTGTGACTATGAGCGCCACCACAATAACTCCAGCAATAGTTCCTGTCGGCATTCCTTTTCCTGTCTGAGCCTCTTTCCCACCCACTGGTGGTGCAGCCGATTTACTTCCAGAATTTGTTGGTGGGATATCGGTTTCAACAGAAAAGACTACTTGTGATGGCAATATGGTTGGTTGTGTGATTAAGGGCTCTGTTGAGGGGATTATGGTTGGTGGGGTTGTTGTCTCGTCTGTAAATGAATGTGAGGGCTGACTATTAGTGGTAATGGGAGGAACTGTGGAAGGTGCTACAGTGCTTCTTTGTGTTGATGGTTGTGTTGGTGTTGGTGTTTTTGGTGCAGGTGCTAGTGAAAAAAGAAATAAAATTTATTTATATTATTTAATAACAAAAACATAACCAAGGTTTTCTTCCTACTTTCCTAGCTATGTACTTGTTTGACCAATTAAGTAATGAAAAATTGCTAGGTTCTAGGTGCAAAGGAAATCTGGATGACAAGAGAAAATATTACATCTAAGACCATAACATTTATAATATTATAATTTTGCCACAAATTTATCATGCCACTCATGGGCGTCCTTGATAAATGGCCTAGTGGTTATAGTACAGTCAAGTTTAGAACAAATTCCAGTCCTTCTATTGCTGCCCTGGACAGCACACTAGCAAAATTAACTACTCTCATAGTGAAACTTTCTTGAACCGGAAAAAAACAGTAGACTCAGAAAAAGCTGTTGGAGTACAAAACCTGTTAACAAATATGCTGGGAGGTGATATGTGATGAACTAACATACCCTCCAGGTGCTTTAGGCACCAAAAGTGTGTTCCAGTTGGACTGTGTGCAAATTGTATACCGTATTTACTCGAATAAGCGCCGCGGCGCTTATTAAATTTTTCGCGTCTCAAGTGCAGCGCTTATTCGAGGGCGGCGCTTATTTGAGAGCGGCGCTTATTTAAAATTTGGACGCCACAAAGAATCTTATCTTTTACAGTTATTGAAAAGAGCGTCTTTTGATTGTCAGTATTTGTCTCTTGCTGAGACAGAAATGGCAAAGGTTGGCGGCCTTCGCAACATTTACAGAACTACGTATCGTTAGAGTGTTGAATAGAAAAACTAATGGGAGAGCGAAAAAACAATCACTCATAACTGCAAAACATCGCTTTTGATGCAAAGAAATGTTCAAGCTTGTCTTAGAGTTGCTTTGTAGTGCTGTTTTAAGTTAAATGAAATTCTTCAAATAAGCGCCGCATCGAGACTGCGGTGCTTATTCGGGGGCGGCGCTTATTAACTTTTTTGTCCTAAATGCGGCGCTTATTCAAGGGCGGCGGTTATTCGGGGGCGGCGCTTATTCGAGTAAATACGGTACCGGTACTTTTTTATAGCATTGTCATTCATTAACAATGCCACTCATTGTCTCATGTTGTTAAGTCAAGGCAATAAGCAACTGGGTGCAAAAGCACTTTCATCGAAGGGGATGGGAGAGGGCTGATAGTTCCTCCAGACTCACCGGCTTGCCTAATTAATGTATCTCTTTTAAAAGGCCCAACAAATCTAAGCAAAGAGATCTTTATATAAGAAGATATTGCAAGAAGTAATTTAGCATTTTATTATGCAACTGCTTCAAACAAGTGCAGAGTAATGTAACCTACTTTAGAATTCTGCAGCATAAGAATAATAATTTATGCTGAGTTTATGTTTATAGTGTCTTGCTGCCGGCGAAAGTATTTGGATGCTTTGTGATAATTACCAGACAGTACTTTAATTATTAATGTTTTAAAATAGCTAGTGTAAGTCATCTAGTACAAAATATTAAACTTACTTTTAATATTCCTACTCGTACACTGATAGAAAACTTCCAGTTGACGTCTTGCAGGGCCACCTGGGCAACTGTAACTAAACAGAGACCCACTCACAGAAAAGCGACATACTTTGTAGTCCTGACACTTTGATACAATCTTACTCTTAACGTCCAAAGCTGCACATGTTGCAGATGTATGTTGTTGCCCACAGCTATATGGAAAAGTGCCATAGGCGGCATGAAGAATGTTGATTGTATGATCAGTACTCGAACAATCAAGTGCTATCACATCTCCATCACAGCTTTTAGCAGTGAACACGTCATTTGAACCTTTTAAAAGAAAACAAAAAGATTTAATGTTGTAATTAAACAATAATACACATCAACAGAATGACCCCAAATGCCATCCCCAGGGTAGCCATAAGTTGGACCCCTGCAGGAAAGAAGAAAAGAGGACGCCCCAAAGTGTCATGGAGAAGGTCAGTGGGAAAAGAGATGACAGAGGCTGGATGGAACTAGAGTCAGATTCAGCAGTGGTCATGACAGTTTGACAGCATTGGCATTCATTGGTGATGGCCTTATGTGCTACTTAAAAGAACGAAGAGGATTAAGTAAGTATTAAACAATATGGGTGTTACCTGGTGTTATGGAGAGGTAATCAATTTTAAATCCTCTATGAGAGACACTTATAGCCGTGCTGCCAGAGTGAAAGAGGATTCTCACAACATTTCTTGGAGTAGTTATTAACATTGACTTGTTCCCATTGCAGTATCTCCCGCCAATTTGACCTGATATATCAGTAAGGCCATTTCTTACTTCTACAAAATCTTCCTTGCAGCCTTGTTGGCCTGAGCCACGCTTGACATCAAACTGTGTAAACATGAGTGCAACTTGTCTTCCAAAGCTAACCCAAATAAGCCATGTGCAGTCCTTGTTAGAAGGGTAACTGACTGGGTACTCTGGGCTTGTAATAGAACCAGTTGAACTCTTTATAAGTCTTGAACAATCATCTGAAAATGAATTAATTTATTCATAATTTATACACATTTAATTATAAAATAATATATTTTAACAACATGTCTATCTAGAAGATTCTTTATCTTTGGCTCAAAATACCTGTATCTAATATGTAAAGCAATTAGACCATTTCCCCTCTAAAACTTAAAGCACCTCCTATCGCCTTGTGTTATGAGTCTGGACACATGACACACGACAACAAGTTGACAAATTATTAGCTCTGAAAACCGTTACAGTTTGAGAAGTGAGCTGTATGCAATACTAGCTTAATTAAGGTGTAACAATTAATAATAAAATAATAATAATAATAATAATAATAATAATAATAATAATAATTAACTCTCTTTATTATAATCCATGGACTGGTATGGCTTCGTTATTTAAAACTGACCAAAAAAATAAATACCGGAAGTGGCTGCCATTAAATTTACAATGTAGTTATGTTGCTGTAAGTTTATGGTGATGATGATGATGTCATTGTTGTATTGCTGTTGCTGTAAAAATATATAAAGCTGATAAACTACTGACCAGCTTGATCACTGCAGCCATACACTTCAACTCGCAGGCACATATCCCTTTGATACGTCTTTGGGTATATTCTAAGGTACCTTGTAACAAATGTGTCTCTAAAGTAGTTTGTTGCCACACTGTTAGCATCACTGTTTCCAGTAAATTTCTGAATTATAAATAAAGGAAGAGAATTATTAACAGTGCAACTACTCGAACCGCGGCACCCTGAACAAAATTAACCAATCACAGTGTTCATCTAGTTGTCTTAAAAATATTCTCAAAATGTGTTGTTTCAAAAAATGTCCTCCCACCGAAGGTTTTTTGGTTTGAATCCCCCCCACCCCTCTGGAAATTCCAGTTAAGTCCCATACTACCCTGTAAAAATTTTGGCTTTTAAGATCCCCCACCCAGGGTTTGTACCCTTTTTCAAAACCTTTTCCAGGACTTTTCAAGGACTCAGATTGATTTTTCCAAGACTCCAAAATTCACATTAACCCTTTCACTCCCAAGATCTCAATATTATTTCTCCTTGCTGTCTGTACATTTTCTTATAATATGAGTTCTTAAAAGTTATTACTTGTTAACAGATTTCCAGAACTTCCCAGGACCAGTGTCTTTTTCCAGGACTTTCCAGTCCTGGAAAGTGCCACAATAAAGTTCCAGGACTTTCCAGGTTTTCTATACAAACCCTGACCACCCCCTTGGAATTTCCAATGATCTTCCATAGGGTGGGTATGGATATATTATGGAACTGAACAATACAGTATCACTTACCACATCAGCACCGTTTTCTGCTTCATAAAACATCCAAAATGCTCCATCGTAACTGTACTTGATCATGTATGTCTTAACATAGTAGTCAATGTTGAACTTGCCTTCCACTCCTTGAGTGGCAATGGCCGATACATGTCTGACCCTAAGCAAGTCTATCTGAAAGTACTCCTTCGCAGCATCATTGGTTTTACTACACCAAGACTTTGAATTATGCAGTCTGCCCTTGTCAACGCCCCAACTCTCACTGTGATATGTATAGGAGTCAAGCTGGGATCTTGTTATTTTTCTACTCTGCATTCCCAGTGCATTTGAGCAACCTACAAAATTAGCATAAAGGAATTAGAAAACATTGAAGAAAATTAAATTCCTTCAGAAAAAAAAAAGTTGATAAAATAAATACACCTAATGACTGGTTCCAAGGGAAACATTCAACTTTGCTTTCTGAGAATCTGAATGTTTCCCAAGGTGGAGCTGAGGGAAACAAAATATGCTGGCTTCACAAGGGACCAGTCATTAAGTGATTTGAAATATAGCACAACGAAGACTTAGAGAAAAATGGCTATCTATTGCAAAATATAATGAAATGTAGCAAACTTTTACTTGTTTTCTCCCAGTTCCTGCCACCTTAGAAATCCCACTTCCCACCCTCCCTTCTCTCCCTTCTCATCCCATTTTTCCCAGGCTCCCGTCCTTCTGTCCCCCTCCACTAATGTTGCCTGCTCAGAAAATTTTGGCAGGAAACAGTTATATTGTTAGATACACTCAAGTGGCCTCGAAGTAGCCCATAAGAGTGTGTGCTGTTTGGAGAAAAATTCCAGCTAATTATACTATGGAATATCGCCACTATGAAGTGCCAATTTTGCTTACCCCAGCCTTGTGTAGAGAGGCTATCCTCCCTGGCAATTGACAAAGTAGTGTCCAAATTTTCCTGCTGAAAGGGGAGATGTCTCCCCCTTAATTTGCCTGTAAATTTAACTCTGTCTAAACCCTCCTGTCAATAAAAGGTTAAGTCTGTGTCCAAACCAAGTAACACATACAGCCAGAGCTTATCATGGTTTCTGTACCACTAAGCATCTAGGAGTAATTTGCTACTTCCCCCTGGATGGGATGCTTGTCCAATTCAGGGTTACCCCCAGCAGTAAATTTGCCGGTACCCATTTATACACCTAGGTGGAGAGAGGCACTGTGAGAGTAAATTGTCTTGCCCCAGAACACAGCGCAGTTCCCCCGGCCAGGGCTAGAGCCTGGGCCGTTCAACTCGGGTGTCGAGTGGCATTTTGTCGTGTTTCAAATTATGAAACTGTTCCCTGGAGAACTTGGGAAATAGCATTTCAGAGCCCCTAAAAAAAAAAAAATTTCCTGGGGGCATGCCCCCCCAGACCCAGTCCTAGCAATTCGTGCCATTGGCACTTAGTTGTAGTTTTCAATGCTGCGTACCTACCAGTAAATAAAGACCGAAATAGAAAAATAGATCCTTTGGATTGAATATCAGAATTCTGCTTAATTTACAAAATTTATATAATTTATCTAAAAGTTATAAAATAATAATAATTATTAGGTTCGTGATCATAATATTTTACTCTCAGAAATTAATGTAATTCAATTTTCTGTTTTGCTCATAAGAGATCACTTGCTTTAATGATCTTTAATAAAGTTATTATCGATAATTCTCAGTTTATCTCTAACAAACCAAGGAAATATACAAGAGACAAACAATGTTTGATTTCTTCAACAAAATGAACCGTAATATCATCACGTCCTATATTGAAATTTTAGGTCCTTACTAAGTATTTGAGTTGCTAATTTAATATACTGAATCAATGCACTTTGAATCGAACAACACTTAAGAAGTAAATGACGCATTTAAGAGCATTAATGTTCTCACAGAAAACTGTGGACTCTGGGCTTCATTTGATTAAAGAACAGTGAAAAGGCACATTCTAAACATGGGCAGATGTGTACAAGCACGAAACTTTTATAACTTATATTAGCTTAACTCGAAAGTACCCTACAGCAGAAAGTAGCTTATCGTTAGATCCGTTTGAGCTGAACTTCAAAACGAATCAAATGGATTCGATTGTTCTTTTGCTTTCTGTATGCGAAATTAAAGAAGGGCGATAAGTCAAGACATGGCAACAAAAGTTTTATCAGCTAAAAAATTCAACAAGCTTAAGCTTATTTACCTGATCTCGCAGCTTCTGTGACAGATATCCAAACATCACTTCCCAAGATTACGAACAGAAACGTGACCTTCAGAACCGCGAACTTTTTGAAGAGCAAACGAACCATCTTGTGTTAGCACATCACGAGAAGTCTTCCCAAAAAGAGAAGATGAATTAAATACGATCTCGTGGTTGAAATAAAAAAAACAAACGCAAATCACAGCGTGTAATCAGTCTTTCTTTGCCTCTTCGAGTTTCCTAAAGTCTCCTAAGTGGGGTGGGGCAAGTGCGTGAGTGATATTGGGGGCCCGGGGAGGGTCAATTTCCGCTTTAGTTCACGTGCTGTGCGAAAATGCACGGAACCGTGTCAGGAACGCCGTATTCAATTTGGCCCATTCATTCCTGATATCTTCACGATTCGAAAATAAACAGTTAAAAGATTAAAGGTTATGGCTTTATTCTTTTCAAATAGCGTTAAAAGGGCGAACAAGAACTTGAAAAGAAAATTTGCGCTCGCGGCTGACAACGTAACGCGGAAATCATAGAGTTTGATACACGGTCCAGTGGCCAGTACGATCGACTCCTTCAACTTTCAAACCGGAAATAAAAACAAATATTATGCGCGTCATTACTAAGTGTATATTTGGCAATACGTTTCCATTTTTGGCTGCAGAAAAAAATTGCCTGGCCAATGTTTTTGATCCTGCAAATGATGGATAACCTTAGTTCGTGGGTTTCTTTTGTCTTTTCTCGTCTTTGTGGAGTCAGAACGAAAATAAAACGTCAAAAACCACACGCTGAATATATCCTCTGCGGTAGCCGCTTGAAGTCTTCAGTTTATGCGTTTATACACTGAATCAGCTGCGGTGAGGCCTTGTTTTATATTTTTTTCTGTGAACCTAGAAAGTGACAAGTATATAGTAAATTAACAAGAAGTCCGGCAAAAAACGATATTATTGATATCTTTGTAAATTAATGATTATTTGCTCGAGGTCTTTACACGAAAAAAAGGTACTAAGAAAAAGTTCAAGAGGAAAACATTATTACTGCTGCAATATACCTGAGTCATATATATTTTCATCCATTTGGGAACTATTCTCTTCCTATTTGAGGTTTCTCGCAATCTAAAATTGCCGTCATCGGTTTACAGTGGAAAAACCGATGAAATACTTTGTATAAAAAATGTTTGAAGATGGATAAAGGGATGGGCAATTAGTGGATTTGAAAAAGGTCGAGGAAAACGAAGAGATTTAGACTACCCCCAAGCCAATTGAAATGCTCCGTGCTCCTTTAAATCAGGATCCAACACAGCCATCGTTGATCAGAAACTCAGTTCGTCATGCTAATATCGTGGCTTGAAGACCCAAACAAAACATGCGAGAAAAGACCACAATAATACTCGTGTGTATTACTTTAAGAAACTCTTACGCCTTCCTTCTCTTCCTAAAATAACAAGGTCATATTGCTACTTGGTTTACACATTAAATTTGCCGACATGGTGTTGTAAGGGTCTGCGGCCTGTATTTGCCATGCACCTCGGTCGTTAAAAGACTGCTGTTGTCAATATTCGCATTAGAGAGTGAAGTATATCACAAGTAAAGGGTAATATGACTGGACCTGACCTAGCTTGTCTAGTCAACCTGTAGCTTGCTGACGTCGTAAAACGGCTTTGAGGCAAAAAGTCACGAAAGGATGATATTTGGAATGAGGACTTGTGTGGTTATGTTACGACGTGGCTCGAAGTTGACGCATGTGCAAAACATATTTGCTTCCTTCCAAACTATAGCGGTTGAGCATTGTTTTTTCAAAGTATTTAAAAGCACGAGGGAGGGGATAGCTAGATTAAAGGGACACTGTCACTAAATCTCAAAAGCCTTAAGACATATGGAAGATACAAATAGTGGACCAATTTTGTTAAAAGTCACCATGCAAGTGTACTGAAGCGATAAACAAGTGATATTATTGTGATACCATCAGGAACTTTAGATATTAACTTCAAAAAGTCAGGCTGTTTTTTTCAAGTTTTGTCCTTGTGGACTGGAAAAAACACCTAAAAATTATTATGGCTCCCTTCTTTCTTCGACAACAATTTACTTTATATCTCCATCTTGATGTACTATAGGTGCATTTCATGTACGAGAAGACCTATTCGCCAATTTTAGTACTTTTTACCGTAAAGCATCAAAATCCCCTTGACAGTGCCCCTTTAATCAGAAAGTCAGGGGAATGATTGGTTGGTCGGTCAGTCGTTTGATTCGCCTGAGTAAGTTGTGTTTACGGTATACCATGAAATATCAATATATCATGTAAGCAGGCGGGAGTATCGACTACACATTGACTACGTAGCTTTTCCAAAATCATCAGTACAACTTCCTTTGAACCGACCGATATGGCGGGAAAACAACCTGGCTTTAATTCCTTTAATTTAATTAATTTAATTTAATTTGATTGTAATAAAACCGAAGATGAAATTCATTTTCTCTTTCATTGTTCCAAATATGCAACAATAAGAGATACTTTTACAAGACAATACAGCCTATCATCTTAATGTCAGCCAACTACCAGTGCCTGACTTGATTTAGATTAATGAATTCTCCCGATCTTTTGTGACCATGCATTGATTTTTATATCATCTTTTTTGATTTCGTAACAAAATACTATCAATTTTTTTTATGAATCATTTTTTTTACTATATTTTTTTTTTTTTTTATTATTTTACTAAATAAGTTTACGTTTGCATTGTAACAAATTTACAGTCTGCAAATAAAGCTTGTTGTTGTTGTTGTAATTCCAGACTACTGATTGGCTGTATGTCATTGTATGATGGCCATTAATATGTTGATAACTTTTTTTAAACGCCATTTACCAGGCAGACACCAGCTGCCAGGAGAGATTTTAGCGCCAGGGATTTCGAATGAATTTTTGTCAGTCTGTTTATGATGCTTGTTGCGGCCATAAACGTGAAAGATCAGTCGTAGACGGGATCGTGTCATAGTATAAAAGATATCTAAAACAATACAAAAACTGGACAAAATGTTGTTTTTAGTTTATGCAAAAAGAAAATGGTTTTTATGTTAAGTTCGAACGTCTAAAAAACATGAATAATCCTCTGACTATATTTATATGTATTTATTGCTTATGAAAGAGCAAAAGTTTTAGCCGGCCAAATTTTTAACTTTTGTTCCCTTCTCATATATGGGCTTTTTGCAGGCAGCTCGCCGTGCTGATCCTTCTAAAACCATTCTCGACCGTTCCATTCATTTTCATTTACGTTTTACATTTGTTAATCAACTAAACCAGAACTATAATTCTGGTGCAATATTATCTTGCACTAGTGAAAATACAAAAAAAAAAAGAAAAACAACAATCAGCAATACCTTAAACAATGTATTTTCTTCGGCATTCATTTTTCGTTATTATTTGTGACGTAAATCCGCCGGAAAACTGAATAAATGACAAATGGTTGGTACAGTAGTGAGCGGCTCGCACTGCTGTTCAGCTGACAAATTTGCATCTCGTATGTTGCTCCGTGGCTGCGCTTTTTCCTCTACGCGATGGGTATAACATGTACGAGCCATTACCTGCCACAATCGTTACAGGAGCCTTCACCACTGTCCTCAAAGCTCTACAAACCGTTCCCCAGGAAAAAACGATGTACTCGGAGCGCTGTGATAATGCAACTGACAGGCGAAGGACTCGCGAGTAGCAACCCTCCTCGCTACATGAACGAGCTGGTCACTTCAGTGCGATATCATTACCAATACCAGTGCTTATTTGCTGCACAGGACGACTCAGAGCTTATTTACGGTGAGAAATAAAACACATAATTGACACCGCCCCTTACTGAGAATATCTAACGCATAAAAATTTTGATAGCGATAACGTTATTGCAATGTCATTTTTTTCACTTGTGTCAGATCATTTCACACAATTTATTTTTTTAAAATTTATACAAGCTGTGAAAAGAAACAATTGAGCGACTGCTTTCATATCATCGATGGCTGATTTGACTAGAATTTTCAAAACTATCCCTTCTCACGCGTCGAATCGCATTTCACATTTAATTTTCACACTAAATAATATTTTCCCTAGAGAACTAGCCTGCGAGCGCAGTCAGTTTTTCACCTGTTGTTTTAAGCGGCCGAAACAAAAACGAAAAAACAAAAAGTCCAAATCATACCACGTATGATCTGTGTGCAAATTGAAGCAAACGAGAACGCGTGAAAAAATAATAATAATGGAAGATATGTCGAAAATACACAAAACAAAAGGTACACCGACAGACTGATCACAGATGGAGTTTGAATTTAAATTCGGTGACCATATATAAAAGACGGCTCAAGCACTCAGTATTCAGAGTATTCAATAAGATAGTCTAATAAACTCGCCTGTGAGTATTGTTAGCCGAAAAATAACCTCGATTGTTCGAAGCATACGAGCATACATGAATACGCAACCATAAGATTTTTCTTCACCGTCCTTAAAACTATATAATGTAACAAAATAGCCCGTCATCTGCCAGCTATAGTGTTTTCTAAAAATGAAACTCTCCTCTAAGTACCGTTCGCAGAAAATACAACATAATCATTCGACGTTAGATTTTGCCGTTAAGTTAATAACAAATTGATTAGCGCACTACATTTATTATTTTATAATTACTTTTTAATAATTTTTGCGACCGTTATTTTTGCGACCGGAATGATAGGATGGCGCGGTCGCCAGTGAATTTTTTTTTTTTTTTTTTTTAATTTTTTATATACGCAAATACCCAAAAAGAAAAATCCAGGCGTAAGAAAGAACGCTTTCCTAATTAAATTTTTTCCAAAAAATAAAAAAAAAAAATAACCTGATTTTTTTTTTTTTCCCTTTTTTTTTTCCAAAAAAACCCAAAAGAAATAAAATAAAATTTTCCCCCCCAAAAAAAAAAAAAAAAAAAAAAAAAAATTACTGAACCATGTGCATTTTAATACTCCTTTACTCATATCAGCCTTTCGGCCAGTTACAACAATTTTTTTGCTCGTATTTTAAATCTGTTGAAAGCTATTGACTGGTCGTTTTTTTAAATTAGCTACATTGTAGCTAATTCAACGAATGCAATTAAAAATGGAATTGGGAAACATTAATGGCGCACAAAATTATATTTTGCCGATAAAAGTCTGTTTATTTAGACGTTTAGAAGCTCAAATTGTTTGGTCGAATCACAGTCGACAAGTTAGCGTATTTGAATTTGATTTTGATTTAGCCATATTAACCCCATTATACTTTTTGTTACCGTAATCAATATCCACCGGCCTCAAATAAAAAGAAAGGACTATAAATATATACATCAGTACAACTATACCCTCGATCGTGGGAGCTCCCGATTATCTTTTTGGCCTACGGGTAACATTACCAATAGCCAGTCTGGAGATTTACGCTACAACCAGGGCATGGACTTTATTCAAGGAGACAGCGTGGTCCCCGGGGGGGGGGGGGTACTCCATATAACGGCCTATACGGGGAGGCTCCGCCCGGAAGGGGTGACCAGGGGTACTTTTTTCAGGCTTCAGGTATATAAAAGGGTAGGGATTTCACAAGTTTAGGTATATGAAAGGGTCTGAAAATCCGTCATTTAGGTTTTTTAAAAGGCCAGTAATTAAAATATTTCGAACAGACGCACTTAATGGCTGTATTATTTTAATTTATTAAGCGCTACATAAAAATGACAAAAAAACGTCCTGTTCTAAGACTATGTCACGTCTTTTAGGTATATGAAAGGGGTACCTTTTTTCAGTAAAAGGTATACGAAAGGGGTACATTTTCTGTCAAAATGGTATATAAAAGGGTAAGGGGTAAGAGCTTGGGGCGGAGTCTCCCCGTATAAAACTGTTTTGAGTGCCCCCCCCCGGGCCGCGTGGCCTAGTGGTTAGGGCGCCGGACTGTAATCCATAGGTCCTGGCCGGGATTCAAATCCTCCTCCCTGCCACTAAAGGATTTGTGTTCAGTCGCCCGAATCACTCCTCCACGTTGTAAATAGCCCTGTCGCCTCCTGCCAGTTGCGTTTCGTTCATTTAATTACAATATTTGTTTATTTATTTACATGGGCCTCAATAAGCACAGCAGTGTTGTTTTAGAGAAAAAAGTGGATGAGTTTGTAAAATTACGCGCACCCTTAAGTAAAGTCTTACTTTTACCTTCATACCTTATTGTCAAAAATCACAAGCGCAAACAGAAGGTATCTTTCAGTTCTAGGGCGTTTTCTAAAAAAAATCAAAACTCTGTTTGGAAGTCGCCTTTGAACAAGCTCTTCAGTCAAGGACGGGGCGAAAAGAGAGCGGGAGGAGAATGGAGGCCGGTCTTTTCCGCCCTGCCCAACTTGGTAGCCCGTTCGCAGGCTAGTCTGGAAGAGGCAAGTCTCTAACCGGATGTGAACATTTTTTTTTTTTTTGATTTAAGGAGTTGCCATTGAACCATCGTCCCACCTGGCCAAAAACCCAAGCTACACATCACGCACGCGCACATGGGACTTAGCATCCTCGCCTTCGACTGCCATTACCAAGTACCACTGCACGCTGACTTCCGGTCCATGGTCCATCTCGCCAAATGGCCTGCAACTTTGTTGCTTAGCAACGAAACAGGGAATAGAGGAAGTGGAGGATCTTTTCCTCTCGAGATATGATTCTACGCCCCAGAAATGCACTCCGTGTAACCTTCCTGGAGGAATGTCAGAATACCGAAGGATCTATCCGCAAGGTTGCCCTTTCTCCTTTGACGGAAGCATGGTAGCTTCGATTCGAGTTATGGATGGAGCCCTCCAGTTGTCCATTTGCGGTACCCGTAACGGAAAGACTATTTGCTCCGAGAGAGTAAGCAAAGTATGCTCTGGATTTCGCGGCGTCGTCGTAGATTGCGCGTTTTCTCCCAACGGTCGACTGCTTGGCGTGACCTCATCGCACGGTCAAGTTTATTTCCTGAACTGTGGCAGGTTGACTCTTTTAAACAGCCTAGACTGTGCGACTATCCTCTCTCCGTACAAAGTCCCGGAACTTCTCAGCAGTAACCTCGAAGACTTTGTCACGCAATCCGTGTGTATTTTCGACCCGCGGTTTCCCTTTCAACAGTTTGTCACGTGCGTCTTGTACGCAGGCGTCGTGAAAACGTGGCACATGCCAAGTTGCGAGAGAAAAGAGTCAGAGATTCAAAACAAACACACGCTAACTTTTAAAAAGGTGGTCAACGTTGTAAAATATTCTCCAGACGGATCGTTTCTTGCCGTAGGAGGAAATGACGGGTCCATTTCTTGTGTAAATACTGATGACGGAACGATTTGTTTTGTTCTCGACGCGACGCAACAGCCACCTGAGTTTCACAGCGAGGCAGGAGTCTTCCACATGGCATTCACACAGAGTGGCGAACAACTTGCTGCTAGCTACAGTGACGGCTACATACGAATCTGGCAGCTGCCAATCATTTTTGATTTGAAGTTGCTATGCCGACAGATCATAAACGCGCGCGTGCCACCCAATAGAGTTCATCGGCTTCCTTTGCCTTTGCGCCTGAGGAACTTTCTTCTCCACAAACTATTTTAATCATTGTTTACCAAAACGTTCGCAGTCTCTTAATTGTTGTAAATATCGTATCTTTTTCCCCGCAGAGGACGGAGAACGTAGAAAAAATCACAGCTTTTATGCGGTGGCGGAAGTGCTCTCTATCAGGAGTTTGTCTTTGTGTGAAACACGTGTCAGTGACGTTCATTTTCAAAGGGTCCTTAAAATTACAGATTTAGAGAGAATTTTTAATGGGGAGAACACTTGCGTTAAAAAAATATATATTACGCGCGCGTAACTAGTGCTAGTCCCAAACCGCTCATTACTTGGGGGAAAATGTTGAGTTGCAATTTAAAAAATAAATACACTTCTGCGTGTCTCTTTGGTGTCCGTATTAACCAGGTCCACTGTAAGAAAAATTTCGAAAAAACTTTCAAAAATCACAACTTGGCGATATTGAAAAGTCAGCTTGAACATTTAGGACAAAATTTCCACACCACACATTCGTCGGCTGGCTTCAAGTTGAAAAATGCGATCATTATGAGCATCATGCGCGTGCGTGATTTCGGGTGAAGTTTGAATCTAAACATGGTGGCGAAGCTGTGTTTGTAAGAAAGACCGAGAAACGCAGCGAGAGTGACTGCAAGGTACCATTTACAACTTCGAGAAAAGAAAATGATGATGGTGACGATAATGATGATGATGATGATGATGATGATGATGATGATGATGATGATGATGATAATGATGATAATGATGATGAAAATGATCATGGTGGTGATCATGATGATTCGATGTAAACAAGGGACATTGTACTGGGGAAATCAGTACACCAGTGCAACGATGATGTCAGAAAAACGCTTTTTAATTCATCTCTCTTTCCAGCCAGATCATGAATTGTAAACAGAAGAGCCTTAAGGTAATTTCCTAGAAATAGAACTGCTCATAGATTTCCAACCAAACTTTGCCAGTCGGTTGTTTACCTTAAGGGAAGTTAAATTTTGAAATAAAAAAGGGGGGTCACCGTATTCGTTTAGGAGCAGCAAGACCTGGTATTTATCATAAAATTCCTTATAATTCCTTTGCGAGTACTGGCAAAGTACACGTTTTCAGTGATAATGTATTATTCTGCCATAGAAATTGATCTGTATTCATTTTATAGAAAGAATTTGATCGCTACTTGCGAACTATGGAATCACCTTAACACCACAGATGTTTTCCAGGAAGCATAGAACGAGATTCTTCAAATAAGAACAGTATAAGAAACAGCTTGATCTGGGGGCGGGGAGTACTTCTATGTATACGCTAATAGGTCCCATTTTAAACCTTCCAGGTCTGTTATGGGGTTTCACTTCCGGCCTTATAATTATAGTCTGAGATGGGATAGCAGAATGGCGAGAAAATATGTCAAATTTATAACTCTCCGTTTCAGTACCCAAATCAGGCCGTTTTGAAATATGCAAATATAACTTTGCATCGCGCATCTTTACTTTTTTCCAGGCACGCGCGTTCAAGCAAATTTTCAAAGTACGTGTTTGTGCCAGGTCTGGTTTTGTGCAACGTCATTTTTAGTAACACCTCCCTCCCTGTTATTCAAGGTACTGAATCAAGTCACGTAATTTTTTTCTGAAATTCAAATTTATTTACAAAAATAAAAGCTTGGCATTTGCACATATCTAGTGCAGTTCTAGCCTTTTTCTTGGAAAAGCCACTACATATCTACTTTCTGTGGACTATTCAAGTACCGTCTTGGCACCGTTTACTTCAGTTTCGGTATTTTGAAACGTTATTACTCAAGGTGCGACATGCAAAATTTTCCTCCATTAAATGTAAATTATATTTATAGTTGACAATGCTACAAAATGCTAGTTATCAGGCATTCCACTTAAACTAAAAGCAAAACAAATATTTTGAATAAACATGACGAGCTTGGGGAAAAATCCTAACTAGCAGGAGGCAGACTAGATGGCTATTTACAAGCACGACCGAGGAACCAGGGTTTGCCAGGAAAAAATACCAGGCCACTTTGGTTAGAGCGGGATTTGAACCCGAGCTAACCCGAGACCTTGGATTTCACTTACGTGACAATATCGAATCATTGGAATCGATCCCATCCTTATCAGGACCATCGCGACAAGAAAAAATAGAAGAATTCGACCGAAAACTTGACTTGGGTCTTATATTAAGCCCGAGTAAAAAGCAGAAATAGGAAAAAACTAAAAAACCGGCAAAATAAAATACAGATATACTTAACAATTATTCCACGAGCGCGCGTTGGATATGAGATGGTAGATAGCCAACGAGGTGCGTAGCGCCAAGTTGGTTATAACGATCTCACATCCAACAAGCGCGAGTGGAATAATTGTTTTACTAAATAAACGCCCAAAGAAGTGCAATATTTGAACTTCCCAGCTGTTTTCGTTGACGCGTATCGGCTATCATATTTGTGGTCAATGATATATAGCTCATATACCATTCCCTGTTAACTAATCAAAACTCAGGAATTGCGATATATCATTGCTAGCTTTTAATAAAAATATATATAAGCATTGCTGTAATTTCATATGTTTCCTTGAAACTGTTATCTGTAAGTATCGTTTAGCTGGCTGGGGGCTTAGTGGTACTGTTGTCTGCTCATATGCATTTCTGTACTGAAATCAAGTCTACAAGAGTAACTCGACTAACTCATGTTTTGGGTTGTTTACATTGTCCATGTAGACATATTATGTATGTACGTTTTCATTTTACAGTTACATAACAGAACATTTCCTTTTTTTCTTTAAAGACAGCGTTGACCTGGCACGTTGAAGTCTTGTCCTGTTTGGTAGCCTGGAAGTGTTTGGCGCTGAGGGAGGATTATGGCCGCTTGATTTTTGAGAGTTGGATCCAGTTGCTGCTTTATTGGCTGATAGTCCAACAGCGTTCAAACCTGAGGAATAACTATATGATGTACCAGGCCGGCTTGACAGCGCACCAGCAGCACGTGAACTGCTTGTTACAGCAGTACTTAATATGGCCTGCGCTTTGGTATAAGATACTGCTGTTTGAGAAGAGCTCGGGTTTGGTACTGGCCTGGACGCTTCTGAGTGTGAATACTTGATGATGTACTCTGGGTAGAACTGATCAGTATCAAAAACGACAAAGATGGTTGGATTGTTTATGTTATCCACACATGAGTCGTACAGGTCGCTTGCGGGATTTGAAGGCTGCTTTGGTGGTGGTCTTCGATACCCAACGCGGCCCCTAGTAAAGGAACCAACAAGAACTTTGGCCAGGAACATGAATTGAAAGTAATCGACATTTCTCGTTGCGTAGCTGTCGCTGTAAGAAGCATTCACAGCAAAGTAGCTTCCCTCGCCATACGCGGTCTTGTTCTTTCCGTGCATACGCCAATCAAAATTCTGTTTGCAGATGGCTTCCACAGTCTCAGGGCTTGTTCCGTGAAACAATCTTTTCTCGTTGACATTCAAGGTTCGCTTGTAGACCGCCAACTGCATGTTTTCCTTTTTTCTGCGACCAACAAACACAAATCAGAAACCTCTCAGTAAGAGGGTCCTGAAAGGGGGGTACCAAATCCCATTTCCCAGCCCAAATTTTGCCCAAATCCCATTTCCCAGCCTATCTTTTGTCTAAATCCCAGTCCCAGCAGTAAAATTCCCAGTGTGTGGAAATCTGGTCTCAAGCACATTATATCTGTGTTGTTTTTTATTGTCCTAAATGTAGTACACTCCCTGAACTTTCCCTTTCTGTGCCCTATATAGGGATTGAACCCAGGCGCAGGAAAAGCGATTCCAGAGTAACTTGCACTGAAATCCGTCCTCTCACCCTCCCCCCCCCCTTTACAAAAAAGGGGGGGAACCAAACCATATTCCACAGCACCTTTGGACACGCACGCGCACAGATGATAAATTCAAAAATTTAGTATTTGTGGATTTAGTACCTATTCTTTTATTACGGCTTTAGACAAAGTTTATGTACAATATTTTTTCTTGCAGATCGCGCGCTTTAGTCGCATAGTTGAATTTTTCATTTTAGCGAACTATTTTTACCCTAACGCACATGTTACATGTAAGAAACGTCTCTGTCGTTTTTCATTGGTTTGTTTTTTAAAAGCATGCACATGCAAGTTATCCTAGACTTTTTTTTTCGCACCTGGGTTGCAGAAGGGATAGTTCAAGGACTGGACTACCCAAAACCATGTTCTGCTAGTTATTATCATTTGTCTTGTAGAGAATAATAGAAATTTTTTGTAGCTTTAACTAAAGCTATCAAGTTTTTATCCCATACCTACCACTACCCTGACTGACAACAACTTGCTGTCACTTCTTTTAAATATTCCATTTGTGCCGATCCTCAGTCATAGCTGTTCTGCTGAGTATAACTTAATCACTTACACGAAAATTGATCGAGACTTGATGGACACTCGTGCAGTGCGGTCATTTTGTTTCAGAGTTTTCAGCTTTTTAACTATTCAGTGCCGGACTTTAAGAACATAACATTATAGAGCGCAAAATATGCTGGTTTAGTCATGTACTGACACGCTTCCCATTCCCATTTTTTGTTTCTGAATCCCAGTCCCAGTGAACTAAATCCCATTTTCCCAGTGAAAATATAGGCAAATCCCAGTCAAAATAGGCAAATCCCAGTTCCCATTTTACCCCTTCAGGACCCTCCAGTAACGATCAAATCAGTAACGGCCAAAAGTCGTGCCAATCTTTTCATAACCTTCTATGCCTTTATGTACAAGGCTTAGCATAAGCTGTGCCCAAAATCTCATGTTATGGATTGTCATCGATCAATCATTGTTTTTTATTGGTTACTAATCAATAATAGATGTAAGACCCACTAGTCCATGGAAAAGTCATAACCCACTAAAAAGTTTGAAAAATGTCGAACCAGAAAATTGCCAATCATACTTCGTTTACGTCATGAAAACTCAGCTCTTCTTTTTCTAGCTTTTGATGTTTGCTGTTCCCATTTTCAGTCAGTGAATAATAGAAAAATGATAAAAATTCAAAATTCAAAATGATAGAGATTCTAATTGATTTAAAAATTTTGATTTTGAATTTCAAAAGGGTACAGATTCTATATTGATTGTTTGTCTCCATCATTTGACAAGGTTTGGGGACCATTTTTCTATCAACTACCAAAAAGCTGCAAAAAGTTATTTCGCTTTTTTTCGTAATAATACTCCATCCTTCGTTTCCTTTATTTTGTCTTACTCGAAATACTTCCTTCATTTTCGGAACTAACAGAGCATGACTTCAGCTGGTGGTAGAAGTCGAAGCTATTTAAAGGGACAGTATCACGAGAATCACTTCGAAAAGTCAAAGTCTAAAGAAATATAAATATTAATGGTCACTTTAAAATAATGGTCTAGCTTTGTTAAAAATGACTATAACAGTCCACTAAAGTAACAAAATATGTATTATCATGAGTTATACAGTCATGAAATTTTAAACAAAATTTGAAAACGACTTGCAGACGTTTTCAAACTCTGCCCATGTGTCGTGGATGAATCGTTAAAAACTAAATACATATTGCTCTCCTTTGAAATATTCAGGTAAAATCTTCACCTTGGTGTTCTAGGCGCTTGTTGTGAATGAGTTGAGCTATGAGCAATAATTTTAGCTCCGTTAACTGCGAAAATGCATCAAAATCGCCATGATACTGCCCCTTTAACAAACCGTTCTGACTGTCTGAAAATTTTAGCCAGGTGTTGTTACTTTTATTGATAGATTAAAATACCTTTGATACTTCTCCCACATGAAAGGGTTCTGCACACGTTCAATGCTGTTGATCACTACTGGCTTATTCATCGTCTTCTTAAACAACGTCTCCACCTCTTTATATTCAGATGAGGTTGAAGATAACGAAACGCGTTGATATTGTTTATCAGACGGCATTGAGGTCCAATAGCTTGGGACATTAGCACTTGTGGCATTTTTGTCCGCTTTCAGCTGGGCAGATGACATTCTGGCAAGAGACCTAAGAAAAATGTTTTAATGAGGATACAACTGATAGCCTTGAATAGTCACTCAAAGGGGATCATGCTGTAAAATTTATAATGGAACAAGTCAGTCAGTAAGTAAGTAAGTAAGCAAGCAAGCAAGCAAGCAAGCAAGATGGCAAGCAAGCAAGCAAGCAAGTAAACAAGCAAGCAAGCAATCTGATTTAAAAAGTTGATTTTTTTACTATAAATATTCGCGCAAATCGTATATGAAATCGGAGTCTTCTCACTGCACGTTTTGTTTGTTTAATATTCCCAGTGCTGTTATCTTCTTTTCTCTATGAAGTAACAAAGGCCCATTTTTCAGAAACCAAGTGACTGTGATATATAGGTTTTTTTAATTAATTTATTTTTAGGTCATTGCCCTGTAATAGTATTGCATTGAAATGGTGGCTTTTTTCTATGCGGCTTAGTCCGCGAGAAAAATAAATCGTCTTTTCTCGTAAACGAGTATGGTGACCTATCAATTTT
The DNA here is from genome assembly GCF_052425735.1 of Oculina patagonica. Taxonomy (NCBI): domain Eukaryota; kingdom Metazoa; phylum Cnidaria; class Anthozoa; order Scleractinia; family Oculinidae; genus Oculina; species Oculina patagonica. The sequence goes on from NC_135769.1 coordinate 22,935,425, forward strand.
TTCTCATATTTTGAGTGTAGCGATCAAGTTCCTTCTGTAAAACGAAAACAGATCAATTCCTACTATGATGTTTGAAAGATAATTAAGGTAATCAACCAGTAGGCAAAGTTTGGTTGAAAATCTATGTTCAGTTCTATTTCGGGGCAATGACCTTAATCCATTTTCACTGCGCACTGAAGAGACACACAATAAAAAGAAAAGAGTTCCCATGCATTTGGTGATGAAGAGGAAGAGAGAAAATTCAGGGGCACCCATCGAGAATATAGTTCAAAACCACTTAAACATAGCACCGTTGAACGTATTTTAGTATTTAAACGATAGATATAGGCATATTTTTATCCCCTCAAATTTTTTTTATCTGTTCGGAGTTCCTAGCTGAAAGTCTAGTGATCCGAAAGTTATAGGGATCAAAACTTACCTTTTCGAAAATTCAAGCCAGAGAAAGGCTCCCGAAAATTCTAGGTGACCTTTTTAGAGTAAAAAATCCGTTAAAAATGAACAATTATACCATTTTTTAGATGCTCGAAAATCCTAGGAAAGGCAGGCAAGCAAAAAATTTACAATGAATGTTCCGAAAATTCTAGATCTCAAATCGTCTTCCGAACAGATATTTTAACGAAATATTGCGTTGGGTGCCCCTGAAAATTTTCAACACATACTGTATTTGTTTTAAGACTGATCGAGTTCCTCTCCTGCTTGAGCTAAGCAGGCGTGGGTGGGTTTTTGTTATTCATAATAAATCCCTTTGCACGTACCTTTTGAGTTTCCGAATGTTTGCTTCCGATTTAAATGTCGCCGGTCGTCTTCTCGCTTTCTTTGTAGTGCCGTACTTCAAGTTTTTCTGGTGCATCTCAGTTGCTGGTCCCGCAAAAAACAACTTGTATTCTTGGTCTGAAATTCTAAATTCAAAGCAGTTGCGTTTGTTCAGGAATGCCTCCTCTATAGAGTTCTGCAAATCTCTGCCCTGCAAATACACAAAAAGTTTATATTTAATTGTTACGCAATCAAGTTAGTCCCAGTTGTCTCTTCAACTCGCTTGGCTCGGACAACTTCTCCATAATAAAATCAAAGGCTCTTCGAGCAACCTCATGGTAATTCGATGAATGAAGTGCCGACCTCCGCATTTTTTCTAAATAAGTGTCCAGTAACGTAAAGCAATCTCACTTTGCTTTATTTTTCCACGTGAGTTGCGTCATTGATGGCTCGTGCTCGCAGGGGTCGTCAGGGCGCTATTCAGTTTTCACAACCAAAATATTTACTGGTTATTGTATTACCTTTGAACCTTTTAAGCATTAAGAATTTTGTTTGTGAATATGTTTACTTTTCTGTCAGCACGTATAGCGTTATTTTTGAACAGCGGCAAAAAATTGAGAGAAAAGATACGCCCGAACACTTCGTGTATCTGCTCGACTCAAAAAGATGAATCAAAGTCTCTTCGAGATACCGACTTTTTTGCATGAAGTATGAGTCGAAGGTTTATCCTGTGCATTGTTCTTCGAACTTATCATTACAGTTGCTTTGTAGTTTAGTTTAACAATTTCCTATCTTCGCGGAGGAAATGCAGCCATATAATTTTGTCAAAAATGGCTCGTCCGCGCCGGGTATTTATACACATATTCCTCAACATTACACAAATAAACAGTGCAAATTTCACCGAGATATGACAATTCTATACTTTAACATTGCAAGGACCTTTCGAGGCAGTCGATTACGGCAGCGAAATTAGCAAATGAAACAACAAAATATGCGTTCGACGCTTTGTTTTTGCGACGAAAAAGCACGAAAAAAATACGGATATTTCCGACTACTGTCGGAGAAAACATTGCGCATATTATTGCGGCGTAAACAAATCGATACACTCAAGCTGCGTTTCGTCTAGGCTCTGCGAGGGTCGGATATCAAGACAGCTTCTTCGTGGGCTTAAGAAGGATTAAACAAAAGCCATATATACAGTGAATGCTTTCGAATTATATTTGAAGATGAAATACGACAAAATTTTGCTGCCTTTGACTGAAATTCCACTCGAACTGCGTCGATACGATCGCATGTTGTAAAGCCGATTCATGCAACATTGCTGTCAACGAGAGGTCACGCCCCTAACGACCTAGGCTGATGACGAAATAGATGGCGCTTGTAGCGACCAAATTTGGCCTAATTTTTAACCGCTCCTAAGCTAAAAGAAGCCCCCATCTCTTGCATTTGTTTTAACTGAAAAAATATTTTTGGTATGGTTTATATTTGACGTTTGTAACTTTTTAAACGATGTAAGTGCTAGTGATTATATATTCGTGTTTTAGTTAAGCAATCCATTGTTTGTGCGACGCTTTTTAAAAATCGCCTTTCAGACACACGTGCGTTGAGATAAGAAAGCTGACATGTCACTTTTTAAATTGTTATATAACGTTTGTAAATGTGACAAGTCGCGTTTTTTTCCACGAGATCGCAAGTGATCACCCACAGCTGAAAGTAATCCCTTGAGAAATTAAAACAGTCCCTTGAGAAATTAAAAAAATCATTTGAGAGTTTACAAGAATGTGAAATTTTCCCTAACATAACTGTTATTCTCCTACTTTCGCTTGTAAACAAGCAAAAAAGTCGAAAAAAACGGATGACGTGACACGAGGCGACGTGACGCGAAACAAAAACGTGCCGTGGATGTTGTGTTAACTAAAACACGTCACAAGGCGAGCGTAATAATTTTTTATAACAGTTTAAGCGTAACTATGTGTAGTTCATAGCGCCAATTCCGTATTTTATCACAAAAATATTTAAGTGTAACCTTTGAATCTTTTAGCATTAAGTAAATTTGTTTTGTGAATATGTTTACTTTTTTTTAGCAGCGAATAAAATTTGAGAGAGAGATGCGCGTTTCTGCACGACTCAAAAAGATCAAGAACGGATGACGTGACACGAAGATGATGTGACGCGAAACAAAAACGTGCATGAATGTTGTGTTCACTAAAGCGCTTCTTTGAATGTTTTCTTACGTGAATGGGTCATTGATAGCCTATGCTCTGAGGCTTCGTTGAGCGAATTCTATTCTCTTTTATCACCAGAGGATAAGTGTAAGTGATCCTCTTTCGATTTGTTTTGTGAAATTCAATTTAGTTCCCTGAAAGAGAGAGACCCTGGAACGAGGTTGAAGAATAATTTGTTTCTGATTGACATGTGCTGAATGCGTTTAAAGGACCCTTCTGTCAGCACGTTTCTCGTTTAATTATGAATTAATTGCGGTTTGATATCAGAATCCAGTGAGTGATTGAGTGAGTGAGTGAGTGTTCGAGTGAGATCAAAGGCTCTTCGAGCAACCGGGCTCATGGTAATTCGATGAATGAAGTGCCGACCTCCGCATTTTTTCTAAATAAGTGTCCAATAAAGTAAAGCAATCTCACTTTGCTTTATTTTTCCACGTGAGTTGCGTCATTGCTGGCTCGTGCTCGCAGGGGTCGTAGCGCTATTCAGTTTTCACAACCAAAATATTTACCGGTTAGTGTATTACCTTTATGTGAAATACCGCGAAATTCGCTAGAAATTCGACCAAATACAAGTCAGTTCAACATATTTGAAACTTATCTTGGCTGTTGGAGCTGTTTACTTTGCCATAAACGTGCAAATTTATCTTGAAAATTCGTCAAGGCCACGAGTAAACATCGTACCAAACTACCAGGCGTTCTTAGATTGATGTTGCGAAAACCTGGGGACTGGTGGCAAAGAAGACTTTTCGTTGACACTACACGAATTGAAAGCAAACTGCTGTCTGTAGTAATGCAGGCACACGTTTAATCGTACACGAATGAAGACACAAGAATGTTTTGACTTCACAGATGGATTTAAACCTTTGATCTAGAGCAATCTGACCTTGGAAACTGCAAAGCAACACAAGAGAGCGATGTGGAGAAAATAAGTTTATTGCATTACGGTTTTCGGCTCTGAATTGCAGCTGAAAAAGGAGGTTAACCGGCCAAGCATTTCGGTAAAGCTTTATTCGTTTTTCTTACCGCTTGAAACAAGTACAGTTGCCTTCAGAATTGTGTTGGATGAATTTTTGTGTCTTTTTTCTTGCCCTGAATTTCACATCCTTCTGATATTTTTTTCAGGAATCTTCCTTTTTTTCTTTCTTGTTTGCTTGTCAACGAAAATTTGCCCCGAAAATTTCCGCGAAAATCTCGCGAAATTGGCCGTTTTCTCCGCGAATTTGTCTCTTCAAATCCCGTGAAATTTCACTTTTTTCCCGCGAATTACTTTTTTTCTGTCAGCACGTATAGCGTTATTTTTGAGCAGCGGAAAAAATTTGAGAGAAAAGATACGCCCGAACACTTCGTGTATCTGCTCGACTCAAAAAGAGGAATCAAAGTCTCTTCGAGATACCGACTTTTTAAGAATGAAGTATGAGTCAAAGGTTTATCCTGTGCATTGTTCTTCGAACTTATCATTACAGTTGCTTTGTAGTTTAGCTCAACAATTTCCTATCTTTGCGGAGGAAATGCAGCCATATAATTTTGTCAAAAATGGCTCGTCCGCGCCGGGTATTTATACACATATTCCTCAACATTACACAAATAAACAGTGCAAATTTCACCGAGATATGACAATTCTATACTTTAAAATTGCAAGGACCTTTCGAGGCAGTCGATTACGGCAGCGAAATTAGCAAATGAAACAACAAAATATGCGTTCGACGCTTTGTTTTTGCGACGAAAAAGCACGAAAAAAAATACGGATATTTCCGACTACTGTCGGAGAAAACATTGCGCATATAATTGCGGCGTAAACAAATCGAAACACTCAAGCTGCGTTTTGTCTAGGCTCTGCGAGGGTCGGATATCAAGACAGCTTCTTCGTGGGCTTAAGAAGGATTAAACAAAAGCCATATATACAGTGAATGCTTTCGAATTATATTTGAAGATGAAATACGAAATAATTTTGCTGTCTTTGACTGAAATTCCACTCGAACTGCGTCGATACGATCGCATGTTGTAAAGCCGATTCATGCAACATTGCTGTCAACGAGAGGTCACGCCCCTAACGACCTAGGCTGATGACGAAATAGAATGGCGCTTGTAGCGACCAAATTTGGCCTAATTTTTAACCGCTCCTAAGCTAAAAGAAGCCCCCATCTCTTGCATTTGTTTTAACTTCCAAAATATCTTTGAAAAGAGCGAGTTTTTTTGGTATGGTTTATTTTTGACGTTTGTAATTTTTTAAACGATGTAAGTGCTAGTGATTATTTATTCGTGTTTTAGCGTTAGTTACGCAATCCATTGTTTGTGCGACGCTTTTTATAGATCGCCTTTCAGACACACGTGCGTTGAGATAAGAAAGCTGACATGTCACTTTTAAAATCCTTATATAACGTTTGTAAATGTGACAAGTCACGTTTTTTTCCACGAGATCGCAAGTGATCACCCACAGCTGAAAGTAATCCCTTGAGAAATTAAAACAGTCCCTTGAGAAATTAAAAAAATCCCTTGAGAGTTTACAAGAATGTGACATTTTCCCTAACATAACTGTTATTCTCCTACTTTCGCTTGTAAACAAGCAAAAAAGTCGAAAAAAACGGATGACGTGACACGAGGCGACGTGACGCGAAACAAAAACGTGCCGTGGATGTTGTGTTGACTAAAACACGTCACAAGGCGAGCGTAATAATTTTTTATAACAGTTTAAGCGTAACTATATGTAGTTCATAGCGCGAATTCCGTATTTTATCACAAAAATATTTAAGTGTAACCTTTGATCCTTTTTAGCATTAAGTAAATTTGTTTTGTGAATATGTTTACTTTTCTGCCAGCACGTATAGCGTTATTTTTAGCAGCGAATAAAATTTGAGAGAGAGATGCGCGTTTCTGCACGACTCAAAAAGATCAAGAACGGATGACGTGACACGAAGATGATGTGACGCGAAACAAAAAGGTGCATGAATGTTGTGTTCACTAAAACGCGTCTTTGAATGTTTTCTTACGTGAATGGGTCATTGATAGCCTATGCTCTGAGGCTTCGTTGAGCGAATTCTATTCTCTTTTATCACCAGAGGATAAGTGTAAGTGATCCTCTTTCGATTTGTTTTGTGAAATTCAATTTAGTTCCCTGAAAGAGAGAGACCCTGGAACGGGGTTGAAGAATAATTTGTTTCTGATTGACATGTGCTGAATGCTTTTAAAGGACCCTTCTGTCAGCACGTTTCTCGTTTAATGATGAATTAATTGCGGTTTGATATCAGAATCCAGTGAGGATTGAGTGAGTGAGTGAGTGTTCGAGTGAGAAAATGCGGCCCATAACATAACCTCATCACCATTCGGTAAAAATGCGGCCCATAACATAACCTCATTACCATTCGGTAAAAAGGCTGGTTTGGCCAGCCGAAATATAGTACACGAAATTCAAAGGGTGCTTTCCATTTTCCAATTGCGACTGGTCGGACCAACAGGAACTGACCGTTGAAAAATGGAACGACATTTTCCGCTTTATCCGGGTCACCCGAGTGAAACGGTCCTTACCATTTTGCATTCCTTTCCCCAGTTTCCCGCATCTGTGAGAAGCTACTGAACCAAAGTAGGACAACTGAACAGTTTGTCAAAATGGAACGGGAAATTTCGGTCCGAACGGTCCGACCCGTGAACTGAAAGTTGACCACCTCCAGAGGTGGTCCCGAATATTTCGGTCAGATCGAGCCGAAACAGACCTTTCCATTTGATTTCCGACGAAATTTCCGAAATATTCGGCTTAATGGAAAACACCCAAAATCAGTCTACGTTGAGTCGGTCTCTGTTTATTCCTCGTAAGCTCGCCTTTGTGTTTCTCTGTAACATGTTCACACCGAAAATGTCGTGTCATATGAAGTGTGGCTTGAGTTAGAGTGGTGCTTTTATGGAACAATTCTCTTATTTGCTTGATCGAATCTACACTCTGGCTGAATGCTGTTGTAAACACTGAAACACACAAAACATCCTTTATTTTACACGGTGTTGTTTAAAAACAGAAGGCTTGCTTGTGCACGAAACACGAAAACATTTGAATGATAAAAAAACATATACAAAATGGTCCATTGATACGCTGCGTTATTATTTTGCGTTTTCGCAATTCGAGAGCGTTTTCATTTCTTCACCGCGTTAAGCCGTTCAAAAGAATCAAATTTACTTCCAATGGAAAGCATTAAAGTAATATATGACGTAGTCCAGGTAGTCTACGAGCAGTCCCAACTCTTCTTAGTCCGTCGTGCGTGAAGCACAATAAAGAGTGTGGTATAAACAAGAAATATACAAAAAACTTTAATTCAATTAAGTTTTTGGTATATTTCTTGTATATTTCTTGGTCTAACCAAGGAGCAATACCGAAGATAAAACCCTTTTTAAAGGCCTGGTAAAACGAGGGAAAATGTTTCCAAAAACACTCGTAGCGAGCGCATATTTCCTTTATGTTTTCCAGTTTTGCCACAAGCAAAGCATTGTTTCCAAGAAGCAAAATTTGCTTCTGCTACACGGCAGAAACATTCCGTGTTTCCGCGCGGCATGGAACCATGGCAAAAGGAGGAAGCAATTATGGAAACAAGTTTCCTCGTTTTACTGGGCGTAAACTCACCAAGTGGTCTACACCGTACTGTAGCCACATTCCATCCTCATCCTTCCAGTACCAGGTCCACGCTGTAGCCACTGGATTGGAGGGATTGTTGGCGTACGATTCTGTCGAGAGGCGTCTTATATTGGCCATATCGTCGTCGACCTCGTCCTGTATAATCATAACCTTGTCATCGAGTAGAAAGTTTACGTCAAGCGGCAGGAAGCCCTTGCTTTAAAAAGAAGATAAATAAATCAAAATGTTAATGAATTAACAAGCCTGAATTTTGATTTCATTTTTTTTTTAGCTTTTCAGTAACGTTTTCTGTTTATATTTTCTGTCCTCCAGCTTTAACGTACACTTATCCAAAACTCCACGAAGCATTTGCAATAAAAACACTTTTATATAAGAGAAATTGAACCCTCGATCAACTTTTAATCTGGCCTGGGTTAGTGTTACTTGGCTTTCGAACAACCTGGCCCAGGATATCTTCTTACTAATTCTATACCCTTGTCTTTATAACTCGAACCTCCTTCAACACGAACAAGGTTCGAGTTTAATTTATTGGGGTTCAACTTTACAGAATACAGGAAAGCCGTTGTATATTCGACGGTATTCAACCCAACCTTCCCCGGCATCGTGCCCTGCGATCCTATTATCAACGAAATCAAGTAAGCGTATTTTCTATAGCATGGTAGAAAATAGTTACACAACACTTTCTCGTGGTATGCTTAACAATTATTCAACGAGCGCGCGTTGGATATGGGGTGGTAGATAGCCAACAAAGCGCGTAGCGCCGAGTTGGCTATAACTATCTCTTATCCAACAAGCACGAGTGGAATAAGTCACATATCTTTTGTACTACGTGTATGTGAATTAAATGATGTGACAAACGTTTTAAAAGTTACTAGTGACTGTATGGTCTGTATGGAACAATATCCTAGCTGATTTCCTGCGTTAGTCCTTTATCTGCTAAAGATTGAAACCTTAGCTTTGTCTTTTTAAACATCCGGCGATTAATTCAGGTTTCTCTTGCCCTGCTTAAACCAATGCAACTTGCCTTTCTAAAGAAATCTGAAAGCCTGAAGCTGAGCACTCCTCTAACATCACGTCACAGTACAGTTCCTCCAGTGTCTCGTTGTCCTTCTCACAGAAACTCTTCCATTCATCGACTTTCGGAGCTTTCAAACGGTATTGCCAGTGGTAAGGCAAAGAGCAGTGGTGTTCTGAACACTTGACACCTTTCTTGCATAAATTGCCAAGAAGGAACTCTGAGCAGATGAGTGCATCTGGCTTATCCTGATGAACATGACAACCTGCTGACACAAGTGAAAGAGTTAGGGACGTTTATGCATACACTTCACTTATTCACGTGACGTACGCATATAAGAACCTGCATTTTTCCAGCAAGTTAGCATAAACAGGTTCTTATATAAATTGTACGTGTTAATATTTTCTTGAGAACTAAAAAGTTTTTGTTGCTACAATGAAACATCCTAACTCAGTCATATTGGAATACTATTTACCTACTAGAAGATGGTTTTCCATGTTCTATTTTAACAATAGAGTGTTTTTGTCGAGGAACTATCGGCTGATAGTTGCCCCGCGGAAATTTGATGTTCTTAAAACAAATATTAGCCCGAGAAGCGAAGGCCTTCCGCCGGAGGGCAAATATGCTAGTTTTAAGAACATCAAATTTCCAAGGGGCAACTATCAGACCGATAGTTCCGAGGGGCAGAAACACTCTATTGTCTTTATTGTTCACCACTAAATTTTCTTCCGCGCGCACATACAAAAACAAGCACCGTGAATTATTTTTACTTTTGAGGATAAAGAAACTCAATTGAAAGCCGAAATTTAACAAACGAAACAAAGCCAGACGAGAAACCCACTAAATGCAGTGAATTTGGTTGGGGTTTTTTGTCTGTAGGAGCTTGTTTACAAAAAAAGTCACGGGCGGACACTACGATCCGGGCATTTTTCACGGGAGGGCACTATGGGCTGATAGTGCCGTCCGGCGGACGGGCACTATCGCGTCACGTGTTCAATTTAAACCAATCAGAATCGGAGAAAATTTAGTGGTGAACTATAAAAGAAATTATAGTTCACCACTAAATTTTCTCCGATTCTGATTGGTTTAAATTGAACACGATGACGCGATAGTGCCCGTCCGCCGGAGGGCACTATCAGCCCATAGTGCCCTCCCGTGAAAAAATGCCCGGATCGATAGTGCCCGCCCGTGACTGTTTTTTGTAAACAAGCCGCCTGCAGACAAAAAAACCCAACCAAATTCACTGCATTTAGTGGGTTTCTCGTCTGGTTTTGTTTCGTTTGTTAAATTTCGGCTTTCAATTGAGTTTTTTATCCTCAAAAGTAAAAATAATTTACGATGCTTGTTTTTGTATGTGCGCGCGGAGGAAAATTTAGTGGTGAACAATAAAAACAATAGAGTGTTTCTGTCTCGGAACTATCGGACTGATAGTTGCCCCTTGGAAATTTGATGTTCTTAAAACTAGCATATTTGCCCTCGAAGCTTCGCTTCTCGGGCTAATATTTGTTTTAAGAACATCAAATTTCCGCGGGGCAACTATCAGCCGATAGTTCCTCGACAGAAACACTCTATTGTTAAAATAATGCACGCTTGAGGTCTATAAAAGCTGCTAGTGGATGCCCGAGCCGTAAGGCGAGGGCATTCAGCTGCTTTTATAGACCTCAAAAGTGCATTATTTTCTTATAGGACATAGGAAAACCATCTTCTAGTGGGTTTAGAATATAGCATTAAAAAGAGCACAGAACGTACAAGACTCGCGGCCTCTCACGGCATTTACAAACGCACGCAACATCGGTAAAAGTGAAAGTTTAGTTTATTCTTTTCTTTGGCGGCTTCTTTATAAATAAACCAAGATACCATTTCATTCATATTTCTTATTTATAGTCCTTTCTCCGACTACCAAAAGATTCTCACAAAGCCGACAAATCTAGTTGAAATATTTACGCATTCAAGCCGACTTCAATTTCATTCAAATGAAAAATTTCCATGTGTTCGTTTCGCAGCAAGTTTTTCAAATTCGCCTCGAATTTCGATTTAAAAAGAACAAAAGTGGTGTGTTCTGTCTTCAGATTGTGGCTAAAAAAGGTTTCTTACCTCAAAGCGTTTCTAGAGTCCGGCTTGTTTTGCTAAATAATTTCCAATCAATTTCGGCAGTTCACGGCAAAATAGTGGCGTACACAACTCCAAAGAAAAACAACAAATTTCAGCGATTCTTTCTTCATCTGTCGCTTCCTTTGGCACTGTCTTACTTCCATTTAAGGAAGTAAAACGTTTCTGATAAAAACTTGCTGCTTTAAAGCATCATTTAAACAACAAAACAAGAGAATAGAGGCGAAGTCGACGAAGTCGCGCGTTCAGCGAAATTCGACAAACAATTCGCACATCCGGGGTACCGGGCTTCTATAGTTTTCAGCTATGTTCTATAAAAAATAATGCCCGCTAGAATTCCATCGCGCGTATACAGCGGCTATATTCTAAAATCCATTAGTAGAAACTCAGCTGTGTTCATTGGAAATCCGCGGATCTGATTGGTTCCTCACTTATTCTATTCGCCGAAGAAAACGTCGCGCGCTCGCGTAGCCTTAGCGGTAATTTCTCGATTGTTGTCTTCAAAGTGCACAATATTGTAGGTGGACAAATTTAGAGTTTCAAAACAATAGAGCCTCGTTCATGAGCGAAGCCCGGCTGCGCCTCGTTGACTATTTGCTATAGAAAACTCGGGTTGTAGTCTAATTGTTAAATAAAGTGAGAAAACAGTATGAAGCTCACGTTGAAATTGCTATACAGCACGCGTACTCACTGAAAAGAAGCACCTGTGTATAGTATCTACATATACTATAATGACGTTGCAAGGGATTTAGCTCAATTTATTTTCCCAGTAGAGCTTTTATTTGAATTCGAATTCTAAGTTTTAAATAAATACTATGCATAGGAATCTGTTTTAAATTTTAGGCTAAAACAGGTTCTTATACAAAGGGGGTATAAAATGGAAATTTTAGCCTAACAGGTTCTTAAATTTTAGGTTCTTATATTTAACTAGCCTGCGTAGCTGGCGGTATTTTTGGGTTTTAAAGCGTGTACAAGCAAGCGGCGCAGCCGCGAGTGGCTTGGGGAGGAGGAGTTGAAATTTCAACTCCTCCTCCCCAAGCCACTCGTGGCTTCGCCGCTTGCTTGATACCGCCAGCTACACAGGCTAATATTTAACAATTATTCCATGAGCGCGCGTTGGATATGAGAAGGCAGATAGCCAACGAGGCGCCTAGCGCCGAGATGGCTATAACTATCACTTATCCAACAAGCGCGAGTGGAATAATTGTTTTATTAAAAAAGCCCAAAGAATTGCAATATTTGAGCTCCCTAGCTGTTCTTGTTAATGCGTATCGGCTACAATATTTGTGGTCAATGGTATATGAGCTCATATACCATTGCCTATTAACCACTAAAAACTCAGGAATTGCAATATACCATTGGTAGTTTTTAATAAGAGGGCTTAGTATAATTTCCAGAGGTGTATTAAATTCTGATTGGTCGAGAAGCTCAGACTATGGGCCAATCACCGCGCTAGGCGGTGAAATTGACTCAGGTGGCCAGCCAGCCACGTTGCCACCAGGAGTGAACATGCGGCATTTGCTGAATGAAAATTTCTCTCATTTAAAAGAAATCACTCCAAGTGATATTTAAAAATTGAATTTTGCAAATTAACTACCAATTTTGGACCGAAAATATGTCAAGAGATAAGAGATGATAACGTGGCCTCAGTCAGGACTGTAGTCTCATGGAGCGAGAGGACACGCAGGCCCGAACGACATCATTTGATGTAGAGACTGGTCGGAGACTGTAGTGTGTGTTTTAGAAAAAAGCCCAGGCAGGAAGGACCCCGACCGCTCGGGGTTCAACAATAACACGCCCGGGAATAATTGTTAATAATGATTTACTTATTAACTAATTTAAGAACCGGTAAATATTAGATTTAAAAACCGGTATCAAGGTAGATAAGGGTAAGAGAAACGACAGTGGCTTTTATCTATGTCATTTGAGTTTTTGGCTACTTTTCCGCTTGTAAACGGGAGGTGACCATTAGCACTTGAAAGGCTCAGTTGCACTTAACAGCTGCAATCAATCGATATAAAGAAGGATTTGCAAAAACATTCAGCCAAAGATGAAAATGAATATTGAATTTTATACCTTTGTCTGAGTCATCATAAACCAGTATCATCCTTTTCACGACGTCTGATTTCAAGTGCGCCATGTGGTACCGCTCAAGAACTCTCCGGTTATGGTCAGTGGTCATGGCAGATTCGTGATCTAAATCGCAATCTTCTTCGCTTTCGCACTTCTTTTTGATCATATCTTTACAAATGTGTATCTTTGAACAATTCTGACCTTTTGTGCAACTTCCTTCGTTATAGTCTAAACAGACTTGGGGTAAAGATAGCTGTATAACCTTACGAAGATCTTCTGCTGTAAGGCCATTCAACATAATGAGTTTGGAAAGGAACTTTCGGTCCTCGTCGTACTGAAAACTGTGATTCATTTGACATCTGTCCCCAAACCGGCAGAAACCAGCGATGTAATCCCAGCACACGTGCAAGTATTGGCAATCCTCTCTTGTGCAAGCCTGGGTGGAACATAGCTGTGCCCGAGGACAAAACACGCTGACCTCCATGACTTTTCCATCTTTTCTTTCGCTGAGAAGGAAGCTTTCTTTACTTGCTTTAAACCACTCTGCAATGTCCTTACATCCGCTAGGAAACAGATCCTGTCTATTTGAAATGGCAGCAAAGGACACGGTCCCATTAAATTCCTTTAAAATGCAGTCAAAGACAGCCTTTTTGGAGGGAGTACATTTCTGTGGGTCTGGAGGAGAGCTGCATGAACTTGAAGCGGGAAGCTTTCGCTGGCACTCCACTTTAACAGGGTCTTGCGAAGCGGTGAAACGGTCAGATTCTTTGAGGTCAGTGGATTTCTTCTCATCACTATCCATCACCCCTTCCTTCACAGAATCGTTACGGTCATCATTTGTGGGTAGAGAACTGAGAATGGCGGGAGCTGGTGTTTCCTTCTCATTAGTGCTTGAAACTTCAGTGGCTAAGTGATCGTTCTTTGTTTCGCATGAATCCACTAGACATTTCTTCTTCTGCAAAACGTTCTGCTCTTCCAGAACTAAAACACTTGGTTTGGATGCTGCACCAAGATTACTTGAGCTTTCTGTCGGGTTTGCACTAGTAATCCTTGAATTAGACACAGTAGAGGTTGAATAACTACTTTGTACAGCAATTCCGCTCGGTGTGGATGCTGCAGCAGCACTGAGATAATCTGACTTTCTCACAGCAGGTCGCACTGGATTATACGCTGTCACAGCATGTAAGCTACTGGGCGATAAGTCCAGCAGTGATCTCAGTGGTAAGACCGGTGCTGAGGGCAGGTTGCACGCGTTATAAGAAGCTGAAGTCGTATGATATTCAAATGAATAATACTTGATGATGTACTCTGGGTAGAAGTGATTCACATCAAAGACGACAAAGATGGTTGGATTTGAGTTGTTATCCACGCATGAGTCATGCAGATCGCTTTCAGGATTTAAAGGCTGCTTTGGTGGTGGTCTTCGATAACTGGGGTGACCCACAGTATAGGAACCAACAAGAACTTTGGCCAGGAACGTAAACTGTGACAAATGGTCATCTCTTGTTGCGTGACGGTGGCTGTAAGAGGCGTTCGGTGCGAAGGTGGCTCCTTCGCCAAACATCACATTCTTTCTGTCTAAACCCGGGTCAAAGTTGTTTTTACAGATGGCCGCCACGCGTCCTGGACTGGTTCCGTGAAACAATTTCTTCTCATTTATCTGCTTCTGATTAAGCGGAGCAGCTGCCATCATAGTTTCTTTATTCCTTGAAAAAGAAAAAAAAGTTATAACAATTCCCATGTTTACGTCAAAAGTCGTTTTTAATACGTACTCAGTGTTTTGAAAATGATGACATACTTAAAACCCCGAAAATACCATGTACGTCTATTTGACAGTTTTCTAATCGTGCATGTTAAGCTCTTGTTTACCGACTTTTTTTCACGAAAAATTATTACGTTACCTGCAGTACTTTGCCCACAACAACGGGTTCTGAACACGCTCGATACTTTCGATCACCGCCTCATGATTCATCGTTTTTCTGAACAACTGCTCCACGTCTTTAATTTCAGGTGAAGATTTGTCTAATGTAACGCGTGTATACTGCGCGTTGGGTGACAATGGGGACCAGTGGCTTGGAATGCAAGATGTCGGAGTGCTTTCCATTGTCTCTCTCTTAACTAAACAACCAAGTATCCTTTCAAGAAAGAAATTAAGATACTATTTAGGTCAAGACCTCAAAGTATTTTCCGTGTTTTTTTGTTGTCATTTTTTCCAATGTACAAAAGTACTTTCATTTTGAAGGAAACCTCAAAATAATAGTTGCGTAAGGAAGAAAAACGCCAAAGAAGTAAAAATTAACCCAAAATAAAGATGGACGATTAAGAGGTATCACGAGCAAGAAGCTTGAAACTAATAATAATAATGGTAACAATAAAATAATTTATTTGTATAACGCTGCTTCAATCGCTATCCAATAGCGCTTTACAAATTATTTGCGATTATTTACAATTGCTTACAATATTAAAAGTAACTACTATCTATATAAGAAAAAAAGCTTGGTCAATCGCAGTTTCAGGATGCGCCGTCCGTGAATTATTGCTGTTGAACTAGACGCTGCCTCCTTTTTCTTGGTGAGCACTCGTTCTGCCCATTATATTACGCAATGCATCGATCACACGGCGTTGCTTAGTCTATGTTTACATGGGACCGGTTCCAAACAGATCAAAATGAAAACCCGGACTGGATGGGCCTTCCATTTACACGGGAACGTTCTGGAAGAGGTCCGGAATGAATCCAAACGGATCCCTAACGGGATGCTGCTGTTTTGCAGGGCAAGTTTTGGATCCTTACCGAACCGATTCCAGAAACAACCATAAAGTACCAGGTGTTTACATAGAACCGTTTGGAACCAGTCCGCATCGGTTAACTGGTCGCGATTTTAGTGCGTTTTCTCGCCGCGATGTCGCACGGGAAAGCCCGTTATCAGAAGGGACACCACGGGGAAGTTTGGTCGCGCGCTAAAAAGATGCCAAAAGCTGATGTGGACATATAATGAGGGGTAATCCGAAACGGTTCTATGTAAACACCTGGTACTTGGTACTGAACAGACAAACTCACGAGAATATAAACTATAAGCGGTACCTTTTAAAGCAACAAGCAAGGATCAGCAAACAGTCGACCTCATCGCCTGATGAAGACTAGCAGTATTGCAGTCGAAAAGTCACGATCTACACCTCAAAGCGATTCCGTCGTGAGACAAACGAATAAACGTTTATCTTTACTGATATCCCCGTGTTTTTTAATTTGCAGACAAATTGCGGCGAGAAATTTCACTAAAATCGCCTCTAGTTTACAAGGGCGAAAAAGTGCACATAAATCGCCTGCGTAAACGGGTCTTAAAATTAAACGTAAGCGTGAACTGAACAGGCGCTCTCATTTCTTTACGCTTTGATGCCCGGGGGGGGGGGTACTCCCATATAAGGGCTATACGGGTATGTGCCGCTCAACAGGGTATGCTTTTTGCCCCTCAGACTCTGGAACAGGGTATAAAAATCACGCTTTTGACTCTGGAACAGGGTCGTTTTTTCGCCAGAATCATGATAAACACGATCAAGTTTGGCTATGAAACTCCGCTTTTCTCATCGCTTTATCTCAGAGCCACAGAAGAATTCAAGTGAGCCAGAGTGAGCGCTTTGTGATGTATACGCTAGTGTTTTTATATCTATCTTCATATATTTCCATTGTGGATATTGTCTGGAACAGGGTACCTATTTTGCAATGTTTGTCTGGAACAGGGTCGCAAATTCAGCTCTGGAACAGGTCCAGAGTCTCAGATACTCAGCGGCACACCCCCGTAGTAAATTTTAGGAGTACCCCCCCCCCCCCGGGCTTTGATGCAACTGAATCGAGAATGAAATTGTATTATGCATACCACTTAACGTCGTCCAGTTCTTCGTTGGATATAGGTTTTTCAGGTCTTCTTTTCACCTGTCTCTTGGCTTTAGTTTTCAAGTTCATGGCGTACATCACTCTTGTTGAACAAAAAACCAAGTTGTACATGTTCTCTGGGGTAGCAAACGTGAATGTGGCTCTTGGTTTCCTCTTGTCACACGAGTCTAGAAAGGCTTGCTCTATCAGCTTTTGCAGGTCTCTTTTCTATAGAGAAAAATTCTAGTGTTACTTATTGTTAAACTTATGACCACGAAGGCTTCATATTCCTTTTACTAGATTTTTTTTTTTCTTTAAGAAAATGTTCTATAGTGTTTTACAAAGGTACTTTGTCATATTATGAGTTACTTATGTCAGAGATACATGAGATTCCGGTGAATTGGCTTATTTTTCAGAGGGCTTAATTTTCGAGATGTGGGGTTATCATCGGAATTTCTAAATACAAACTTACCAATAAGTCTTTGTCATACAAATGCCAGACGTTGACATCATCTTTCCAATGCCATTTCCAGTTAGTGAATACGAGGTCAGATGGGCGAGTGGCATACATGTAAGACAAGGTGGACAGGCGCCTTAATTCGCCCACCAAGACAATGCCGCCACCCTTTGGCTTTTGAAATGTCATAATCTTCATGTTGTTCAGGTCAATCTTAACCTCATATTGCTGGTCACTAGGAAGAATTCCCTTCCTGAAAAGTCACAACAAAGGAACGACATCATTTCACACACCTAAGAATGTGTCAACGAATTTTGTAATTGTATTTTTATTTTTTTTTTTATTATGGTTGTTGTTTCGGAGACATCATGATGGTTTGTGAGTCAAAGTACATGAAATGACTTAAAGCTGTTCGCTGGCTAAAAACCTATTTGAGAGTATCAACTTGCCTTTCAAGACGAGGAACGTCAAGGGGCTGGGCTAGTTTAAAATTCACTTGGTCCTCCACATTCACATCACAGTACAACTTCTCTAGTGTCAAGTTGTCCTTCTCACTGAAGCTTTTCCATTCATCAAAAAAGGTAACTTTGTATTGCCAGTGGTAAGGCAAACGACAGTGATGGTTTTCGCATCTTAAGCCTCTGTAACATTTGCCAGTAAGGAATTGTGAGCAGATGCATGCTTCTGGCTTGTCCTGGTGAATGTGGCCTGTTGAAGGGAGCAAGGACATTGAAGATGATAGTTGTTTTTTTGCTTTTCTCACTAAATCCTCAATTAAACCAAAAATTAAAATGAACTTTTATTACAAAGGTGTCGTTGGCCAGAGCAACGTAACCTGACAACACACACAAAATATAAAGCCCACTGTCCAACAGATAGATAGCACTTCATACTTTTTGAGATTTAAAAAGGGAAATCTGGTAAGCTTCTTGGCACGGGTTCCTTGATAAACTAGACTTGGTGTCGTAGGGGCAATAATAAAAGGAGCAAATGTGCAACAGCAGAAAATTAAAATGATAACGATTCAGATAAAAATTAGCGCATGCAATTATTTCGAGGCATAAACAAACTTGGAAATTGCACTTCCAAGAAAACAATAAACGAAGTACAAAATGTATGAGCCATATTTCCTCAATTAATAGTCAGGTCAATTACTATGTTTTCACTCCGAGATATAGGGTGATTATTCAAGTTGTTTAGTAGTCTATAAGTTATGAAAAAGTTGCAACAAGTAAACTGAACATGGGCTTTCTAAGTGTTCTCAATTTGGTTTCTTCATTTTTTTTTCAATATCAATATCCTTCTCTTCAGTCATCAATCCGAGTCTTACTGAGACCCTGTCCACATTAACCCGGGTAAATTTGACAACGGAGAAATTTGAAAACGCCGTATAAATAGAGGATATTACATGGTTGCTTGGAGATATGTATTTTTTCTCTTGTTCTCGTTCCCCTTTTGCGCAAATTTTTTATTTTTTTTTTATAATTTTTTTTTTTCTAATTTTTTTTGCAAAAAACCGTCCCCTTTATAAAATGTTTACGTCCACATTTACCCGGGTAAATTTGAAAACGATACGCTTTATCGCCAATCTCGTCCCCAGAGGCCGGCGATCCTTCTGGTCTGTCAAGGGGAACGCAGGTTCTGGGAACGTGATTGCTTCATCGCACACAGAGTTACAACGCATGCACAGAGCTTTTGTTAAGCTAATCAAACCTGGCCTATCCGGGCAAAAAAAGATGTGTTTTTAAATTTACCCGAGTAGTTGAGGGTTTACTCACTTAATCGCTATGACAACTATATCTAGGCAGGGGGTAAAACGCGAGGGGGAGGTTGAAGGGGAGCAATTACTTGGGGAAGGCCATTATTTTAAGTACAGTCACCAAAGGGGATGTTTATTCTAGCGGGGAAGGGGGCATTTAATTGAGGGACTGCTATTATCCAAGGAAAAAGATATGTTAATACATCAAATTGGACGCATTGAAAATGGACGCAAAATCTCATTTCAGTTCGCAGTGTCAGTACTGCAAACTCCATACTCATGATCAGCTCTTCAGCAGAGGTTTAAGAAAAAACGTGTGCTACTCACATTTTGTATTGTCGCTGCCTGAAACACTGAGCTTGTCATCAAGAACCATCTTAATTAGGTCATGTTTGCCAATGTTGTTCAACATGAGACGTTTCATAACTGCCCGGGTTTGGTCAGTGTCCATGGCTGTTTCATGATCTAAGCCACACTCATATTCACCACTGCAACATTTCCTTAGATAACCACAGCACATATGAATCTTGGTACAGTTATTACCTCGCTTGCAGACGCCGTTGTTGTACTCAACACAAATCTGAGGTGTTGACGAAAGCACGAGCCTTTTGAGTTGAAGGTCTGTAAACTGATCAAGTTTGATCCTCGACAGCAAAGCTTTGTCTCTCTGGTCGTGGAATTGGTGATTCAGTGGACATGTTACACCACTGTTACAGGAATCAGTGATATAATCTCTGCAAACGTGCAGATTTGCACAGTCCTGTTTATCACACTTTCCATTATTGCTGTAATCCAGACAAAGACGTGCTTGTGCAGAGAAAGCGTGGACATGTGTAACCTTTCCCTGGCTGTCTTCTGTAATCAAAAAGCTGTCTTTTGTTTGGCGAAACCACATTTCAGCGCCATTCAATCCAAGGGGAAATAAATCTGTTCGTTTAACAATTTCTGAAAGAGAGGCCGTGGAGCAATATTCTTTACACAAACATTCGAACACTTCCGCCTCTCATTGGTAAACAACTGGCCATATTAGCTGAGATAGTCAGACTCGAAAATGTTTCATTTTCAGTTTTCACATTGTAAGTTCGGGGATCAGAAGGTTTTGTTTGGTCCTGCGAAGACTGTAAAGAAATGGGCGAATCCTAAACAGCTGGCATTCTCAGTAAAAGTGAAGCTTCTCTCTAAACTTGCATGATTTGCAAACTACCTTCCGCTCTGCTTAAACCAGTGACGCATGCGAGTCAGCAAGCTAGCCATGCGAAGCACAGGGAGGCTAAATGCATGCAAAAACCAATCTAGACTATAAATAGTCCCCTTTATACTTAGTCTGTCGAGCGTGAAGCGAAAACAGAAGCGTGAGAGAAAAATGAATGAATAGCTTTAATCAAAAAATAAAATAATTAAAGAACGTTCTGCGATATACGTGTCATTTACAATAACGTTCAGAACACGTTTTGATTATTGTATAGGTTCCCCACAAAATAAGATCTTAAAAGACTGCTCTTGGTCTGTACATGTGACCAATCTTGACCTCAGAGAGCTCTGAGAACCCCGCGTCCCCATCGCTGTCGCCTGGCTCCTCGGTCAGCAGTTGTTCGCCGGGAGAAACGAAAAAAAAAAAACGTCCTTGTCCCCAGGGCGTTTTTCCCTTTAAACGGGGAAGGGTGAGCGGGAAGGGAAAAGCGCGCTAGAGACGAGGTTGACTAAAGAATAATGCATCAATAAAGTCCATGCATATAATCGATACAATTTCAGAGGTGGCCAGGTGTCTAGCCTGCGTCGCAGCCGGACGTGTCACAAAACCTCGGTATATATCGGTATGGACTATACTAGCGTTTAGTTCGTCTGCAACGCAGGCTACCAAGTGTCGCGAGTTCAAATCTTTACAGATCTTTACAAATATTAACAGATCTATACAGGGGTTATTCTCAAATGATTTGGGCCCCGAATAACCTCTTACCAGATGGGATTGAAGTGCACGACTCAACGGAATTACTCTCAGCAGACTTCAATGGTCAAGTAATTTTCCCCCAGAATTCCCATTTTTACGACTGAATTTTTAATTCAGGAGTATAGTGGGTAGCCTGATGGCACTCGCACAGGTGGTTGGTTGGTTGGTCCATCAGCTGTAAACATTTTTTGTAACTCCGCTGACCAGCAGATATACTTGTAGAAAGAGTATAGAAGGCGGCCGTATAAAAGCGGCCGTATAAAGGCGGTCTTTTAAATTGAAAGCGGTTTTGCAAGGAAAACAAAAAGCAAAGAAACAAAATATGGCTGACAATAACGTGTAGAATTAAGTAATCGACCGCCAAAAAAGTGAACATTGAGAGCATTAATCAGTATTTACCGATCGATGACTTTTGTGTCTATCTTTCGAGCTAGCGTCGTACATGAAGGAGCATTCGAAAACTAAGTCGGGTTTCACATAAGCTTCATTAACGATGGTCGATGGATCTATCTAGAAACCAGAGCGTTGGCTAAAATCGAGTGCTTGGCTGCTTCTGCTTGTTCGCAAGAAAAGGAAAATTTTTTCAGATGTAACAGCACAATTTCATCTGTACCTGAATCAGCCTTTTCGGACACTTCTTATGTCCGAAATTAAAATTGTCCGAAATTGCCCAGAGTTGGGTTCGTACTTTTTGTTTCCTTTCGTATTTGGCGCGCTTGTGTCGCGTGAGCTGAAGGCCTGGGTATTAGTAGTGACGTTGCGAGTGACTGCGTGGCTCCCATTACGAAAATCAAAATGGCGGACGACAGCTCACCGGCATCAAGCGGAAAGAAACGACCTCTTACAGATGATATAAAAGGTTTATCCGTTGATGATGCCGTGGAACAGAAAGAATACCTGGTAAGCTTATTTATCTGTGTTTGTAATTTATTTTTGCCCTGTATGTTTTAGACTTTTCGCTCTTCTTACATCCTATTTTAATGAAGTTTTCCTTTTTGTACATGTAAAATTACGGATGTTGTTTATAAATCAGCTGTTTTGAACATTGTTTATGATGTTGCAGAAAAAGTTACAGCTTGTTCTTGTATATTATCGTCAACATAACACAATTATTTGTATTGTTCAGTCACTAAATAAGTGTTGTTTTTTCTTTGATTTAGGAAATATATAAAGATGTTCTGAAATGTGTAAAGTCTCTGTTTGATAGCCGGTAAGTTTGCGACTTTGTGCATAAAATTGCACTGTAAACATAACGCTGATCGAATTTAATATATCTCTACACGTATAAAGTTGTGTTTGCAGAATTATTTAACGATGTTCCTTCATTAAATAGAGACACTTTGGCAGTGTTTTACAAAACGATAATTTTTTATTCAAAAGTTGCAACCTAATTTGAGTGTGCTCAAACAGTGCAAATAGTTAGTTTTTGAATTCTTTTCAAACAGAGAAAAAGAAAATACAGAGGCAAGCTTTCCTGAAGATTCTGCGGAACCACAATCGTATGTCATCTTATTTTGTTATTTTTTATTATATAATTTTTTAATGAATTAGTTTTGAAAATAAGTACATTTTATACAATGTAGTAATAGCTTTGCACATGGCTTGTTCTGTCCTTGATGCAGCTGGTGAACATGTACTCAATTCCCTGAAAAAGAGTGAGGAATTCATTATTCTTAATCCTTTTCTTGAAAGAAGTGGGCAGTTACACATGCAGCATATGAGCTCAACCCAGCTTGTTGATTTGTAATAATAGTATTGTTCTATACCATGCCAACATTTTCTGAGTGAAGATAAAATACACAAGACTTTTATCCTGAGATTTTAATGACTTCTGAAGATGACCTGATGATTTCTGACCACATCCGAAGATGTTCTGAATATTCGTGTAGCTTGAAGTCAGCGGTAAAACAACCTTGTCCCCAGCTCTTTTCCCTTTTAAGTTAAAACTGGATAATTCACAACAATTCAGCATGATTATTTTACATGGAATAGTATTTTTTTCATTACAATTTTGGATCAAGTTTACTTTTTTTTACAAAAAGAAAATGGTTTAAGTAAGGCTTATGACCTCTTAATTGTGAGCCTGTAGGTACATTCTATTTTAGACCAAGGGTCTCATGAAAGGGTAAGATTCCATTTAGCCGGGGCTAAGTGGGCCATGGACCCCCCTTTTCCTTGGATTTGTTTAAAAAATTAAAACCAACTGTCTTTCGTGAGTTTGTTGTGGGTAAGGAGAAAGGTTGGTGCCTCGCCAAAATGTTTGCGGTCCCCCCTTTCTGAATTTTCTAAATCTGCCCCTAGATCAAATCTTAAATTCTTTAATCTTATAAGGATGAGACTGTTAGAGTCCCACCTTTGGCAGATAATTATAATATTGCATGTATTGCAATGCAGTTATTCCATGAAGTTTTCAGTAGTTTTTGTGGAGATTGGAACCTAAGGGAAGGTTATTACAGCTAAATAAAAGCATTGCATACATAAAGTTACATGCACCGTAGAATCCCGACTTCTCAAACCGCCAGAGGAAACAAAAAGTGGTTTGAGAAATCGGGAGGTTCGAAGAATCGGGGGTAAAAAAATTATGGAGAAGTAGTATCCAAGGGAAACGAAAATCAGTTTGAGAAATCTATGGTTTGAGAAATTGGGATTCTACTGTATTCTGCCCGGTTCAACATCTCCACTGGCCTGCTGGCAGCCCCAGGGGGGGGGGGGTACTCGGGGTTTCAAGTGACGGGGATGATCGAAGTATTTTTTTGGGTTTGAAATTTTCTATTCCGGGTTTTTTTTGGGTAGGAAAATTTGGCAAGTATTTTTGTTATTTAAGTAGGGATGTTCTTGGGTATTAAAAACAATCTGTAGATTTGTGGTAGTGCCTTGGCTGCGTAGTTCTGTGAAAAAAGTACAAAAAAACATGTTTTGTTGTTGATTTTTGAGGGGTCAATTTTTTATCTAGGGATTTTTTGGGGTTAATTTTTATTGGAAGCCCTAGGGATTTTTTGGAGTCTGGAATTTTTGCCCCCATTCGATCATCCCCGTCACTTAAAATCCCAAGTACCCCCCTGGGCTGGCAGCATCCCTGAGACCACATAAATTAAATAGGTACAGTTGTACATTTATTTTAGGTTATTGAGTGATAGAGGTCAATACAGTGATTGTGTTTGCTCTATCCTGCATCCAAATTTCTTATCACATGTGAACTTTAAAGTTGGAAATTGAATGTGAAATATGTATCAACTGACTATAAAGGCACTGCTTTCATGACTACATGCTATGTGTTTTTAGCTGTTTATTTTCTTGATGTCATCATTTGTCATATCCTGTGCAAATTTGATTTGGCCTTATTTGGATTTACAGTTGACATGGTGATTTATTCTATTAACCATACTTTCCAATTTAACTTCCCCTTTTAATGTTTTTAGCATAAATCAAAGTTTAAACTTTTAATTATCCCAATTTTTAGATACATTTATACACTAAAGTACATAGCACATGCCATTAATATAACTATTTTAGAAATTATAATTATTATTTATATATAATCATCAAGAACTGTGCATTCAGACTTTTAGAACAATAATATTCTAGTAAGCAGCACTAACATTTGAATAAAAGTGGCTAAACAAGTACAATGTAAAACAAAAAACATTTCCTTGTTGAATTAGGTTGAAGAGTGAGATAGCGAACATCTTGTTTATTTATATTTTATTTTTAACATCATCTGGTTGCCACAGAAACAAAACTCTTTTAAAAGTATGTTGTTTTATTCCAGTGATTAGTTATTCCTCTAGGCTATGCCTGCCAACTGGCTTGAGATAATCAGATTTGCTTTAAAAATTAAAACACTACCACCTGGTATCAAATGTTTGGCACATTTTTTTTTTCTTAAACAGTGGCCTGCACTTTACAGTTATCACATGTTATTTAGAAGATGTTTGAACTGTAATACTTTCCAGCACTCCACATGCTCCAGGCTGCATTTTAATGCCTCTAATTTGTACCTAAGTCTTTATTTACAGTATTTTCATTTTTATTGATGGATATTATACAGGAAAACAGAACTGAGCAAAGTATTGTCACAAATCTCCAGTCTGGTGAATCATGAAAAGCCACAAACACAGTAAGTGTTTTATGTCAATGTATCCTTGTGCAGAATGGTTTTTGATTACAATAATATTATCCTGTAGAATCATGTACAATATAGTCTCTCAAACTTAGTCAACAGTGCTATAGGCTGAGTTGGCTAACATCAGACAATAATTTTATTTTTCTGCACTTTGGAAGACTTTAAAAAAATCTTAGCAAACTACGCATATCGCAGGATATCTGTTATATACAGATTGACCTATTATAATGTTCAAGGATTTCTTGACCATTTAAATTATGGACATTGTGTGAATTTGTTGATTGCAGTTATCTGTAGAACCTGACAATCTGGATTGATCAGAGTACCGTCCATGAAAGTTTAAGTAATATGTGTACAATCAGAAACCCATAAGGGTTGAAACGTGTAACTCCCTATGGTTCGCATTGTACAAAGCGTTTGCACATTCGTTTACACTAAGTACCATATTTGGAAAATTACAAAAACATTTAACCAATCAAAATTACTATATTTGGGTTAAATTCACAGCGCGCGCTAGCTCGCGCTTGATGGTGTAATCTTGTTTTTGAACAAGCTTGGTTGAATAAAGTTAAATTTGGTTAAATTCTCCTGTTTCATCTTCTTGAAGTAGTCTGAAGAACTTTGCTTCGATACACTTAATGTATTTCTTTAGTTTCTGTAAGAAATTTATGGCATTTAGGTCGAAATTCAAGCAACTTACCGCAAAACCATAAAATTATGTTGCGTGTGTCATTACGTGTATAAAGCATTCGCGTACAAATTCTTCGTGTTTCCAAATATGGTTCTTAGCAAAATGAATATTCAAACGTTGTGCGCGTGCGTTACATGTTTCAACCCTTATGTGTTTCTGGTACAATGGTATAGATCTATTTGAAATAAGAGGCACAGTCCAGAGATACCAATAAGATAGTACTTACTGTTTTTCTTTCTCTGTAGGTTCACTTGTAATCCAGATCATTTCACGCATACCAGCATCATTGCTAAGACCTTGTCATTATACTTATCCTTGTTGGAAGAATCCTACATCAAAAAATTATCAGCTTGTATCAAGTCAGACTGCTCACACTGGCTATCCAAGCTTTTTGGGTAAGAGAAATGTCTTGATTCATCTTTAAGCTAGTACAGTGTACATGTGGCAAAAAGGACCACACTGCTGTACTTTTGTCCTTATGTAAAGTTTGTAACCACTTATACATGTAAAAGTGCCTCTTTTCTGTGGATGGTGATTTTTTACAAGATGGTGATCTGTAAAGTTCATGACTCAAGTAGTTTTACGGTAATACCAGTACATGTACATCTAACATCAGTTTGTGGTCAAGGAGACAAGCATCCTCCTTGAAGTACATGTACATGTATATTTTATGAGTTTATGGCCACAGATAGCTGAGATATAGCACAAAAGCTCTGCTTTCATCAAGATTAGTTGTTTGCCATAGTACAATCCCTGCCATTTAAGGTATCAGCCACCCTTCAGGACCGTCCGCGCCCGGATCGCTCCAGCGCTTTTGTTTTTAATACAAACCCCTACAAACCACACATTTTCTGAAAGCTTAATAGTTCCAGATTATGAATTATTCCTTTAAAAATGACGAAAACTTAAAATAAACGCAAAATTGAGACGTTTTTGCGAAAGTATATGTCTGTGTAAATCAAGCTCCAGGCCCGCCGAAAATAAGCGGAAGAAAACGATAAACATCGCGTTTGCCTCTTAACACCTTTCTCTAAAAAACCGTGTCTCAGATTTTTGACAAGTGCGTTTGTTCTTTTGTAATGCGCAGATGAAGTTAGGGGAGACGAATCATCGCCACTTCCTGTGGAAAAATATAAATTATTCGAAAACGAGAAAAGAAAACAAAAATCGCAGACACGGTTTTGGAGAAAAACTATCTGGCAATAAGCTGGCCAAATTTCAGCCAAATCGGTTCAGGGGCTGCCGACTTGGAGTTAAAAACGTACGTTCAACTTGTCGAAATTTTCTTTCCGAGAAAAAAGCGAAATATATTTTTTGCGGAGTCTTACCCATAATGGGATTATAACGCCTGGAACGTCAAGGTTGATGCTTACCAGGAAGGGTCATCCTTCTCTAACAATAGATGCTTGACAGGTTACATTCAACAGGCAAAACATTTACGCGGAACGTGGCGATATATTTTTATCTTCTGACCAGATACAAATCGAGGTTTATACAGTTTATAGAAAATTCAAAATTTTCGCTCCACATACGGAGCCGCATTTATGTTATATAATTTGACATGCTTCGAGTTTGGTTGTGTGCTGATTCATCGAAAGTGCGACAAAGCCGCTAACAAACGGCGATTGCTGCTGAAAGTGAAGGTGAAGCCTCGAAATAACGTTCGGTCAACACAAAAGAAAACAGGCTTGCCGAAATGAGACTAGTAGTTCTAGCTGGGTAAGAATAAATTTGATTTAAGGCTTACATATTTTCAGACAACAAATATCGTCGATTGTAAACCCTAAATGTTTCACAAGGCAGGCCGTATCCACCGTCACTGTCGTTTTATTTCAATATATACCGGTATGCGTGTCTGTTTCCATTGAACAGTAGCGCGTCTTCTATTCAGTGTGACCACTTTCTTGATCTTCAACCGGTTCTTCAACATGAATTTACAATCGGCTTTCATTTGTTGGCGCGGAAACCGACTGCCCGCATTCGGCGCTTTACCGCTTGTTCTTGCAAATATGTTCTTGCGTGAACAATGGATCTGGGATTTCGTGATGCGTTGACAGGACATCTCGACGGGCAATTAACATAATTAACCTTGCAAAAACTTTATCGCGCAATAACTTCGCGCAGAAATAAGATTTTTTTGTGAACTTTTTTGTAAAAGAACGCCCTTGAAGAGCTTTATCTGAACATCACAAAATCTCAAATTTAGAAAAACTGCACCTTTTAACGGTGGCTGATACCTTAACACACTGGTTTTAAAGATCAAGTTTGGGAAGCCAGTGTTTTGCCAGCAAGGGGACTGCATGTCCTCCTTTATTTTTATTTTTTTATTTTTCTTGTCTTTCAAATCAGTGAGGCCACCAAAGGTGTCAATTTATTTATAAATAAACTAAAAGAACTCTTCTTTCACAAAAGTTCAACAAGATATGAATCCATAAGTGTGATGTTTTGATTTGTAGGTATGAAAATGCTTTGTCTTGCTTCCATGAACATCAATGGGATGGGCTGGTACGAGGTGAGAATTTAGCTATTAAGCTATTGTACCTTTATTTTTTATTATTGTTATTATTTTTTTTAATTGCAAACACACAGAAGCACATCACTTACAAAAATACAAAAAAAGTATGCCCACTACTCACTACTTACTATTTACAACACTTACACTACTTACAATGCGATGCTTACTACTTACAGTGAAATATATATTTTTTTAAAGAGACAAAAATACTATAACACTATACACGGCATAAGAGCTAATTGACAGAACTTACACTGCACTTACAAAAAAATACTGAAATTGGCACTAAACTAATACAGCTAAGTACTCACTATAACAACAGATCTAATGTAACTAAAATGATAAAGGATAAATATAACAGACAAAAGAAAATGCACCTTAACCTGGCTCTTTTACTTAATCAGTGGTACATGTACGAAAGCTACCGCATCGCTTATGCAGAGAGTGGTCCACTTTGCTTCATACTTTTTATAGCTAGAGTTTTTAATAGTGATTTGTCTTTCACATTTGACTTTGCTTTCCAGTAAGGCAAGGTCAAGAGAAGCCCAATGTATTGACTGTCTAGACCTTTGCTGAAATTATGCCTAATTATGCTGTAGTTAAAATTAATTTCATGTCAGAATGATTTTAAACTTCATGTAGTTTGATTTGTCTTTTCCTAGTTAAAATTATGTACAACGTACAATTTTTATATAATTTATAACTAATGAGATATTTAAATCTTATCAAATAATTAATTATTTTTAAATGGTAAATAAAGTAAATTTTATTTAGTTTGCAGGCTGGCCTTGAGAGTGAAATACCCCAAGTATGGGACAGAAGGATTTACAGCTCTCTATACCAGGTATAATTATTGCTTTTAACAGACCTAAAATAGATTTAATCACCCCACAGTGGAAGCTCTCGTAAGAGGACACCCTCGGGACGCAAAAAAAGTGTCCGTAACTGGAGCTGGCCGCTTACGAGAATGGTATTCGTAATCGGCCACTAGAGGTGTAGGGGATAGATGGCCGCTTACGGGAGCTTGCCCAGCTAACAATAACCGGACAGCCAAAACAAACACTGAAATATAGTAAGTACTGTAATTACTGTAAAATCATTGTGACGAACGGCGGTGTAAAGTTTATTGATAAAAGCAAGATACAGAGGTTGTTAAAAGGATTTTCAATGGGATGTCCGCTTACGGGAGCTTAAAAACAAAGAAAAAGTCTAAGTCGTAATCTCCAAAAGGGAATGTCCGCTTACGAGAATGTAAAAATACAGAGTTTGTGTGGGAGCGTAAAACGGCATTTCAAACAAGGCGGCTGTAAGTAGAGCTGTTCGCTTACGAGAGTGTCAGTTAAGAGAGCTTCGACTGTAATAATATTTATAATAGAAACACGGAATGAAATATAGGCTTAGAAGGTGGTGCAGTTTAACTCAGAAGCGCCAATTTAACATGTAAACTGGTAATGCACTGATGCCTTCTGAGTGCTATTTCCTTTAAAGCAGGGATTCTCTGTTCATGTTTATTGTTTGTAATCTTCATTTACAGGCCGCCAGTTATCTATGTCAGCTCATCCGCTTGTAATGCACTGGGACATTATTTGTGTACACAGGTAAAGATTGCAGACTTGTGTATTAATTACTAGGGGAGCAGAGGTGCTGTAGTGTTTACAGTGCTTGCCCTTTACAAGTGTGGCCTGGGGACTTCATACACTGCTAATAATTCTGTGTTACTTAACAATACCCGATTCCCTCTATAGCGCGTGCCTGCAGGGAATCACGGTAGTTGTATTCATCAAATTTTGGGCGAGACTTAGCAACATGCATCGTTGCTAAGTCTCGCACGTGAATTCATGAATAAAACTATCGTGATTCCCTGCAGGCGCGCGCTATAGAGGAAATCAGCTATTACCTATGCTGATAATTAGTGATATACTGTACATAACATGTACACTCTGAAATATCTGTAAGTTTTGCTTGGTACTTATTTCCACACATTCAGTTTTACTCAACTTTATATCATAAAGTACTTGGGTACTGAGTGATGATTAGAATTTGCTTACCGTATTAACTTGAATAAGCGCCGTGGCGCTTATTAAAATTTTTCGCACCTCAAGTGTGGCGCTTATTTGAGGGCAGTGCTTTTTTAAAATTTGGCAGCCAAAAAGAATCTTACATTTTACAGTAAGTATCAGTATTCTTCTCTTGCTGAAGAGAGAAGTGGCGCTAGGTGTCCTGACAAAGTTCGCAGCCTTCACAACATTAATTGACAGAACTACGTATTGCAAGCATGTTGGATAGAAAAACTAATGGGCGAGTGGTAAAACAATCACTTTGAATTGCAAAATATCGCTTTTGCCGGAAAGAAATGTCCAAGTTTGTTTTAGAGTTGCTTTGTAGGACTTGTAGCGCTGTTTTAGGTAAACGGAATTCATTGAATAAGCGCCACATCTTCGGGACTGTGGTGCTTATTCGGGGGCAGCACTTATTAACTTTTTTGGTCAAAATGCGGCGCTTATTCGAGTAAATACGGTATCCTTACTTCCTAAATGCTTCTCCACTTAATCCTTACCAACAGTGCTTGTAAGTTATAAGCAGATTCATATTTTTGATAATATTTTTCTTTTTTAAGCTTGGTTTACCACAATCCAGTGTTTGTAAAGGTAAGGCACATTTTTCATTCCAAACAGTGTAGTCTTTTTAAAAAATATTTTATCTTAACAGTACCTCTATTTGACTTGTCTCCTTGTAAGGCTAATAGAAACTTTTGTTGGCTGACGTGAGGCAGAATTGTTGTTTAAATTATGTTAATTCATTGGCTTAACCAATTTTGTTTTCATTCTCAGTGCCATGTAACACAGTATTTGGTTCCCAACATACAATGGTGAGTTAATCAGTTTCAAATTATACTGTCCTCAATTAATAAACATTTAACAGAGTGTTGAATGTTTGCCATTATATTTAAGGAGTATTCTTTTATTACCATTTGATTAATTTGGTTGGCAGTCCCAAGGTAATTTTGCCCTCAGCTTTGAGTTTGCATTCCTCTGACTGGAATTGTCCCATCATGCGAGATCAAACAATACAACGGACTACAAGTAGTAGATAAAATATGAGCGGGAGATCTGTATGGGCGGTTACAATGGCAAGCCGATAGGCGAGCCATTGTAAACGCCCATACAGATCGGACGCGAATATTTTATTCTACTTGTGAAATGAAAACAATAAATTGAATGCAAGGTATTGTTATGCGAATCAGTAGAGATCTGTATCAAAAGTTAATGAATACGAATAAGCTGAGCAGGAGTCTGTATCAAAAGTTAATTCTATTGTTTGATTTGTATTGGGGTTTACAGTTGTGTACATGTGATCTGAATAGAGTGCTGGGATTGGTTTGCACCTTCATGAATAATTAATGAATATTACAATTGAAAATATTGGTTTCCTACTCTGGATAGGGTTGTTCCAGAAAAAATCCACACACCCCCGACGGATGGGATTCTGGAAATTCTTGCGGGAGGGGGGATAAAAGGCTCTGGAAATCCAGGCGGGAGGGGGGTTGAACTTCAAAAAGTCTTCTGCAGGGGTCATTTCAACCGATAATTCAAGCGCTTCGAACGTTTAGTTCGGTGACACTTCAGCGCCTTCAGATCCTGAAAAAGTAGATTATATTTTTGTTCATACATTTCTCACCTGACATAAATGATAATCTAAGTTCCTTAACAGGTCTTTTTATCTTTTCTTTAGCCAATGTAGACACACCTTGTAATTTGTGAGTAATGAATTACAGGGAATGTTCAGTGCTAATAAAGCTTTGAAATTTTCAACCGACAGGACATTGCTGCATTTGAGAGGCTTTTCAATGACGATGTATCCTGCGGCAAGACACCACTCCTTCTCATTGCATATGCTGGTATGTCGCTCTGCCTCAGTCTGTCTCTTGATTTACCTATTAAAGCTGTTTTGTAATGGACCCTGAAGCTCAGTTATGAAAGCAATAATCATCATCATCATCATTTAACCATTTTCCTGGTGGAGAATTGGGCTAACGTTAAATTGAGAGATCCCAAACAACGTGAATCAAACACTAAATGTTGTTTTACTTGTATTTTTTACAGGAACCCCAGTAGCTGGACATACTGATAACCTTAGTCGATTAAGAGAGCTTTGTACTCAGAATGGCCTCTGGCTTCATCTGGAAGGGTAATTCGATGCTGACTTCTTAACAGATGTACATGAAATAAACAAAAATCACTGCAGCATTGCCTGGTTAAAAATCTTACAAGCAAGTTGTCCTTAAAATGTTTCTTGTAAGAATGGTGCATCCTGAAAAATTTAGCATAAATCTTGTTGTTTTTTTTGGAATGAATCCAATCTTTTCCATGGTAAAGCACTGTTTTAGCTTATAATGACAGTATCATTCCTCTTTGGTTTTCCACCTTTTTAGTGGAAAGTTTGAAACTTTCCTTTGGTTAATTAACAGTAATTGCTATTTTAAGTTTTAAAACCTGTACTAAGATAATTTTTTTATTATTTTTTCTCATACTTGATTTAATTATGATTAAGCATCACAACTTACAATGTTGAACATCTTTTCTAGGGACACTCTTGCAACTCTATGTCTTGAAAAAGTTCCTGCTTCTTTGAAGGTACAGTAATACCTTCATATAATTATGGCTAATTTGCCCTCTGGTGAGGAACCAGAAAATTATGTGTGTAAACAGAGGCAGCAAAGCTGAAAGTTGAATGTCTAGAGGTTTCCTGGCAGGAAGGCAACGTTAAAGTGTTCTCAAACTTAAGAAACTGAGTCATTGTGCAGGGTGAAGGTCACCTGGTGGGAAAAGTTCTCTTATATTAAAGGCACAGGGATGCTCATTGACAAAAAATTGAATTAAACTCCAAAAGGAGGCCAATTGATAATTTTTTAGTTGTTTTGAAATCATAATAATTATGATTTATCATTATCTCTTTTAGAGTGCTCCTGCCTGTGACAGCATGAGCCTGAATATAAGCAAATGGTTTGCCTTGCCCAGTGCACCTTACTGTGTATCCTTTGATTTGCTTGTAATTTATGGAATCATTTAATGAGCATTTCTGTTAAGTTCTTGGCTGACAAATTTATTGAACTTTGGTACAGTGTACAATAGTGGCTGTACATTGCATCAGCTGCAGGTAGAAATTGCAAAGTTGGTGGCTGATGCAGTTCTGTTCAATTCTTATCCATTACTGTCAATTTTTGAAGCAAATACAAATAGGTAGCAAACTCAAATGAAGTACATTACAACTTCACGACGATTTGAGAGTGTCATTCAGAAATGGGCGAAGCTGCTGGCATTTTTACCCTGCAGGCTCGGTTTATTCCTTCAGGGAATACCTTCGGTGTTTACGAACATCACGCCGAAGGGTGTTCGGTACCATTCGTTTTGTCAGACTTGAAAAAAGGTGCGATATTTACGGGAAAGACATTTAACCGATTTCAAAGGAGAAGGACAATAGCTTAATTAAGCGACTGCGAACTGGACAGTTGAATAAGTATCCTTTTGTTTACTGCTTTGTTCGTAAATGTGTGAACGAACTTGTCAAAGTAGTTTGAAGATTTTGAGAATTTAAACATTTTGCCCAGTAATGCGAACACTGATTTGTATTATAGAATCAGAGCATTTTGAGACCATTAAAATGAGATGTCGAACGACTTCTGACGACCACTGTAAGCCGAGATTCGATTTTTTCGGTAAGAAGTGGCGGCGGAATTACGCATTGTCTACGTTGTAAACAAAAGGCGCGTGTTTATCCTGTAACTGCCAACCACAAAAGTGAATTATGTAAGGCCTTTTTCTCAATCAAAATGATAGCAAAACAGAGTGAAGATTTGGAATGGCGTTTACCCTACGTTTTTTCAGCTGGATTTGAGTCAACCAGATTAAAGTGGTGTTTAATTTTTCGTGTTTGTTTGAAGTTTGTTCAAAAACATTCCGCGACATTTTGTCGTGCCGACATATGAAATCAACAACTCAGAAATTCGAGTTTTAAGTTTTGCTTTTCATAAATTAAAACAAAGGAGCTGAAGTTATCCGTGAAACAAGTGGGCAATTTTTTTTTTCTCAATTCACAGAAAAAAATCCTCAAAGTGTATAGACAAGAAATTGAGGTTATTTTCGCCCAAGAAACTTTAATTTACACAAACGACAGCAGTCTGCATTGTTTACATTTGCAATTGTGAGTGAGACGATTGTTTGAGTCGAAGGTTGTTCAGCAATGACAACAACGGGTTGTTACAGTATCTGCTAAGCCTACATTGTTTTAAATACTACTTAATATTTATATTTTTTGAATGGTCTCCGTGCCACGCCACATTTTTAACTCTCCGCAAAAGTTGTTCGTTTCTTGTCGCCGGCTTGCAGCATGCTAAACAGACATTTCAGAATCAATCAAGCAGCAAGTTATTCCCAGAGG
The DNA here is from genome assembly GCF_052425735.1 of Oculina patagonica. NCBI lineage: Eukaryota > Metazoa > Cnidaria > Anthozoa > Scleractinia > Oculinidae > Oculina > Oculina patagonica. The sequence goes on from NC_135769.1 coordinate 22,970,011, forward strand.
TTTTATTGAACTTCGCAAAACAAAAGGAAAAAGTCTCACCTACATCAAAGTGTTTGCGCTCTTTCGGCTCTTCGGAAATATGCCACATTCTCGGCAAACTACTCGGCGGGAATATGTGATGAGCTAGAACAATAGACTGAATATATGAATTCTTAATGACTGCAAAACTTGCGGTACACACTCAAATCGAGATGAAGTTGTCATGAGCTTGAAGTAGGCAGCATGTTGTACTATATAGTAGGTGTGTCGAATGGTAAATGCGAGACTTTGCGAGACGGCGAGACTGATAACTTTTCTGCGAGCCCAAGGCCTTCTTAACCTTGAGACTCTGAGAGGGCATCAAGAAAAATTCGAGATAACAAGACCCCTGAAATTGGCTAAAAGTTTAGTTACTGGATGTCAATTGACTATCACCTGTATACATGTACACTGTATACAGTGGCATTTATACATTTAGTCACTTGTAAGTACATTTATATTACATTTTTTATGCTTGTTTCTTCCATCCATATTCAACACTCATCTGTGCTAACATATACAATATTGATGTATTTGAAAATGGCCAATCCCTAAAATTTCCCTTAATTTGAAACTTAGACATTTTACAGGGCTAAAGATCTTGTCTTGGTAGGTTACTTTGTTATTAAATCCACAAAAAAACTTAAACCCCACAAGCTTCATAGTAAACTATTAATTTATGGTCCCGTTTAGAGAGTAAACCTTTATGTTTACATGTAAATGTCACAAAAAAGTTTTTTGCTATGTAGCACTCAAAATAATTATCAGTAAGTGTTCAAATCCAATAGTGTTCTCGGAGTGCTTTAAATGCTGTATAAAACAGACGTTTCAGGAAAACCCTTTCATCAGTGTGAATATGATGTCTACTAAGGAATGCTTGAGCTTACCTTAAGTGTTTTCCATGCACTCTGAGAACACTATTGAACACTTAACCTTTACGATAAGTCTTACTGCAATACAACTGTCTCTTCCATATTTTTGGCCATCTTCCTTGGCTGGCATGCCTTGGTTTAGCCTCTCTATTTAGTCAGGACTGTGACCGTCCTGGCTCTTTGTCAGTAAAAAAGAAAGAAGATATTTCTGTGACTGAAAGGGTTACATGAATGTATGGCTTTGTTTTTTTAGGCAGAGGCATCAGGACTCAGTCAAAGTCATGAACCTGACAGGCTGTCAGTACTTCCTCTTTGGATCAGTATTCAGACTATTGGTGAGTAAGGATTCAGTCAAAACAGCTGTACATGGATGCTCGGATGAAGGAAAAGCGTCACTTGAAACGTCAGCTATTCCAAATTGCTTGGGCAGTTAAAATTACCTTTACTAGTGTTTTATTTGCCTGCAAATGCAGTGCACACACTTTGTAGCTGTAGTTCATTTGACGGACCGCTTAAAAGTATTGCTTATAGGATGATAGTCCATCTGGCAGTATTTTCCCTACCCCCTACCCCCAACTTTTCCCAAACCCATCTCAGGAGACTTATGCAATTACTACACCTTCCATATATGCATTCTCACGGACTGCAAATGATCCTTATACAACAAAATGCAATGTTAAACTATCAGACAAAAAAGAGATGTTAGTCTGTATAAACTGTGATCACAGTTGAATAATAATACCAGATATTGCAATCCACTTTTTACAGGACATTTTATGTTTCCTTTAAAATGCAGGTCTAGATAAAATGCGAGAAATGATTTTACATGCAGCGCAGTTGGTAAGTACATTTTTATCCTCTAATATTAGATTTTATACCATGCCATAGAAAATACAGCCAATCAGAATACAGGAAAGCCATTGTATATTCGACGGTATTCAACCCAACCTTCCCATAGTGCGCTGCGACTGTATTCTCGACGAAATTTAGTAAGCGTATTTTCTATGGCATGGTATAAAATAGTTACACAACACTTTCTCGTGGTATACTACGGAATATCCCACTTGTCACTTGTATCTTCTTGGCATACACACTCGCCTAAAGGCTCGTGTGTATACCGAGAAAATACAAGTGACTCGTGGGCTATTCCATAGTATACCACTCGAAAGCGTTGCATAACTAGTATTTATTCAGCCAGTGGCCATTATTAATTTTGTGATAGTTATCCTAACAAACTATATATTAACCAGTTTTGAGAGCCATACTGGAGATAACTGACCTGAGCTCAGAGTTATGATATTTTTTATAAATTAAATTATTAATAATTCGTATTAATCATAAAACACTAATTCCATAAAAATATGGTCAATAGTGCATTACAATAATTTTTTTATTAGCAGTACAGAATGAAGATTTCAAGAAAAAAATAAATGGCAATATCTTAAGAATAGTTGGCTTGAGAGAAAAGTCTCCTGCCTGTAGATTCACAGTAGAGCAGCTGGGACCATTTTGTCAATAAATGGCTGGCTGTTTCAAGAAGTCATCAGCTGTTTTCAAATTACCTTCAGTTGTAATTTCTAGAAATAACCAGCCATTTTTTATGTTTGTGTCTTGTTTTCTAGTCTCAACAGCTGTGTGTAAGCTTGGATGGCATGCAAGCTGCTGTGAAGAGAATAGTAAGTACTTTGCACATACATAAATGTACAGGTAAAGACTCAATTATAAATGGTCCCTCACGCAGTAGGGTTTCATCCATGTATTCAAAATTGAAACAAGTGCAGCATAATACACAATAACATGGGAAAGTGCCTAATATGTATACAGTAGCATTTCATCCCCAATATGAGAACCACCTTGCCCAAACTGTAACAAATGAAACTACATGTACTGTTTAGTACTTTATGGTTCAGATTTATTTCTGAATGGTTACACAGTAGGATGCCATCCACAGCCTCAAAAGTTAGTAAGAAGCACATTACATGACTGAAAGTCATAAACTGCAGTTTTTTTATTAGGATTTTGACCACCGATAAAAACAGTATCGCGGCATGTGTAAAATTACAATATTTTTTTACGTGTGTTTGATATCACCAATCACATGCTAACAAGTTTGCAATGTTTCAATGGTGAATGAGTCAAAGTTTATCAATACTAAATTGAAACATCTTCAGATCTTCCTCGGAAATCTTCAGTAATCTTCAAAAATTTTTGGAAAAGTTCAGAAAATGTTCGGAAACATTCGTATGACCTTCGGACAACATTTTGAAAATCTTCGGAAATCTTCAGGAAATGGTCGGAAATCTTCGGAAAATCGTCAAAAATCTCGTTATTAGTAGGTTTATAAAATAAACAAAATAATACATGGTTGCTTGGAGATACACTGTGTGAAATTTATCTTCTTGTGTTCAAATCAAAATTGAACACTCGAAGATAAATTTCATATTTCCGCACAACCATGTATTATTCTCTGTATATGTTATTGACAATGAACAATGTATTCACAGGCCCAGCCACACTGTATGTCTCCCATGGTTGTGTTCAAATACAAGGCAACCCCTGTATCTGTTGGTGGATCCAGTATCCTTGGTGGAGGAGAGGAGGATGGTTCAGATCAAGATGACGAGCAAGGTATTATGCAATGTACTTGTTGTGGTCTAAATTTATCTTTGCTTGTCAAATTTTTCAAACCAGTTTAACTTTTAGTTTTCATTATCTCATAGTAATTATCATAATCTCAAGCAGAAGGAAATAAAAACCAGTGAACTGTTTTGAACTTTTTTAAACCAAAGATAAACTTAAACCACAACATACTAAAAATGCTTTCTTAAGGGTGACTTGTGAATTATTTAATGCCTTTATTCTGTTGTGTAATTGTTATAAAACTTCATGTGCTGTTTTTCTTTTTATGTATACAGATGATACAGAACTTTCATCATCATCACACTCATCATCTCCTGATCCTGGCTGTGTTCCTCCTTCTGTAAGAGATTCAATTAACCAGCAGGTAAGGTGGACGAATCACTGCCATTAGTACCATCACCAGCACTTCTTTCACTTGCAACCAGTGCTCTGTAGATTAGAAACAAAATGGAGATTTTTCCAAACTGGGCTTGTTGGGCTGCTTTCAGGAATTCCCCGGCTTATTACAGCTAAAGTTCTCTCTTTTTTAAGGCCCCTCCATCTTAAGTTAATTTGATTTAAAACTACCCCTTTTTCTTTTGTCCTCTAAAATCCAAAATTGCTTCCACAATTCAGACACAATGTCTTAGTTACCCGAGGGCACAAACCTGATCAAAATTGTGATTCTGCTGTTAGTTTGTATTGTAATTATGAGAAATTATGTATTGAGTTTTTTTTTTAAGTTTTTGTATGGTATTTTTTTCAAATAACAGCTTGCCAAACACCTAGCACAACACATACCTTCTGTTAAAATTGGTGTGGTGGATTTACCCAAGGAGGGATGCTGTATACGATTTAACCCAGTCCTTTCATCCAGAAGTAAGTTGATAACAGTATATTTAATCTTTTTTGGAAGAAGTGCCCATCATCATGTTAACATGTGACTTTCAGGGCAATCCTCCATAAAAAATAGAAAATACTAAGTTAAAAATATTAAAAACGAGAGAGTACAAAATGCTAAAAAATACCTAGAAAATACTAAGTGTTAAATGTTAAAAACTAAAAGAGGGAAAATAATTATATGTTGTTGCATGTTGTTCATAGGTTATTACATTAACTATAAATCCAATGCTACTGCATAATAATAAAAAAGCATGTGATTGCAACATTTCTTGACTACTCAGTGTCACCAAGTTATCAGAAAAAATATTTGTTGTTTTAAATTGTTGTTTGAGATGGGCTTTAGAAAATACTTAATAATTTCTTAGCAATTTTTGCAGGGTTGTTTGCCTGTAACTTAATGTGCTTTCTTTTCAGTATGTGGAACCACTAGTGAACATGTAGAAGATTTTGTAATTTATCTTAAAGAGGAAGTGGTAAGTACATGAAATACTGACTGTTACATGCATGGTAAACAGTTTAATATCAGCCATCAGAATCAGAATCAGTTAAGCCAAATGCTTTTAAATTATTGTCAGCCCAATATTTTCAAAGTATAGTGACTAAAGTTTGTTTTTTTTTTAAACCAAAAGTTTTAAGTCCATGACACGTTCTTGTACAACCTCCATCACTTCAAATGAATGTAACAGTGGTTTAGTCAAACGAAAGTGTTACATGCATATCACATATGATGTAGCTTACAGCGCTGTAAAATTAATAGGACAAAATGATTTCAAACTACAGTAGTTTATTTTGTATTTTTCTTTGTTCAATGATTATGAAAGTAAATCTGGAACAAAAAAATACAAACCAAACTAGTTTGAGATCATTTTGGCCTGAAATACTACAACAAATACATGGGATCAAAAGTGACTTATTCATTTTAAAGTAGTTGCCTCTTAAATTCTCTCTATCAGTTTGATCCACCAGTAATATTATTACTAATATCTTTTACCTCTTTATACTACAGGCCAGACTAGATGGTATACTTCTGTCTCAAGAAGAGTTTAGGTTAGCAACAGAAGGCAAGGAACATGTTGTGGTTGTAGAAACCCTGGACACATCAACCATTGGAGCTCTACTGTAAGTACATCTTTGATGCTTGGAAAAGTTTACTCATGAAAAGAAATAATGGACATATAATTACGGTATGTCTAGTTAGGAACACAATGAGAAAGATGCTGATCAGTTATAACAGACTGCTTTGAAGAAATAAAATTCCAAATGCCACCAACAGAAGTCAAACCTGTTACCTAGCTTCCATACTTCAGCTACAAACTGACTCTTGACTCTTCTGTTGTTTAGTATTATATGCTAAGGTCATTGGTTCCACCCCTGTTTGAAGAACACGGTTTTTTTTTTCTCAGTTGCTTGTGTCAAATCTGAATGCCTATTAATTTTCCCATCATTTGGTTTAAAAGAACAATGGCTGCAACGGATCACACCACATCAGCTTGCTTGGTTTAAGTACCACATCCAAAGTTCATGATCTCTTCACTGCTTCCATACTTGTACATGTTCTGAACTGCTTCTTAGGAGAATAATGTTTCAAAAGGTTTCAACAACCTGAGCAGAAGTTATCTTGAAAAAAGTTGTCTGCCAGTCAAGTTTCTGGTCCTTGAAAATGATGGCCAGTTTTGTCATGAGGTTATGTGTATACATGTTAATGAACGTGTACGTTAGTTTGAGTTTTAACCAAAGTATAAGAAAGGACGTTCTTAAATTTAAATAGGTGTGTCCCACGATACTGGACCAACAAAGAGCTTGAAAAGCTCAGAGAAGCTAAGAAGGTTGAGCTGAATGACTGGAACAAAGAAGTGTTGGCAAAAATCACAGAAGGAATGGCTGATGTGTTCAGTAAAGGACGAACACAGGATGGACTGACTTGTATTATAATTGACAAGGTACTCACTGTAGTTATTTAATTTTATTAGCCAATTAATTATTGCGTAATCATGTTTTAATGCATTAAGTTCAAAGATGCGAAGCAACTCTAATAAAGGCAAAAAAACACAATTGCTCTACCTTAAAATACCTTTAAGACAGTTTGATAGTTGGTGCCTTTGAAATCCCTTTGATGTATATCAGACGTACTTTCCATTGAGTACCTTTGTGCTCCATTTGATTGACTTCAACTAAAAGGTAGTCCTTACGTGTAAATTTTGCCCAGCCATCTCCTTTGAATGACTGAAAGGAAGCAATGTACTTGGAGATGGATAGAAGTGTCTGTTTTGCACTTGTACCGGACACCTTCAGCTTGGGAAAAGTTGAGGATTTATTTCTGCACTATCTTTTCTGATAAGAGTTACATTATAGTCAAACTGAAAGATAAATTACAAGTTGTTTGAGGCTTTGTGCCGTAATTGTTCGTAACTGTCTTGAACGAATACTTACTGAAATTAAACTATATTAAACTTACAATTCTTGTGATCCTTTTTCCGATCGTAGCCTTGTGTTAGGTTATGTATCCTTCCTGATTTAACTTAGCGTCTCTTTCCCTAATTTAACTTAACATCTTTTACAAGATTGCGTCGCTACTGCTCGTCTCGTACCGCGTGTTGGTTTTTATATAGATATCCCCCTAGGGACTTAGCATAACCACGCTAGGACTTAACATAATTTCGTGAACGTGCAAAACAGTGTCTGTTAAAGGTTCCTCTGAGTGAACCAGTTATATTTCTTCAGTTTTTTCCTCCAGCATTCTAAACATTTGTTGTAGATTGAACAGTGAAACAAAAAGAAAAAAGATCACAACGGCATATTGAATATAATTTTTGTGCTCCTTTTTGTGTCAGACAATCGTAAATTTGTGGTTGTTTTAATGTTTTCTTAGGTGCCTCCAACATCTTCTGTTGACGCAGTAGTGGATTCTGTTTGTAAAGCAGCAACAGAACTTGAAAGCTCAAGCAAGGTAACTTTTGAAATGTTTAGTCCATTCTAGTACTTCAGTCTGTAAGCTTTTCAGTTGATCAAGTATATACTTCCATGTAGAAATTTCTAAAATGCGTGAAATGATTCAGTTCTCGATGCAGAGTAACAGTAAATTACGTTTTATATCACTGTTTAGTATTTGGAGCAAATGGCAGACGCAATACAAAAAGGAATTGAAGCAGCTCAACAAGACTTGGTTAAAGATGCCGAGGAAAAACTCTTGGAGGAGGTAAGAGTATGTGCGTTAGCGTGCACTATTTAACAATTAGACGGCAAGCTCGAGGTTTCTATCGGCTGATAGTTGGCGAGGGGCGAAGCCCCGAGTCAACTATCAAAAGCCGGTAGAAACCGAGAGCGAGCCGTCTAATTGTGTTAGCATAACCCACTGACCGATCTATTAAACTCAGAATATCACTAGAATTGATTTATTGAAGGTTTTGATTGATAAAATTATGCGAAAACTAAGTGCCGCTCCGAGAGCCTTCTACGGATCGATAGTAGGCACCTGTGTAGCCAATCAGATTGCGCGATTACCAATAGTAGGTCAGTGTGGTTATGCTAATGAGTTATGAATGCACACAGGAAGTTTGGAGAGCATGAAATGAGCGTAGGAGTTGCTCGAGGCGATAGCTGAGAGTAACTCTCGCTTCTTGAATGCTTTCCAAACTTCCCTCCTGCACCATAACATGATAGTGCACAGCTAAAAGTATGAACCAATTGTTTTGTAACATTCCTGGTGGAAGTCAAACTCGGGCCCTTGCATAAAACAAAATTATGGTGAAGCGATTTTCTCACACTATCAGTGTGCACTATTGGATTATGCTGCAGGCTTACGTATACGGAATTTGATTGCGCAGCTGTGCTAGCTATGTTGTAAAACATCTTATAAATGCTTTGGTTTTTTTTGTACTTACATGTAAGTTTGTTATGAAATAATCATTGTCCATGAGTCACTTCATGTATTTGTTTTTGTCAGGGTCTGTTGCGACAAGTCCCCCTCGTCAGTTCTTTCATGAACTGGTTGTCACCTCTACCTGAAGAGCCTAAAGCAATTGGAAGAACATTCAATCTAACTTCTGGTAAGTCAGGCTTATTCGACTGTGTTTTGCTCCGCCAGAGCAGCTTATTATGAATTGTGCACAAAATGGAAGACGCAATAACAGCCCTATGCTAAAACTGCGAGGGTACACTCACTTATCAGTCAACAAAATAGCCTTTAAAAAAATAAAAGAAAGGCATAAATTCATTCTCCAAGATGTGAATTATCCCTAATCAATGGTTTTTTTCTTGATTTTCTTCCAAGTAACACTGACAAGTTGTGACAACTTGAAAACGTCGGCCCACCTTTTTCCAGTTTTAGGCCACTTTCTTCATACCCAACCATAGCCACACCACTTCTTAACAATTTCACGACTAGTACAGTATGTTTTAGCAATGCCAGGCCACTAATATTAGATTTGCAATCAATATCAACACCTTCATTGGATTTTCAAGTAGCACTAAATGTCAGTGACACTGCCCCTTTAACTGCAGACAAGGATAAGCTCGAGACTAATTTTGCCTATTAAGTTATACCGTAAACTTCCAGTTTGCTTAACGTCTTTTTCAGATAGGCTTACTTAATATATGGATGGAAATTTGCATTTCAAAATTAAAATCGGTGGGTTCCTGTTTGGACGGGATACTGTGATTGAAATGTTTTGGTACATGCAAGAACACCAGATAATAAAATCTCTCCAAACATAACCATACGAAATACTAACAAGTCCTTCAGTCGGCCCTGAGAATTTTCATACAATAAAAAATACAAAACAAGCCCAACAAAAGGGGTCTTATAATCGGAAAATTTACATCAAGTTCTTTAATAGCTGTAACTTAACATCTGGCCCCAGTTGTTCAAAGGGTGGATAGCGCTTTCCACTGGATAAATGACTATCCGGTGGATAGCGTAGCATGTTCTGTTAAGACGTTTCCACTGGATAGCAGTTTATCTGGTGGATGGCGTTATCCACCCTTTGAACAACTGGTCCCTGGAGGGGTCATATTCCGAAGGATTTCTAGAGGGGGGAGAGGTCAGGATTTTATGGGTTGCCACAGGTCAGAAAATGGTCAGGGAAAAATAAAATTCTTCAAGGTCAGGGAAAAGTCAGGGAAGTTTATTTTGAGTCAGGGAAAATTGACATTATGAAGAAAAGTCAGGGAAAATTGGAATTATAATACCGCTGATTTCATACAATTGATGGCTGGAAGAAAGATTTCAGGTCAAGGTGTTCTCAGCGATATGTTTTTTTTTCTTGGAAGTGGGGGCTCGAGGCCACTACTATATCTGACTTTGAATTTATTTTGTCAGGGAAATTTTATTTTTTTTAGGGAAAATTTATGTTTGTGGCAACCATGATTTAGCTACACAAAGAAAAGTTATACAACCAGAAAACTCTTTTTAACAAGCTCACTTCCATTGAACAGGTCATCTCCATAGTACAGAAAAAATATACAAATACCACATGCAAGTCCAAGATGAAGAGGATGAGGAACCAGTACCTGTGACTCCAACAAAATCCTCTCCAAAAGGCAGTCCAGCCAAGGAAAGTCCAACAACAGAAGATTAAATTAACTCACTCCACACTCCACAGCGTCATTCGTGTACGATAGCCATCACAAAGCCATTAGAAATTATCATAAAGTCAGTAGAATTCATGAACCAAACAGAAGTCAGATGACATGTTATGAAGTGTTAACAGTATTATTATAACTTGTAAGAAAAACTGTATTCATTAGATAAGTAATGCAGGCCACATCCGTATGGCCAAGGAATTGAGTCATCTGCTATCTGTCAAGGACCTTGTATGCCATTTAATAATCTAAAGCCCAGGCCAAACGAGGATGGAGTTGGTAAGAGTTCAAACTCTCACATCTCGTTTGGCATGGAACTCTCATGCACTCACATCGACTCTCGTGCACGCTCATGCGCTCTCATCGACTTTGAACATGCTCATGAGTTGATGAGAGTTTTCTCTCGTTTAGCCTGAGTTGATGATAGTCGATGAGAGTTGCCATAAACTCTCATGAGAGTCAACTCTCATCAACTCTCATCCTCGTTTGCCCCGGGCTTATTAGAAAGAAATTAATAATTTAATTGCAATTATTTAAAGCTTTAAGAAGTGTTTTAGGGAACTCTCAACATTGGAGTTCATTGGTGCGCATTGGTAATTATCATTGGATAGATAGCCGTTGTAAGCTTTTCTTGTGTCATGCAATATGGTTTTGTCTTCATGGTTTCCAATTGCCATAAATATTGGCTACACAAAAAATAAAAATGGGTATGGTATATTTTTACTTTATCGTCAAAATATGTAGGATTTAGATACAAATATAAGGATAAGGTAAATTTTGCAAGAAATTATACATTGCTATGGGAATTAATGAAAGGAAACAGTCAATATTTAATTCTTAATTTGCTTTAATTCCCAATTCCCTATATGAGTCGTTCCTGCTGAGAATCATGGTAGTTGTATTTAACAAACCATGCCCTAGACTTGGGAACGCAGAATAGAGCTACCACGATTCCCTGCAGGCAGTGTCGTATAGGAAACTGGGCAATATAGATAACATAGTTTCCCTCCACTGTTCAGTTATGTTGTGTTGGAAAGTTTTTTTTTTCAATTTGCACAAAATTAAATCAATTGTTAAATTTCCCTAACAGATTATAATTAAACAAGTTAGAAGGAGACCACCAAAAATGGTCTTTTAGATCTCTTTAGATATAAAGGGAACTGTTTGAGAGATTTCAAAAAGAAATTCTTAAAATTAGGCTTCAAACGATTGTCATTCACACGGAAAATATTGTGGAGGCGTTCTTAAAACATAAAGAATTACAAGTGTCTTCTATCCATTAGTGTGAAGGGTGAAGATTCTTTTTCAAGGATTATTAAACTCGAAAAGTTCAAATCAAAACTTCAATCTTCCCATAAAAACATGAGATCTCAAGTTTTACCAACTCCTTACTAAGACACTGTACGTGGCCATCACAGTTAAACAGAGGAAAACTCCAGCTTTTTTAGATGTGCAATTTTAATTATTGTAATCCCTTGTTTGCAGAGTATTGTAGGTAGTTATAGCCTTGCAAAGGAAGCTCTTATGTTGCAGTGTTTGTGTTAATGTTATATTGCTTTGGATTACTTGTAAAGATTTGTTTCTAAATATCATTGTTGGTTTAGTATTGGTTAAGAATAAATCCATAAAATAAACCTAAATAGGTGAATGTGATACAGGCTCTGGTAGAACTATATTTAACAATTATTGCATGAGTGCGTGTTGGATATGAGATGGAAGATAACCAACAAGGCGCGTAACGCCCAACTGGCTGTTACTATCACATATCCAACAAGCGCGAGTGGAATAATTGTTTATTAAAAACGCCCAAAGAATTGCAATATTTGATCATGAGCTCCCCGGCTGTCCTCGCTCACGCGTACACCTGCCATATTTGTGGTCCATGGTATATGAGCTCATATACCATTACCTGTTAAACAATCAAAACTCGGGAATTGTAATATACCATGGCTACTGAGTTTTTAATAATATAATTAACAATTATTCCACTAGCGCGCGGTATTTATTTGAGGTATATTAGCAAGATAAAGGTTTGTCAAAAAGAATGAATTAAAAAAATCAGTGTTAATGAACACCGGGCACGAATGAACTCGGGAGTCAAATCAAATGCCAGGCCAAACAGGCTAAGTTTGAAATAAACGCCGGGGACGCTAAATCGAGAAAATACGGAAGTAGAAAGAGTGAGCAAGATCCTTTAAGTCACGTCAGACAACTTGAGGGTCTATACATAACCGGCATCTTACAATACAGTGTACTATTTTTATTTATACCATGCCATAGAAAATACAGCCAATCAGAATACAGGAAAGCCGTTGTATATTCGACGGTATTCAACCCAACCTTCCCATCGTGCGCTGCGATCTTATTCCCGATGAAATTTAATAAGCGTATTTTCTATGGCATGGTATAAAATAGTTACACAACACTTTCTCGTGGTATACTATGGAATATCCCACTTGTCACTTGTATTTTCTTGGCATACACACTCGCCTAAAGGCTCATGTGTATACCGAGAACATACAAGTGACTCGTGGGATATTCCATAGTATACCACGAGAAAGTGTTGTGTAACTAGTATATACATAATTGACACTGTACCTTTTGAATTCAGCTGAGGTTAAAATGCTTTGGACTAGCATCCCGTCCGTTAAGTAGCAAGTGCATGCTACAGAAACCGGAATTAATGCAGGCTCTTTCCTCGATCCCTAGGATGGAATCTGCCTTTATCTTTGTTTCTTTGTATACAGATTTTCAGATTTTTTATTATTTTACACTATTTACAGAAATCATACACTATTTACATTTATTAAAAGAAGGAAATATAACAATAATTAGTAGAAACTCAGCTGTGTTCTAATGGAAATCCGCGAATCTGATTGGTTCTCCCACTGATTTCTATTCGCCGATAGAAAACAGTCGCGCGCTCGCGTAGCTCTTTAAGCGGTAAATTTTCTTGATTTTTGTCTTCAAAGTGCACAATATTGTAGGTTTTGGACTGCAATCCTTTAGAGTTTCTACTAAAACAATTAGACTACTCGCCCTCGTTTTCTATGAGCGATAGTCAACTCGGCTGCGCCTCGTTGACTATTTGCTCATAGAAAACTTGGGCTCGTAGTCTAATTGTTAAATAGCTAAAATAAAATGTGCTTCGCAGTGACCAAAGAAGCCTAGGCTATCGTGTTGGTCACTGCCACGTACAGAAAAACAGACAAGACATATCTACAGAAGCATGCTTCTGATATCTATTACAGATTATGGGGTGATGAAAACATAGTTATTATTGTTATTAAGGTGGCTCGTAGTAGTTTAGATATGCCTGTCTTTAACATTCTATTGCTGCTACACCTGTAATGTTGAGGTTTAACTTTTAGAACATCCTTGTAAAGGTTTTACTAATAAACAAATTGGAGTCACTGTGATGTCAAAATTCGTTGCCATGGCAACTACAAAAGTGGTCAAAGATACCTTATTTTTGACCATTTGAGGCTAATAAATCTAAAACTAGACGGTAAAAGTTTTTGTTTTTCATATATTTTTGTCTAAAGGGCAAAAGAAACAATCTGACAATTTTTTAAAAAATTCTGTCAGAAATGTCCAGAGCCACCTTAAATTCATGCCAAAATAACGTAGCTCCGAATCCTTTCGACAGATTTCTTTAAAAAAATGCAAAATTGTTTATTTTGTCAGTTGGATAAAAATATGTAAAAAAGAAGAACTTTCACCGAGTAGTTTTTGAGTTATTAGCCTCGAAAGGTCCAAAATAGTGTATATTTACCCTCATATGACGTTGCCATGGAAACAGATTTTGACGTCACTATGACCTCAAATTGTTCATTGATAAATGTTGTTTACGTTTGTGCTAAAAGATTTTCCTTAACATGATTGGTATAGCTGTGATAGAATACCAAAGACGGGCATGTCTAATTCTGACCAAACTATTACGAGCCACCTTAAATAAAACTCAACATGCTATGTACAAAAACCCATTATCTAATGACCCAGTCAAATTTGTGAATTTTAAAAATACTCCAATGGATAAGACCATCTCAAAAACATTATTAAGAAAGACATTTTTGTAAAAAAAAAATTGTTCCAGTGAGATAATATAGCCCGAAAGCCGAAAGGATGAACTTTAATCAAACTATTCCGTTTACGAGTGTAGTTTTCGCGCGCGAGTTGTTATACATTGTAGTAACTCGCTGTCTTCTCATTGTCTAAGAGCCTACAGCTAATTCTGGGAATCCGCGCAACCTACAAATTAGTGAATAATCTGCTTGCAGATTATTCACTAATTTGTAGGTTGCGCGCGCAATGCATGATTTCCAAGAGCAATGTGGCAGGCATCTGGCGCCTGGCGGCAAAGGAAATTCAAGTTCGTCGATTCGCTTTTTCAACCGAGAAATAATTTGATCTAAGTTTAAAAATTGCTGGAAATTAGTCTCAGAAAACACAAAATGAGTAACAAAAAATTAGGAAGGAACTATTCCACGAAATACTTTGAGGACAAGCATTCAGCCGGAATTAGCACAAGTTCTGAAACAGGTGGAAATCGTTTTTCATTATTTTCTTTACCAGAAAAACAATGTATACTAAAACAATTATTAGATTCGGTTTTAGTGATATCCGGAATAATCAAGGTCTCGGTAAGTGTTATTAGCCCCAGCCTTCGGCTTCGGCTGATAACACTTACCTTGACCCTGAAGCTAATAACACTCTGACCGAGACCTTGATTATTCCGGATATCACTAAAACCGAATATAATAATTGTTTTATTATACATTGTTTTTCTGGTAAAGAAAATAATAAAAAAACGATTTTAACCTGTTTCAAAACGTGTGCTCATTCCGGTTTGTCGTCCTGCTTAACTCTGAATCATGGCTTTTTCTTCAAAGTATTTCGTGGAATAGTTCCTTCTCAATTTATGCCAGTCATTTTTTGTTTCTGTAAATTTATCGTCCAGCAATTTTTCAATCTAGGTCAAGTTATTTCTCGGTTGAAGAGGCGAATAGACGAACTATGAATTTCCTTCGCCGCCAGATGCCTGCCACATTGCTCTTGGAAATCATGCATTGCGCGCGCCAAAAACCTATTCACTGATTAGTATATACGAATAGGAATCTGCTAGCATGATTATTTACTTATCTGTAAGAAAAATTTTGTTAATGTTGGCCCAAGCCTGGCCAGCAAAATTAAGACACTATAAAACCCTACACAATATTCTCTCTTCTCCTCTATTTTTTTTTTTATGTCCCTTTACAAAAACCCAGTTTTAAATTTTTTTTGGGGAATAAAAAAGAAAAAATATTTTTATAGAAGGTTAAAAGCGAAAAAAAAACGAAAGCAATCACTCTAGTCAATCACAAAGAACACAGACAATCCAGTAAACCAATCAAAACTCGAAGCAAATACATGTAGCCGACACGAAGCGCGGAAAAACGTGCGCAAGCGAGTCACGATTGGTTTTGGTTTTTCTTCTGATTGGCTGAGAAAGTGGCGCGAGAGTTTTAAACCAATGACTGAGCGTAGTAATGCCAAACCAATGCAAAAGCGAATTACTTTCGACACTCAAGTAAAAACCGCTCTAAAACTAGCAGCTGAACCATTATCAGTTTGCTTCATGTTTCTTGGATCTTTTTTCACCATTTCTGTGTTTTTCATTTCTGGCATGTGGTGTGAACGCTCCATATTTACTGTCACGAATAAAACATTGAACAACTGTTGCAAGCTAAGGCGTGCAACGAAGTCTTCCAACTTTCTTTAATTTGATGCGATTGAAAAGATATTAACATGGCGAGTAAAACCTTTCTGATATTTACAAAGCGAAAACATTTTTGCAAAAAATTTTCTATCTCTTTCATGTCATGAACTTTTTCGCTATTTGCATTTTTTCCCTTCTTTGAACGACCTTGATCCATAAAACTGCCCTCGAATTAAATGTGTCCGCAATTACTACACTATATAAATCGCTTACATTTATTTACTTTTTTCACGCTCTTTTTTTTTTTTTGCAGCCCGGCTCAGACTGCTTGCGTCCTGCTAAAAAAAGAAGGGGTTTATCAACAACGACAACACTGAATGTGGTGAATCGTGGCATAGCATGGCTGGTCCTACGATTAGTATGATGCGCGATTTCTGAGCCAAGACATGTTCCGCAGTATGTCCATGATAGCGTGTCGAATGTGTCTCATTTTCCAGCAGTAAATTGCAGGGTTTACAGATGAATTTAGAAATATGAGAGTCAATGAGAAAAGAAAAACTCTCTTTAGAGGAATACTCGGACCGTTAACTTCAATAGCGGCCAAACAGACCAAGAAAGGCAAATAACAGATCAAAAACACGAGATAAACGTAGAATATACCGACTGCAGATTTAATGAGGCTAGCAAAATTGGCAACTTCACCATTCTCTGCTTCGTCTTGCACTTGCAGGGCATGGATCTGAATCTTGTGGCGTCGTACGGTTAAATAGATTTTGATGTAAATCAGTGTTGTAAGAACGAGACCAACAATTCCAAGAATAAATGTCATGAGTGAATAAATGTTGGGCAGAACCCATAACGCCATTAAAGGAAAAAATACACTAAGCACCCATATTGAGATCACCACAGAAACAACACGCTTGTAAGTCACAAGTTCCTGATATCTGAGATGAAGATGAAGAGCTAAGAACCTGTCTACACTTACAGCCACAACACTAGAGAACGAGGCAAGACAAAATGATGACGAAATGATGACAAAAGCGTATTTGTTGCAGCCAGAATTATTTGGTTGCAACCATTTGACCAAAAGTGAGGTGTAAAATGGTTGAACGAATAAACCAACACCAACATCAGAAACAGCAACACTCAGGAGCAATGTCTTTAAAGTCATTGGCAACGACGAAGTTTTTCTTATCGCATGTATTGTTACGATGTTCAACATAATGGCGGTATAGCAGAGAAAATTGTTGAGCACACAATTAGCTATGTTAGTCGAACGAAGGTGTTCCACTTCGGAGTCTCTGGGGTAACTCTGTAGCAGTAATTCACAAGATGAATTTGTCATTATATTGTCTAAAGTTTCTTCAAGACACTGAGCGTTTTAAACGAAGGTTAGAAATTTCCCTTTTTTCGGCGCGTAGATCAACTAAAGTGATGATCCCCGAAAGTAGAAGGCAGTGATGTTCCTGAGATTGCCCTTCCAGGTGTTTTTGTGATCATATAAAACAAGCTAAAATTTCCGGGGTAAAATTGAATGATTCATGAGGTTTGCTGTCAAATAAGATGAAACTGGTCATTTAAATTTGTATGCGGGTCTTGAATGTTCTAATTACTGATCACAATAAAACCAAGAAGTAAACGTCACTTGTCATTGCGTGAGGCTTATTAACAAACCATTTGTTTGAGTAAACATAAACATCAGAACATCTCTGAATTTTAATTTGCGCCAGGTAGACGGGAAAAAGGAGATATCAGTAAGAATGCTACCGAATAAAGGTCCTTACCTAGATGAAAATAAGTTAGTATGGGCACTGGAAAACTTCCACGTCAAAAAGAAGGAAAACAAAATAAAAACATCTTCAAAATGCCACTTATAAGTAGTATCAAGAATAGATGATCCACCTGCAAACTGCTGTCAGTTTCATGTTCCGTTTGACGTGACGCAGGCTACGAACACTTCATCGCCATGTGTGGGTGATAGTTTTGCCAGCAGAAACGCATTATTCGAAAAGAAAAAAGCTTTATGCGACTTATGATAATAAAGTCACAAACCAAATAGAAAATATATAAAAAAATATCTAAATTCTTTCTTTCTTTGGAAGAATGTATTTTGAAGAGCGCTCAACTCATTTGATCGAGGAGCATAAATAATATTTACTTGACAAGAGGTCAGGCTTCAGTATACATCGTTTTATTGCGACAACGCTGTTTCGTATGGACCTAAATTCTATGTATAATGGTGATACCACCCTTTGTCTAGTGCTAGTGATAATGATCAAAACGTTATGATTTAAATAGAATGAAGGAAACAAATCATAAGCACGATATTCACTTGCAGATTATCAATACAGGCTGCCACGATACTGATGTTGAAAAATCTAGAAATATACTTGTGTGTTTTTTATGCGAACAGCAGGTTGGCCTACTGAAAAGCCGTCAATTTTGTTACTAAACAATGCGCCAATTGATGAATAATTTTGTAAACACTTAACACTAGACAGCGAGGAAAACTAAAGGAAACGATAATTGGAACGGAAAGCCAGGAGAATCTTACTAAGAATCCACAATTTTGTTTTAATTATTTCTTTTCTCGACGTACGCACACGACAAGACATAAATATCTCTTCGATCGGGGGTGGAAGAAGAATTATTGGGACTGACTTATTCATTATTCACTTTTAGATTTTCCGTGTTGTTCTCTAAACTAGTTGTACCTATCGGTAAGTGCCAACGAGCGAAATACTCATGTGTAATATGCGAATAAAGTGCTATTTCTCTGGTGTTCATAAATGACACAGGCTTGATAGCCTGCGTAGCAGGAGCCGTAGTTTCCATCGCGCGTATTCTCGCGATCGCGCACTCTTTTAAACAATAAACACACTAAAAAACGTACACAGATGTCTGCTACGCAGGCTACGTGTTTGACAGATTGATAACTCTTGACAAATCTTTCTTTTCAACGTTAAAATTTCACAAAAGGTAGGCAATAAATGAGGTTTAATCACTGATTTTTAAATACAACAAGCGATGGTTAAAATGTTTCCGTCCACAAAAGTGATAGTTGCATTTCAAGAACTTCTTATAAATCAAGTCCCAAAATCAAAACTGCTAAGATGCGTTTTTAAAAATAATTTTCAGTAATCAGAGACAGTAATGCACGGGTCAGATTTCAGTCTCGCATGGGAAGTGTCATGTTCAGTTACGCAAAACTTGAAAAATTTGAACAGAAAACAAAACTTGAACGGTCAAGGATTATTTGGAGACAAAACTTTTATTCAAGTTAACATTACATTTGCCGTTAGAAGCAAAAAACGCTTGACTTTCTTGTTTGTATGACATGCAGTAATATTAAGCCTGGTTTTCACTAGCGACGCACTGGCAAGCACAAACGCAAGCATAAGTAGTTCGAGTCAAGTGAAAACGAACGTCGACATAAGCACAAGCACATTAGCATAAGAATATTATGTTTACAAGTTAGAAGGCTCCGTTCTCCCTGCAAATATTGTGGCAGAAACTCTCTCTCCTCTACTCGTGTGACGAAGAAAGTGAAAGCGACTAATAAAGGAAAAAAACGAAACATTTGGGATTATAAATATTTTTAAAGAAAGCATTCGTCTCCGTTTTTTCCGCTACTCGAGTCCGCGCTTGGGCCTTTTTTGTTTTTTTTGTCTACACTTCTCCGAACATTCTCGAAAAACGTTTGTCAAAATCAACCGCGGCCTCTGCGACTTTGTTCAAATGCTGGAACGAGTACTTTAATTGGCTATACACGGCTAGACGTAAACAATTTTCTTGTGCTTATGCGATGTTTGTTTTCACACGAACGCAAGCACAAGCGCAAGCACAAGAAAAGGAAAAATTTTGATCTGTGTGCTTGTGCTTGCGCTTGTGCTTTTGCTTGCGTCGATGCCGTTTTCACGATGAAATAAGAGCTGTTATGCTTGTGCTTGTGCTTGCGCTTGTGCTTGCGTCGCTAGTGAAAACCAGGCTTTAGTGAGCGTCGCTTTGTATTGATGTTATTCCTACGCGGAGCGAAAATGCGTGCCAAATAAAATATAAACGGTATTTGTTTGTATTGATGTTATTCCTACGCGGAGCGAAAATGCGTGCCAAATAAAATATAAACGGTATTTGTTTGTATTGATGTTATTCCTACGCGGAGCGAAAATGCGTGCCAAATAAAATATAAACGGTATTTGATTTGGAATAAATCATCGGTCAAAAAATTACTATAAACACAATCAACACTAAAAGGTAGCATTTAACCGACTTCAGCATTCTCATAAGTTAAGAAAACTCTATTTGAAGTCAACAGTCCGCTTTTGATTTTCATGTCTCTCTTCGATCGTAAATCAAAGGACTCCAAAGTAGAAAGATTATTTCATCGCTTTGAAGACCTTGATGTTCATTTTTTCGGCGGTCGAATATTCTGTAGGGGATTCTCTTTCGATTTATAATTTCCTAAAGGTGTATTGATCGGTAAAGGGATAAATTACCACATTGAAAATTTTAACAGCGAGCCGCGTGGACGCCATTTTGGACATTTGCTCTGTAGCAAGGAGTGAGAGACTGAGAACCAGTTGGGAAGAACAATACAACCCAAATATGGGGTTTACTTACACCCAAATATGGTCAAAAAAAAAGTCCCTTACGCAGAACTTAAGATTTTCTCTGCCTATACACTCATACGCACATGGCTCTATGATTCTGCCGCCTCGACAGCCTCGCCTCTTGGCTCGGCTGTCTCGTTGGCAATTAGGGGACCGTTTACTTTTTATGGAGTGATGGCGGTTGTTGGTGGGGCTGGGAGGGGGGGGGGGGGGTTGATAGACAGTGCCTGCAAAATAAAATGGCCCTCCCTTTTCATCAGAAATTTTTACCCTGCCCCGCTACGTGATCCAAAATTTTCTATATGACCCACCCCCCCCCCCAAAAAAAAAAAAAAAAAAAATTATAACAAGTAAAACTTATCAAACTAAATACAGAATATCAGACAAAATTGCAGTTAAAAGTGATAACAAAAATACTGCTACTAGTTATTTGATGGGACGTGATTGTTACTGTGGGTCAGCTTTGCAACCAAATAGTTGGTGGGATCGACTTGATGCTGATCTGTACATGAGAAAGAAGAAGGCCTGGGAAGAAAGCCGTACAAAAACTAGGCAGCCGGCACCTTGCAAACGACTTGTTCACGACGTAGACAAACCGAGAAAAGGACGTCACTGACAGACTAACAATAAACGAATCGAAACTGACCAATTTCTGTCGACAAACTTTACACGAGCCTTGCAACCTATAACATCGGGCAAAACTGACCAATCAGCTTCAAAGGACTAGACTTTTAACATCATACACTGAAAAAACCTATTAACATGACTCTGAAGATGACTTCCGCTCAAGTCGTTGAAACCCCGGACAGAAACAACGGTTCTAGATCTTTTCAAAACTACTCTCACCCAGGTGATCACAATATACGAACTACTGGGTTCAAACCGTTTACTTAATAATCATTATATTATAATATCGTGGCCATGAGCTTCTGATTCTTCAGTCGGCGGAAAAGTGAAATGCTCAGTTGAATTCAACACGAAGTTGATGAAGGTGACTTGACCGAGCGTTAGCCTTTCGTTGGAGCAAAATGAAGGAAAAATTATTATACTACCATCCTCCCTACAATTGTTGTCCTACCACAACACAGCAGTCTCGTTTAAACTGACCCAAATAGTTTTAATACTGTATCCATCGTGTTGTTTTGTTTGTTACGTTAGTGAACCGCGCGCTGTGTTTGTTTGTTACTTTAGTGCACCGCGCACTGTGTTTGTTGGTGTGTTTTTGTTTGTAACGTTAGTGAACCGCGCGCTGTGTTTGTTTGTTACGTTAGGGAACCGCGCGCTGTTTGTTCAGTGTTTGTTTGTTACGTTAGTAACCCGCGCGCTGTGTTTGTTTGTTACGTTAGTAAATCGCGCGCTGTTTGTTTGTTTGTTACGTTAGTGAACCGCACGCTGGTTTGTTTGTTACGTTAGTGAGCCGCGCGCTGTGTTTGTTCAGTGCAATCACATGATCTTTAGTTCAATTTGTCATAAGTAAGGGTGGTTGCTCGAGAAATAACCCCCACGAGTACTTGTTAACAATACACTTGGATAGATTGACTATCAGTTTACAGCGTCAGACTGGTCCCTTAGTTAGGAACTGAGCAATGTCCTTTTTCTTCTGAATATCTTGGGAGAATTTTCGAAAGTATTTCCTGATCTTTCGATTATGTTGGAAAATCGTCGGAAATATTCGTGCGATATAAGTAATCTTCAGGTTGTCTTTGGAAGTCTTTGAGAGTCTTCCTGTCCACAAAGATTTCACAAGAATGGCTCACTACACTCTGAGAACAACAGAACAAACAACAGGAGCAATGCCCCTTGCCTCCAAAACAATAGCAACTGGCGCTATAAAAGACCTTCGTTTGCCTCTTCCCCGAACAAACTGGAGCAAAAACTACATAAACTGAAAGATACCACCACAGCTGAGTATACAGTCAACTCTCGTTATAGCGGACACGCTCGGGACTTCGTTTAGTGTCCGTAATAGCGAGAGTCGGTAATAGCGGGGTGTGAGGAAAAAAATGGCATTAACATAGGTTCAATAGTATGGGTTATGACGAGCTTATCAACAGTCGTGAAACAACTCAGTAGTCGTTAGGTATGGAGAATGACAATGATCGAGGGTTTGAGGGTTTGATCTCTCCAAAGGAGTCGTCTGGAAAAAAAGGGCGCAAGCTGAAGTGAAAAAGCAAAGTCATGTGTACAGCTACTGAAGCAATTGATGCAAAAATAATTATTGCAGAAGACTTCTGAAATGTGTTTCGACAAATAGTATTCAACACACTGCAATTTTCCGTGATAACGTTATGTGAGAAGTTCATGGTGTCCGCTTTATCGAGAGTCAAAACAATAAAATTGTTCTTTTGGTACCACGAAAGTGTCCGTAATTCCGTAATAGCGAGAGTCCGTAATAGCGGGAGTCATTTCCAGTCAAACCTCTATAACTTTCGCCGGGGATCTGAATTTTGTCTGTAATATCGAGCGTCCGTAATAGCGGGGTGTCCGCAAGGCGAGAGTTGACTGTACATAGTAAACTTTTAAGGATAACAAGCAAACAAACCGAAGTTAGTTTGTTAAACAGGAACTTGTACCATTTTATTTTTCTTTTCTGACTTAGCACATTCTTCTCAGTTCAGTTCTAAAATCCAAGCAGGGCTTTCAACAATTGCCAGTTAAAAGTACATGCATGAAGTTGCCTATAAAGGGGGGAGGTTTTTAACTTCTGAAATCGGTCTTGTTGAAAGCTCTCTTCGTGACTACATGTGCATGTTAATGTCTACAATGTACAGGCTGTGGTACTCTATAGTACAACGCTTTTTATATAGTCAATCATCTGATGGTCTCTGGTGTGGCATTCTCAGAGTCAACATCAACACCGTGAAGCTAAGAGACAAACAAAAACAAAAACACCAGTTTGTTAGCAAACAAAGATAATCACTGGTCTTGGTGTAACAAACAAAATTTTGTGGGTTTGGTTTTAATATACAGAAATGAATTGAGATATATACATTTGCATCCCTTGCAACGAGGTTTTCCAAGCAATGATGACAGGAAAATTGGTATACAACTAATAAAATAGGTGAGATTTTAGTCACTCCTTGAACCTCCGAGGAAAAGGACACTTGGCTTGAGAAACTGCGGAGTTTGAGAAATAGGGGGTGAAATTGTCGTTTTCAACTGGGGGAAAGGAAACGACTTTTGGTTTGAGTTTTCAGGAGGTTTAAAGAAATTGAGGGTTTAAGAAGTCAGGATTCTACTGTTACTCATTCAAACTTGCTTGTTCATTTTATAAATTATATCACACAACTCGAGAATAAAAATTGCATGCTAGCACTTTCAGAGTTTACATGAAGTGATCTCTATTACTTACTGCAGAAGCTATATTTATCCACTGCATGGCTTTGACAACAGCATCATTATTTGAGGGTGGAGTTTCTAAGTTCCAGTACGTGAGCTGTGAGAACTTGTGAGTGGGTTTCATCATCCGGTCCTGAAAGATAAGGACAAAATCATCACAAATAGATAACCCTACCTTTAATTGTGAGGCACAGTGCCCAGTAGTTAACACCATAGGCTGAGTTGTTCAAAGGTTGGATAACGCTATCCACCAGATGCACTGTAAATCACTATCCAGTGGATAAGTACTGACAAAAAATACTGGATTGCGATTTATCTGGTGGATACGTATATCCAACCTTTGAACAACTTGGACTCTGGATCAAGCTGTCCAGGTTCAGTCCCACGCCAGAGTCACTGTCTCATAGTGCCTCTCTCCACCCAGGTGTATGAAGGGTACTGGCAAACCTATGCTGGGTGGTAACCCTGCAATGCACAAGAATTCCATCCAGGGATAAGAAATACTCCTAGTTGCTTAATGCTGGGATAAACTCTAGCAAGGTGGGCTTCTAGGTTTACAAGCCGAGGTACAACATCTTTTTAGGAAATATTTTTTGGATCTGTAGACACCACCCCAACCTTGAGAACATAATTATTTAGAAAAGTTAGCTGTTGTCCCACAAGTTATTAACACTGGGTTATTATAACCCAGTCTTTTTAAAACTGATCTATAGACTTAGTTCTCACCTCTTCATCAGTAAAGGGTCTCTTTTCCTCTTTCATCACATACCCAGTGTACCCCGCTGGTAGATTAACAACACAACCATTGAGACCACGTCCTCTGAAAGATGCACTCAGTGCTAAGAAATAAACACAACTATATAATGTTAATGAGCACATTAAAAAAGGTTTACATGTAGCATACATGTACGCGAATTCTCACAGAACCATCACAGCTATCAAAGCTCTTATCAACAATCACCTCTGGAATTCAAAAAAGTCGTCATAACTAGAGTTGGTTGATTATAAGAATGAGCTTTCATACACTCTTATAAGCTCTCATAAGTAACCACACACACTGAAGCAATAGAGGCTAGTCGCTTACCAGAGCTTTTAGCATACAGTTCTCTGCCTCAGCCTCAGAGTAACAAACATTATCAGGCAACGTTATATTACGGTAAATGTGATCAAGTATTGTATACTTTTATAAAGTTAGATTAATACAAATCAGAATCTTTGAGTGGTCACTTGCTTAGTTCCTTGCCCCCGGGTGGGGGATAGGGCCAGTGAGTGGTCACTCAAGAGCTTAAAAACAAAGAAAAATACCAGTTCCCAGTAACATCTTTCATCAAGTTCATGTCTTGTTATTTGCAAAGGTAAAGCATTGTCTGTGGTTTTCCCTGGGGGTATAGGAATCTTATAAAGCCAAGTTTCCCCCAAATTCCCCTGAAATCATTCAATATCAGCCAATATAAGTGTAGAAATTTGTAATTGTATCTATCCTTTTGTGGCTGGGGGGGGGGGGTGGTAGTTGGAGACACATACAGGAAACCAGTAGATTCAATTCGTACTTGGGAGAGTGTGCATATATGCTATCCTTTAAACTTCTTACAGTCTATAATTTTCCCCTACTCATGAGGAGAGATGGGGAAAGGGGGAGGAGAATGCATTGTGCATTCAAAATCCCCCTGTACTGTTTTATTTTTTCAGTTCCTACTGGTTTAACTGTTTTCATGTAATGCTACACGTATAATTTATACAACTTATCTACAGATGCTAGCACTTAATTTTATTTGTCATAGTTCATGTAATTGGACTGAGTGGAGTACATTTCAGGGAGTAACTGGGCGAGAAATTTCAAAATCGGATTGAAATTATGAACATGTTAATTGTATGATGTTTGTAAGATTAATCCTATTAATATCAAATTTCAAGGTTAGGAAAGTCTTTTGGAATCTCTTCTCAGGGCCTCTTCATAAGAACCTGGAAAACAGGCTATCTTGTTTACCGGGACAAATTTTGTTGTCTCTTCATATGGGAAATTTCAGCGTGATTGACCAAGATGAAATTCAAGAGACAAAACCAAAATAGCGACACAGTTAGTTACATAGTTCGCAACTATCGTAGCTTGATCGACACGTGCAACTTTACTAATCGAACAATTTGCGTACTTCTAAAGTGGAAACTCAAACAAGGCAAAATTTTGCCTTTTTGACAGCCCAGTTGCGAAAGCGAAGCTCTTTTCTCAAAAAAGGTTCATTTTGGTAACCAGGCTGGAGCATTCATATGGAAAAATTATCATCCTGGTTACAAAAATATTGGTTTCTACAACCGAGAACTCGGTAACCGGGGTTGGCCTGCCTTCTCATATGAACACAACAAAATTTCTACAAAGGATATAAGAGTGAGGCTAGTTCTTGGTAACTGGGCTAGCCTGGTCAACCAGGCTCATATTAAGAGGCCCTCAGTGAAAAAAAAAAAAAAAAATCTAAATTCATGTGATTGACACAAAGATGGTATAGGTGTCCAATTACAGGTATCCGATTACAAAAAGTTGCAATCAGACAGCTATGTATTGGACAACCATGTGATCCTGCACTTATTACTATAGGAACATGCAGAACCAGTCAAAATAAAAAAAAAATAAAACTTGTTATAGATGTGATGGGTGCCTACCACTTAGCCAAATGGTAAGCACCCATGGTATAAAGCACCCAATTTATACTTGTGTTGGAGTCTATGTTTTGATTGACAGGTTTTTAAAATCAAGACATTAAGTGATCAACACTAGAGTTTGTCATAGTACCTTTCTCGCCGTTTTGCACTCCTGAATTCGTCGCCTCTTCTCGCACAGATGTATCAAAATAAGATGATACTGGGGCCTCGCCGTCATGATCAATCTCACATGCCATCAGATGAACCCGGCTAGACTCTGGGCAGCTTGAAACGGCGGCTTGAGAAATCCTGACGCTACCGGACTCCATGGTTCAACCACAGTAAAAGTATGAAAGGATTTCTACACTAGCACAGGTTTTCAATCTTGAAATAATTAAACCCAGAAAACAGCCACCTTTGAAAGTCAAAGAAATCAACGAAGGTTGAAACGAAAATCTACGAAATCGATCCACGAAATCTACAACTAAACGCAAATGCGCGGGAAATGGGCTACCTGCAACGGCGATCTTCAGCGGGTTACCAAGTCAGAGCATGCGTTTGTTTACAACCGTTTTCAAAATGGCGGACCTTCCGGCTGTAATTTGACGTTGAAGAATTTGGCGATTTTGATGGGATGAGGAAGGTACAAAATGCGAAATGAGCATAAATAGAAGCGATCAACATTGGTATTAATGATTCTTGGATATTTAGTTTGGATTTTGTATCGTTTGCAGGGTGGTGATACGTTCCCTGGAGCAGGGTCTAGCCGCAGGTCAGCCGTTGGACGCGCTGGTATTTAAAAACTCATTTGCTGTGTTGTCTATAACTTGTGAGCTTTTAAAGTATATAATCTATTAATATTTAAGTACTTGTATCTGGTCAGGTAGGGTTGTCTTTCGGAACAGAATCTGTAATGGCGTAAGCCACTGTACTGGATCGGGTCTTAGCAATTTTGGACAGACAACTGCAATGATTAAACCATAACTGCAGTTGATTAAGTTGTGGGCCCAAGTATTTGATCAAGTTTGTAGCGAAAATGTAGTTAGTACACTGCCACCTATTTACATGTCATTGAATAAGAATTGCCTCTATTGTGATACTTGTTCTTAAAAGTGTTGCGATACCGTATTTATTCGGCTATAAGCCGACCCCGGCTATAAGCCGAGACCCTAAACTTTCGGTTTTCAGAACCAGTTCGAGTCTGACAAAAAATAAACCCAAAACACTCGGCTATAAGCCGAGACCCAGTTTTTCCTTCAACCACATGTATGCAATTGAAAAAACAACAAAAGAAATTACTAATAATAGATGAATTTATTTAGAACCGTACATACGCGTGACAAAAAATTCACCTGAGTTTAGAATCCCATCTCAAACAATCACCATTCTTCTGAAGAATTAAGTGGTTATCGATCATCATACCAAAAGCTACTAGTTTTCAAACAACTAAACCTTCTGATGAAAGTTGTTGCTGAGGTAGAGACTGTTCAAAACAACTGCAAAATCGCCAGAGAATACGGGATGAATACTGTTCAGTTCGTTGCAAAATATTTCGCAAGTCGCCAGCAAGCAGATCAAGCTGATGAACTTTAGATGTTGTCAACACGAAACGCCGTGCTGTTGCCGGTATTTGTCGAGTATTCTGAATCCAATCAAACTCTTCTGAAGTGGTTTCTTTTAGCAGAGAAGTCGTGGTATTAAAAGTTTGTAGTTTTGAACAAAAATATTACATCCAGCCAGCCGCTTTCTGATGATAGATCGTGTTACAATGTTTGCCAAGCGCGTGGGAACAGCAGCTTCTGATTGGTCAGTTTCTGACGTCGCCAAAGCAAGTCAAAACAATCGATTCTTTCTTTCTTCTCTTGAAGTGTCACGTTAGCGGTGATTATAATAATAATAATAAATAATTTACTTATATTGCGCAATTATCAATTTAAAAAATTTTCAAAAAAAAAACTAAAAATTTAAAATTGAAATTCACAAGCTAAAAAAGTTTAAAATGTATATGACTATAAAAAGAAATGTACAATTAAAAAGCTTTTAAAAATAAAAAGGTCTTGATGGCTTTCTTGAAACTTTGCATAGATGACATGTTTCTTATTTCACTGAATAAAACTTTTAAAAAGCTGAAGGAAAAGAAACAGTCTCAGGCAGAAATTTACTTGTGGAAGAGATTGCGAGGAAATTGTTTAATACATGCGAGATTTCGAACAATCTCGACCGTTCAAAAGACGATCACGTACGCCGACAAAATAATATTCCCGAGCCGATGGACGACCGCAGTTCCAGCCTACTAGGGAAATTGCGACGAAAAGACGGATAAAAACTTCATTCTTAACGTTTTTTCACTAAACCAAATGGCTTTTTAGGAGCCGCCACTTAAATAAAAGGTAATGAACAAGAATTAATTACATATGCTTGTTAATTTTCTTTATCGATGATCGCTCGGCTTATAGATGAATAATTTATTCAAATTCAACTCTTTTCTAGTACCATGGAATTTTTTTTCGGCGGAAATACTCGGCTATAAGCCGAACCCCCAATTCGGTTTAGTTTTCACCAGTTTTCTGAAAGATTTGGTGAAAAAATCGCTCGGCTTATAGCCGAATAAATACGGTACATGAAAATGAGGTAGACCAAAGTGGTAGTGTATTTTGGCAGTTGCTCCATAATTTTACTGTGCTGTTAACCTTATGATCCACCAGTCCCACTAAGCTGTATGTGTTTACAAAACTAATGTAACAAGTCTTAAAAAATTATACTTGGGAAATTTGCATTATGTCACAGTAAAACACTGCTAAGGTTTATCTTTATTATTTTTTTTTTCATTTATAACTCGTAGTACTTAGGGTTTCATTCACAGACTCAAATGTTAAAGCTATATAACATTAACATGACTGATATTTCATTACATGGTGGAGAGAAAAGAGTTAAGTCTGTAATATTAACAATACAATATACCTAATCTGAAGATCATTTCAGAAGTTGTGCCATTATATTTTCAGCTTCAAGCCGAGCAGCATTAGATCAGGATTTAGATTCCATTCTGGGTGGTGGTAATGACGGTAAGCTTTGACTTCTACATGTACATACATGTACAACATATGTTCTACCCTGGTTTAAATTATTTTAATGTTGCATTTGTTCCTAGCCTGCAAGCAGGTTCTCCATCGAGCCATTGATAAAGTACACTGTAAAGACCAAATTTTGGATAACCTGCCAATCAGGCTGCATAAATTCACTTGTCCATGCCGTTTGAATCCAGGCATACTGTAAATGCAGCCAGCATTGATTGAGTCTCATTTTAAATTTTAGAATCTTCATTTGAAGAGTTTAAGTAAGAAACGAAGAAATCAAAACTCCATTAATCTGAATCACAACTTTAATATTGGTCTGAACTCCATTTTGATTTAATTAATTCTGCATTAATTGTTGTAAACAAATTACCAAGTTCACATGCTATTTTTATTGTTTAGATGACATCTTTGGAGCAAGTTCTCAGCAACAAACAAAGGCAAAGGGCCGTTCAGCAAAATCGGTAGGTTTTCATTAAGGCAGAAAACAAAATGTATGTTAAATGTAATTGTGCCTGCACTGCAGTAGGTAGTAGGTAATTTTAGTGTTTTTTTATACAATGTCCTGGTAGATTTTTTATTTTTTTATTTCTTCATCTTCTGTTTTTAAGGCTCCTGCCAAGAAAGGATCTCTAACTTCAGGGTATGATTGTGTAAATATTAAATAAAAGTTCATGATTATTGTACAAACTGAACTTCTCATGTACAGTGTACAGTAGATGAAAACCCATTTGCAACCTCACCAAGTTGGTTACTAACAAGGGGAATTGAGTCACATCTCAAAAGTTTCATTTATGATCATTAATAATTTTCATTTGTGATAATTCAGAACTTGAGAAGTTTTTTTATCTTAAAATCAACAATCAAGTGAGGTTATCTGCAAAATACCTTTGAAGTTGAATTCCAGAGTTTTTATCCCTGCAGTACATAGAGGGTGAAGGATGTACATGTATGTATGTTCATCCGCAGTATGAGGAATACACTTCAGAGAGTTTTCAAGCCTCCATTCCCAGTCATCCTGCCTTTAGTATTGTCCTTTTTTCACTGACTTGTGCTTACAGCTGGGCCTGTTTTTTTTTTTTTTTTCATCCACCTGCACTTACATGACTGTGTAGGTTGAGTAACAAAATCACACAACCTTGTCAGTGAGGCATAACCCACACAGTGGTCAAACCCTGCGCGTGTGTGCAGTTCTTTTGCAATTCTGCAAAAAATTTTCCATACAAGTTTTAAATTTTCCGAAAGCTTTCACTTTAATGCCGAAAGTTAATACCGTCACTGGAAAGTTAAGGCTTATATGCAGCTTATGGATGGGAAATTTGATAATTGATCTCCACTGAGTTTCCCAGCTTGTAATTTTCTTTCACCCTACTGTTTCTATAACAATTTCTTACAAAAGTTTTCACACTAGTCAAATTCTTAGAAAAGTTTGAGGCGGCAAAGACCGGACGTGACGTCATTTTTTGTGTTTGACTGCTGTGAAGGCATGACCTCAGACCTATCCCCCCCCAGAAGGGCAGCAAACTGTCTCTTGTTGCACCCTTCACATTTTACACTCTATGTAGCTTTGGACATACCTAGAGACCTACTGTAGTCTCTGCTACTCCAGGGGAATAAGCCTTCCCCACCAGTAAAATTTTGAATGGCTAAGTAACAGGGTTTCATTTACAGTGAGTTTTTAATTTCTGATAGTGCTACAGATGAAGATTTCTACAGCAGTTTGGCACAGATGGCAGGGGATGGTTTTGATGATGATGATGATGATGATGCTGATGAGGTGACCTTTCATGAACTTCACAATTTTCCTTTCATTACTTATTATTCTTAACTATTAATATTATTACATAGCTGGATTTCACTTGTAACGGAGTCAGAGTCGTGATCGGAGTGATGAGAGTGATCACTTAAGACCTAGTAAAAATTGAAAATCAGAGAAGTACCGTATGTGGAATCGGAGTTGGAAGATTCAGAACCATTTTCTTTCAATAATTTCCACTTACGGCTCCGCCACTTATGATCCACCGAAAACTAGATTAATTTTTTTATTTAATAGAGTTGTAAGCAGAGGTGGAAAAACGAACTAATCACAATGCTTATTCTCACGGCCTTCAAATGCTTTCTGGTTGCAACTCTGATCTGACAATCTAGGTTAAATTACACCATGAGCAACAGTCATGTGTATCTAACAGGTAAAAATTTGAAAAATCTGAACATCTGAAGATTTTTTTGCACCAGCATTCTTACTTGATATTTTATATTATTTTATTAAATAAATAATATTATCAACCTTTAATAATTTGTGTGTTCCATTTGGTGAATTGCAGTCACTCTCTGAAGTAGATGCCAAAAAAATGGCTGATAGCCTAGCTGTGAGTATTCAAAACTTTTTCAGCAAAATTCTGTTGATTGTGTATCTATTGAGTAAACACTGTACATGTTCAGTCTTAAGGTAAAAATATTGAAACCCAGTCATGGCCAAAGTATTATGAACAACCTTATCAGTTCCCATGGCTCATACAATCTTGAAAAGGCCTTGAATCTGCCAGTCCTTTTAAGAAGTCTGGACAACTTTCATTTGTTGCTAAGTCTGATGCTTTGAGAAAGGCAGCCAGAGATAAAAATCTTAAACTAGAAGACATTGAGAAAGTTCGATGTTGAAAGACTGCCAACTGAAGGATACATGTATTACTAAATAATGATTGTTGAACTTGTCCATGAATAGTATACTAAAGTGGGTATTGCCTGCAACATTGATTAGTATTCAAAAAATTTTTTTAGGCAGACTGTTAAATGTCTTGACAAGTGTTCTCGAAGTCCCTGAAGTCCTTGAGGCTACGTTTACACGGACACGGTTATCAATCGACACGGTTTTATGACCTCGAAACCGCATCGAAAACGACACGGTTTCGAAGTGTTTACACGGAGCCTATTTAACGATTTTCCGACTGTTTTCGAATGTGATTGTATAAGCAAGCGCTGCTTTCTATGCTTGTTTCACCATGTTTACCCTTCGCAAGCCAGCCAGTTCGTGCCAAAATACATGGCCGTTTTCAAATCGATGCGGTTTCGCCGTTTTTGACTGTCTACACGACAACGAAACCGTATCGTTTTGAAAACGCTCCACTTTTGACAGCGTTTTCAAAACGACCTGGTTACAGTAGTGGTCTCGATCGGTGCCGTGTAAACGAAAGGCGTAACCGCATCGCTTTCGATTCGGTTACAAATGAAACCATGTCCGTGTAAACGTAGCCTGAATTTTATCTGCCCCAAAACTGTGCGAACCATAGTTCCACAAACATGTGAAGGAATATCCCCACCATTGAGTAAACTCTATGAAATGTGTGAATCTCTTGCCAGTGATTTGATTCAAACTTTTCTCTCCAGGGTCTGGATGATTTGGAGTCAGATCTGTTTGGAGGATCCCTTGGAAAGAAAACAACACCAAGCAAACCTTCTAAGCCTGCAAAGACTGCGTCAGAACAGAAGAAGACAAGCACTGATAGTCAACTACCCCCTACTGCACACTCCACAAAGCCAAAGACAGCTTCTGCATCTTCTGCAAAAGGTATGTCACTTTCAGCATCATGAGACAGCTCTTGCAAGATCTCACATGAATTGGCTCAGTACCCACCTTAAAGAGAACACTATGCAAGAGGAAACAACAGACCAACAATGCCCCTAGCCCCCAAAACAATAACAACTGCTATACTAGAGGACCAGTAAAATTACAAGCTTACAAGATCTGCAACACTACTGCACTTCCAGCTGATATAATAGTAATTAGATTATATTTTCACAGCTGACCTGCTTATGCTTTCAAATAATGTTGTAAATCTTTTGAAACAAATGCATACAGGGTGTACCTTAGGAAGGTTGCAGATCATTGCCAAACGTAATTTTTGAGCGAACCTTTGTTCCCCTTTTTTGTCCAATGCATTTTTATCAAACCCACACTGTAAATAATGTTTTGATTTACCTTACCAATATGAAATTTTACATTTTGTGATTTTAACTCTACATGTATCAGATCTCAAAGATTTGAGTGTGTGGTTCTATACATTACAGACACAAAACCAGATACTGATGTTGCTGCCAAACCAAAGGAGGCACAAAAACCAAGAAAAAAGTTTGATTTTGGAGGTGTGTGATAATTTCTTGTGGAGTACCCTACATGGTGATGATGTAGTTTTTATCAATGACTAGGATTATGAATTAAATTTTGGGAGCAACATGAAGTGACAATTGTCAGGGTGCCCTGTCAATTTGCCAGTACCCATTTATCCTGTTGCCTGGGTGGAGATAAGGAGACAAGGAGTAGTCAATCATTTTTCTCAGAGTGAATCAAATGGGGATCATGGGAGCTTGCAAGAAAATTATACAACACCCAAGAAATATCCCGGTTGCACATCATTTCCCTGTCAGTTGTGTGAAGTGTGTCCTCACTTGCTTGCTCACTTGACTGACCATGGGAAAAATGAGGGACTCTTGTATTCTAGGAAAGAGGTGAAACTATTATGGCTATCTTGATTCAGTTTCGCTTGGAAATACGTTTTTGGTTGCACCCAGTCAAGTTGTTTTGCTGTAATTACATGTATAGATCATTTTTAAAGAAAAATACTTTCCAGTTAAGTACACGACGAAGTTATAGCCATGAAGACGTAAAAACTATAAACATGTAAAGACAAACGTGCCGCCACCGATTCACGCGCGAAATTTTATCCTGCTTTGGGAATGTCAGTGAAGTCTCACTTGACAGTTGAACAAATGCAACAGAAAGCGAAAATTTCGTACTTGCAGTGCACTCGCGAGAAACGAGACTCGTCTCGCGAGACGTGTCTCGTTTCTCTCGAGACGAGTCTCATCTCTCGCGAGACGCATCTCGTTTCTCGCGAGACGCGTCTCGTTTCTCGCGAGACGGTGGTAACTTACATTTGAGCGGTACTGTACTCCGGGGGTCTGTCAGTGAAATTTAAAACACAGTGACCCCAGACAGTAGCACTTGAACCATTCAATCTAGAGTCCAACATACTAACTGTAAGGGCATGGCTGCAAATAATTTTTTCACTTGAAAGGAAATACATGTATGTCGGCTACTAAGACACCATCTTGGTCGGACAAAACAAAATTTTTGTCGGACATCACCAAAAACAAAAGGTTGAATTTTATTTCCTTAAAATTACCTAATAATCACTTTCCTAGCCATCTCTTTGCCCTTCTGTTACTTATTATTATTTATTGTTGCCGTAAAAAGATTTACTATCAAAAATTTGTCCGGATTTCATGTCCAACCACGCTTGGGATTTCGTCAGACATGAGCAAATTTTGGCCGGCCAATGTTCGGTAATCAACTGTTATTTGCAGCCCTGTAAGGGGGTTATGCCATCTCCCATTATAAAAGCTTACAGGGCTAATGGTAAATTTTGATATTTGTATGTCAACATTAATCTTACAGAATTTGATGAAGATGATCCCTTGGCTGGTCTTTTATCTGATGAAGATGATGATATCGATCTCAAACCAAAACCTAAACCTAAAAAGACCACAACTCCAAGGAAAACTGGCTCATCAGGGATACCCAAGCAAGGTGTGTGACTGATCTAGCTGATTAATGTGTGGCATAAATCGGATACGACAGTGGAATCCCGTTTTCTCAAACTTCCAAGATGAAATGAAAATTGGTTGAGAAATCGAGAGTTTGAGAAATTGGGTTCTCAAACTCATAAATAGTTCATTAAAACAAAGAAAATCAGAACTAGGATGGTTGTTTGGGTATCTGATCTTAATTAGCATAGATAATCAATTAACAATTTGATTTCTCTGTTTTCTTCATAGTTTTAGTTTTGATTGAGAAGATGTATCAAACACCAAAGAGAGTGTTTCATCACATTTCCAGACCCTTTGAAGTTTGTCAAAATACTCCACTGCATGTCATATTTTCAACTCTCTTCTCAGTGTCTGAAAATGTGATAGAACACTGGTATTACGTTACGTTGCAGTGTTTGACAAAATTAACTATGACCGAGTGAAGCAACCCCAAGGAAAACGACTTTCTGTTAAAGTTAACAGGACGTTTCAAAAAAATTGAGTGGTGAATAAATTGGGATTCTATTGTACTTTCTAACAATCTGTTGTGTGTGGCTTAACATTTTAAGACTCAACTGAAGAAAGGCCAAAGTCCTCAAGAGGCCGTCGACCAGCTGACCCAGAACCTGCAAGTTTGCCATCACCTCCTGCCACACCAGAACATCAACCAGCTATCAGTGGGGACAAAAGCGCAAGTGGAACTGTATCCCCCCCTCCTGGATCTCCAGCAGCAACACCAGACATTACGGGGGGAGATGTGGGATCTTCTCAGGCTACCCCTCAAGAAAAAGGACGAGGTAAGTCTGCTGGTAACTAATACAATACTAACATTTTGTGTATTAGATTGATCAATGAAGTGGCATGAACGTACAGTTAGACCTTGATTTAACGAAGTGCCAAGGGACTGGGGAAATTTGTTCGTTATATCAAGGGTTCGTTATATCGAAAACCTCGATGTAACGAATTTGTTTGACATCCACGTAGATTTGACATATGTTTTTGAAGTTGTTCTCCTGTTACTCGATTAAAGTATTTTCATCCTTGTTGGTCTGTCCTACATTCATCTTTCGTCGCGTGTTACATTTTACGTTTTGGCTTCCGGATTGTGTTCGTTATAACGAGGATTTCGTTGTATCAAGGTTCGTTTTATCGAGGTACTGTTCCATACATGTTACTGTAACTTTGTCGGGCTGAATAATATTGTTCGTTTTACTGAGTACTTTGTTGTATAGAGGTTCGTTAAATCAAGGTTCCACTGTAATTATTTTCATTGTTGGTTTTAGCGAGGAAAGCGAAGCCAAGCAAGGAAGAGATCAATTTCGATTCAGATGAAGATTTACCTGGTCTAGATGACTCTGTAGAAAAGACACCAAGGGACTCACCCACCCCTCCCCCAAGATCAAAGGCAGAGCGTACCAGCAGAATGAAAGCTCAGGAGTCCTCTGGGGATATTTTTGGTGAAGATGATGATCTGCCTGGCACAGGTATGTAATATTTCTACCTTGGAATGACATCCTACCTTAGTGTAAATGTACATGTAATCAATCATTGTCAGCAATCATTTTAACTTGGAATGACATTCTACCCTATACAGTACACCTCCTCTCCTCCCCCAAGTTATAAACCTTTTTTCAACTGAACTGTATTCTTGTAAGGTTTTTTTATTGTGTATTATTAAGGAGGCTCGATGTAGTTTTTTTAGCCGAAGGGTGGTTGTTTTGAAAATTAAAATTATCTAGGAAGCCAATGTTCGATTTTTGCCAAAATACACCATAGTGATCAAATATGACCAAATTTTAATTTTTTACCCGTCACTTAGTCACAAAGGTTACCATAGCAACGATTGACGTTTTCTTTTGTTCTCAAACAAGCTTGATTTTCTCGAAATCTAGATTGACTCTTGGTGTTTATTTTTTGATATGTTAAAGTTTAGTAGATTGACTAACTGTTGACGAAATTTTAGAAAAATCTGTAAGAGCGTTTTCAAGTAAATCAAGAATGAAATTTTCAGTAAAACACCGTTTTACTATAAAATAGGCGCCTTAAAATTGTTTCGTATTATTTGAACACAGTTACTCTCACTGAAATATAAATACTTACACCATCAAAGACCATTAACTAAAAGTGAAAGACATTTTGCTTTAATTTGTTAAAATATATCGACTGCCGATTGTAGGAAACTATAAGAAAATACCAAAAACTTCATTCTTGATTTACTCTAAAACGCTCTTACAGATTTTCCTAAAATTTTGTGTACAGGTAGTCAATCTACTATACTTGAACATATAAAAAAATGAATACCAAGAGTCAATCTAGATTTCGAGAAAATCAAGCTTGTTTGAGAACGAAAGAAAACGTCAATGGTTGCTATGGTAACCTTTGTGACAAAGTGACGGGTAAAAAATTAAAATTTGGTCATATTTGATCATTATGGTGTATTTTGGCAAAAATTGAAGATTGGCTTCCTAGAAAATTTTAATTTTCAAAACAACCACCCTTCGGCTAAAAAAACTACATCGAGCCTTCTTAATAAAGTAAAAAAAAAATGTATTTTGTACTTTACAGAAACCAGAAGTGACAGTCCCACAAGAAATTCTTCTCGGTTTAGCGAACTCTTAGGTAAAAAAGAGAAAGACGAACCTAAGAAACAAGTTCCCAAATCACTGGACGACTTCATGGCTAACATCAGCGGAAAATCACCTGCAGCAAGTACAACAAGCAAGAAAGGTATGCAAGCATATTGCAATAGAGAAAGTTAGAGTGCAGGACTCTTGTTTCTCATCGCTTGCCTATTGATACGGTAAAACCCTGCCTTGTAGTTGACTGCAGTCAAACTGAAACGTCTCAGGCACTTTTACAAACACACGAGATTAACTTTGAAAACTGTTTACAATAGCCAAACAGCTTTGAATCCTCCATATCGCAACCTGTTTCAATCATCTTCAATTTTTCCCGTCGTACCTTCTTTTGTATTTGCTGTGTTATTGAAATGTTTCTTCACCTGACTGTTTTAAGTGGGTTTTTTTATATTTCACTCAACTTGGTGTCTATTTCGTTAGTGTCTAAAAACTCCGTGACACAGTTTTAGTTCCTTTAAAGGGGCATTCTCACGGGGATTTTTTCTGCTTTTCAGTGAAAAGTAACAAAATTGGCGAAGTACTCGCGCTTTACAATAAAAAAAGATAAAAATTTATGATAAGATCTATTTACAATTTTATTGATACTACAGTAACTATTACAGATATGATATTGATACTACTATATTGGCTATATTGATACTACTATTAAAGATAAAAAAAGGGGAAATGCACGAAATGCACCTGGAACATCAAGAAGATATAAAGTAAATTGTTGTCGAAGGAAGAGAGGAGCCGTTATTAGTTTCTAACTGTTTTTCCAGGCCTCAAGGACTGGACAGAACTTGAAAAAGTCAGCCTTACGTTTCCAAGTTGAGATCTAAAGTTCTCGATGGCATTACAATAATATCACTTGTTTATAGCTTTAGTGCACTGGCATAGTAATTTCTAACAAAACTGTGCCACTATTTGTAGGTTTGCATACGTCTTTAGGGTCTTGAATTTTTGAAATAAAGCTCGTAACTGTGTTCCTTTAACTTGCAACCAAACACTTTTATTTCACACTGGTATTGCAATATCTTCCTAACATGGGAAGCACAGAAAAACGCAACTGATCCAGGTTTTTCCTGTAATACCTGCTGTGACTTTAACATAATGAATGTTTTTGTCTTGCAGTTTCCAGTCCGACATCAGAGGAGTCGTTTCAGTTTGGTGGCTACATGCCGTCCGCAGCCGCGAGCAGCCAATCACGCGGCCGAGGAGGTCTGGCCCGACCAGACACAGCTCCCAGCTCCACAAAGCGTTCAGTGAGGTTTTCAGATGATCTGGGACTTGGTGACGAATTGTTCGGAAGTGAGCGACCCTCCACGGCTCCGGGTGAAAGATCAGGCCGAAGGCAACCAAAGAGAGAAGAAAAGGATGAAAATATCAATGGATCGTATTTAGCGGATGATAATAAAAAACCATCAGAAGGGAACAAGCCAACTAGAAGGGAAGAAAGAAGTAATGGTAGGAAGCTGTCAAAATTCTAAACGATTCAATGGGCCAGTATAAAAATTCTGTCTGTTGCGTCCTTAGAAACATTTTGTGTCTTAATCTTAGGGCAGTATAGTTGGAAATTTGATCGTAAAAGTAAGGTGTCCTTTGGGCGAATTTTTGTTTACTATATTTGCCTCATTAACATAAGCGCTTCAGTGCCTGATAGAGCTACAAAAAATCAACTAATCTGTTCCTAGAAATTTGAACCCATCGTATTGAAAAGTTTTTGTGTGACGCGGGTGTTAAAACTCAAAATTGTACAAAGAATGTATGGGCGCATAAGCGCTTTTGCCACCCATCAATTTTACAGCTTTTGAAACGCAATATCTCCTTCAATTTTACACGCAAAGAGCAAAAATTTCGCCGATTACTAAGTCACTTAGGGCCTGTTTATATGGAGTAGAGTTGTCCCTGGTAGGAGGGTTACCCTTTCCCCCGAGCTATCTTTTACTGAGCGTTTATATGAGAAAGTTGTCCCTGTTGACCGAGCCAAAACTTGGCCCTGTCGGTTCAAAAGACTGGCGATAGTTATTTTGAAAAATCTATTATGACGGCCATTTCTAAAATCAGGAACGCTGACACATTGACGAAGACCATTTTGGACAAATTTACCGCCGACTTCGATGTTGTTTTGGCCGATTGCAGCATTTGCGCATGCACCGTATGTGTCAAAAAAAAAAAAAAAGTATGTGTCAACTTGTCCCTGGTAGGCGAGGCAAAAATAACAAAACTGTTTATATGGAAAAAAGGTGGCTCGCTCCCCAGGGTTACCCTACCTTCAAAGCGAGTGACCCTCCTCCCAGGGTCACCCTGCCCGCCGAGCCAACTTTGCAATTTCTCATATAAACAGTTCGCAGCTATTTATAAAGAAACGTATGAAAAGCTCTCTCGCCTGGAGTGGCTCGGTATGGAGGGTAATCCTCCTACCAGGGACAACTCTCCTCCATATAAACAGGCCCTTAGTTTCAAGCTCGATTGATTTTTGTTTAACTTCTGAAATGTTGATAAAAGTGGCACGAGTTTTTTAAACCAGTCACTTAGCACAGTAGTGCAAAACAAAAGCAAACGCGAATTGCTTTCGACACTCAAGTAAAATTGCTCTATTTACCACAAAACGATAACACATGTAGGTGGGTTTGGTTTTGGCTTTAAGGTCGACAATCCTTAGGAAATTGCTTTACTAATCATGCTTTACAATGTTCTTTTACCTTCAGAGGAAGTCAAAGCTGAACAAACTAAGAATCCACAAGCTGATAAACCAAAAGTTGACAAGGCACCGGCTACACAAGGTACAGTGTCATTTGTAACTATGAAAAAAAATGTCAATGTTAAATGAATTGTATTTAGAGTGTTCAGTTTTCAATTGAGTGTCGTAAAACCAAACCCAAAGTAATAAAGCGGGCCTATCACAAAGGACACAGACAATCCAGTGAACCAATCAAAACTCGAAACAAATACATGTAGCTGGCACGAAGCGCGGGAAAACGGGTGTGGGCGAGTCACCATTGGTTTTGGTTTTTACTTCTGATTGGATGAGAAAGTGGCGCGAGTTTTTTACATGTAAACCAATCACTGAGCGAAGTAATGCAAACCCAAAGAAAACGCAAATTACTTTCGACACTCAAGTGAAAACCGCTTTATTATTAATAGTGGTCATGCGCTGGCTGAGCTTAGAGATTGTTTTCAGGGAGCGCCACTCAAACAGACGAACAAATACTTCAAATAAACATAACATGGTTCAAACTCCCAACAAACAGGAGGCAGATCAGTTGGCTATTTTATTTACAAAGCGTGGTCGAGGATTTGAACCCGGGACGGCCGAGAAAAAATCCAGCTAGTGGAAGGGTGGGGCTTATCCACTCGATATTTGTGCAACAGAACAGTATATGATTCTAGTTAGCATAAACTAAGACTGACATTCAATACAGTAGGTCCTCGGTATAACGAACGATATTCTTCAGCCTGGCAAAAGTTACAGTAAAATGTATTGAACAGAACCTCGATATAACGAAATCCTCGTTATAACGAACACAATCTGGAAGCCCAAACGTAAAGTGTACCCCGACAACACGCGGCAAAAGGCGAATGTAGAACAGACCAACAAAAATAAAAATACTTTAATCCTTACAGGAGAACAACTTCAAAGACATGTGTCCATGTCTATGTGGATATTAGACATTAAAGCATAAATGTTAGTTTTGACAGTCGTTCAAATCAGTAAATGCTGAGTAGTGCAACGTCACAGCGTGAAAAACAGTTATTAACTATATCTCCATATAACGAACATTTTGTTTGTTTTTCCACAAATTCGTTATATCGAGGTTTCGATATAACGAACCCTTGATATAACGAACAAATTTCCCCAGTCCCTTGGCGCTTCGTTAAATCGAGGTTTCACTGTAATGGGACTTTCAGTGATAGCAAACACTGTTTAGCTAACCGGAATCTGGTGAGCTAAACAGATAACATCATACACTAACATCTGTCAGATGTTAGTCTCGACACGGCGCATGAAACACGCACTACCACAGTGAAGTTTCCAGGTGTACTATCGGCAGACATACCAAGCGTTATGTTTAAGACATCGTTTTTTGTTTTACTTTGTTTCACTTCTTTCTCTTTTAGAACTTTCTTAAGCACCTGCTAACTTGTTTTCGATCAATGCCCCAAGCATCAAAAACATTATCTTTAAACATAACGGGTAACAAAAGGAAGTTATGACCTTAATTTGAAGATAGAAAGCAAACTTCGGCTAAAAATATCGATTTTTTTAAAGATGCGCGGAATCAACTTGAACGGTTTAGCCTCAATTTTTTCAAGTTGCATTATTTCTATCCTAGCCATCTGCAGCCAAAAGACGCTTGTTTACAGTTTCAGTGCCTTGAGCAATTTTTCATAACAATGGACCATTATTTTAAGGTTTCCTATGACACAAGCATAAATTGTGGCTTTTCATTTATCTGTTGAAATCCCCGCAGTTGAAAGCAGAAAGAGCAGTTGAGCCAAACTAATCCAGTTGGTTCGTGGCGCCGAGAACGAAACCATTTTTGTTTCGTAAAACATCTAGTTTGTCAAAAGCTCAGTGCCTCGAAATAATCCAGTCGACTGTATCATGACGGAGTCATCTTGTGAGTTCCTGCTACAGAGCTTGCCCAAAATCTCCGAAGCTGAATACCTACGTTCAACTTTCATCGCTAATCGTCCTTTGAATAATTTTTTAACTTACACCGCCGTCTCCTTGAACATTGTAACAATTTACGCGATAAGAAAAACGTCCTCGTTGCCAAAGACTTTGAAGACACTGCTCCTGAGTCTTGCTGTTTCTGATGTTGGTGTTGGTTTATTTGCTCAACCATTTTACACTTCACTTTTGGTCAAATGGTTAAAAGAAAATAATCCTGGCTGCAACACAAACATGGCTTTTTCAATCGTAACATCCTTGTTTTGTCAAGCTTCGTTCTTCATTGTTGTGGCTGTAAGTGTAGACAGGTTCTTGGCTCTTCATCTTCATCTCAGATATCAAGAACATGTGACTCACAAGCGTGTTGTTGCTGTGGTG
The DNA here is from genome assembly GCF_052425735.1 of Oculina patagonica. Taxonomy (NCBI): domain Eukaryota; kingdom Metazoa; phylum Cnidaria; class Anthozoa; order Scleractinia; family Oculinidae; genus Oculina; species Oculina patagonica. The sequence goes on from NC_135769.1 coordinate 23,012,615, forward strand.
ATCTCAATATGGGCGTTAAGTGCGCTAAGTTCTTTGATGATGTTGTGGGTACCGAACAATATTCGCTCGGTATTACTAACCTTTGGTACTGTTGGTTTTCTTCTTACATCAGTGGTTTACATCAGAATTTATTTCATCGTAAGACGCCACAAGGATCAGATTCGAGCCCTGCAAGTACAACAAGAACCGCAGATTAGAGAAATGGCAAATTTTGCTAGTCTCGTTAAATCTGCAGTCGGTGTATTTTACGTATATCTCGTGTTTTTGGCTTGTTATTTGCCTAACCTTTTCTGTTTTGCCGCCATTAAAATCTACGGCCCGAGTACTGATTTGAAGATAGTTTGGCTTTTCACGTGGACTCTGGTATTCCTCAATTCATCTTTGAACCCTTTAATTTACTGCTGGAAAATGAAGCATATACGACACGCTATCATGGACATGCTGCGAAGCATTTCTTGGTCCAGAAATCGCACATCACACCAATCTTAGAACCGGCCATGCTTTGCCACGATTATTCACATTTGCAGTGTTGTAATTGTTGATCAATGCTTTCTGTGTATATGTATAATAAGGAACGCGAACAGTCTGAACTCGTGACTTACAAGGGAAAACAAGAGCGAAGTAAAACTTACTAAAAGTAAGAGATTGACAAAGCGTAGATAAATATAGAGTTTGAAACCTCACCATTTAAGTTTATAAACTGTGACCTGACAGTAAAAAGACAATCTTAATGTAATTTATCTCTCTGGGGGAGGAATCGATAATCAAAATTCAGAAAATTAATAAAGTGCTTTACAAGCTAACGCCCCCTCAAGAAATTTGGCTTGTGAATTTGCTAACGTGCAAGGGTCCTGTGTTTGCCGCACTATCGACATAATTGTTGTTACGCAAGGATTTACGCCATAATTTAGAGATGTACTTGGTACAATATCTTAAGTTTGCGCAAATACCTGCATTTTGGAGTTTTACAATTGTTTAATTCCTTTGCCACGTCAGACCCACAATGTAAGCTCGTGCCCAGGGGGGGGGGGGGGGGGGTACTCGGACTTGTAAATGACGGGGATGATCGAATGAAGGCAAAACTCAGGACCCAAAAAAATCCCTAACTCTTCCGACATTACCCAAAAAAATCCCCGGACCAAAAATAACCCCTAAAAAAATCCCTTGCCAAATTACCCCTAAATTGCTAGAAGGGGCAATAACGCTCGTGTTTGTTTATTCATTATACCATAAATACGCCAAGGCCGTGCCAAATCACTTTAGTTTGTTTTTAATACCCAAAAAAGCCCATATTTGAATCAAGTCACCCAAAAAAATACTTGCCAAATCTTCTTACCCAAAAAAAATCCCAAAATGGAAAATTTCAAACCCAAAAAAAATCCTTCGATCATCCCCGTCATTGACAAGCCGGAGTACCCCCCCCCCCCCCCCCTGGGAGCTCGTGATCCTTAGTCTTAGTTTATTTGTGACCTCATCGAGCCGTAGTCAACTTAGGCTGTGGCTTTGACGTGTGAACGTGCGTTTCATTAAACGATGAAATGAGTACAAGCACGGGTTTGTTGCTCTATCACGGTTGAGTTAAGTATTTTTTTAAGTGTTGCCAAATACACACTGGCCGCGGCCGCACTTGAAAGTTAACTGGGTTAATTTTTTAGAAACCCGGTTAAAAATTTCCACAAAACTTAACTAGGTTAAAGTATGGTTTCCAAAACTAACTCGGTTAAATATTTTTAGCGGCCGCATTACGATCAGACCAGACTGAAGTGTTGTCATGATTAAGCTATTTGAAAACAAGCAAAAGCGACCGGCTTTCATGATAATTTTATTACTTGCTCATTTCTTCTCCTGCTTTTAAGATTTATTTCAATGCATTCTTGGCTTACACCGCTCTATTTTTTCCGAATGCGTTCTACGCAAATTTCAAGCCCAGTTGTTTCGAATATGTTGATCTTCAGCAGTCGTTCATCGGCATATCGAAATCGCCTTCAAGGCCTTCAAGTGCACGTTTTTCCAAGGAATCGGCGAAGAGACGGAAGAGATCATCAGAAACCATGAGAGCCCTGTCTGAGCCAAATAATCCGCATTTCTCTGGTGGTTCTAGAGTTTCTTAATAGCAAAGGAAATTATAGAATTAAGCCACGAATTGTGTCCGAACGCCATGTTTGCGTGTGATGGAAAAGAATATCTTCTCTTACATGGAGATGATTGACACATTTGACAAATAAAACAATAGTTGAATCTGATAGGAAACCACTAACCTGGTTAAAACGACCCAGAAAGGTAGTTTAGAATTAACCTAACCCAGTTAAAAAATCTTTTGTTCTTTGATTAATTTCCATGGGAACCGCTAACCTGGTTAAGAGTCGGTTAACTCTCCAAATACGCGGTCGCACTAGACATTTTTTAACCCGGTTAATTTTAATTGATTAATTGGAAATAACTCGGTTAACTCGCCAAGTGCGGCCGCGGCCACTATGAAACTTAATATTTGCAAAGAAATTACTTCTTTTATCACGACCAAATGTGTTTCTTGGGCGTTTTAATATAAAGATACAAGCAAATGAGATTAACTTTGAAAACTGTTCAGCCCAACAGTATTTCAAAAACTCATAGCGCAATCCGTTTAAATCTTCTTTACTTTTGGCCATCCGTACCTTCTTTTGTATTTGCCGTGTTATTGAAATGTTACTACACTGTTTTGAGGGGTCATTCCTATATTTCACCGAATTTTATGGCCATTTCCCATGCCTAAATTGGGGTAAAAACCCGTGACACAGTTTCTTTAATCACCTACACAGCCACCAGAAGGCCGTTTAACAGTGTCATGGCGGCCTAGAATGATAAACCGTAATTTGTTTTCCTTTGCATCATAGCGGAGTCCTGATTTTTGGAACCGAAAGTCGTTTCCCTTGAATTTTCTTCCCTCCTTACCTCACTGCAATTTTACTCCAGATTTCTTGAACCAATTTTTGTTTCTCTCGGAGGATTGAGAAATCGGTATTCCTCCAAATATGGTTAAAAATCTTATTATTATCTAGAATTCCTCTTCATGCAGTACTAATTCCGTCGAACAATGCATCACTGCTGGGAAAATTACCAACCACTTTTGCAAGGAAACATTAGTTGCGCACGTCACAAGGCACTCAAAACTGGCTGGCAATGTGCAGAGTGTACCATTAATTAACACACTTAGCGGCTTTTTGTAAAAGATAAGATAAGAAACTTTATTTAAGTGTCAAAGCCTTATAGCCTGGAAAATAAAACCATACTAACTCTTCGCTTGCCCTCAATATGAAATGACTATCCATTTAATGTTTCCTTGCAGGTGCATGCTAACTTATTTTACATCAAATTGTCTTTACTTTGCTTTACCATTTTAACATATGTGGTTTGCAAGATATAATTTAGTGTTCCTCCTTATATAAAATTTGCTTAAACCGTGCGTTACTGCTGCCAAAGCAAGTTTTAGCAGTCGCGTACAGTACAAAAACGTTGTAGCAATTTGCAAGTGTACTATCAATTAGCATACTAAGTGACTGATAACGACATTTCTGTTTTGCTCTGGTTTTAATGACGCGGAAAATTTTCATATGCACACGCACACCTTTTTATTTTTATCAAGCATGTAGCTAACGATCTTTTTTTTTCGGTTGTATTCTTATCGACATCTTACTCAGAGGATCTAACAGGTCCAAATAAGAGACATCCTTTGAGGTTTATGTAAGCAGATGGATTGCTTGAAAATGGTCACACAGAGAACACTTACATTAATCTCTTGCTTTTATTGTGTACAGTTGTCAAAAAAATTCAAGACCCATTTAAAAAAAAACAATTTCATCTTTATTTCAGTAAATACAGCATACTTCATAAATCATTCGATTTTGTCCCAAAAAATTGCTTTTATGAACACAAAACATCTTAACGAGCGAGTTCTGGCACACTTAACTACCTTCGTTTTCTTGGCATCGCCACTTTAATAAGAAAAGAAATCGTTTAAGCTTAAGTGTTCCAAATAAGTTGGTCCGTGGCGTCCAGAAAAAAACTGATCTATCTTATCTTCGCAAAACAGCTTGTATGTCAAACGTTTAGCGGGCTTGAGAAACTTGACTTGATATCATGAAGACATCTTCTGTGGACTACTGCTGCATTACCACCCCAAAATCTCTGAAATTGAAGACCTTCGTTCGACTTTGATCGCTAGCTGTGTCATCAACAATTTACTATCCCATACCGCCATCATGTTGAACATTGCAACAATTTACGCGATAAGAAAAACTTCTTCATTGCCAAAGACTTTGAAAACATTGCTCCTGAGTCTTGCTGTTTCTGATGTTGGTGTTGGTTTATTTGTTCAACCATTTTACACTTCACTTTTGGTCAGGTGGTCGCAACAAAATAATCCTGGCTGCAACACATATATGGTTTACTTCATCGTTTAATACTTCATCGTTTTGTGTAGCTTCGTTCTTTAGTGTTGTGGCTGTTAGTGTAGACAGGTTCTTAGCTATTCATCTTCATCTCCGATATCATGAACTTGTGACTCACAAGCGTGTTGTTGCTGTGGTGATTTCAACATGGGTGTTGAGTGCATTTCTTTCTTTATTTATTAACGCTCTGGGTTCTGGCAGAAACTCATAAGGGTTGAAACGTGTAACGCGCGCTAACAGCGTTTGAATATTCAGTTTTGCTAAGTACCATATTTGGAAACACGAAGAGTTTGTACGCGAATACTTTACACACGTAATGACACACGCAAAATTTTCGGTTTTGCGGCGAGTTACTTGAATTCCGACTTAAACGCCGTAAATTTCTTACAGAAACTAAGGAAATTCATTAGGCGTATCCAAGTGATGTTCTCCAGACTACTTAACGACGATAAAACAGGAGAATTTAGCCAATTTCAACTTTATTCAACCAAGCTTGTTCAAAAACAAAATTACGCTATCGAGCGCGAGCTAGCGCGCGCTGTGAATTTAATCCAAATATTGCAATTTTGATTGGTTAATTTTTTTTCTCCTTATTTTCCAAATATGGTACTTAGTGTAAACGAATGGGCAAACGCTTTGTACAATGCGAATCATAGGGAGTTACTCCCCTACTAACTATGGTTGTCATCGCGGGTGAAACGAGGAATATATCCAGAAATAATGTATCTGTAATAAACTGTCTTTAAAACTGAGTTCTTCGTGTGCTTTTCAATCGAGGAGTCTTCATGCTTAGTAGTGAACTCATGCGTACGCTTGGTAAATCGGCATGCTGTGAGATTGTTTCCTGACTTTTCACACAGCGGACTTCCTCAAGTTAGTCTCCCCTTCATGTAATTCTAACATTGTCAACAAGAGCTAAGAATGATTTTTTTTCCTCGCGTTTAAAACTTCCTACTATATAAAGCTTAGCTGAGTAGAAATCGTTTTTAAAAAACTTTTTTTGCTAAGGCCTTGATAGTAATGATTTTTTCCCGCCAAAAGACGCGGGTTGCCACCGGAGCCTAGCTCGTTCCCAGGCCTAATCCGTGCGTACGGACGTACGTACGCGACAACCAAAATTTCTCGGTTCGATAGGATACTATTTGCCCTGTCTGTTCCCTTGTACCCGCATGTTACCAATGGAGCTACGCTACGCGCCTTCGGCGCGTGGAGCTCCGCTACAAATTTTTCGTGTTTCCAAATATGGTACTTAGCAAAATGAATATTCAGACGCTGTGCGCGCGCGTTACACGTTTCAACCCTTATGGGTTTCTGGTTCTGGTCAGTATTTTCTCCCTAATAGACCCTTCCACGGTTTCTGACACCATCTTGGTTGGGGGGCAAACACGGCAAAATTTACAGTAAATGTATGGGAAAAATCGGGAGTTTGACGCTCGATAATTCGAGGACCGTTGACATTCTGAAACTTTTGTGAATTGCAAACTAAAGATACTAGCTAAAAGAGTTAACTGATTAAATTTGAAGGGGATCGGTTTACTTAGAAGCGAGAAATCGTACTTTTAGTTTTTCATACAAATGCTTCTAAATTTTCCCGCGAACGGCGGCTCCATTTTACAGAGAAATATATGAAAAATGAAAATCTTAATTTGCGGCTTTCTAAGTGAAAGTAAAATTCTCAAATTTGATCGGTTAACTCTTTCATCTAATATTTTAGGTTTGTAATTCATAGAAGTTGCAGAAAGTCGACCTTTTTTTCGAATTATCGAGCGTCAAACTCCCGATTTTTCCCATACATTTACTGTAAATTTTGCCGCGTTTGCCCCCCCAACCAAGATGGCGTCAGAAACCGTGGAAGGGTCTATTATATTCATTATTGGAATTCTTTGTCTCCTTCTTACAACGGATTAGTGGAAAACACGGGGCCGGGGTCCCGGGGTGTGGAAAACGCGGGGTCCCGGGGTCTGTGGAAAACACGGGGTGTGGAAAACACGGGGTGTGGAAAACGCGGGGTGTGGAAAACACGGGGGTGTGGAAAACACGGGGTCCCGGGGTCTGTAGAAAACGCGGGGTCCCGGGGTCTGAAAATAAAACGAAGGTAAAAAAAAATTCTGGCTAAAAAGACAAGTTTTCTTCCTTGCGTTGAAAAGCCTAATATACATGTCGTAAAAAATTAAAAGCCATTCAAGTATGTGAATCGTATACTTGTCCTTCTTTTGGGAATATTCGTTTTTTTCCATTTTATAGAATTAACAATTTATCAGGAATCCGAAAATAAAACTACTCCAAGAAGAACACAGTACAAGCCAATAATGAAACGGGAAATACAGGCAGACAATTTTCTAGTCATAAGTAATTTATCGTGCCAGGAAAGGGTTAAACCGTGGACCTTATTGTGCTCTTAGAGTGAACGCTATATATTTCAAATTTTCAAAATAGTTTTTGTTATCAAAAGACCAGTACAAAAATGTAGATCAGATAAATTTAGCTTTCTAATTTCACAAGCAAACCTGGTCTTCTGCCGAATAGGAGGACCGCAGTATAGCTGCCTGCCTCTAATTAATTTACCTTAGCGGCGTCTGCGTACAGGTTGCAAACATTGTCCGCCGAATTAAGTCAAAATGTAATTCTTTTATTAACTACCACCCGATCGTGTATAAAATCTGTCGCTCTCATGTCGGACTTTGCTATATTCATGTAGCTCTAAGCTGCAGCTAAAAGTAAACATATGCGTGGAATAACTATGACATGCTACCGGTCATATATCAATGCACAGAAAACGGATATAAGATATAACAACCATAATCAGTAGAGTACGGTAGATGAGTTAACTTTGGATCCAAATGAGACCCTCCCGATTTCTTCTTTCTCGCTTATTTCTTTCCACTGAAACTACGCAATTCCGTCCACACTTAACTTTTTTTGGCCGTGTTATCACGGTCGGCAGCTTTCTTTATTTTCAGTGCTGAAACCACGGCACCACACGACGATTCATGAATGAAACTAGGTGAATGAAGTCAGCGCCTGTGTCAGATATGGGCGAAGTTGGCGCGTAGTTTGTCTTAATATTTATTTTCGTATACCTGATAAATTGTTAATTTTATAAAATGAAAAAAACGGATATTCCCAAAAGATCACAAGGACAAGTATATGATTCACAAACTTGAATGGCTTTTTACGACATGAATATTAGGCTTTTCAATGCAAGGAAAGACGTTTCACCAAGATATCCTTAGTTTGGTGATAAATTATTAAACTTGTCTTTTTAGCCAGAAATTTTTTTTTACCTTCGTTTTATTTTCAGACCCCGGGACCCCGTGTTTTCACACCCCGTGTTTTCCACACCCCGCGTTTTCCACACCCCGTGTTTTCCACACCCCGTGTTTTCCACACCCCGTGTTTTCCACAGACCCCGGGACCCCGCGTTTTCCACACCCCGGGACATCTTACAACAGTGGTTTACATCAGGATTTATTCAACCGTACAACGCCACAAGAATCAGATTCAGGCCCTGCAAGTACAACAAGTAACACAGAGTAGCGATATGACAAATTTTGCTAGCCTCATTAAATCTGCAGTCGGTGTATTCTACGTATATCTCGTGTTTTTGGCTTGTTATCTACCTCACTTTATATGTTTGGCCGCATTTAAAATTTACGTCCCGAGCATTGCTTTGAAGAAGTTATATCTTTTCTCATTGACTATTGTATTTCTTAATTCATCTTTGAACCCTGTAATTTACTGTTGGAAGATTAGACACATTCGACACGCTATCATGGACACACTGCGGAGCATGTCAGTATTTAAACTCAGAAATGGCGCATCGCACTAATCGTAGAAGTAGCCAAATTCAGTGTTTTCATTGTTGATGAAAATCTTTTGTACATAATTAGACCTCGAGCAGTCTGAGTTCGGGCTGCATCAGGTCAAATCAGAGGGCATTAAAACTAAGTAAAAGAACGAAATTGATAAAGTGCGGTAATTTCTTACACACTTAGTTCAATTAGAGTTCTATTTTCTAATGCTTATTCCAATTGCTTTAGGGAATAGAGCTTTGTGTTAAATTATTAGCAATAGTATTAATATTATTAACAAAAAATAAGAATGATTTATGTCTAAAACACCTTTATGCCAAATATAACAATGATTGACAATGTTGTAGCAAAGAATTGTTCGCTGTTGTGAACATAGAACGAAAACATTTAGCAACTCTAAACGAAATTGATAAAGTGCGGTAATTTCTTACACACTTAGTTCAATTAGAGTTCTATTTTCTAACGATTATTCCAATTGCTTTAGGGAATAGAGCTTTGTGTTAAATTATTAGTATTAATATTAATATTATTAACAAAAAATAAGAATGATTTATGTCTAAAACACCTTTATGCCAAATATAACAATGATTGACAATGTTGTAGCAAAGAATTGTTCGCTGTTGTAAATGAAAAGCAGTTCCATTCAATATCTATTGTATGTTTTGTCTGCATCAGTTTGCAGGTATAGCATTAATTAACATACTGAGCGGCTTTTTAGGGGCACTTTGTACAGTCTACTTTTAATAATATTTAATAGATATCCACAATTTTTTCTGTGCAGTTGCTAGAGTATGTTCTATCGACACCCAAGGCAGTTAACCTTATTAACTTAAATTCATTTAATCATATTAAACATATATTATTTGTGACCTTTACGTTATCAAAAGTTTCTTTTTGTATAACGTTAGCTCAAACAATAAAGCTACCAGCAAGCTATTAGGCAATAGCAATATTCCGCGGCCGTCATTGAAATCAACGGCCCAAGTATCGCTTTGAACAGATTTGCTATTTTCTCAGTGATTCTTATATTTCTCAATTCATCTTTAAACCCAGTATAATTTACTCCTGGAAAATGAGACACATTCGACACGCTATCATGGACACACATGTCTTGGCTCAGAAAATTGCAAATCACACTAATCGTAAGGCCAGCCATGTTATGCCAGGATTTTCCACATTCAGTGTGGTCAAATCGGGAAATTTAATACTCGCGAAATATGGTTCTTGATTTGTCGCGAAATTTATTAGATACTTGCGAAATTTAGTGAGAATAAGGTAGCTACTAAACAGATAACATCAGACTAACATCTGACAGATGTTAGTCTCGACACGGCGCATGAACCACGCAGTACCACAATGGAGTTTCCAGGTGTACCATTGACAGACATACCAAGCGTAATTTTAAGACATCGTTTTTTGTTTTACTTTGTTTCACTTCTTTCTCTTTTAGAACTTTCTTAAGCACATGCTAACTTGTTTCCGATCAATACCCCAAGCACAAAAACATTACCTTTAAACATCAAAAGGATGTTATGACCTTAATTTGTGGATAGAAATCAATCTTCGGCTAAAAATATCGATTTTTTTAAGATGTGCGGGAACAACTTGAACGGTTTAGCCTCAATTTTTCAAGTTGCTATCCATTTCCATCCTAGCCATCTGCAGCCAAAAGGCGCTTGTTTACAGTTTCAGAGCCTTGAGCAATTTTTAATAACAATGGACCATTATTTTTAGGTTTCCTACGACACAAACATAAATTGTGGCTTTTCATTTACCTGTTAAAATCCCCAGTTGAAAGCAGAAAGAGCAGTTGAGCCAAACTAATCCAGTTGGTTCGTGGCGCCGAGAACGAAACCATTTTAGTTTCGTAAAACATCTAGTTTGGCAAACGCTCAGTGCCTCGAAATACCTCCAGTAGGTATCATGACGAAGTCACATTGTGAATTCCTGCTACAGATCTTCCCCAAAATGTCCGAAGTTGAATACCTTCGTTCCACTTACATTGCTAATTGTGTCTTTAATAACTTTTTAACCTACACCGCCATCATGTTGAACATTGTAACAATTTACGCTATAAGAAAAACGTCCTCGTTGCCAAAGACTTTGAAGACATTGCTCCTGAGCCTTGCTGTTTCTGATGTTGGTGTTGGTTTATTCGTTCAACCGTTTTACACCTCACTTCTGGTCAAATGGTTACAAGAAACAATCCTGGCTGCAACTCATACATGGCTCTTTCAATGGTAACATCCTCGATTTGTTTTGCTTCGTTCTTCAGTGTTGTGGCTGTAAGTGTAGACAGGTTCTTAGCTGTTCATCTTCACCTCAGATATCAGGAACTTGTGACTCGCAAGCGTGTTGTTGCTGTGGTGATTTCAATATGGGCGATAAGTGTGCTATATTCTTTGATGATGTTGTTTGTACCGACCATTATTCGCTCGGTATTACTAACCATTGGTACTGTTGTTGGTTTTCTTCTTACAACAGTGGTTTACATCAGAATTTATTTCATCGTACGACGCCACAAGGATCAGATTAAAGCCTTGCAAGTACAACAAGGACCGCAGAATAGCGAAATGGCAAATTTTGCTAGCGTCATTAAATTTGCAGTCAGTGTATTTTACGTTTACCTTGTGTTTTTGGCTTGTTATTTGCCCAACCTTTTCTGTTTTGCCGCCATTAAAATCTACGGCCCTAGTGCTGATTTGAAGCTAATTTGGCTTTTCACGTGGACTCTCATATTTCTTAATTCATCTTTGAACCCTTTAATTTACTGCTGGAAAATGAAGCATATACGTCACGCTATCGTGGACATACTGCGGAACATGTCTTGGTACAGAAATCGCACATCACAGCAATCTTAGGGCCGGCCATGCTTTGCCACCGCATTTTGCAGTGTTGTAATTGTCGATAAACGCCTTCTGTCTGTGTATAATAAGAACCGCGAAGATTCTGAATTCGTGACTTACAAGGGAAAAACAAGAGCGTAATAAAACTGACTAAAAGCAAGATATATAACGTAGATAGATATAGAGCTTGAAACCTCACCATTAAAGTCCATAAACGGTGACCGGCTAGTAAAACGACAATAATGATGTAATTTTATCATTCCTTAATATCTTTGCTAAGTTTTAGAGGATTCGATAATCAATAACTAGATCACTTCAATAAAAAATGGTTTTTCAGTGTTGCATTACAATAAAACGTTTACATATGTACAGTAACAAAAAATTCACCCTAACTATTGTAAGAGATCTATGTATAAAAGGGGTTCTTTGAGTCTATAAAATACTACCAATACAAACCCGACGCTTAATAGCAGCCTTAAAATTAGTCAAACTGTTCACATCTGTTTGAGTCCGAGGTAATTCGTTCCAAAGCCGAGTAGCCCTGAATACAAATGACTGCTGGCCGGTAGCTGATTCAGAGAATCAACCGCCTTACAAGCTACCACCATTTAAGAAATTTGGCTTATGAATTTGTTAATGAGCAAGGGTCCTGTGTTTACCGCATCTATCGACACAAGTGTTGTTACGCAAGGATTTACGGACACCTTAGAAATGTACTTCGTACAATATCTTTACCAAGTTTCGACCAATTTAGTAGCCATGGCGACTAGGATTTAAAAACTGGCGACTAAATTGTACAGCAAGTGACCAGCCGGGCGACCACAAAAAGGCGCTCCAGAGCTTGAGCAAACTATCATCCGAACTAAAAAATGCTGTGTACGTTATGGATTCACTTTGAAAAATTAGTTGTTCTGCAATTAAAACCTACGGGGGAAAAAGTACCACTAAATTTCTAGTTTCTGTAAGCTGATCTTTTCATTTTTATTCTTTTTTTTCTGTCGTTGTTTTTTCCTGGGAATAATGTTGTGGAAAATTTCGTTTCATTCACGCTTTTTGGTCACGTAGATTTTCAAATAATTATATATTCTGTGACCAAAATTTGCCATATTAGCGACTTAAGGTGTCTCGATACAGTTTTTTCTGGGCCATACCTACAATTTGCCGTCGGCCTTTTAGCGACCTTCCCTGACTCGGATTGATATGAAAATTACACCATATATCGGTTAACATGTAAGATTGAAGTTTGATTTTGTTTATTTTTAAGGTAATCGATATATCCATGGCAACGATAAACAGAAAACCGCAAAAAAGCAAAACCTAAATTTTACGTGAATCAGATTTCCCGTTGAAAAGCTAATACCAACATCTTAAACTGTGGTGTACTGCAAATAAAATATTAAGGAATAAAAATATTCTGTATGTTTGAATTCGAATAAATCGCAAAATTGTTTCAAATTGTAATTTTTGCTTAATGATAATAGATGGACCGAGACACAAACACGACCTTAATGAATTAACCTCAAAGAACACGTTAATGTGTATTTAACTTATCTTTCGGCGCTGTGAAAGTTTAGTGGAGTTTCTTCATCACAATTTGGAGAACCGGATTTTTTCTTACGACCACTCCTGCTATATTTTTTGAGTATTTTCTATTTTGAGCTCTTTATGAAAAGTCTTAAAAACGGCTCGATAGTTTTTTTTTTTGAAACGATAACCAGGCATGCTCGATAATGTCAACAACTCAATTCCAAGGTTTTTTTTCCATTGATTCACTGGAACATTTGCAAATTTTACGATAAAGGAGGCGTTGGAACGGACGAAAATTAGTTGTGTTACAATTCACGCTTTAAAAATTATGCTGAAATATTCAAACGCATTTCTGTACTTACTCTTATGCGAATTTCGCCATTAGTTTCTTTTTTTCTAGAAATGCACTTTTCATGGGGGAAACGTCATACACAAGGACTTGAATGTTTTAGCGGAATTCTGTTGACAGCGCCTTTGTAGCGCAACTTTAACTGTCGGCTTAAACGCCTTCTTTATCGTTAAATTTAGAACTGTTCTAGTGAATCAATTAAAATAAAACTTTGGGGTAACATCTTGTGCATTATTAAGCATTAGTGGCAAAAGTTTTGACAAAATCTATCGAGCAGTTTTTAAGTATTTTGATAAGATGTTGAAAATTGAAAATTACTTTTAAATTGTAATGGTAGTAACGGTAAAAAAAATCCAATTCTCCAATAGAAATCGACAAAACTTTAACAGCGCTAAAAGGTATTGAATACACCTTCTGGTATTTTTTATAACAGTTCTGCGTCTCGGCTAGTTTTCTATTATATACAGAAAGTACGGTATTTTGCATGCCCGCGCGGCCAGACCCAGGAAAGGAAGCAGACTGCCGGAGGCCAGGCCCGAAGACTGAGGGCCCGAGGAGCGTTTCCGCGATATGGTTGCTCAAAGTCTTATTATTATCTAGAATTCCTCTTCATGCAGTATAATACAGTTGAATACACCTTCTGGCGTAACTTTGATGTAATTTTATAAAAGCAGTGTCTGCGTCTCGGCTAGTTTTCTATTATCATACAGAAAGTACGGTTTGAAATGTTTTGCGATTATTTCGAATCCAAACATACAGAATGTTTTTGTTCTTTTAAATTTGATTTGCAATACGCCTTTTTTTCAGAAAGTGGTGTTATTTTTTATTACCAAATCTAATTAGCGTAAAATTCAAGTTTTTCTGATTTCGTCGTTCTTTGTTTACCGTTGCATGGAAATATCGATTGCCCTAAAATATCTATTACATGAATTTTCAATCCAAGACCAATATCTGGTGAAAATATCATTTGGATCAGAGTCTTGGAAGACTGCTAAATGGCCAATTGACAATGTTAGGTATGGTTCACAAAAAACTGTATCGAGACACCTTAACCTAAAAAGGTAGTTGCCAAATGGCCACTTAGGGAAAAAAGTTAACTTAAAGGGTTAACCAAGTTATGTTTCCCTTGGAGGCTTTAGAAATTGAGATTCCGCTATATATGGTTAAAATATGGTTAAATCTTATTATTATCTAGAATTCCTCTTCATGCAGTACTGATTCCGTCGAACAATGCGTCACTGCTGGGAAAATTACCAACCAATTTTGCAAGGAAAGATTAGTTGCGCACGTCACAAGGCACTCAAAACTGGGCGGCAGTTTGCAGGATTAACACACTTAGCGGCTTTTTGAAAAGACTTTTTTCCTGTCTTCGCTTAGCAATATAAAATGACTATCCATTAAATGTTTCCTTTGCAGGTGCATGCTTACTTAATTTTCATCAACACACATAGCACTTTTTATCTAATCCTCTTCACTTCGCTTTACTATTTCAATATGTATGGTTTGCAAGCTATAGTTTAGTTTTCCTCTATAAAATATTCGCTTAAACCTTGCGTTACTGCTGCCAAAGCAAGTTTCAGCAGTCGCGTACGATACATAAACCTTGCAGCAATTTGCAAGTGTAATATTAATTAGCATACTAAGCGACTGTAAAAGAAATTCTGTTTTGCTCCACTTTTTATAACACGGAAAATTTTCAAATGCACATGCACACCGATTTTTTTTTATCAAGTAAGGCCCAACCGGTATCTGGGAGGCCATGGGTTCGTTCCCGTGGGGTTTTTTTTTTTTCCCCCTTTAGCTTATGACCTTTTTTTGGTCGTATTCGTATTGACATCTCACTTAAAGGATCTAACAAATTAAGAGTCTTCCCTTAAAGTTTTGCAAGCAGATGGCTTGCTTAAAAAACGTCACACAGAGACTCTTACGTTTATTCCTTGTTTAATTTTGTACAGTTGTCAAAAAAAAGTTCTGAAGGGTTCTGAAACACTTAAAATGCCTTCGTTTACTTAGCATCACCACTTTAGTATGAAAAGAAATCGTTTTAGCTTGAGTGTTCCATTTGGTCGGTGGCATCGAGAAAAGAACACTGAAGTATCCTACCTTCGTCAAACGATCAGTGCGCTTAAAAAACCTGACTCGATATCATGAAGACATCTTTCTGTGAACTCCTGCTGCAGTACTACCCCAAAAACTCCGAAATTGAAGATTTTCGTTCGACTTTCATCGCTAATTGTGTGTTGAACAATTTTCTATGCTATACTGCCATCATGTTAAATACTGTAACAATCTACGCGGTAAGAAGAACTTCATCGTTGCCAAAGACTTTGAAAACATTGCTCCTGAGTCTTGCTGTTTCTGATGTTGGCGTTGGACTATTTGTTCAACCATTTTATGCCTCCTTTCTGGTCAAGTGGTTGCAAAAAAATAATCCCGGCTGCAGCACATACATGGTTTTCTTGATCGTTTCCTTATTTTTTGGTTTTGCTTCGTTTTTTGGTGTTGTGGCTGTTAGTGTAGACAGATTCTTAGCCATTCATCTTCATCTCAGATATCAGGAACTTGTGACTCACAGGCGTGTTGTTGCTGCGGTGATTTCAATATGGTTTTTGAGTGCATTTCTTTCTTTATTAACGCTCTGGATTCCGCATAGAATTTTTGCCTCAATTATATTCATTATTGGAGTTGTTTGTCTCGCTCTTACAACAGTTGCTTACATCAGGATTTATTTAGCCGTACGACGCCACAAGAATCAGATTCAAGCCCTGCAAGTACAACAAGTAGCACAGAATGGCGAAATGACAAATTTTGCTAATCTCATCAAATCTGCAGTCGGTATATTCTACGTATACGTCCTGTTTTTGGCTTGTTATCTGCCTCAATTTATATGTTTGCCCGCATTTGATATCTACGGCCCAAGCATTGCTTTGAAGAAGTTTTATCTTTTATCATATATTATCGTTTATGTTAATTCATCTTTGAACCCTGTAATTTACTGTTGGAAGATGAGACACATTCGACACGCTATCATGGACATACTGCGGAACATGTCTTGGCTCAGAAATCGCGCACCACACTAATCAAAAGGCTATCCACTTTTATTGTTGATGAAGGTCTTTCGTACATAACAAGGCACATTTTCGTCGCCAGGGATACATACAATACATGTAAACACCAGTGCTTCAAAATGGCATTGGCGGGGAAACGGCGAAAACTGGCTGCTTTGTGTGCGATAATAGCTTTCCTTTCCCTTTTCTCTGACCTGACTCTTCTACTTCGACTCCGCTGTCAGTCATTGCTGTTATTGCTGCACTACGAGCATGCTGTTGCTAGGAAACGCATTTTGAGCAGCACTGGAAAGACGTTAACATGGCCTCCATGGCATTCTCGTCCACATAGCCTTTTCGTTTCTGTTAGCCGGCTGGGCCTTGGCACGAGGAAACGAAGGGCCCTGGGGACACAGTATTTCCAGTCCTAGATTCTAGGACTTCCGGTCTTCATGTATGCAGTTATGACGTTTCAAAAGAATGTATGAGAGAGTCGTTACATTTTCCACTTCCGTTTAGGAATTCTTTCTTCCAAACAGCCAATGAAAAAAATTGAATTAATTCAAAAATCCTATGTCCCAAGAACCCTTCTTTTTCTCGTGCCAAGCCGGCTAAGAGAAACGAAAGGGCTATGGGGACGAGAATGCCTCCATGGTGGCTAAACATGGCAACATATGTTTCGAAAGAAAACCTTGTATCCAGGACGCAAAAATGTTTTTGACCTGAGGCAAAAATATTTTCTTGTTTCCAAGAAGCAAGATTTGTTTCCGTAACATATGTTTCCCGTGCGGCTAAACTGGGAAACATTTGCGTCCGCACCAATGTTACCTAGTTTAGCCAGGCCTTAAGATTGATTAGCACAATAAGCTACTTTTAAGACACCTTTTTTAACTCTTTTCGCAATTATTAAATGAATAACGAACATTTTCATTTTTACGTGCAAACGTATTTTTGATCAAACATGTAGCTGAGGATCTTCATTCTTTCCGATACCGCATTTAATGTGTCTGAAATGTCCAAACTGAAGACAGCTTTTTGTTTCACAAACACATGGCATGTTTATAAACCTGCCACTCCGCCCAGTGACGTTTATCTCTTGGTTTTATTGTAATCAGATATAAGAAAGTTCAAGACCCGAGTTTGACCAAAAACGTCATTACTCGTTATGAGAACGTTAACAAAACTGAAAGGGCAAGTTCTGGGACACTTAATTGCCTTCGTTTAATAAGGATCGTCAAGTTATTAAGAAAAGGAATCATTTTAACCAGTGTGCCAGTTGATCCGTGGCGCCAAGAAAGAAAACCATCTAAGCTTCGTAAAACATCCTGAATGTCAAACGCCCAGTGAAGTTAGGAAACTTTTAATCGATATCATGGAGAAATCATATTGTGAAGTACTGCTGAAGCACTACCCGAAGGTTGCCGAATTTGAAGACCTTCGTTCCACTTACATCGCTAGCTGTGTCTTCAACAATTTTCTATGCTATACCGCCATCATGTTGAACATTGTAACAATCCACGCGATAAGAAAAACTTCGTCGTTGTCAAAACCTTTGAAAACATTGCTCCTGAGTCTTGCTGTTTCAGATGTTGGTGTTGGTCTATTTGTTCAACCATTTTACACCACACTTCTGGTCAAATGGCTACATCAAATTAACCTCGGCTGTAACATCTATGCGATTTTTACCATTGTTGCAAATATGTTTTCCATAGCTTCTTTCTTGGGTGTTGTGGCTGTAAGTGTAGACAGATGTTTGGCCATTCATCTTCACCTCAGATATCAGGAACTTGTGACTCACAAGCATGTTGTTGCTGTGGTGATCTCAATATGGGTGCTTAGTGCATTTCTTCCTTTGATGGTATTCTGGGTCCCATTCGAAATTTCCTCGCATATTGAGCTCGTTCTTGGAGTTGTTAGTCTCGTTCTTACAACAGTGGTTTACATCAAGATTTATTCAACCGTACGACGCCACAACACTCAGATTCGAGCCCTGCAAATACAACAAGTAACACAAAATGGCGAAATGGCAAATTTTGCTAGTCTCGTCAAAACTGCAGTCGGTACATTTTATGTATATTTCGTGTTTTTAGCTTGTTATTTGCCCTACTTTATCATTTTGGTGGTCGTTGAAAGTAACGGCCCAAGTATCGCTTTGAACAGATTTGCTATTTTCTCAGTTATTCTTATATTTCTGAATTCATCTTTAAACCCAGTAATTTACTGCTGGAAAATGAGACAAATTCGACACGCTGTCGTGAACATACTACGGAACATGTCCTGGATTAGAAATCGTGCATCACACTAATCGTAGGACCGGCCATGCTTTGCCAGGATTCTCCACATTCAGTATTGTCGTTGTTGATAAAAGTCTTCTGTATATAACAGTGCCCACTAGCATTCTGTAGCGTCCTTGGTATTAAAACGGAGTAAAAGTAAAGTTCATGTATCGATAGTTTTTCTTGAGAAATCGATATAGCGTATAGTGATTTCTATCACACTTAAAAAAAAGTAGAAGCAATATATACCAGAATGATAGGGGATATGTAGTAAACTTCTTTCTCTGTTGTAAATAAAAAAGAGATCTACTAGCCATGTTATTGTCTTTTAATTGCGTTGAAGAAACCAGAAGTTGCAAAGGGGGAAGCTTCTGGCCCACGCCTTGCAATTGTTGTTCAAGACAACGTTTTTAATATTTGTGACCGTAAAAAGACTTTTCCAATAAAGCACATTTGTGTCACTCGCCAAATTCGAAAAAATACATAAAAAATCGTTGTGATATCACTGCAAACCTCTCGACTTATTACGTAATCGTGATGTTAAGGATGAAAATTGTATATGATCATCGTTAGCATAAAACTAAGACTGCCTCTCGAATAGGACTTTCAGTGATGGCAGACACTGTTCAGCTTACCGGAATCTGGTTAGCCCTAAAGATAACATCAGACTAACATCTGACAGATGTTAGTCTCGACACGGCACAAGAACCCGGCAGTACCACAATGGAGTTTCCAGGTGTACCATCGACAAATAACAAAGCGTTCTTTTTTGAGACATTAGTTTTTCGTTGTTTTGTTTAGAATTTTCTTACTTTTTGATATAAATGGCCTTCGTACAGATTTACACTATTTAAGGTGGCCCGCGGGTACTTCTGGGAGCGAAGGTGCTCTTTCTTAAGTCAAATTTTAAGCACGTAAACGTAGGACGATTTCTATGACATTTGGCAATCGAAATAAGAAATGTCCAAATTTTATAAAGCTTTTAATTTTAGAGCAAACAAAATAAACATTCGCGAGAAATAAGCACTTTATGAAAAACTGATTTTTCAAAAAAAATGCGATTATTTTCAAAACACGAAGATAGATTTTTTTCTAATTATTGTCAATAAGTTCAAGTTATCCTAGGTTTCGTGTGAGCAAGTTTCAACTAAATCGGCTGGGTAGAAACTGCTCTACAGTTGACTGTTGAATTTTCGCATCAAAATATTGTTGTTGGGTATTTTCGCCAGCTATTGCAACAACGCTGAATTAATGCTAAGATCACTTCTGTCATTTGAAAGCTCAATACCACCTAAAACACTGCTGAAAAATCTGAAACGATCGGAAACTCTCGGCAAAAGTTATAAACAAATGACGTATAAGTTGTTTGCGGTTCGTAAATTGTAAACTAAGAAATATTCAATCTTTTTCCAATTAAAAAAAAATCTACCGATTTTTTTTTCTTTTATTTTTTAGTATGCAAAAATCCAACATATAAACAAACGCTCTTATCTAGTTTCGAGCGTGAAGTCCCGATGAAACTCGTCGAATTGGGCTCGTCAAGATAGCCACCTCTCGTCTTTCAGTTTAAAGCGCTTTGGAAACCCCTCACTAAACAGTAAATTATTCAAACCTGACGCATTCCCAAGAGTATTTTGTAATTCTAACGAAAATCCAGCTTTGCTTCCATTTGTGCATTTCTTTGTGCAATGAATGTCTTTGAGAGCAAAATACTCTTGGGAATGCGTCAGGTTTGAATAATTTACTGTTAGTTGAGGGGTTTCCAAAGCGCTTTGAACTGAAGGACGAGAGGTAGCTATCTTGAAGAGCCAAATTTGACGAGTTTCATCGAGACTTCACGCTCGAAACTAAATGATGGCGTTTGCTTATATGTTGGATTTTTGCATACTAAAAATTAAAAGAAAAAAAATCGGTGGATTTTTTTTAATTCGAAAAAGATTGAATTTTTCTAATTTGCAATTTTCGCACCGTAAACCACTTATGCTTCATTTGATTATAACTTTTGCGGAAAGTATCCGATCGTTTCAGATTTTTCAGCAACTTTTTAGGGGATATTGAGCTTTCAAATGACAGAAGTGATCGTAGCATTAATTAAGCATTGCTGCAATGGCTGGCGAAAATATCCAATTACAATATTTTTGTGCGAAAAATAAACAGTCAATGTGCAGCAATTTTTACCCAGCCGATTTAGTTGAAACTTGCTCACATGAAACCTAGGTTTACTTGAAGTAATTGACCTTAATTAGAAAAAAATCTATCTTCGCGTTTTGAAAATATTCGCATTTTTTCGAAAAATAGGTTTTTCATAAAGTGCTTATTTCTCGCAATTGTTTATATTTTGGGCTTTAAAAGGTAAAGCTTTATAAAATTTGAACATTTGTTATTATGACTACTAGAAATCAGAGAAATCGGTTACGGTTTTCATTCCCAAAATTCGATTTAAAAAATAGCACCTTCGCTCCCGGAATTACCCGCGGGCCACCTTAATTTACCGTTTTTGGAGGGGATGAAGACAAAAAATGGTTGTGTGCTAATAACAAAAACTTTGTATGTGGTTTATGACCTTATTTTTAACAAGCGTTGCTCGTTTTCTAATTCCATCAAACAATGCGACTCCATCGACCAATGCGACGCCACATGAAACTGGAAGCAGTTTGCACTTGTACCATAGATTTACATACTAAATGTTTAATAAAAAGACTTCTTATTGTTTTCTCTAGACAATATAAAATGAACATCCGGTAAGGTGCATCCTAACTTTTTTCTATCAACAAAAAACACGAAACAAAATATATAAAAGAGCGAGTTCTGAGGCACTTTACCACCTTCGTTTTCTGAGGATCGTCACTTAAAAAAGTAAAGATATTGTTTCAGGTTTGTGATCCAATTGGCCCTTGGCGCCAAGGAAAAAAACTATCTTAGCTTCGTAAAACATCGTGCGCGTCAAACGTTCTCTTTAGAAATTAAACTCGAAATATCATGACGAAATCGTCCTGTGAATTACTACTCCAGTACTACCCCACATCCTCCGAATTTGAAGACCTTCGCTCGACGTACATCGCTTGTTGTGTTTTCAACAATTTTCTCTGCTATACTGCCATCACGTTGAACATTGTCACAATCCACACGTTAAAAAAAATGTCGACGTTACCAAAGCATTTGAAAACATTGCTCCTGAGTCTTGCTGTTTCTGATGTTGGTGTTGGTTTATTGAGCCAGCCTTTATACACCTTACATCTAATCAACC
Source organism: Oculina patagonica (assembly GCF_052425735.1). NCBI lineage: Eukaryota > Metazoa > Cnidaria > Anthozoa > Scleractinia > Oculinidae > Oculina > Oculina patagonica. The sequence goes on from NC_135769.1 coordinate 23,034,146, forward strand.
GTTTACAAGAAGAAAATCTCAGCTGTTACTTTTACATGGCTTTTGACATCATCATGATCAGTTTGTTTGCTATAGCTTCATTTTTAGGTGTTGTGGCTCTAAGTGTAGACAGATTCTTAGCCATTCATTTTCATCTCAGATATCAGGAACTTGTAACACACAAGCGTGTTGTTGCTGTGGTGATTTTAATATGGGTGTTGAGTGCATTTTTCGCTTTATTAACGGTCTGGGTCCCGCTCAATAGTTTCTCCCTAATTCTAGTCATTATTGGAGTTGTTTGTCTCCTTCTTACAACAGTGGTTCACATATACTACTTATTAACCGAGAGTGAGGTCATTACAGGGGAATCTCAGACCGAGGCCTTGATGTATTGACCGAGCGACAGCGAGGTCAATACATCAAGGTTGAGGTCTGAGATTCCCCTGTAATGACCGAACGGACGAGGTTAATAAGTTATTTATTATATGGCCTTTAAGCACTATTCAAAAAAAGAGTATAATCAAGGGAAAAAACACTGGAGGTAAAACTCGCTCTCCCTCTCCGTGGCTCCCTTCGTGGCTCATACTAAAGAAGTATCGGTATGCTTATATTTTTCTTTCAGTTATTAGTTGAAAAGATAATTATATTTTGTCGGCATTTTTTGTTGTTTTTGCCCCCTCGCTAGTAGCTTTTACTCACAACTCAAAAAACCGTCGAGCCGAGAAAAATTTTCATAATGCCCGGTCATTACAAGAAAATAATGCCCGCTCAGCAGTCAATCAGAGCGCGCGTACTATTGTAGCCATATAATAACAGGATTTATTCAGCCGTACGACCCCACAAGAATCAGATTCAGGCTCTGCAAGTACAACAAGTAGCACAGACCGAGGAAACGGCGATTTTTTTAGCCTTATTAAAACTGCAGTCGGTATATTCTACGTATATCTCGTGTTTTTGGTTTGTTATCTTACTCACTTTATATGTTTGGCCGCACTTGAAATCTTCGGCCCAGGCATTGCTTTGAAGAAGTTTTATCTTTTCTCATATATAATTGTGTATGTTAATTCTTCTCTGAACCCTGTAATTTACTGTTGGAAGATGAGACACATTCGACACGCTATGATGGACATACTGCGGAACGTGTCTTGGCTCAGAAATCGGGCCTTACACTAATCGTAGGAACGGCCATGCTAAGGCAGGATTCTCCACATTCAGTGTTGTCGTTGTTGATAAAAGCCTTTTGTATATAACAGTACCCACTGGCTTTCTGTTCTCTGGTTGCACGAGCGTACTTACTTAAGTAAGCAGTCGATATGGCGTAGTAATTTCTGTCACATTTTGTTAAATCATAGTTTAATTCGATGTCTGAAAGAAGGTAAAAATAGACTAAAATAAATTTATGCCATATATACCAGAATGATAGGGAGTATGTTGTAAACCTTTATTCTCTGTTGTAAATAAACATTGCGTGCGCATTGGACTTGCGGCACAAAGTGTTGCGCGCTTTTTTACACAATCCATAAATGTATACTATATGGTTTTTAATTTTATTATCAAGCATTCTTCATGCAGTACTGATTCTTTGGAACAATGTGTTACTGCTAACAAAACTACAACATATTGCAAAATAAAGCGTTCGTGCCTGTCACTCGGCACATGAACCTGGCAACAGTTTGCAGGTGTACCATCGATTAACATATGCTCAGTTTTAATAATATTTAATGGCTATTCACAACTTTTTTCCTGTGCAGGTGCTAACTTATTTGTTTTTAGTCGTACTCGTCGCACGGCGCTTGAAACTTGTCCTACATTGGTGAAACGGGAAGATGTCTCGGTGACAGGTTCTGTGAGCATTTACGGTCGGCGAGAAAGCTTAGACCTCCCTGTCGCGAGACATTTCACTTCCCATGGCCACATTAACGACATGTTCGTGTCTGTTATCTGCGCCGGGTTCAAAACCACGCGGGATCGACGTCGCACAGAAGCAAGACTAATTTTCCATCACAAGACTCTGCATCCAAACGGAATGAACATTGACTTTGCTTTTCTGTGACATTTACAAGCGCGCGCTTATTTATGTCGAAGACGCACTTTAATTTTTTTAAATCTATGAACGCGTGCTATCAGTTAACGGCATTTCTACGCTCGAAACGCCCGAGAAATTATACATGCGCTACACAGTTTTTCCTGATTTGCTTGAAACTTGTAGCAGGTTGCAAGTGTAAGACCGATTAGCATACTAAGCGACATTTTAAAGACACCTTTTATTTACCCATTTGACAATATTAAATGTATACTGAAAATTTTCATATCCATGTGCTAACTTATTTCTGATGAAATATGTAGCTTGGAATCTTCATTCCGTAGTATTCTTACCGATATTATATTTTCCGTGTCTGAAAAGTCCAAATATTGGAGGCAACTTTTTAAATTTTTAGTTGGTTTACAAACACATGCCGAAATTGTTTAATAAACCCTGCCACTCACACCATTGACATTTATGCCTTGGTTATATTCTAATCAGATATAAGGAAGTCTTAGACCCCCGTATAAATTTCAATAAGCAGTTTGATCTTTCAGCAAACATAAATCATTCACCTTCTGTTCATCCCGAAAACTTGAGCAAAAACTGAAAGGGCTAGTTCTTGGGACACTTAACTGTCTTCGATTATCAACGATCGTCACATAACAAATCATTTTAACCAGTGATCAGGTTGATTCGTGACGCTGAAAAAGGAAACTTTCTGAGCTCCATAAAACATCTTGAATGTTAAACGCCCAGTGAAGTTAAGGAACTTAAATCGATATCATGAAGAAATCATATTGTGAAGAACTGCTGCAGTACTACCCGAAGGTTGCCGAATTTGAAGACCTTCGTTTGACTTACGTCACTAGCTGTGTCTTCAACAATTTTCTATGCTATACCGCCATCATGTTGAACATTGTAACAATTCACGCGATAAGGAAAACTTCGTCGTTGTCAAAACCTTTGAAAACATTGCTCCTGAGTCTTGCTGTTTCTGATGTTGGTGTTGGCTTATTTGTTCAACCATTTTACACCTCACTTCTGGTCAAATGGCTACATCAAATTAACCTCGGCTGTACCATCTATGCGATTTTTACCCTTGTTACCAATATGTTTTCCATAGCTTCTTTCTTGGGTGTTGTGGCTGTAAGTGTAGACAGATTCTTGGCTATTCATCTTCATCTCAGATATCAGGAACTTGTGACTCACAAGCGTGTTGTTGCTGTGGTTATCTCAATATGGCTGTTTAGTGCATTTCTTGCTTTGATGGTGTTATGGGTTCCACAGTATATTTACTCCGCTATTGAAATCATTCTTGGATTTGTTTTTGTTGTTGTTACAACATTGGTTTACATCAGTATTTATTTCACCGTACGACGCCACAGGAATCAGATTCAGGCCCTGCAAGTACAACAAGTACCGCAGAATGGCGAAATGGCAAATTTTGCTAGCCTTGTAAAAGTTGCAGTCGGTATATTTTACGTATATCTTGTGTTTTTAGCTTGTTATTTGCCTTACATTATCAGTTTGGCCGCCATTGAAATTAACGGCCCAAGCATCACTTTGAACAGATTTGTTATTTTTTCAGTGATTCTCATATTTCTAAATTCATCTTTAAACCCTGTAATTTACTGTTGGAAGATGAGACACATTCGACACGCTATCATGGACATACTGCGGAACATGTCTTGGCTCAGAAATCGGGCTTCACAGTAATCGTAGGACCGGCCATGTTATGCCACGATTCTCCACATTCAGTGTTGGCGTTGTTGATAAACGCCTCTCGTTTGTATATAACTAACAAGGACCACGAATAGTTTGAACTCGGGCCGCATAAGGACAAACGAGAGCGTATTAGAAGTGAGTAAAAGTAAGCGTAGCGTAGTAATTTCTGACACACTTCAGTGGCGGATCTAGACCTTCAGATAAGGGGAGGGGGCGATCATCCAGACCGTAGAATAAGAAAGGAGGAAGGGGGGCGCTCTCGAAAAAAAATTTTCTCGGTCCTTCGGGCCTCTATTTGTTCTAAAAAATAAGGGGGGGGCCCCGGGCCCCTCCCCTAGATCCGCCACTGCACTTAGCTCGATAGTGGTTTAATAATTAAAAAGATAAAAAATCGTTACAAATATCCGAAATGAATTTATGCCATGTGTAAAAATGATCGAGAATATGTACCAAAGTGTTGTTCACTTTTGTTAATTAAAAGCTATTTAATCGCCGGTGCCCGTCTTACAGTTGTTTTTGAATGTTTTATTTAATAGCTTTACCCAAATATGGCACAACCTCGTTACGTAAAGGGGTCAAGAAAAAAAGAACAGAAAACGTCCTATTTACAGTATTGTGTTTATTCAACTTCAACGATAAAGAAAGATAAAAAGCCGTAACAAATATCCGAAATAAGTCATACTGTGGAACATGTCATGGCTTAGGCCTGGTTTTCACTAGCGACCCAAGGACAAGCGCAAGCACAAGCGCGATCACACAAAAAGGACAAATTTTAATCCTTGTGCTTGTGCTTGCCGCAAGCACAAGCACAACGATCGTCGCCAGTGAAAACCAGGCTTTAGAAATCGCGCAATCACTTATCATAGGCCAACATATTCAGTGTTTTTATTGTTAATAAACGCTTTCTCTAGCAGCGACTGCGAGCATTCTGAACTCTTGCTGCAAGAGATAACTTAGTATTAAAACTGAGTAAAAATGGAGAATTGATATTTCAGTTTTTGGCAAAAAGGTAAAAGTAGTAAAAGTCTATAATACAGTTATGCCAAATAATTATACTAGAATAAAAAGGAATATGAAGTAAACTTTTGTTCGCTGTTGTAAATAAAAAGCGGCTCTACTCATGTTATTGTGTTTTTTTTAATTGCGTTGATGAAATCAGAAGTTGCAAGTGGAAAGCGTTTGTCCCGCGCCTTTCAGACAGAAAAAAAAGGTTTTCCCAATATGGAACATGCACGTCACTTGCCAAAGTCGAAAGAAAGTTCAAAAATGTGCTTATGTTGCTTAGAACCTTTTGACTTAATATAAATTCGTGATTTTGTGTGTAGTCTCGGGGTAATTTGATGATTCAGGATTCCATTTTGATATATATATTTTTTTATCAAAAGTACGCTCTGCAGCACAGATTGCATATTACTCAGAAAGAGCGACTCCAAGAATATTTATGTCTTCGCGTTTGCTAACACTGAGAAAAGAAATAAGCAAAATTGTAAATTATTAGTAAGATTCTCCTGGCTTCCATTCCCAATCTCGTTTGCTTAAGTTTTTCCCGCTCTGTCTATTCTTGCGTGTTTACAACATTACTTATCAATGGGGGCATTTTTAGGTAACGAAAATCAAGCTTGACGGCTTTTATATGCTTACCCGCTGTACTACACAAAGGGGGGCGCGTTAAAAGACTCCTGAAGAGGAATAATGGAATAAGAATAACGAAATAATGTCCCTGGTTTTCGGGAATAACGAAAGCTATATTTCGTTTGGAATAATTAGCGACATTTCTCTGGAATAATGTGTTTTTTCTTGACTGGAATCAGAAGAGAATAACGGAAATTTGAGAGCAGGAAAAATAATGGAATAATAGACGCTACATTATTCGTCTTCAGCCCCCGTAAAGACACAGTCTTTGCTATAGCCCCATTATACATAAATAGTTTTATAATACGCCTTATCACGGCTTTCGACGCCATCTTGACGAGTAGGCAAAGCTGGTAGAAATTACAGTGTTTGTATGAGAATCCGGCAAGTTAAGATACTAGGCAACGCGGTTATATGAGAATCCGAAGGCAAATATCTTTTACAAAAATTGAATTCCGCAAATTGACGCGGTTCGCGGGAAAAATTATAGACAAATGTATGGGAAATTAAAAACGTAACTGAACGCTTTCTAGCCCAGCTACATCCTTCAAACTTGGCGAATAAAAACTTTTGCCTACCCGTCAAGATGGCGTCGAAAACTTTGATAAGGCCTATTATCTAAATCGTTTATGAGTCCTATATGGTGTGCGACTTTATTATTATCAAGCATTTCTCTTCATCCAGTACTGCTCGAAAAATGCGTAACTTCTGGCAAAGCTTTAATCCACTTGGCGATACACGGAACTTAAAACTGACAGCAGTTTGCAGGTGGACCATCAATTAACACACCTATTTTGCTTTTCTTTTGTCATTTTAATATATACATAGCATTTTTTTCAATGCGCACACTGAACACTAAAGACCTTTATCCGTACTATTCTTTTCCAGATCTCAGTTCTCAGGTCTAATTGGTGCAAAATTCAAGAAATTTTCACAAATACATGGTTTGTTTAATAAACATTACACGGAGAAAAGTGACATTAACCTCTTGGTTTTGTTTCGACCCGTAATTAGAAAATTGAAGACTCGCATATTAATTGCAAGTTTCACCTTAATTTTACAGCGCACATCTTGAATTATTCAGTTTCATCGGGAAATTTGAGTAACATTATTTTATGGAAACAAAACTTCTCAAAGAAAAGGTTCTGGAGTACTTTACTGCCTTCGTTTAATGACAGAGGATCGTCAATTTAATAAGAAAAAGAAATCATTTTAACCAGTGACCCAGTTGTTCCGTTTCGCCGCGAAAGAAAACCCTCTTATTAGCTGCGTAAAATATTTTTGGTGTTAAACGCCCTAGTGAATTTAGGAAAGTTTGATATCATGAAGAAATCAACTTGTGAATCGCTGCAGTACTACCCGAAAATCTCCGATGTTGAAGACCTTCGCTCAACGTATGTCGCTAATTGTGTCTTCAACAATTTTCTATGCTATACCGCCATCATGTTGAACATTGTAACAATCCACGCCATAAGAAAAACTTCGTCGTTGCCAAAGACTTTGAAGACATTGCTCCTAAGTCTTGCTGTTTCTGATGTTGGTGTTGGTCTATTTGTTCAACCACTCTACAGTTCACTCTTGGTCAAATGGTTGCAACGAAATATTCCTAGCTGCAGCAGCAAATACGCTTTTGTCATCATTTCGTCGTCGTTTTGTGTAGCTTCGTTCTCTGGGATCGTTGCTGTTAGTGTAGACAGATTCTTGGCTATTCATCTTCATCTCAGATATCATGAACTTGTGACTCACAAGCGTGTTGTTGCTGTGGTGTTCTCAATATGGGTTTTTAGCGTATTTTTTCCTTTGATGGCGTTGTGGGTGCGTCCCGACATATTCTTCCTTTTGACAGTTATTTCTGGAACTCTTGGTGTCGTTCTCACAACAATGATCTACATCAGAATTTATTTAACCGTACAACGCCTCAAGAATCAGATTCAGGCTCTGCAAGTACAACATGGAGTAGAGAATGGTGAAGTTGCAAATTTTGCTAGCGTCGTTAAATCTGCAGTCGGTATATTCTACGTATATGTCGTGTTTTTGATCTGTTATTTGCCTTTCTTGGTCGGTTTGGCCGCTAATGTAATCAGTGGTCCGAGTATTCCTTTAAAGAGAGTTTTTCTTTTGTCATTGACAATCTTATTTGTTAATTCTTCCTTGAACCCTGTAATTTACTGCTGGAAAATGAGACACATTCGACACGCTATCATGGACATACTGCGGAACATGTCTTGGCTCAGAAATAGAGCATCACACTAATCGCAGGACCGACCATGCTATGCCGCAATTCACCGCATTTGCAGTGTCATTGTTGCTTAACGCCTTCTGTCTCAATGCAATAAGAGTTGCAAACAATCTGAACTCGAGCTGTATGAGGACAAACTAGGATGTACTAAAACTGAGTAAAAAAAGGGATTGATAGAGCGTAGCAATTTCTGTCCCAACGATCAGGGGCACCCAACAGACCGTTTCGGTGAATATTTGTTCGGAGGACCTATAATCGCCCACGATTTCCAAATTAAAGGGTGACGAAAAACTGGAGATTTCTTTATCTCAAAATTTCGTGACGTGGGGAAAGTAATGCCTGTTGTTTTCGGAGGGAGAAAAATGTCGGTTTGGGTACGAAAAAAGGCTAGCTACGATTTTCTAGAAGGCAACAGCGGCTCGTAAATTCGGGTAATAATATTTCGTTCTCTAAAATTCTCTGAAGTTTGAAGTTCAGCTAGCGTATCCGAAAAGATACACTTTTCTTAGCGTTTAAAAATAACGCTTTAAATCGCAGAAAAAGGACACTAAATAACGATGTTTCGACACCTATAGTATAATTTTCTCGTTGGGTGCCCCTGAATGATTTCAGTGGTAGTTTTGTGATTCGAAAACAATATTTATAACATAGCTAGCAGAGCCGCGCAATCAAATTCAGTATACGTAAGCGTGCTCAAATTAACAAATAGATTTCATTTTGCCGTGCGTCTGTTCAGTAATAGATCACAGATGACGTCAAAATGTGGTATGAACATCAATGAACAGAGAAGTGGCCCACGAGGCGCTAGCCGAGTGGGTCACTGATGTTCATACCACATTTTGACGTCTTCTGTGATCTATTACTGAACAGACCCACGGCAAAATGAAATCTATTTGTTTTATATAATAACACAAGACTTCAACACACTTCTGTGTGAGCAATGCTGCCGTACCGATGAGCTAAGTTGTTTTGATTTCACTATTAAGTTTTCGTTAACACGAAGCATTGTTAATCCGATTGAATAAACAGAAAAATGGTCAATTGAAAGTCAATGAAAAAACTAACCTTTATTCCGATTTGGAAAGTTGTTCAAATCTGTGAGCATTAACCGAAGCGTTCAACCGCAATTCCTTTGTTTCCCGTGGCGTCGTCCAACTGTACAACACCGGTCAAACTTTCATACAGATTTCGGATAATTTCTCAAATAATTCACTGTCTTCTTCAAGCTTGTTTCGCCCAGTTAATTCTTCGAAAGGTGAACGATGCTTGGCGTATTGTTTCTCACTAAAGATTTGTAATTAAGCTGAACTTTTTTGCTTTGTTGTGGCCCCGCAAGTTTGAAAAACTTTGCCGACAACTCTGATTTGGACTATGAACTCTGATCACGCGTGCGAGTCACACCACCGCGTGACGTCATCTATGTGTCTGTACTCTGATAGATCATAAGTAAGAACCAATCAAAATGCGCGTAGAATTCAGGTTATTATATAATTAACAAATAGATTTCATTTTGCCGTGCGTCTGTTCAGTAATAGATCACAGATGACGTCAAAATGTGGTATGAACAGAGAAGTGGTCCACGAGGCGCTAGCCGAGTGGGTCACTGATGTTCATACCACATTTTGACGTCTTCTGTGATCTATTACTGAACAGACGCACGGCAAAATGAAATCTATTTGTTTTATATAATAACACAAGACTTCAGCACACTTCTGTGTGGGCAATGCTGCCGTACCGATGAGCTAAGTTGTTTTGATTTCACTATTAAGTTTTCGTTAACACGAAGCATTGTTAATCCGATTGAATAAACAGAAAAATGGTCAATTGAAAGTCAATGAAAAAACTAACCTTTATTCCGAATTGGAAAGTTGTTTAAATCTGTAAGCATTAACCGAAGCGTTCAACCGCAATTCGTTTGTTTTCCGTGGCGTCGTCCAACTGTACAACATCGGTCAAACTTTCATACAGATTTCGGATAATTTCTCGAATAATTCACTGTCTTCTTCAAGCTTGTTTCGCCCAGTTAAATGCTTCGAAAGGTGAACAATGCTTGGCGTATTGTTTCTCACTGAAGATTTGTAATTAAGCTGAACTTTTTTGCTTTGTTGTGGCCCCGCAAGTTTGAAAAACTTTGCCGACTATGAACTCTGATCCCGCGCGCGAGTCACACCACCGCGTGACGTCATCCATGTGTCTGTACTCTGATAGATCATAAGTAAGAACCAATCAAAATGCGTGTAGAATTCAGGTTATTATATAAATCCCGATGGAGCACGCTGATGACGTAATCGACGAACGAAAATCTCACTGAGTAAAGCTCATACTCGATCATACGCTGCGGATGTTTTGCTAAAGCGATGACATATTATCTTCGAAATATGAAAAGTGAATCCTTTCAATATTTTCCCAAGGATACGAGCTACAAGGTAAGCTGTTTCTTATTACGAGAAGGAGAGCGAAAGAGAAAATAAATTCGATTTTGCCGTCAAAGTTGTTTGTGTGCTTTCCTTCATTCAAACAACAACAACTAACGTGCGAGTCTCGAAGGACGAAAATCATTTTTTTCACTGCCCTATAAACGTGGAAGAATGGGCCAACCATGAATGACAACAGCTCGATGGCACTAAAAACTAGCTGCCTGACGCAAGTTTTGGCGTTTTAAGCATTACACCAAAGCGTCTACGGCTCTGTTGTGATTTTGCCGCTCGGGAAAAATTAACTTCATCGGGCGCTTCATTCAACTACCGTTTTCAAAAATGTTTATTTACATCAATTACAAATAAAATCGGTCCACAAAAGTACTTAAAACTAAGCATGGAACCGAATTCTTTGACTCTTTTAACCCTTGGAATCTGTTCGGCTGTTCGAGGTTGTTTTGTTTTAATTTTCTTCCACGCGGGAGTAAACATTTTAATTTTAATTCAGCGAAAACTTGTCTCAGAATCAACAGTGCTCAGTATTTGCTGTTTTTGTCATTTTTTTTCTTCGCTCTGCCACCGTATAAACTTAGTCAATTTATCAGCCATTTGACACAAACTGCTCCAATCGTGTAAACTTGTACATGTGTAATTTATTGCTCGACCGCTAAGTTTATGTTCTCACACTGCACACAATAAACAATTTTTTTCCCGCGGCCGGTTTTGATGCACAATTCCACCGGCAATGTTATAAAACAATTGGTTCATGCTTTTAGCTGTGCTCCATCGAGTTATGGAGCACTTGGAAAGTTTGGAGAGCACTCAAGAAGCTAGAGTTGCCCTCGGCTATCGCCTCGGGCAACTCTTCCGCTTCTTTCGTGCTCTCCAAACTTCCCGCGTGCTCCATAACTCGATGGAGCACGCTAAAGCATGAACCAATTGTTAAATATCTGATAAAAATTTATGCCATACATACTAGTGGTACCTATCGGTAGAAATGCCAACGAGTACAACGGGAGATCGAGAGAAGAAGGGAGGATAATTGTAAATGTTTGGCTGAAAGTACACTTTATGATTTTGGTCCGATCAATAAATATTGGGTGTTTTCTTTGAAAATCTTTAATGTTTCTGGAATAAAATGCGATTTTGTGAAGGCTAAATGAGGAAAAAGTTCTAAAATAATACCGTGAAAGTAGTGAAGATTTAGTGAGAAATCTTGTAAACTCCATGTTTTTTGAGAGTTTCAAGCCATTGTTGTTCGATGCCGCTATCGCTGCAGTTTTAGCTTTTTTTTAAGTCCTAAAGGTCTTAATCAAAGTTGCTGTGACCGACTGAACTCGGAAAATAAATTACGAAACAAAAAGCAAACTTTTACAAAGATTTGCCAAAACAAATCATTTTAAACTTTCCACACTGCAGTTAAATCCACTCAACACGTAAGTATCCAACTAATTTGAGGTTCCATCTTTGCGGCCAAAGATGGAACAAGTTTATTTTATTTTACTACCACCGTTCCGAGAATAATTCATCACGCGCAATGCGTGACGTCTCAAATGTCACGTTAAACTGTTGTTGTTGAGACAGCTTTAAGGAAAATTCAAGGCCCGGTTGTCCGAGAAAAAAAAGCTAGACACTCCAGTAAAAAAAATGAAGTATAGGGCATTTATTTTATAAATTCGAGAAACGAAAAAAAAAACTCTAAATAGCTCTTTTCTGATCGATAAAATCCACGACACCAAATTCGTTTCCCTGTTGTTTTCATAGCTCGACCTAACTTAATTACGCATGCAAATCTGTATGACTTCGAAATTTTCGAAGCTTTGGAAATTTTGAAGCTTTGTAATACATTTCTCGCCTTCATCTTAAATGAAATTAAATTATAAACAAAGTTTTATTCAAGTTTCTTTCGTATTCCAATCTCTAGTTCGGGAATTTTGGCTTTTTGAAGCGAACAGATTTGAAACCTCTTTGTTATCTGACACGCAACTTTAGTTGCCAATGCATCACGCACGTGCTAAACAAATTAGTAGCGCGCTGATTGGCCAAACAAAGTGTGCACGTGCTGAACAGATTATGCTGAACGGATTGGCTAAAAACATCGGAAATTGTGTTTTCGACAACTTCCGCCAACATCCTAGTATGGTCAAAAAAATATCACTGACGGAACCGGATTACACGAAAATCGCGAGCTGAAAGATTCTGAGATTTTTTCTGCATAGCCCTCACACTACGCACGGCTCTATATACTGCCTCCGAGACAGGCTCGCGTTTTCGCTCGCCTATCTCGTTGGCAAAAAGAGATAGGGAATAAGTAGTAAACTTCTGTTTGCTATTGTAAATAAAAAGCTGTTGTGATCGCTATGTTCTTTTCTTTTTCAACTGTGTAAACGAAATTAAAAGTTGAAAGTAAGGAACCTTAGATTCACGCCTAGTAATTGTTGCGAAACGGAGACTACTATCTGGGATTTAAGGCAATTATGTCCCTTGTATGTTGCAGACTTCATTTGCGTAATAAACTGACTCCGATCGCACACAAACAAATATTTACATTTTTAAATTAAAGTTTTATCAATCATAGAACCCCTTGCATTAGTGTCGCCCGCAACTCGAATCCTTTGGTTATCACTAGCCCTAACTAAGTAGGAGTCACTGTTACTGAGGGGTGTTACTGAGGCTTGGTGCCATCTAGGGGATTTTATTCCCTAATTACCTTAAGGTTGAATGCAATTCCGTTTGAATATGTTACTAGCTGAGAGCAGTGCTTTATGTGACGTGTTTCAACCGAATCAATCATTAATATGTCCATTTAGACAAGTTCTCCAATATAAATGTTGTGTAGATGTAAAGTGATAGTGACTGACAACAGAATTTCAATGACAGGTGCCATTCACATGTGTGCCTGTGTGTGAAACATTTATTACATTTGTGACCAAACCTTATTACACTCGTGACTTTATTACATTTGTGACCCAATGTTATTACACTTGTGCCTTCAAGAGTGGATACCTCTCGATAAAATTAATACGGAAAATAAGACGACTTAAAGGCCAGACGAGCTTAACAACTTTTTGCATCTGTAAAACGCGCAAAACAAACGTAACATTCCTCTAGAACGCATAATTACATGTCGATAAATGCGGAACGGACAAAACAGACGAAACTGTTACTCTTTTTCACTGTCCTTTTCGCCAAGGTGTCAACAAAATCATTGGAGAAATGATAAAAAAAACGTTCTCTTAATGATTTTAAATGTCTAGTAAAAAAAATTGTGCGTCTTGAAGTAACCATTTCGTACTTAATATTGAACGTATAATACGTCTGAGACGTATTTATTATTCCAGCTTCCAGCATAGTCTCGCTTCATCCTTTAATAACGCTATGTTTCTTGTTTACAGGATCAAAACCAAGTGGTGGAGGCGGCGGGGGAGACTGGTTAGGGCTGGGTGGTGATGACGATGGGGCCCTGGATCTAAATAATGCTCCTCTAAAAACCAGCACGCCATTTCCCAGAGAGAGCAAAAAGGACTCGCCAAGTACACAAGGTACAACCTGTGCTTCTTTTCGTTATTGTTGTATTATTATTTATTTATTTTATTTTATTTATTATATTCGCATCCAAATAAAAAAAGGGACTTTGTCACGGATTTTAACGACTTTTTGAACAGCCAGAATATATATATATATATTTGTGTCGTAGGAAACCTAAAAAATAAAAGGTTTTGTAAGCTTTCTTTAGATGTTCAAAGACGATGTTCATTTCATGGGTTAAGTTGCCATTACCACTAATTTCAGAACAAATAAGACGAACAAAAATCCGCAAAATCCCCGCATCGTAGGTCCCAAGTAGCATTATATTTATGAAGCGATTTGTAATTTGTTAATAATGCGTGTATAACTCATTGTTTTACCTAATTCCTTCTTTTTAACAAGTTATTTAATTGTTGTTTATTTCTGCGTGTTCAGCCCCCCCGGAACGTCAAGAAAGACAATCTTCACCACCAAGAAGAACCGGCCGGCGCCGGGAGGACGGTGATAATGATGAGTTCTTGCGCATGCTGGGAATTACGCCTGACGAGCCACCAAAACCAAAACAGGTGGAGTCAACTGATGATAGCAGCAAGTGAGTTTTAAAGCATTTACCGTATTTATTCGATTAAACGCCTCCCTCGATTAAACGCCACTCTCGAATAAACGCTGCATCAATAGACTCAAAAAGAAATGAGTAATTATCGATTTTGAACAAGCCAAAAATAAATTTTTATCTTTTTGTAAAATTTTTTTATGATATTAAAATTTTTTTTTTAAAAACCCCTTAATTTTTTTTTTTTTAAATTTTAATTTTATTCCTTTTTTTTTTAAAAAAAATAATAATTTTTTTAAAAAACCCCCCCCCCAAAAAAAACCCCCCCCCCCAAAAAAAAAAAATTAATAACCCCCCGGCGTTTATAAAAAATATGGTTAAAAACTTTTAGCAGAGTGCACAGAAAATGCACATGTGCCCAGTTTACACGCAGGTGAGGTTTACAGCAAATCCTTATGAAGGATAGCAATCGTGATCTCGGGCTGAGTCAGTCTTTTCTAACTTTAATATTTGCATCCCAAATCTGGTTCTCAAAATGGCATGACACTGCTACAAGGAGTATGGTGGTTATAACGTGAATACTGCAAATCAGTTTTGTTGATGTACACTTTAATTCTCTTCAGTAGCAGAATGTGGAATGCAAGAAGTTAAGTAAGATTTGTCAATGGATTGTTAGATTGACTGTCTGGCAGCTGACTGTCTGATCAAGTCACGCTGGAAGCATTACTGACCGATACATTGATTAATTGATTGATTGATTGATTGTTTGATTAATTGATTAATTGATTGATTGATTGATTGATTGGTTGGTTGGTTGATTGATTGATTGATTGATTGATTGATTGATTGATTGATTGATTGATTGATTCACTAATTAATTTTTTTGTTCAGGTCGTCTTTGTTCCCATGGGAGTCCCCAGGAGGTAGTCCGAGAAGAGGAAGACGATGGCGTGATCAGGCAAGTCCGCAGTCCTCGCTGGATATACCAGATCCTGCTCCCAGTCAGGGGGGTCCCCTGGATAGGCCGCAGCAGGCAGCTGCTCAAGGGGGGCCACTGGACAACGAAGACATTAGACAGAGAGGCATGCAAGATAAACGTCAAACATCTATTAATCAAGACACAGCAAGACCAACCACCGAACAGCAACCGGCTAAGCGAGCTCAAGCACAAGATCCTTTGCCTACTCAGACCAGTGTTGTCCTCCTCCTTCAACACCTACTGCAGTACCGCATGCACCACCCCCTGAGTCAATTCCAGTACAACCTGGCCCTCCTCATCAACAGCAATATTCATCGCAGCAACCATATACAACTCAAACTCAACCTATCCCTCCTCAGGCTAACATTCCACCGCACATGACAGCCCAACAGTACACCCCACAGTCGTATCCTCAGCAGCCAATTCCAAGTGCCCAGTACCAATCCGCTCCTTTCGCTTCGCCTGCCGGTCAGACTCCGACCCAGACTCTTCCCTACCAACTGCAGTACCAGTCCCCTGCTGCATTTCAACCATCGCCCCAGATCCCTCAACCGTCGTCGCTGGAAAGACTCGAGATGACCAAACTGAAAGCTGAGAGTGAGCTGCAGCAAAGTCAGCTGATGGAGTACGAGGTGGCGAGTGAACATCACGAGGAGCAGAAGACGCGACTGGAGGAAGAAGTGAAAGAGCTGATGAGGAAAGTACAGGAGATGGAGGGTGTCAGACAAAAGAAAGATTTGGACGCCACAAGCAAGGTGTCAGAGCTTGAAGGAAAGGTGAGATTTTTATTTTAAGGTATATATTTTTTATGGGTTTTTTTTTTTTTTTTTTTTTTTTTTTTTGGGGAAAATTTTTTAAAAAGGGAATTTTTTTTTAAAAAAAAAAAAAAAAAAAAACCCTTTAATTCACATTACTGATCACCATGCATTTCCGTATAAAACGGTTTTCAATTGAGTGCCGAAAGCCATCCGTACAAGCTTTAACCTTGTCGTACTGCGCTCTGTGATTGGTTTAAAAACCCCGCGCCACTTTTTCAACCAACCAGATGCCAAGCCAAAGCCAAGTGCGACTTGGTCACGTGCGTTTTCACGCCTTTAACGTCTGTTACGTGAATACAACAACTTCGAACTCTTATTGGTTCATTATACTGTATTTGCTCTCCTTTTTGGTTTCACTACTGTAGACTTGATTGAGAATGTCTCAAAATGTTAGTTTAAAGAATGTACTGGTACAATATCTCGTATTTTAGCGCGAGTTTTCGTTCCGCGAAGCGCAGGGTCCAAAAGGGATATGAAAATTCAGGCCTGTGGTAGATTGTGGCGGATCATGACTTGTCTGGCTCCCATCCGCATGACGTTGTGTTTATATTAAAAGGGCTTTTAAACAATTGCATTAATGTACCTTGACTTTGTTGAACTGTTTTACCAACATTTATAGGTGCGCCGTTTAGAACTTGAGCGAGAACAATTGTTGACCACGATCGAAGCACTGAAAACAAGGCACAAGGACGAACTGGCTAATATCGATACCTCTCACAAGTAAGAAGATTGTTATTCAATCACATTTCTCACATCTCGCTTTGCGTTAGTATATTCGAATTTGCAGAACCCTTCTGTCCATTCTATTTAGTAATGCCCCATTCGCATGAAGTAAAGTTTGCTTGAGTCGGGGAAGTTCCTAAATATGCTAAAAAATAATGAACGAAATAGAAACATTCTCTTTGCCCTCCAACATATTGAAATTGATCGACAAAACAAAAACCTGCCGCAACATTTGTGGAGCAAGAAATGCTGAACGATGTATATTTGTGTCTTGCCTGGGTAGAGTAAGCAACTCTTGTGTACATTGTAAAAACAATTTAAAACTGACTTTGATGTCTAGAGCGGAGATTTGCGGTATGTTATTTCTTTTCTTCGAGTTAGAATGATTTCGGTACCCTATAGTTTGTTTTTAGTTAAATATGACAATGTGACTAGGCTTTTCCTACGTTTCTAAATAATAATAATAATAATAATAATAATAATAATAATAATAATAATAATAATAATAATAATAATAATAATAATAATAATGTTCTTATCCAGGGAGCTCACATCACCAAAGGTGTATGAGGCCCACATAGTCTAAAATTAAAAGAAAAAATAGTAAGAAAAAAAAGAAAGAAAAAAAATGAAGAAAGACATAAAAGGAAGGATAAAATAGCTAAAAGCACTTCAGGGCTGCAAAAGTAAAATGGACTTATGTCTGACGATGTCAAGCTATCCAGTCCAGTCTGGAAGGCGGCTTGCCAATTGCGCCGGTAAATTGGTGCCACGGGTAGATGTGTCATGTCTCGTCATATCATGGGCCACATTTTGAAAAGAAAACGCAGCGGTGAAATAACCTGCGTTTCACGAGTGTTGGCCAACCAAGTGTATTTCTACAGAAGTAATGTTTATTACGAACACGAGACACCACAAACACAGTATTTGACACCAAATATGTTATATACCTGGTTCGAACCTGTATGTTGTATGGTTTCTGATTGGAAGCGTGACTTTAATCTGTTGCTTTATTACTTATTTTTTTTATTAACAAGGTCTCACTTAAAGACTCTGGAGGACTCTTACCAACGCCGCGAACAAAGACTGAAAGACGAGACCGACCTAATCATCACGCAAAACAGCGAGAAGTTTAAAAACTTAGAAACCGAAAAAGCTGACTTGCAATCATCACACAACCGAAAACTTTCAATTCTAGAGACAGCTAAAACCAACGAGATAGCAACGTTAAAAGATCTTCATCGGCGAGCGTTGGAACAGTTCCGCGCAGAGCACGAAGAGGAGATCGCGCATCTGAGAAGGCTCAAAGAACAGGAGGTGTCAGCGGCTACCAGCGCGCATGCTCACACCAAGTCGCTCCAGTCTCTCATGGACCAAGTGCTAAACTCGACTCGAGAAGTGAGTGACTTACGACAAAAGGTGGAGGTCACCCATAAGACTGGTCTGGAAGAGCGCGAACTCTCCGCCAGGGCCCGGGACGAGTACCTGAAACAACTGCAGGAAAGGTTACATAGGCAGCAGTCTGAAAATGACGAGGAGAGGACCAGGTTACAAGGCAAGTATATTGATTGTTGGAGAAAAGGGAATTGATTCTGATTCTGTCAGGAGCCCATTATCCGGAGCGTGCAACTTCGATACTGCGTCTGTGAAACGGCGTTTCCACAAGTAAAATTATTTTTAGATAAGACTTTCTCGCAAATTGGTTTCGGATAGCCAATCGCAAGCGATTTCCTAATAGACTGTTGATACGTAACTATAGTGGGAGGCGCGGTGGCCTAATGGTTAGCGCGCTCGCTCCGTCGACGGCCCGGGGCGGGGGGCGCGGGGTTTTGGGCAAATTTTTCTCTCCTCTCTCCCCGGTTTCCGGGTGGGGGGCCGGGGTCCCCCGGGGGGGGGAATAGGAACTCCCGAAATACGTAACTATAGAACCTCGTCCACCTTAGAAGTTAACATAGCGGATACATGCGAGGAAACTTTTTCGGAGTGTTCTGACAGCATTTCGAGCGATGATTTCAGTATTTCCTCGCAAAGCAGTAGCCGACTTCATGGTCTGTTTCCTTGTGCCTGTTTTATCAACTTCTTTTCCCGTGAATGTTTCGTAACTCTTCAAGTCTTCAATTCTCAGTACGAAATGGACATTGCCATAAGTTTATGATCATCGTATATTCCGTGGTGTAATTTACCTCTTTATTATTTATTACATTTGGTTTGTTTTTCTTGTTTGGGCGCGTCCTTTCCCTTTATCCCCTCACGGTTTTTTTTGTGAGCGCCCCCTTTGGGCGGGCTTCCCCGGGGGCCTTTTTTTTTTTTTTTTCAATGTAAGAGATATTTTGAAGCAGGGTTGCCATTGGTCAGGAAATGGTCGGGTAAACATAAAATTCTTGATGGTTAGGGAAAAGTCAGGGAAAGTTTTTTTTAAGTCGGAAAATTGTCATTTTAAAAGAAAGTCGGGAAAAATTTAAATTATATCGTCTCTGATGTAATACCATTGAACGCTGGAAAAAAGACATTTCAGATCAATGTGAACTTAGCGATATTTTTGTTTTCGAAGTAAAGGCTGGATGCCACTACTTTGTCTGAAATTTTGAAAATATTTGGACAGGGAATTTTTATTTTTATCAGGGAAAAGTCAGGGAATTTTATCAACTGATGTCTGTGGCAACCATGTGAGTGTTTTTTTTGGAGGGGGGGGGGGGGTGTATCTGTCACGTGCAATTTTTAAAATGGGTGATAACTGACGACTTCTTTTCAAATCTGTTCCTCCATTTTTAACTAGACTTTCCCCAGAGGTTGTTGTCTATTGGCAATCGTTTTTTTTTTTTTTTAAATTCAAGAAGTATTGTTCCAGTTTGTCCCTAGCAGAGTGTTAGTTATTAAATTGTAAATAACTAAACTGAAGTTTTGAGATAGCACGTTTCCTCACCGACGGACGTCATGCTTTTCTATCTTACAGGCCTGGTCGCTAAGATGGAACTGCACATGCGTGAACAGTCTCGTCAGGTTGATCAAGAGAGATGGCGTTTGTCTCAAGAGGAGTCTCGACTGAAAGCTCTACAGGCAGCACTTGAGGACGAGCGGCGGATCACAATGGAACAACTCTCTTCACAAAGAGCTGAGGTAAGTGACCAAAATCTGATTTCTCCTCATAATATAAATACGTTTTCAAGTATAGAAGAGACGAGAATAAAGAGAGTCATCAAGTAGGGGACATTGCCATGTTGTACGGCGAAATTGTCAGAACTAACACTAAAGAGATTTATGTCATTCGGTTAGAAGAATTAGTGCTTCGAGATTGGGATTGAAAAAATCAAAAAAAAAATCAAAAATCAAAAAACTTCGAGATTGGGACCGTCTAGGGCCCATTTTCATAGAAAATGCTCCTATCTTTAAACGGTTTATTGGAAGAATGAAGTTCTTTAGCCTGTGTACCAGACGGTTCATCTCACGTGATGACAAAATAATAGCGGCGAAGACTAGATCACAGTTGTTCGTATCTACAACTACACGGGGACAGAATAACCTGGTCGTCGTAAATAGTGGCTGTTGTAGGGCGGTGGTCTTTTCCCAGACGTATTTCATTTTCTGCTTACGATTGAGAGAGCGCGAGCAAAAAAAAACGAGGTGGCTGAACCAGCACGAAGTTAAACCGAAGTAAATCACAGAAACGACGATACATATCCGCTTTAAACCTTTTATTAACAGTTACATCCCATATTGCTGTTCTTTTTTTTTTAGGTACAGCGCGCCCGTGATGATCTGGTGCGAGAACAGAGAACCACTATGAGTCAAATCCAAAAAGAACGACGGACACTGGCCACAGAACGTGCCCAGCTCTCCTCGGCTCACAGAGACCTGATTAGTAGAGAAAAGCTGAAGACTGAGACGAGCGTGCAGGTAAAAATGCAGTTATCTGGTTAACATTATTTAGAAACGAAATGTGTTTTAGGAGCCAGAGCTTATTACTAGCCAATTATAGTTGTTGTTGTCAATTTTTCTAACTTGCACGAACTGGGAATTTCAAACATCGATGGACAGTTGGGTTAAAAAACTGTTGTTAACGTCTCAACTCTACTTATTTTAAAAACCACTGTTACATGGAACAGTTCCTTCTTTCTCTGTGTGTGACAGGAGCTTATGCCTAGTTTTCGGTTACTTTGGCTCTTTTCTTGTAGTTTTTTTTTTTTTTTTTTTTTTTTTTTCCACATATTTATTGCCATTGTTTTGCAAACAGAAATTTTACAATTTTACAGACTTATATACAAATTTGCGGTGCATATATACCAATGACACCGTTACAATATACCTATGTACTATCTTATCTATTTACCATTATCTTACTCGTAAGAACTTATGATTTAGCTATTATTACTTATATATAAATGCCATCTAGTCTGAAATTTGCTCTGCATATTATTTTTTACTGCTATATACTTCTCAGTTCTATATTTTAGATCAACTAGTTCTTTAAATACATCAATATTTGGGATTTTTGAATGTTTCCGACTCAACCAGATATGCAATTTTGCTAGAATTAAAAAATAATTCAACAAATCACTTTTTTCTATTTTCCCAATGAACACGTCTTTTAGCGTAAGTTCCTCCTGTTGGCCTGTTAATACAAACCAGAAATTTTTTAAAGTGTTCCCAAAAGAGATGTGTCAAAGAGCAGTGGTAGAATAAATGATATACTGTTTCTGACTCATTTTTACAAAATGTACAAGTATCATTTGGAACATAACCGATTTTTGCTAACCGCGTATTAGTGAATGTAATATCATTTAACAATTTAAATTGAAAAACTTCTAACAAAGGTTTCCGATAAAATAGACTTTAAATTAAGAAAAGCCTTTGACACAGTTGTATCATCTAATCCAAAATCTTCTTTAAGTTTATTAAAACCCCTCGATACCGTTGCCCTTTTTGAGAGTAGCAGTTCATAGAATTGCTTACTTTGTAAGAATCCCTGACCACGTTAAAAAATTTGTGTGTCTCAACCCTTCATTTTTTGCCCTATTATATGATTCCACGTTATCCTTATTAAATTGCATCTGATTGGTTAGAATGATTCCAGCTTTAACGTAATTGTCAAAATATATACTCTTACCATCTATTTTAATTAGCTTATTGTTACAGATTATACGTTCAGATATAAGAGGCCTGGTAGAGGAATCATTTCTAAAGTCAGCCCACCATTGGAGAAATTCGCTATAGATAGGGCATTGAAAGTTGTAATCGTTAACATCATAATTACATCTCAATAGAAAAGTGCCACCGTAACTGTCAAGCATTTGATTAATATAAGCTTTCCATGGTGCAGAGCCCTCAGAAAATATTCTACCAAGCCAGGCTAATCTTAAAGATTTAATTGAAGTTTCTACATCTATCAGCCTTAGCCCTCCAAATTTAATGTCATTAATTGTTGCTGCTCGTGCTATTTTGTCAGGCCCATTCCATAGGAAGTTATATATAATAGTGTTAATCTGCTTGATGAAATCTTGTGGAGTTGGGAGAACTGAGAATACATATATCATCTTCGAAAGCAAAAAGGATTTAATTATTGTAACTTTTCCAAGCAGTGAGAGACCTCTGCAACGCCATAACCGCGTGTGCAACTTAATATCTTTTAGTTTTTCATAAAAGTTTTTCTGCAATTGTTCAGTTTCGTTATATGTAAAAACTATTCCAAGTGCCTTCACTGTATTTACCCATTTGAGTCCCAAAGGTGCCGCTGTATTATTTCGACAGGAGCCAATCCACATAGCTTCAGTTTTGGTATAATTGACCTTTAAACCCGAACAAGTTTCAAATTGATCTAGCAAATGAAAGGTACGTTGTACACAATCGAGATTTGGCACAAACACAGTGAGGTCGTCAGCATATTGTACGAATTTAAATTCTTCTCGCCCTATTTTAAGTCCTTGAATTTCTGTTTTACTTCGAATCGCAGTAGCTAAAATTTCAGCTGCAATAATAAAGAGATATGGTGATAATGGGTCGCCCTGCCTGACTCCTCTCTGTACATCGAAGTAAGATGTGCACATCCCATTATTTATCACACAGCTAGATATATTTTTATAAAATGTTTCTACCCATCCTTTAAAACTAGGTCCAAAACCAAACACGTCTAAGCACTTTAACATGAATTCCCAATCGATGCTATCAAATGCCTTTTCGAAGTCAATAAAAAGTAATATACCTGGTATATTTTGCTTCTTTGTATAGTCCATAATATCTATAATTGATCTTGCTGCTTCGCCAATGAACCTACCCTTTACATAACCGGTCTGATTACAGTGAATTATTTCCGGAAGGACTTTAATAACTCTAGCTGCAATTACTTTAGATGCAATTTTCGCGTCTACATTAGTCAATGATATTGGTCTCCAGTTTTCAAGATAGTTTCTTTCTTTTCCTTTCTTTTCAATAAGTGTTATAACAGCTTGTTTCTGTGAGTGAGACATTTCCTTTTTGTAAAAAGCCTCATTAAATGAATCAACCATAAATTTGCCTAATAAAGGCCAGAACGCTTTATAAAATTCTATTGGAATTCCATCGTTTCCGGGCGTTTTACCCGTGTGAAAAGAGCCTAATATATTTTCGCATTCCTGAAGAGTTATTTCTCCCTCACAATTTGTGCTTAATTCCTCGGAGAGTCTTTTTAAATTTGGATTTTGAAAGAAGAAATTAGCTTCATCACCGTTTAGATTAACTTTTTGTTTACTATAGAGCTTTCTATAAAAGCATTTTTCAGCGTTGAGTATTTCGAAAGGATCAGTTGAGATGGACCCACTGACAAACAGTTTACGTATATGCTTCTTAATATTATTACGCTTTTCTAAATTTAAAAAATATTTAGTATTTTTCTCACCATGTTCGTGCCACCTTGTTCTGGAGCGAATGATAATTCCCTCTACTTTTTCGTCATATAGTGCTTCTAACTCACTTTTAAGTTTTTCAGTTTCTAGTCTAGTTGTTTAGCAAGGGTTTTCCTGAAATTTTCTTAGCATGTCTTGATGCCTGGCGTTAAGTTCTTCCTCCCTTCTCTGTCGGTCTTTTGACAGCTGCTTTGAATAAATAATTGAGCTAGTTTTGATTTTAAATTTAAGCCAGTCCCATTTTGCTCGCTTGTCTGACAGATCTCTTGCATCTTCCAGCCAATTGGGTAATTCTTCAGCCTCGTCCCCGTCCCCGGGAATTTGGATGTGACGTCACCCGCGGTGGGAGGCCAGGACGCCGGACGGAAATGGCGAGCCACGAGAACAAGAGCCGGGTAGGCTGGACCTCACCCCAGGAGAATGGAGAGGAGATGTCAACGGGAACAAGAGAAGAAGACACTGCTGGCGATGGGAGTCCATCGATCGAGGTGGGACGAGAAAAGTGTGGGGAAGGAGAGAGGCCCGCACCCACAGCGGTGGAGGCCAAGGACACAGACCTGTGGTGGGGCCGCCCGGGAAAGGAGGAAGGAAAGGAAGAGCAGAAGACCAGAAGGTGCGGGCCGGCACTGTGGTGACGAACGAGGGCCCGCGCGAACTGTGACTCAGACTGTGAGACCACACCCGCCCAGAGGGGAAATGGAGAGGGCGGGACGGCCAAAGGGAATGACCGACGGACCCGGCGGAGGGGGGCCAGGGAGAGACCCCACGCCCGCCCCCCCCACCCCCACAGCAGGGGGAGGGGGGGGGGGGGGGGGAAGGGAGGGGGGGGGGGGGAGGAAGGGAGGGGGGGGGGGGGGGGAGGGAGGAGGGGGGAGGGGGGGGGCCGGGAGACAAGAGGAGCGAGGAGGGGAGGAGGGGGGGGGAGAGGGGGAGAGGGGGACGACGGGAAGGGGGGGGAGCCCCCGCCACCGCAAGGGGTAGGGGGGACGAGGCGGTAATTCTTTACTTATCATCTCAACATAATCAGGCCTGGCCAGCAGGGAAGTGTTTAGTTTCCAGAAACCTGGTCCCCGTTGACTATCTTTAATATCTTCTAGTTCTAATATTATGGACGAGTGGTCAGTTTTTATTGAAGCTTGAGTATCAACATGCGTAACTAAGTCATTTAACTTGTCTGAAATTAACCAGTAGTCAAGTCTGCAAAAGATGAAAGGGTGGCTTTTGCTCCATGTGAAGCTACGAGTGTTCGGATTTTTAATACGCCATATATCATGAAGACTAAATTCATTTTGAATGTTTTCTATTGAATTGATCACATGTTGGCGTGGAATTAGTATTCCACCCTTTTTGTCTAAGGTTGGATTTAAAGGACAGTTGAAATCTCCGCCTATGATGATATTGTCATCACTGTCAGGATCCGTTTCTCGCAATGTTGCCGACAGATTTTGATAAAATCGAACTGCCTCTGCATCTTTATTTGGACCATAGAGATTTACTAATAAATAATTTTTGTCTTTTATTCTCACCTTAAGTACTATCGACCTGCCATTGGACTTTAGAAACTCATGTTGAATTACAATGTCCAGACCGCTCTTAATTAATACAGCAACACCTCTGGCGTTCGAGCTCCCGTGGGAGAAAATGATTTCAGAGCCCCATTCTTTTTTCCATTTACACTCATCATTTTCTGTTGAACGCGTTTCTTGAAGAAAGATAAGATCTGCTTTTTGTTTTCTACACCAGGTGAAAATAGCCCTACGTTTTCGAAAGTTGCTGAGGCCCCTCACATTAAGAGATAGCAGTTTCACTTTTCTTGTAGTTGTAGTTCTTGTGTTGTCTTATTTTATTCCTTTTGCTGTACGTTTAGGCCGAGGCTGACCTGGGAGCCACTGCGGTAAAGATAAAAGAAGACGCCGCTGCCCTGAGTGTACGGGAGGCTCAGTTGAAACAAGAAGAGGAGAGACTGAGGCGAGAGAAACTTGAGTTTGAGCGACAGCGCAGTGGATTTGACGAGGAAAGGGACAGAATAGGAAAGTTAGGCCTTGAAGTGCAGAAGAGATCACGAGAGATTGAGGAACTTTGTTCGGTAAGTCAGTGCTTCGCTAGCTTAAAGTGGCGCCATTTTGTGTTTCAAGGTTACGTCATATAACTTACCAAAATCTCACGAAAACTGCGGGCGCAGATAATTCTCGGAACTCTAACCTCGAGCTGCTCTTCTACAAACGAACTGATCGGGCTAAGTCGGAGCACAGAGTGGACCGAAGATGGCGTTTCCTCTTACTTTTTGTTGAAGCCATTTTTGATATGTTTCAGACACTGTGTCACTAGACTCCTACTTACTAGTTCTTACTAGTACTTATTTGTTCTTTTCCCAGGATGCTGGTCGGGCGCGTGATGAGGGCGAGCAAGCCCTGGAACTAGCGGAACGCGTGCGAGTTAACGCTGAAGCTCAGCGAGCTGAGGCTGAAGGAATGTTCCTTGTTGTACAAGAAAAAGAACGACAGTTGGCGCAGGTATCGTTATCATGGGAGAAGGTTAAGTGTAAACCCCCTCCCCTCCCCTCCCCGCAAACCTCCGAAATATAGCTAGATTCAATATTACTGTGTTATTGAATTCATGTAAATTGTATGTACCCGGGTACGGGAAAGGAAATGAGAGCATGCTTCCCATACATGTTACCGATATTTTTTTGCTTCCTTCATTTGAGTTGTGGTTTCCTCGCCCGATCGGGCCTGTTCCTCAGCTACAAAACTTAGATCTTCTGTTTGGCTAAGTGCTTATTTTAACATTCCTAGGATCGTCTTGCTATCGCGCATGAGCGGCGTTTACTGGAGAAGGATAAACAGACAGGGTGGTGCTGGCAGTGCGACGGAAGACGAGCAGGTCCAGCGGAACAGATACATGCTACGGGTAAAGGATTACTAGATCAGCTAGTCATAAAACTGAATGTAGAGTTTGCTATGATTCTACATTATTACCTAATAGCCCTTTGCAGCTAATGGTCACATGGTACGAGTACTTCAAATGCTCTGCCACTGAGCTATTGGAGACTGCCTCGTGTTGGCTAGGCCATTAAACAATATACTTGTTAGAGTTGTTAATCTCCGCAAATTATCAATGCTTCAGATACCGGAGGTAGATAAGCGCTTGTTGCACAGACAATGTGTCTCTCGACTGATTTTGACTTTATTAAAACCTACTTAGCAGACAAATAATTGTGATGAGTTTATTTTTCCTTTCAGCGTGATGATTAAATTAGTGAAATAATTTCCGCCATTCTGTCGGTAGTGTTTTCCGATTGCGGTAGAGCTGGGATTACTGCCAGCATTGTAAAGTGCGTACTGAATGATAAAGGAGATTTTCCGATTTCCAATTTTAGAAAACGGACGTTCTTCGTTTAAAGTGATTAATGATAAGATCAGGTGCACGTTCCTTTCGGAATCTTGTACTTCCTGTGTGCTGCGTATAAGTGTGAAAGACTGACAGACGTCCAAACTTCGAGTTTCAGCTTTTAATTAAAGGTGTTATGTCACTTATTTTAGGCAGTTCTGGAACGCGCAAACAAATCTTAAAGTTATCGTTTAGAACTGTAGACCCCACTTTATAAATGTAATACAAGGAGTGTAAAAAGGTTTTCAAATGACCAAAACTTGACAAAATAGAAACGAATTGCAATGAGATTATCGAGATTGTTGTCAAGCTGACAGAAGTCAAGCTTGGCTGAATTTGTATCGTGATCTATGGTATAATACTCAGCTGAAATTTTATCACTATATGAATATTTATTTTTTGATTTAATCAACAAAAATAGCAGGAGCCACAAAAGGGACGCACAGATTAGACACTTACGAAGAGAATGGCCACATTACTTTTTCCCATCAGTCCCACCCTCATTCCTTACATCCTTCTTTATTGAATGATTTTTACTTTATCTTTTCAGTTTTGTTTGTTTATCTTTAATGTTGTTTTTTAAATCATCTGACATCTATTTAGGGGCAAAGCAAAATGGCAAAGGGGAGAGGAGATGGATAAATAGGCTGTTATATGTCCTGGTACCGTAAGGTATCATTTGTAAATGTTACTAATGCTGCTGAATTTTACATTCGCAGATTCGCCCGCAGTACAGGACACATCAATCCTTTCCCACCCCTCCCTGCCGGTCTCTGCTCCTGGAACTCCCGATTTGTTGGTTAACAGTCTTGAGTTAAAAAGAACACTTCGGAAGTGGTCACATGACAAAGAAAAGGTAATGTACGAGGATTGAGATGGTAAATAGTATATGACGAAAAAATTAATTATGTGAACAAGCGGTGGAGAAAACCTGACTCATCCCCAGTCCTCTTCATACAGCGCGAGACGGCCACGCTGAGGTAACCTGAGTATTAGGCTACCCTTTCTCCTTTTCCCTTTGAAAACGCGAGGTACTCAGGCCAACCCTGCGGTTGAAACGAAAACCTGAAAAAAAAAAAAAACGGACTCCAACGGAGTTCAAATCCGTGAACTTTGCTTTTCCGGTGCAAACGCGCTACCACTGAGCCATGAAGCGATTGAGATGTATTGCCGTTATAAAATATTTTCCAATTTATTTTTCAGGACGAAGAATTTCTCGAACAAGAAGCCCAGTTTCTCAGCAGACTGCAGAGATCACGTGACACAAGCAAATACAAGCCAAGTGGCTCAATGAATTCAACAGTTTACTAAATATGGTCACGTGAGTCGTGTATTGTCAGTCCTGTTTAGCAAGTTAACAGGTATCCATATGCCTCATGCGGCGTCTTGAAAGAACTGAACGGATCATTGAGAATTGCAAGAAGTATGTCCATGATTTGAGTCTCGGGAGTGTATATAGGTGTTAGGTAAAGCTTTTTGTACCATTTCTTGCTATCTTCTTTATTTATTTATATAATGAAATCTTCAGTCTTTTAAAGGAGCTGCGTCAATTTTTCAAGTTTGCCGTTCCTACTCCTCAGTCGTAACTATCTTGTACATCAAAGAAATTAGCTCAAACATTGTGACAGCTCTGTAGAGGCTCATTTAAAATGTTTGCCTCTAAGAAATTCAATTTCCTATAACAATGCTCATAGGACATTTAGATATGTTTGCAAGTCGTTTCAGTCTTGTTAAGTAAATCCCATCCGTCTTTCTTTTATTTTATTTTTTTATTATTTTTGGTTCATTTCAAGCCATTATTTATAAATTTTATTCTCCTCATTTTAGAACCGGGGTTTAAACCAAGTGGTTTGTGACAGAATCTAGCTCTTATAATATCTCCTCGCTTTATAGTTGAATAAATTGTCAGACGTACAGAAAACTAGAATAAAGAAAATCATCGGCTTAAAGATATTTTCTTGATGAACCACAAAATTCTCAAAACAAACATTAAAAAAATCTATGGTCATTAGTAAGGAGAATTTAAAAAAAAATTCGAGTTCTGAGACAGAAAGGGTTATAAAATATTTTAGTTTCTTGCAACTTGTCTTTGCATGCCCGTGAGCTTTTTCAGGAACTTGTAAGTTAAGAATTGGATATGTTTTTTTAGAAAAGAAAAGATAACCATTTCGGCGGGTCGGCGGGCAAGTGAATTAACTGGCGCTGTTGTGACCTGAAAGTTGAGGTCAATAGTGTCAGTTGTAGAGTTGATACAAGAAAAGAATGCGCCATGATCTCGCAACAGATCTTATTCTTTTCTCAGTTAGTGAAATAAAAAGTAGTTGAACGTGACATTTTTTTTTAAGTCTAAAAACATATACTTTTAGTACAAAACATATCCTTTAAAATGGCCGAGAAGCCGAAAGTGGATTGATTAGGGATGTTTCCTAGTTTTATATGAACGTTTCCTTACAGAGCGACTTGGACACATTTCTTAGTAGAGAGAAGCCTTTATTTAAATAGGGTTACTCCATCAGCTTTTACAATTAAAACTGTTATCCTTGGAGGCCCTAGTAAAACATATTATGACAAGTACATCACACTAGCTGCCTCTCCATTTCCCTATTGTGAGCTTTAAGCGAAATTAACCTTTTCCTTGCGATCATTAAGTTCTTCTCGTATTGGTCTTGAAGTGCATGAATTATCTAATTCCCCGGCCTTTCGTTATTCTTTTTCCTTATGGTCCTGAAGTCAAACTTCGCAGGATATCGTCGCTGTTTATCGCGCAAAATGTGCCAAAAGGATCATCCTTAAAGAGAATGTGTCACGGCTGAGTTTAGTTTATTTCATTACGTGTTGCCAAATGCTCGCTACAAGACTTATTGTTTGCAAAGAAATTGCTTCTATATGGATCTTAATGACAAAACAATAGCTTCATTGCAACCAAATAGGTCTCCCAGGCGTTATAATTCAAAGTTACAAGCAAACGAGATTAACTTTGAAAACTGTTCAGTCCATCAGTATTTCAAAAACCCATATCGCAATCCATTTCAATCTTCGTCACTTTTGGCCATCCGTACCTTCTGTATTTGCTGTGTTATGGAAATTTTCCTTCACTGCTTTGAGATTATTTTGTATAATTCATCGAATTGAGGTAATTTCCCATGCCTATATTTGGCTAAATTAAAATCCGTGACACAGTCCCTTTAAAAATGCCTGAAGCATGATTAGGACTTGCAAACAATTTTTTTTTTCAAGGTTTTAGCCTGCGTGCAGTCAGACCCGTAGACAATTGAGAGACTAATACTATAGACGTCAACCGGTTGTTTACACGGCATTTTAGTTGACAACAAAACATGTTTATGTACGACAAACACTCATCTCATGCTCACACCTACCCACTCTTGCGGTTACAACAGGCTCTCCACAACTGACAGAACTGTTGACACTGGGCGACAATAAGACGTGCAAGGTGCTTTAGTTCTTGTTTTAAAAAGATCAATATTGAGTTCTCAAGGCATAGCGGCTATAAAATTAAGCACTTCAATCTGATGCAGGGAAAGACGTATATGAAAAACATTCTCTTGCAAAAATTGAACCATGTATTGCATTAAGTGGGTGATATTTTGTCGTTTTGAAGTTTTCATTTCTCCATATAAACTGCTCTTGTTGTGTCTTTCCTTAACTCTGCACACTTGTTTGAACAACGTCAGTGTTAGAAACTCCATTTTTGTACTTAAATACAACAGCTAAATGTAAGGGTTTTGATAGGTAAAACAAAAGTTTTGAAAATTTAACCAGTACTTAAGTAGTGATAGGAAACAATATGGATTAAGAACTACTCTATCAGTTTTACATAAAATGTTGCTCTTGCTGCAGTACAAAACAAGACAAGTGGACAAGGCGCCTAATTAAACCACAGCTCTAATAACGTTCGGTTAACTGCTTCGCGACGAGTAAACAAAACACAGTTCTATAATGCTAACATACAGCTTCAGCAGGGTAGTGGATACATTGTGAAGAATAACAGAAACGAAAAGACATCTTTTTGTTTTGTTGTTGTTGTTTTCCTGTTGTTATTACTCCAATATGTTGTCGAGGACCTGTGACTGTGTACACAAGAACCAGACTGTGTAGTTTGATTTTGACGCCTCAAACAATTAAGAAAAACCAAACCTCTGTATCAATATTATTATTAACTTATTCGTCAGCGTAATTAATAATATTGACTTTTTAATTTATGCAAACCTTGTTTTTCAATTTCTAAATTGTGATTTACAAACGATTATCATTAAGACATAATGTAAAGTTTCAACCACATCAATCCACTCCTATGGAAATAAAATTGAATTTGTTGAAGGCAACTTTACTCAGAAACACGCCCATTTGCAATCATTCAAAGGAAGTACCGTTTTGGGGGTTTAATTATTAATAATTTTTATAATTAACCTTTAGGGAATGGAGATCGACTATCAATTAGATCATTATCAGTTTTTAATGACAGTGGAAAGGGCGCCACGTAAGACAGCGCCAATAGTGTCCGTGAAATGGACCCTCCAGTAATGTATCAATCAGCCAGCTTCGATAACAAAATCTTTAAAGTCACAGTCAGTGGTGATTATAAAGAATCCCAAGCGGTGATCTAATGCTAACTTCTCCGTTCCTTTTAAAGCAAGTTTCGACAATGACGAACTCCCGACTAATGTATCAGTCAATTCCAAGCGAGATCATCACCCCCCGGGCAAACCCCCGGGCATTTGACTTTTTTCAAAATGTCTGATCAAATTCCCCACTATGTGGGCCAGTTGCACAGTCAAATGCCCCACCGTTCGGGGCTGAAATGTCATCGTGAGTCATTTTTCTCGATGAATTGCGGTCATTTTGCCTAGTTGCCTTTTCCTTAACACTTGGTCTAAATGGACACTCATAGCCTATTTATCAGCCAATTTTAATAGGAAAAGATAGATACGTTGAAACTATGTACTTTACATTAACGTAACCAAAAACTAACTTAACGCGCTCGAGGTCGCTAGCGTTTTATAGTTTATGACACATTTTGTCAACGGTCAAATGCCCAACCATAAGGGCTTCTGTTCGATCAAATTCCCCACTATCTGGGCCTCAATGGTGGTCAAATGCCCGGGGGTTGCCCCGGGGAGGGATGATCTCGCTTGGAATTGACTGATACATAAGAAATGTTTTCACGTGCCCGCCGACTTTGAACAGGCTCTAAAAGCTCTATCTTTCAGTCTGTATTCGCTCATTTTAAATGCGACTTGCAAACAGTGAATGCTGTTCTCTTGCCTTATTGATTCTTAGTCCAGTAATGAATACATACATCATGTCTGTTATTTCGAAAGAATACACATCAGTGACCTGTTTGTAGTTTGGACAAAAAACTGTTAATAACTGTTAATAAAAAACATGTACGTAAGGTAGAAATAAGATTGTACAGATTTTTTTATTGTGTATAGTAAACTTTAAATAAAAGTTTTGATATCAAAGCACTTTCGTTCCGAGTTAGCATTGTGTTTAAGCGATTCTTTTTAAGCGATTTTTTTCGACACTTTAAACTACCTTAAAGTTACTATTGTTTGCGGCTACTAATTTTAGCGAGTTTTCGCTCAATTTTGTACTCGCTAAAATTTGTCTCGGTCAAATTTAATAGGCGTCAAATCCACCCCCAACCCCTTACCCAAAAGAAAACAAAATGAGCATAGTCGACTTGTAAAATTCTTTAAAAAATTATGTCGGAGCCATTTTCTGACACTATTAACTAATTTGTTCTTTCTGGCAATGCAAATTATTTTAAGCAATGTTGTTTGACCTTGAACATTTATTTCCGTCTAATCTACATGTTCGTAAAAAAAAAACCGGTTTACAAGATATTGCTATTTTTTTTTCGAAAATCGCTAAATTAAATAGTCGAAATCTTGCTCAGAAAAAATCGCTAAAATTAGTAGCCGCTAACAATAGTAACCTTAAGGTATAAAATGCAGTGATTCATCCCAAAATCCAACACATCTTGATAGTTTTTATATGCAGTGCACGCAACCGGTTTAGATTGTTATCCTGCTTAACATTAATTGCATAGTAAAATTGACGTGCATGCATTTGGTTAATCTCGTACCAGCAGGGTACGAGATTATGCATTTGGTAGCACCTCTTGGAATTCTCTCTCCAGCCTAACCGCCGTTAAACGTGCGTTTGTCTCAACTGAGATTAAAATTTTTTCGTCTTTCTTCTGCACTGTACGACATGGTTGATAATTTTGCGGCTTTTAATGTTTGAGATGTTTCCACGATATCTTTGGGTTTTATTTATTTATTTTTTTCACGAAAAAAGTTCTGCTGAAATTGTTTCTATTTTTGAAACTGCCAATATCGCTTCTTTTAACTTTATAGTATTCGTTTACTCATAATGACCCTTTCTTAATAAAAATTCTGAAAGATATTGAATGAAAAGGTTAATTATCTAAATTTTCCTGCCCCATTTTACCACATTTTCGATACCCACTATCAAACTTACTACTATAACAGATTGGTTTTGATTCGTGCAATTAAAAGAATTCCGAGAGGTTTTCCCCGCATTATGCATGCATATAAGGTATGTGAGTAGGCCATTTCCACTAATATTCACTTACTTCGGCCTTACATTTCATGGAGTTTTGACTATTTGACTCTTTGTCGTGTTTCCGGCTTTTAAAAGATATCTCTACTTCTCAAGGTTTAGCGCGTGTTCAAATGATTTAAACGAAAAATAATTTTGTTACACCATGAAATATAGTTTGCACTTGTATAACATGTCCTTTTTTTAGGTTAACTCGGCTTAGAGGCACGATATCGTCACAAAGATGAACTTCTCTTTTGTATTCGGTATCTCCAAACCGCGAACATCACATAACCCGCAAACTAAACCAAAATCGCTTTTAAAACTCCCGCAAACATTTCCTGCTATATGGTAGTTCAAATATTCTATGCAAAAAAGTCGATATTCTACTAAAATGAGATATACCGCCAAATTAAATACTACCTACAAGCGGCCGGCCTCAAAGCTACAAGATATTAATTGTTCAAGTTACTGTTATTTTCACTTAGTTTGGTTTAAAATTCCAACAAATTTGATCTGTGGTAAAAGTTAACAGTTTTTCCAAGACGTAACACTGAAAACTTGGTGTTGGAAAGCAGATTTATGCTGATCCGGTAATAAAAGATAACCGAAGTTTATTTCCTTTGGTTAAGAGGTATTTTTGACTAAAATTATCCGAGCAATTTGTTTCAAACACCGAAGACAAAACATTACAGAAATAATTGTTGATAACCTATATTATTCGATAGGAAGTTGATGCTAATCCTGGATTAGCTTAATCCTGTTTTGGTCAGGATATAATTTTTTTAGTCGGAAATAGCTGACACTGGAGTCCTAAACGGGATGCCATCGTTAACTGTAAAAATGTCTATAATAAAATACTGAAAAACAAATAGTGCCAACAGCGGTCTTTCATTGTGGTTTTATTATGCATCCTTTGGGCTTGTCACGCGTTCCTGCCTTTTGTGGTGGAGAAAAAATTGCGTGACGCGCCCAAATTGCGTCTGTAAAGGAGACTAGCAGAGTTTAGTACTAACAAACCTGAGATCATGCCCTTCCTCGACCTCTCTACTTATTACTCTTCTCCCTTTCGAAAAAAGATCGCCTGATCGCTGGTCTAGGTTCTAACGCTTATCGTGCAACGGTATGACTTCGATCAAATTGGCCGCAAGGGTCAGTGGCTCTGTCGTGGGTTACCGAGAAACATACTCAGTTAGATTTATGTCTGCCTTTAGTTTTGTTGCTGCTGTTGTTGTTATTGTTTTTGTTGTTGTTTATGTGCAGCACAATGCCTAGCAGATGCTTTACATCTGCTAAAGACGCATTTTCATCTCCAGAGGCGCACGACTATTGGTGGTAGCCTTGGTACCAATCCGAGGGGCTCTGAGGGCGAGGCTAATGTAAGACAGACGTTCGTTTGCCACACCAATCATTTACACGATACTTGAGAGGGTCAACAGGCCCAGTTGCCGCGCATATGGCCGGATAGCAGTTGTTGTTAACTACATCCATGGATGTTTTGTAGAAAATCCCATACAAACCCTTATAATTCGACGCAATGTTGTTTGTGTTATCATAGAGAGCTTGGGCTGCCTGTGGTGTGAATAAAGGGGATATATTTCTATGCGGAGAGTGGATGGTGGTTATGCACAATATACAGAGGCCCTGTTCAAATGCGGAGGGGGTAGGGTTGGGTCGTTTCAACGACCAAAGGCTGGGGGCGAGGAAGAAAATGCTAGTTGTGCGTGAACCCGTGTTAGACACGACCATGTTTAACGTCTTCAGTTCCACTCAAGAATGGCTTTCTTGGCGTAGAGAAAAAGCAAGCGTGTGGACTATGTACAATACTACTTCACAATACCTCAATTTCCAAATGATCTTAATTAAAATGGTAATCGATCCTCTTGGATGAGAAGTGCAAACTCGATCGCCGTGAGAATGACTTACCCATGTTCATAACTAGACCGTAGGCATTCGTTCCTGTTTCTCATTTATAATGATCTTTAAGAAGCGAAAAATCCCCTAATAACCTGTCTCTATCCATTTCTACTCTATTTTCAGCGTTCTTTCCAAGGCTAATTTACTTCATTTTAATTTAAAATGTGACAAGTTTTGAATAATTCAGAGAAATCTTTCAGTACGTGAAAAACTTCATCAACTTCCTTAAAAGCTGAACAAGCTACGTGTGTTTTGAAACAAAGAAGACAAATATAGCAAGCGGCCAGAAATGTCTCAAGGCCGATATTCAATTTAAAATTAGACATATTCTTAGTTACTAGTAAACATCCACTTGTATATGTTTTCCACACACGAAGTTCTGCTTTTGTTTCAAATCTTCTCTGAGATAAAAAAACGCGACCCACAAGATACGTGCTGTTGAAAACAAAAATGCTAGGAATTAATAACACCCGGGGGGTTTGTATGTGAGCTGTAAAGGTGTAGATGTAAAGACGAAACGATTCAGTTAAGTGGCCTTTATCTAAAGCTCTTCATTCAATGACCAAATATATTAATCCGAGCCTGAAACTTTAGAGTTTTACCCACCCAAGCCCTTGACTGGTCACTGTATTGAAACGAATGGTTTACCAACCGTGCATAAAAGAAGCTTTTTGTAGAATGTTAAGCGTATTCGGCTCGTTCCATTTCGTGCCAGCCAAAGATGTGAACAATTCCCAGCACACTATCAATTCTATGAAGTCCATGATAGAAAGCAATCTGAGATATCATGACCCAAATTAATATTTCATTCGTCATGGATTTGTTTCGACAGAATTATTACTGACTGCAAATATTATTGATAATAAATCAAGGCAACAGACATTCACTTTGCGTGATTTATGACTGTGCATCACTCGACCTATTATCTTATGCGGATATGAAGGGCTTCATACATGTTAATCGTGCACGCAAGATAATTCAGTTATGAAAATATAAACCGGCATCTCGATCAAAACTTCTTAGACTTCCTTCCTTGGCGATTGTCATTATTATTGTTGATAACTGCGATAGCTTCTACAGCTAACTTCCTCAAGGTCTGCCTCACGTGGCGTCTTCAAAGGTCTTCCTTTGTACTTCAATCTATGGCATTTTATTTTGATTTATTTCTTGTTTTATCAAACCCAAAGTATTCTTAGTGTTAACATTTGGAATGGGGGAGCTTGTGACTCTTTCCCACACATCCAAGAATAGATTATTTTCGAAAACTTTGTTTAGAACGCGATCGTGTGCATAACATTTTAAGGATGCGATTATTGGTAAGCCTCGTTAGTAATGAATTACTCCTTTGTTCTGCACTCAAGACAGTAAACAGTGTTGAAAATGCGTTCTATTGTGGCTGTTGTCTGCAGACGGATTCGTCCTTATCTCGCATTTTTTGTGCGTGGCCATTTGAGCCTGCAGATGCCGGACTTGATAAGAAGGACCACCCTACACCCCTGATCGGCTATAAAGTAATTACAAATAACTTCTGATGAAAAGCTTGTAGAAAATATTTGATATTGCGTAAACTGACAAGATGTTGTTAGCATTCGCCCTCGATGACCTCGATCGAACCCGCCATCTGTAAGCACCTCGTTATCACAAAGACAAAATTTTCAACCACCGGATGGTTGATTTATCATAGCTTGTAAAAAAGGAAATCGATAGCTTAAACATTGATATCATATCGAGTTTAATCGAGAGCACGATTTTGAGCTAGTTAATCTATAAGCCTACTTGCTCAAGATTTCGCGTGACATACTTAACATAGCGGTTTTCAAGATGTTACAATTTCCCTGCAATATTATTAATCCACCGCTCTTTCAATGGCCCGTGTGCGGAGAGTTTAGGGGGGCAAGGAATTTTTGGGGCTCGACCGACTCTTCAGATATATACATTCACCATCTTGTTAGCACTTCCGGTGCGCGAGGCCCGGCCT
The DNA here is from genome assembly GCF_052425735.1 of Oculina patagonica. Taxonomy (NCBI): domain Eukaryota; kingdom Metazoa; phylum Cnidaria; class Anthozoa; order Scleractinia; family Oculinidae; genus Oculina; species Oculina patagonica. Next base: position 23,071,513 of record NC_135769.1, read on the forward strand.
GCATTTGAATGGCTTATTTTCATATTATCGAGTTCCGCTTGTGAAAGTTTCAGTTCGCGGAAAAAAAATATTTGCAGTTGTTTTGATAAAACGACCGGAAATTGAAAGGGAAATTTTGTATTGAGACTATGGGTGCGCCCCGTCGGTAAATGCTTATCGGCCATTGGCGAGTGTGAAGCCCCATTGCGATTCGCACTTCATTCAATCGGCTTCATTTGCATTCGGCTCAATAATTGCGGTTTGGGAGTGCGAACGCGTGACTTCAAGGTGATGATAAATCGGTGCGATGATTTAATCTCAGCTTATTTATAATAAGAGCGAGCTCGAGTTGCAACCGTTTTGTACTTACATACAATCGACACCGATCGTGGTTTATTCACAGTATAAGTTTCTGGATATTCACATTTGAAAACCGATCAAGGTCCAAGCAAGGCATGGCTCATGTTTTGACGGTTTTTTTGCCGCTTGTGTTTGTTTTGACAATTTCCTTGGCTCCTTCTGTTGATACGAAGAGACAGTGTCCCAAAGCCTGCAGAACATATATTCAAAGTGAAGTCGACGCGAAATTCAGCCGGACAGTAAGGGTGAGTACAAATTCTCTTGTTTTCTTCAAGTTCGATGGCGTTAATTTTATAACGCAAATGATTTTCTTTTAATTAGAGCGAGTTTCATTGCCTTTGTCGAGCGCAGAATGGTAAATTAAACTTTTAATGGGTTGGCGAAAGAGTGTTCTTTTCGTGGTGTGTTAAGTTGGTTTAAGCTCATTAATTTAAAAGAACTTCACCTTAGTACAAGATAGTTCAAAACAAGTGTTTTCTTGTTAACTTTATTTTCTCACCAAGATGCCTACCGTTTTGTAGTAACTTCAAAGACTACAGTACTACGATATTTAATTGATAAACAACCTTCCCAAAGGATTTCTGCTCTGTTGAGCTTGTTCGCTTGTTAGCTTTTGAAGGATAAAATTCGTGCCGTTTGCCTTTGTGCGATTTTTTTTCGTGCCAGGTACTTAGCCCGTCAAAATTTATGTCTTTTCAACTAGCCTTGTATCGCCCGTCTATTGACATACGGTCGTTTTCTCGCGAGGATCTTTATTGGGTTTGCTTCGCTGGAATGCGATGGCATGCAAATTACAGGGTTGTGGAGATCACAAAATTAAACATTGTCAAGCCGGCCTATTGTATAGGAAGGCCACTGATAAGAAAATGTCAGTGTTTTGACCTAGTAAACAACACGTCCAAGAAAATAAAATCGTTGCATGCAGGGCAGTATATGTGCCCTCATCGCTTTTGCGCAAGAAGCTTTCCAGCGAGTTGAAGCCATCAAAGTGAAAAGTGAAAGTTTTCGTCCAGTTAGATTACAAAAACATACCACTTGTTGAAGCACTTGGAACGCTTCCCAAAAAGGGATCGCGGTTTTTTTCTAGAAATGTGAGTCATGCTTTAATTGAAAACATGATGAAGGCCGAAAAACCTGGAAGATTGCGCGAAGAAATGTCAAGAGAATATTGATAGTTTGAACTGCGCGCGCGCGTTCAATGGGTCACGGAAATTTTTTGTTTAAGCCCTCTGAGCTGGACGCATTACAGTTAAAAGCATCCAATCTTTTAATCTCGCGCTCTTTTACCGAGAAATACCTGAAGTTGTACCCCCTCTGAGGGTGATTATGCCCCGAGGCCGAAGCTTTATTGTGTGTTCCCGTCTTGTTATAAATTGTACCTCGCGCGCAACTCGTGACGTTGGCTTTAATCAAAACAAGGAAATCTGAACAATGGCTAATTTATCTCGCGGTTAAAAAGATCTGTCAAAATTTGCGCACAAAACCATTAACGAGGACAGGCTTGAGTAGTTTCAACCGAGATGTTAATGCAATATCTATGTTGTTTATTTTTCCAGACTGGCAAAGCAATACACGGTTTCTCGGTTACCTTCGATGATAAAGTCAAGCGCTCTTTCACTTTATTGTACCTCTTCTATAAATAGCAAACGCCAAGAAAGTCGAAAGCAATTAACTCGGCTATATTCGAGCTCGGTGTTTTCTCAGAATGATGTTGCCCATTTGAAATTACTAATTAGCTTTCTCTTTATATTGCTCTCATAATGTTTTTTCAGTGGTTAAATAGCTTGGAATTTAAAGGTGCGGTTCCACTTCTATTGCGTTTATGAATCACTTGACCGAAGTGCAAAAAGTTCCGTTTTACGAAAGCGAGTTCTTTTAGACCTGACGCGTTCTTTGTTGTTCAGTCAGTCACAAATAAAGCAATCGACTTTTTCTAAGAAGTGCGCTATTTTATCTTTTTTTTTTAATCCCATGAGAGTGCTGTATAATTTCTCGTACAATATCAACACGCTTTCAATCAGACCGGTCGCTATTATTATATTTTAAAATGATTAAAATATACAGGAAATATTACATTGTTTTGTATTCCGACAAATTCTCAGGACTTAGATCTAAAAATATGCATGGCAAACCGTAAGAAGAATTTAAAGTGGGTTTGAAGTGATGGGAAACAAAAGTTGAGGGTTTGTTTCGCATTTTCGTTTTATTTATTCTCTCTGTTTTCACTTCAGAACGCTGGGAAAGGAACTCGCGGACCCAGAGGAAAACAGGTGAGGTCAAAGCGAGGTTAAATTGTTGGTTTTCCTGTGGTATGTACAGGACATTTTTTCCATATTTTACCAACTCAATTCCCAGGCTCTTTTCATTGTTGCGGTTACTGTTAAGGACGAGCTTAAGGCCGCCATTTTTTTTTTTTTTGAATTCAGAGAACAACCTGTGAACTGAACAAGATAGTAGTTTAGCCGCACAAACCCAAGCATTACTTAGAGTAATTGGTTGTTGTAAAATCCAATTATGTTTCCATACGTATATTACACCCCGTACATACACTTACGATCATTTTGAACTGGAGCGTACTAACCGCGTCCCAAGGTGAAGGTTACTAATATAAACTGACAAGGAAGTAAATACATGACTTATATTATGCCCATAACCTTCATACTCCTCACATACGTATGTTGTTTTCATCGTCAGGGACTCCAGGGACCTATTGGGCCTCAGGTACTAGATCATATTCATGTTACTGCTGCTAATTTAAAACCTCCTACATGAGCGTTCTGCTAGCTCGTAACGCAGTCTTTGCTAAAAGATGGGATTTTGTGACGGGGAGGAAAGATTGCGTGACGAACTAACAGAATGCTCGCGAAAAAGGCATTGACTTCTAATCCATAACTTAAATTTGTGATTTGCACTCCTCCAAGCTTCAGAAAGCTAGAACGCTTTATTGACCTCACTAACAAGCTGTTCTGATAATGTCGTGGAAAGCTAACATTTTAACATTAAGCTACAAAGCACTGCTAAATGTCCTCCTCTCGACTCAATCACCAGCACCTATGCCACTTTTCATAGCGATAGTTTAACGTGTCACGTCACAGTAGCACAATCGCACTGGGAAAATTCTTTAATTAAAGTACTGTAGTATTAAAGGAGCACTGACTGTCACGCGATATGTTCTCAGAACTGTAATAATTGGGGAAAATTTGCCCCCCTACTAATTATGTTGCAATCCGATATATACTAGTTATCAACGTTTTGGTGTTTTTTTTTTTTTTTTTTTTTTTTTTTCCAAGAAAAAAGGAAATTTGTTTTTTTTTAGCGAGTCTGACACAACCTTGAAGACGTAGGGCTTACGTTTTCACGTGTCCCCTTATCGTTATCAATTTCCTTCTCGCCATCGTAAGGCATCCTTACGTCGTTATGATTGCTGTCATGATTTGTCGATTGCTGTCTTACAAAATGTAGCGGTTATTAAAGATGTGATCAAGTTATCTTTTTTGAGGGTTTGCAAATCACGCTAAAATAGATAACAGTGCTCCTTTAAACTATTCAAAAAATGCACCACGAGAAATAAATATTTTGTAACTGATCAATTGTTTGCAATGTTCTTCACCAATACGCATTCACAAGTTAGAACATAGCTTATCTATTCGGATCTGTTCCTCATCAGGGTTTACCAGGCCCCCGTGGAGAGTCAGGACCTGTTGGCCCACAAGGACCGAGGGTGAGTTGAGTTCGAGCTGTTTACTGTTCATGTTCATTTGTTTTGTAAGAAAAGTTTGTTTTAACCGCGAATGCGTACGTGGTTTTGATTGGCTAATCTTGTTTCAGGGAGAGGCCGGTCCAGCACTTTCTCTTCCTAAATGTGAGCCAGGAGAATACCTCACTTCTGATGGAAAGCAGTTGCTATGCGTTAAATTTGGTACGTTATGTAACACTTGCAATATTAGAGACATTAAGCATGACGTTATGCGGCAAACGGCAAACGCGAGTTTTTTTTTATTTTTTACCTTTTTTTCGAATTTTAAAATCAATCCCCCAAAAAATTAGTAAAAAAATCCCAATTTCACAAAAAAAAAAAAATTTTCTTTTCCCCGCACCCAACCCCAAAGGGAGAAAACAAAAATTTTTTTTTTTCCCTCCCCGGGAAAAAAAAAAACTTGCTCTTTATCTCCTAATGTGTCCTGCTATTCCGGGCTACTGTACTAATAGTGACGTTGCTGTTTCGTTTCAGCATGTAATATTACTCATTATTCATTCTCGTGACAAAAAATAATTTTTAAGTTATTACATTTAGCATAACACACCCAGTCATGAGTTTTATTGTTTAAGCACCTGCACCACCCAGCACGTTGACGTCAGTGCGTGACATAAGTTTCTTAAATACACTATGACGCAAATAAAAAGACTCATGACTGACGTATAGAAGACGATAACTTCCGCTGAAGTCCATCGATGTCCTAATATAGCCGTGCTGTTTTAACTTTCTTGCTGCTTTGTTTGCTTGGAGACGCTAATTGTCTTAGTGATTAAAACTCATCACATCTTTTGTATTTTTGCACTAAAGTAAATTGTTTGACCTAGAACATTCCGTATTCTGATCTTTGTCGTTTGTTTTCAGGTCGAGAAGTGTGTAACGCGGTATCGACATGCGAAGGTACCGTACTTTTACAATCAATATTGTTCACTATCACAGTATATCTCGTTGCTATATATTTCTAGCCTTATTGTACAATATTCAAGTGTTGTGTTTGTTTTGCATGATTAGTGATGCGATGATCTCTGTTTTTATCCGGATTCATGCTGATAACTCGTGATGAAGCAAATTTTGTGCATGTTTAATAATTGTTACTTTCTCTTTTTCAAGGTCACAGAGTGCCCACGCCCAATTTATCTACAAGTAAGAACACTTTGTCGTGTAATCGCTAGAAATAGTGCTGACGCAGAATTGTTCCGCTTTATGTCGCAAATTTTGGCTATGGTCAGAGAACAGCATGAAGACCTTTACCAATTTTAAAACTTTCCTTGCTTTAAAGTTTTATAACCATATTTTAACAGCCCGCACCCTTCAAATAAAAGCCTTCTTTCTTGCTTAGTACCTTTTGAAACCCTGTATAAAAACAAGGGAAGATAAAGAAAATAGCTTTGGTCAATTATTTCGTGTTCCAATCCTATTTGTTGAAAACGTTTCATCTAATGTATGCAAACAACCGGAACAACGCTTATTTTGTGGTTAAATTTTGCTTTTTGCTGAAGATTCTAGGAACAAATAATTGCTTCACACTCCAGTTCACATTGTCTATAACTCAATTGTAAAGTAAAGTAAATTCGAAAAGCGAAAATTCGCGATAAACTAATTACCGCCCTCTGAACCCACAAATGGGCGGCTTTATTGTTCTGCTTTAGCTGCTTTTTTGTTTTACGAACACTCGAGATAGTTGCATGCTAGCGTAACTTTTGAAGAGGCCTGACTAAACCTATTGTAGATGGTTTGCAAAAAAGCGCTTAGCCGTGGGAAAATTTTTTTTTTTTTATATATTTTTTTTTTTTTTTTTTTTTAGGGGGCGTTTTTTTTTTCTTTTTTTTTTTTTTTTAAAAAAATTATTATTTTAACCTTTTTTTTTTTTTTTTATTTATATAAGCTATTTATTTAAAAAAGCGTCCCCTTAAAAGTGGGAAAAAATTGGAATCGTATGTAAGAACCTTTATATTTTTTTATTTCAGCACCAACGCCTACTCAACCTCCAGTAAAAGGTAAGCAAGTGGGGAGTTGGGGCGAGTTATAAGATTATAACTTCTCATCTCGTTTACACGCCTAAAGAAAAACGCTATCTTGTTGTTATCTTATCTTTTTGCTAATTCACTCGACTGTCTTTTTTTTCTAGCGTACGTGAACCAGACCCAGTTCATGAAGAAATACATGATTCAAACGCTATACATGGACGCGTGGGACCTGGGCACGTTTTACATTGGCGAACAACTGTTTCTGGGCGTGTCTCAGTTAGGAGGAAAGAGCTTTGTTATTTACAAATGGGACAACGAACACAGGTACATTTAGCTGTCCAAAACTCTTCTGTTGTTTTCAACTGCATTTACCCTGCAGCAGTTTTTCAAAACTACGTAAACTAATAAGTTCAAACTGCGGCCAAACGTCGGGTTTTGAAGTGCTGTTAATCGTGGTTACGAAGGAAACCGAATTTTGCCGACTGACGTTATCGTCGCACGGGTAAACTGGCTCTTGTCCAATCAGCTAACAGATGACTGCTGTCGTAATGATGATTGACAGCAGCTTGAAAACCTGAACATTGGTCGCGCCCTAACTTCTCAGATAACGTAATAATGAAAACCACTCTTACCAAATAGATTTTTTCCCCAGTTTCGAGTCTTTTACTGTTTTTGTTAGCTTACGAATTAATATCCTGCGTTGCAGACGAACTAAACCCCGGTAAAGTCCTTTCCAGGGTTTAGTTCGTCTACAAAACAGGCTAACGAATTAAAGGAAAGTTGTCGTTTTTGTGCATTTTTTACTGTCCATTTCTTTGTGTGTAAATCACGTGTCTGGGTGTCTTTTCATATTCAGCATCGAATCGTTGGAACAAGATTCCAGTTACAATCCGTGAGTGAACCTTTCACATAATAATCCACATAATAATGATAATCACACACACTGTAATATTAACCGCTCACTCTCACATGGGGATCACTGTTCATCTGTCTTGCTGCACTGTTACAAGTCAAAGATTAATGTTAAGGGTGCTTAATAACGTAATTTTTTCGTCGTCTTGTTTTCGTGGAGCGTCGATTGAAAGCAATTTCGTTTTGTTGTTTTTGTGTTTCGTTGTTGTTGTTTAGTTTCTGTCATAAAAGGTTTCGTGCAATGTTAATTTGTAAATGGTATTTTAATTGGGGATGCACTAAAGGGTCTGGGTAAATCACACATATCTTGACTTCGAATTCCTTACTGACAACTTACAATCGTGACGAGAAAGTGAAAAATGATTCCAAATTTCACAGACACCTACTATTTATAACTCCCTTTCTGCACCTTGGGTCCTTTTATTATGTTAAGATCCTAGATTTTTTCGTATTTGGGGTTCGACGCTCTTCTTATAAAGTAAATGTGGCTTTCCAGCTGCTGTGTTGCTTTGTTATTCATTTAGTTAGTTAGGTACTTATTAACGTATTTTCGACTGACTGACTGACTGAGCTGACTGACTGACTGACTGACTGACTGACTGACTGACTGACTGACTGACTGACTGACTGACTGACTGACTGACTGACTGACTGACTGACTGACTGACTGACTGAATTACTGATTGACTGACTGATGGACTGACTGACTGATTGACTGACTGACTGACTTACTGACCGATTGACTGACTGACTGACTGACTGATTGACTGACTGACTGACTGACTGACTGACTGACTGACTGACTGACTGACTGACTGACTGATTGACTGATTGACTGACTGACTGACTGACTGACCGACTGACTGAATTATTTCTGAATCAGTTGTTATTTCTCTGATTTCTTTTGCTGCTGTATTTGCATTTCTTTCTTCCTACCTGCCTCCTTTTATCCCCATGATGAGCTTTTAGCTGTTTAGATGCACGTTAACCCTTCAAACCTTTTGATCTTTTTACTGCTCTCCATACATTTGACTATTCAGTGATCTTCTTTTAAACGCTTCTTAATTTAGACTTGAAATTGCTCGTATAAACGGGTCGAGGACTTGTTCGCGTTTTAACGCAGACGCAATCTGGCCGTATAAATTTATACAAAATCCCAAACGAGGCGCGTGTATAAATGGCTATAATTCCCGTCTTATTTTAGCCGCGTTTTAATTTTTTGGTATAAATAGCCCTATTGTCTTGATGAAACACCAAATTCTTATAAGTGATAAGAAAAAATGTATGGAAATCAGTAAGGAGAATCAGTCTTTTGATCTTGGGATTGAAAGGGTTAAACGGATATAAACGCAGCACTTACTGAATAAAATAGAAACAAGTGCATCGAGTTAAGGCAGGGGTACACGTGAATTTGAGTGAAATTTGAAGGGAACTTTTTTGGTGTCCATCTACTAATTTACTAAATCTCCCAAAATCCCAAAACCCCAAAATTCTCAAAACACCGCAATTTGTGAAATGAGCATAGAGTTTTTGGATTGCTTGAAACGCTAACGAGATATTCGCATTAACCCACATTAAACGGTGGAAAAACGGCTTTCGCGTAAACCCCGCCTTAAGAAAACTATGATTCCTTATGTCCTTAATACCATGTTGGCGATAGGGAAACTATGAAACTGAAAGTGGGCAATCCTGCAAAGCGATGTCAATAAGAGAAAAGTGCAATTGACGGTTCATTTGTTCCATTTCAGGTCCCAATATTTCTGAATGTCACAAATTTTCAAACAAAAAATCAAATTCGATGCACTTTACTGTATCACCGTTTTTGCGTTTTGCTTTTTAAGTGTTTCTCGGGAAGTGATCACTGTATTTTCCATTACTACAGTCTCAGAACTACCAATAAAATAGCTATTTTCACTTTGGCCCAAATTCCGCCCATTTCCATGAACTTTGTTTTGAACTCGTCCAAGTTTCCCTTCTCCCTTTGACTAATACAGACGGATGAATGATTTTAGTGATCTCTTACCAGGAAACGAACTGCACTGCACTGCACTCTATCGAGCGTTAATTTGACTGTTTTGCTTGTTAATTCATTTTTCTCCGTCTCTTTTTCTCAAGGTTCCGCAATTTTCAAATCCTCAAGGTGCCCTTCGCTCGAAAATGGCAACATTTCGTTATTGGAGAAGACGTGTATTTTGCCGTGGCCAGTAATTCTCGCTCGCATGACTCGCCTATCTTCAAATGGAATGGAGATATGTTTGTTCCTTTCCAAACCTTACCCACAGTAAAAGCTTTTGATATTGAGCCGTTTACAATCGGCGAAGATACTTATCTGGCCGTGGCAATTTATTATGGGCGTGGTTCACATATCTACAAATGGGACGGCGAGAGATTTGTAAAGTTCCAGGATATCACAGCTGTTGGGGCTGATGTAGAGCATTTTAAAATGAATGGCTCGACGTATCTGGCAATAACAGGTACGACGCTATCTGTTTTTGTTTTTTAATTATGGTAATAGGACTGAGTGGGGTCCAATTCCGTCCGATTACAAACGACAAACTTGAAAAACCTTGCCATTTTTTCAAGATCTATTACCCGTGACGTATAGCTCCTTTAAGAAGAATCAGTGTCAGTGTCAGCTATTTCCAACCAAGAAATCATATCCTGGCCGGGTTTTCCAAAACAGGATTAGCATCAACTTCCTATCGAATAATATAGGTTATATGGGTTATCAACATCTATTTTTGTAATGTTTTGTCTTCGGTGTTTGAAACAAATTGCTTGGGGGCGCTAAACCTAGTTTCAGTGTTATGTCTTATAAACATTTTACCGCAGATCAGATTTGTTGGAATTTTATACCAAAATAAGTTAAAATATCAAGAAATAGAACAATCTATTACCCGTGACGTAGCTACTTTAAGAAGAGCTTTCTTCTACTGAAGGAGAATCGGGCAACTGTGGGAGTTCAGATAAGAACAATCGTAATTAAAACAAAAATATACAAATTTTCACTATGATGTATGAACTATGGGAGTTTTTATTTTGGTAGCACTGATAAAGATTTCTAATTTATCCGTTATTCGTCACTCTCTCCCCTTGTTCAGGTCCCTTCTCTCGCGGTGCGTACGCGTTAATCTACAAGTGGTCTGGAACCAGGTTTGAAGAGTTTCATCGGCTGCCCACAGGAGAGCGCGCGTACGGTGTCAAAGCTCTGTCTGTAGAAGGCGTCCATTTCTTGGCTGTAGCCAGGTGGCAGGCGGAGAGCTCCCTTATATTCCGCTGGAATGGAACACAGTTCAAGCTCTTTCAGGAGGTGCCGTCAAGACGGGTAAGATATAATGTGATTAAAATTTAACTTCCCTATACAATTTTATTATCTTGATAAGTGATAAGTTGATGAGAATAACGAAAACCGTCAATAATGGAGTGTTGCCTCGGCGAAACATTAAATTCTCGAAACAAGAAATTCTTGCGGTTAATCAGTAGGAACTGAAATCAATTTTTAGCGCATTTCTGGGCGCGAACGCAGGGACACACCGGGCGCCCCCGGGGGGGGCGTCCCGGACGAGAACGGAGACGGGACCACGGAGCCCGAGAAGACAGGCCAGGAGAGGCAGCACCCCGGCCGAGGGGCCGGCGGGGCGAACCACGACCGGCAGCCGGCGCCACCAACGAGACAGGCGCCGAATTTGGATTCAAAAGGTTAGAATAGTGCTTGACCAGTCGTTTTTCATTTGGGCAAAGGAAAGTTATTTTTCTTATAAATTACAGAGCTTGCAAAGGGCAGAAGTTTATCACTGACTCTGTCGAAAGAATCAGACAAATCGCTTTCCCGATCTCTCAAAATAAATAAAAATAATAATGATGATGATGATGATGACGATTTTTTATTCGAGAGATGTAGAACAGATTTAGAACAGTTACCGCACTGAACGTGACAAAGAAAAGAAAAAAAAAGAAATGAAATGAACGAAGAATGCACCACTGGTGGCCATATTTGATGCAATGTACTGATCACGTGGGTTTACTTTTACAGGCACGTGACTGGATCACTATCACGTCACCGTTCATGTCACGGGAGAAAACATACCTGGCGATCGTGAGTAGCGATCGAAGTCCAAGCATCTTCGCCTGGGACCGATATTATTCGAAAAAGTTTGCAAAGGTACAAGACATTCCATCGGAAAGAACACGAGATATGGTGTTTTTCAACATGGGCGAGACTGTTTATCTGGCCGTGGCTTCCCATCGAACAACAGACATCTATCAGGGATCACAAAGTTAAAAATTGATTTATTCCTTGAAAATAAGACTGAGAAGTAACTCTAAATGTTTCAAAACTTTTGAAACGCGTGTAGTTCGCGCGCTACGCGTGAAGGTTGAGCCGTGAAAAAGCGAACGTGGGTGTAAAAATGACACGTTCACGTTTCTCGTGGCTTTATGTCTCGCGCGTTCACCTTTACTTAAGATGCGAAGGAGAGTGTTCAACGAATAGCATTTTACCACAGAAAAGCGCCTACCCTTCGTTAAAGTGGAACAATGGCGTCAAACTTACATTATAGAAACATTGTTTAATACTATATTTCATTTTCGTGTTACACAGTCCGAAGTACAATTTTGTAATATTTATAGCACTACTTGTTTTATTCCAGCTTCTGTATAATAGTAATTTGTCCTTTGCCACCATTTTTGTGCACCCTTTGCGGGTCTTTGTTTGTAACGCGAGTGAGAGTCTCTCAATAAGGCGCGAGTAGAATGCGTGGCACGCGTGGCGGAGAGCGCTTAGGCGAAGAGCTCTTCGACCGCGCGTGAGAACAGGCGTGAGTTTAACTGGACTATACGAGTTCAAAAGTCCATGTCAGACCTCCCCGAATTTAGTCACTATAGTTTTATAGATTTGTAATATATTAAATACGTAGAGAAGACTCAGATTTTCGGGGAGAGAGGGTAAATAATCGCTGTTACGAAGACTAACAAATTATTTGCTTACTTGGAGTTTTTGTAGCTACAAGCAGAGTCGAGGATTAGCTCCAATGCATAGTTACAACTGGCATATAAACAAAAAAATTGATTAGTAAAAAAAGAGAGATGAAGGAAAAATCTTTTAATTAAACAAAAGATGCCTTCCCTCTCAGCGTCGCGGCAACGTTTATTATTATACTGATTTTATGTTACCTCAGTAAGTACTTTCTTTATAGTAAGAAATTGATTGAATGGTTGATAACTGTACTTACAAAACAATTTTCCCTGTGTATATAGGTGTTCAGTCATTGTTTTACATGTCAAAATAAGTGAGTTTAGAGAGTCAAAAATAAAAACAGTTGAAATGATTAGATTTGTGAATTTTACTGATCTAATACTAATGGCTCCGTGCTCCCGGTTCTATGCCCCCCCCTCCACTGTGCCTGTCGTTTGCCATAGAAAACAAAACATCTTGCGTTTAAACTAAACCTTGGGAGATTTTTGAAATACACGAAACAGATAACTTTTATTGTTGAATGATAAGCCTGAAAAAACAGTTGTCAGTCGCTTGTAGTGTCACTACCACCACCCTACCCCACCCCCAAGCGAGTACGACTTCTGAAATTTCAATCTAATGACATAAAACTACAAAGACGCGTTTAGTATCCCTGATTGGTTAAATTGGTTTAACAGCCGATAAAAGGCACTACGTACCCAAACTTGAGTGGCGCTACGTCATCTTTAGTATGACTTTTCAGCCTTTAGTTCAGGGCCTTTCTCTCAAGGCATGGGGGGGGGGGTGATGAAAGCGCGACAAGAGACGGCTCGCATTTTTGCTCATGAGTATGCTGGTTTAAAATATCCAAAGATCTCACGCGAAAACGTAAGTATTTTTTTCGCTTTAGGAATTCGTTTTTAGACAGTTGTAGTAAAAGTACTCCTCTTTTCGGTCCCATAATGTTAAAGATTTTTACGGATCGCGAAGTAGGTCTGCACTACGTACTAAAGTAGGTATGCACTACGTGCTAATTCGTTTGTGATATGGACAATAATAACATTTTTTTATTTCAAAGAGGGGAACCCCATGTGCCCCCTTCCCCAAAATTCGCGACTGGTAATGTACAGTTAGCGTTAACGTTTAAGTTTTACAGGCTACCAGTAATAAGTTCTGTAATGGAAAACATGTCAGTTCAGCTGTGACGAGCAAGGATAGACTTTTTTTCCAAAGTTGTTCGTTTTAAATTTATAATGGGTTTTTGGTTGTCTATAAGTCTAAGCACAGTTCACGATTTCTTAAAGCAAAGCTCGAGAATTTTTATTCAGAGCTGGTTTTATTTTTGTCTCAGCGTGTGCGATTTAAATCGGCCGATCTGGAGCAAGTTTTAGGTTTGGTACGCTTATATTGTCGAGTGTGCAATACGTATGTCGAATGTGAACCTAGTAAACAGCCTTGTTGTCCACGAGTCTCCTGTAGCTCAGTGGTACAGCGTCCGACCGGTGCGCGGAAGGTCATGGGCTCGATACCCTTCAGAGGGACTGTTTTTTTTTTTTTTACCGCATGCTCGTGACAACTGGATTCACGTATTTCTCTTTTAATTTACCAATAAGTTTCGTGTTCTTTTATTTTGTTTTGTCTGTATTTTAACCTCGGTTTGTCTTTAATGGTTAGTCAGAAAATGAAGTAAAATTGCTTTCAAAAAAAGAGAACGAAAAAGTTGGTAAACTTCTTATCGGCTGTCGTACTGATCATAACCGAGACTAGAATTAAGAACACTTCACTTCGGTCACAAATAACAAGATTCCATCGCTTTTTTGTCTTGAAAAAAAAAACAATAAGAGTAGGTATATTTATCCAGAAGACTTTACTTGGTTGTAAAATTCTTTGATTTTCTTTGCAAAAAAATTACTGGCCTAGGATTATTATCGGTGATTTGAATAACAAAACTAAACACGCAAGCAAAAGCGTTCAAAAGAAAGGGTGAAAAATTTATGACGTGCTTATCAACGATTGGGCCCAACTTGTTAATACATATTCATGACAATGTTAGCATGTGCTTCAAACCAACTCGTTCGTTGTCGTGTGTCGATGTGGGTTTACTCTTCTCTAGCGAAAACCATTTTTCCTGGAAGGAATGAAGAAGTTTCGCCGTCAAGCATCCTTCGCACAAGATAAAGTTATGGTGAGTGTCCCGTCTTTGAAAGTTCTGTCCGAAATTAGCGCGTTTGTATTTAGTAATACGCTACTCGGGGGCGACAGTTTGCACGTGGTCTTACCACTAAGCTTTGTTTCGGTCTCGTTGGGTTAATATCAGCTAAAAGTTATGTATGTCTGCCCTCCAAGTTCAACAAGCTGTTTAATGCGAAAAATAGTATGCTTGGCCATTTTTGCTCTTGTGTCAGAAAATGTTTGTTAGCACAAAAAACTTACGCGAAAGCGGAGAAGGGGGGGACAAAACAACTTGGCGCGTTGCGTTGCTTTTACGAATAAGCAAAATATTTTACTTCAATCGCAATTTGTTGTTTTCTGTCATTTCAAATTTTGTCCTGAACATGTGCACCGGTGCGAACAAAACTTTCACCGCGCTGTTCTTTATCAAACATTCGCTTCAATTTACGTTTAATGAAGTTGCATGTTGCATGGTGTTTCGGGTAGTTCTGTAATTTTTAAACTACTGTTAAAATCAAAATTGCATGAAACGGCTAAGAAACGCGAAAGACGTTCTAAGGAGTCGCAGAGGAGTGTGGATGGACAAAAGTGGGCAAAAATTGATACTAGATCGCGTGAAAATCGTTATATCAAAGGACATGAATGTATGGATCAAATTCACGCTAATTTGTACGAAGTCGTGGTCTTGTTATTCGTTCATTACGTTGCTAATATCTTCTAAATAATTTTTGTAGTTGGAGTTTCTAATCAAAGCCAAAAATTGAAAAAGTTGCCATGAACTTGCTTCTTTACCTAGTAGGTAGAATTCAGTTATTCTCACGGTTCTATGTGCATTTTACTCATCTTTTTTTTCTCTGTTGTCTTTCCAGAAAAATAACAAAGAGCGACTACAGGGAAGGGTGCAAACAAAGGGAAATACACTGGATCATCGATCACAAGGGAAGACGGCAGTATAGAGATAAGAATTTAGTTTAACTTTAACAGTGCGTTCCTGAAACATGGTGGCCTTGAATACTCTGTTGTGATCAAAAATTAATTTCTGCTTTCAATATTAATGTCGAGCAAATCGGTGACAAAAAAACAAAAATTGTAAACCAGCAGAAATTGTCTTGATGTATTATCAAATTATTTTTAGGACTACTGTTCCAAGAAATGTATCGAGGTTCGGGCGTAAAGTGTTTTAAAAAACCAATGCAGTTGCAAACGTGAACTCGCCGCCATGTTTTTGGAACAACACTTAGTTTTGTCTGAATTTCCAGCTTGAGCGATCACAGCACACGAAGTCGACGCAATAAAATTATGACAATTAGATCGCGATTTTACGTTGTAAACACGGGTGTTATTTGTTTTTTTGTTTTTTTTTGGACTGTGTTTTAATACTTTTTTAATGACAATTGATTACTCGGTATTAATCCATTATAATTTCAAATTGTTGAAGTGATCGCTCAACATGAAATTCGTGATACAAAATACAGTAGTGGATGATAATTTAAGTGGCACTGCAAGTTTAATGAAGGAGTGTTTGATCAAAAAAATCTGGAAAAAAAAAACAAACAATCTTTTCCAATTGCGAAGGACGGTATAACATGTTTTATCTCTTTTTTACAAATGCCAAATTGCCAATGAAAGTGAATTTTGACCAACAAATACGTTACTAAGAATTATTATAGCCAAATATCCATAGAGAAGACTGTAAGCAATTTAGCTTTCATAAGTACACTGTGAATTTTATATCGTGATTCCAATTACCTCAATCAGTAAACAAACAAACCATTTATTTTAAAGTAAACAACTGTTTTATTCACATTTATGTTAAAATTTTTCATATGTTTTTGACGGCTAGTTTGCGAACTTTCCAAAATGAAATTTCCCAAAATCAACGAAACAAAATTACAACATAATTAGCGTCTCTTAGCAAAGATTTCGTTTTTTATGCCAAATGTTCACTACGCCAATCAGGAATTCATTGGCCGAAACACAACGACGTATTACTAAACCAATTACAGTACAACCTTCGACTTGACCAGACTTTGACGAGACGAGCGCAACTGATTTATGATCGACACATCGGACGGGTTTTAGTATGTTTTTACAAGACGACTTCAACGCAGACTTACAGTGACCTGACATGTCTTTCTTTAGCAACAATAATCTAGCAACGTCAAAAGATCCGGCTGTCAGACTACCTAGCCCGGAGAGACATGGACATCATGAACACGCAATTAACTTAACATAACGAGCGAACTGTAAACAAACAAACAAACAAACAAAACACAAGCGATCACATCGATTGACAAGCCAAAAAGAATGACTGGCACTCTGCTAACTGCATTACATATAGTAAAAAACGAAAGCTGCTTCACTTGCAGAGCAGTCACCTAGCAACTGATGCCAACAATTACTTGCACCTTACAAGCAACTTGTTTACGACGTAAATGAACCAACTTCGACTTGAAACAACCAATACAAATTTGACTAACAATAGACGAAGATCGAAACCGACGACAGTCTTTTCAGGACGAACCTCACTCACTCACTCCATTACAATAAAAGAACTCACTGCCTACTGATATTTCTACGTTCAAATCATTTGCTAAATTGATCTTATTTTGAGCTCACGGGCAAATTTAAACTAGCAAACAATTGTTTGTAAACATGATATATCATGGGTTTTGTAAAATCCCAAATTTTACCAAAGGCTCCGTCAAAATTTCAATTGTGAACCGCGTAATTGTGAATATTCAAAATTTTAAAAATTTGTTGTGTATCGATGTTTTTTCTCTAAGCTTCTTTTAAACTTGACAGTGCCACCTTAAATGATTTTCCTTTTTCGTTACCTTATGTGCTACCCTGATTCAACACGAGTTCATGTTGCACGAATTTGAGGAGCTTTTCATTTATAACAAATCTTGAAAATTAATTTGAAAATTAATCGGATCTATCAGAGAATTTTTTGAACTTTATACTTTTTACTTGATCGTTGAAAATGCAAAAACGGTTTGTTCTTTCTCCTAAACTTGTTCATTATTGGAACAAAGTCTATGGAAAGCTCCTCATATTCTTGCGACTCTTGAACTGGGTAGTATTTGATTGCAAAGCAATGTCTGCTTAGAAGAGATAAATCAAACATCGTCGAACGAGTAGTGAAATAGGAGCCACTTCAAATATAACAAAGCAAACATTGCCTGAAATGAAACACAAAATTAGGCAATATTTTGAATATCGACATTTTCAAGTAAAACGGGTCGCGCGCGCGCTTTTGCACAGAATTTTAAAAAATTATAATAAGACTCCAGTTTTACAGAACTAAGATAGAACATGACATTGCTTTGTAAGTCGAAGCTCGGTTAATCTTATATCGATTGTTTCTTGGGACAAAATCTGGCAATAAACAAAATGTTGTTTTTAAATTGGACATTTTTTTCCAAAAAGCGAAAACAGAAATAATGAAAGTTTTGTAGGGATATGATTTAATGTTCCAATTTGACTGGCAAATTAAAAATAACAATTATCTTTCGATCGCTTTTTGCCGACTTTGTCCCATGTAATATGTTGATATCTGATTTGAAATTTTCAACAAGCGTAAAATGGCAGGCAAACAAAATTCAAATACATTTAAGATCGCGTCTGTTTAGTTATCGGACAGAAAAATTCTAACTGGCAAAGCATTTTTGCGTTTTAAACGAAATTCGGACTTTGTTATAGTTCATTTAAATCAGATTTATTTACCAAAATTGAAGATGGCTTGCCATTTTGTGCTCAAGATCACTTCACGATTATTTCAGCCATTTTGAATGTGGTACACACATGGCGTAAACTACAGTGTTTGTGTGGTAATCTGATGTCAAATAGTTTCTGTAAGATTTGAGTTCTGGAATATTAACTGTCTGAAAACTTGAGAAATCCGGCAAAATAGTTTACTGATCATGTTTGAGGTTACAACTGTTACAGACAAATGTTAAGAAAACTGCACTGCTTACTAGTACATCTCCATCTCTCAAATTTGATCAGTAAAGTGTCTTTTGTCGATCCTCTTAAGTTTACGGTCAGTAGATATGTCAGAAATCATATTGTACAGAAATTATTTGTCACTGGGTTCCCATATAAACACTATATTTTGACGCCATGTTTGTATCTTGTTCAAAATGGCGAAGAATTGCAAAGTGGTCTGTATTTTATAATTAAAAATACAACATCTCGTACATAAAAAGCTCTCGGAAAGCATGAACACAATTTTAAATTGGCCAAAACTTTCACTAAAACAACGAAAATGTAAAAAAAAATGACAAAGTTTTGTACGGGAAGTTGTATTAATTTTTGGCGGGAAATTATTTCAAGGGTCACCCCTTTAATTTTTTTTGTCTAAAAAGTTGTTAGGGGAAACGCTGTGCAAATTTTTTCAAATTTTCCCGCCAAAAGTCTTAGTATATAGAGGGACAAAAACTTGTGAACATTTTTTTAATTAAAAATTAATTGCTTTTCACTTAATTAATTAAGTTAATAGTGAAAGATATTGAATAAAACATTTGAATTTTTATTGAATCAATTTTGCACATGTACAATAAAGAGAATTTACACTTTAAATAACAACTTGTTATTATTGATTTCAACTAAATACTTAGTTAATAGAATAGTAATGAATAATATTTTTTAAAAAAAATCGGCGCATGCGTATTTTGAGCGCCAGTATTTTTCTAAGTATTCTGGCGGGAAAATGAACAAATTTTAAACCGGAAGTTACCAACTCCCATATATATTTTTTAAAAAATTAGCGCATGCGTATTTTAAGCGCCCGTATTTTTCTAAGTTTTTTGGCGGGAAAAATTAAATTTTTTGAACAGCGATTACCATGGAAACAATTTTTTTAAAAAAAAATTAAACAGTGTTCAATAAACGCGCGAACTATGGTGAATTATTTTTAAAATTAACTTTAATAAATAAACTTGGCAATATCTACAACTTTCTGTTTCGGCTGAGATAATATACAATTCATCCTAACAAAACTTTTAAATTTGAGCAAATCTTTATGAAATCTCAAAAAAATCACAACCAAATCTGAATTAGTTCGAAAAATTCGTCCAAATTCAAGAAACAAAAAAGCAAAATCTTGCGAACAAAATGTTTCCAGCTTGCGACAGAAAAGAGATTCCAGTATAAAACGACGTCTTTGACCTGGTCATTTAAGAAACAGTTTTAAAATATTATTGGAACGTAATTAAACAACTTACAAACCAAACTCGTAGATACTCGAAAAGGTCCATATGTTTAAGATTATTTAACTACCAAAACATACACTAAGCTTGAGTTTTTTTCTGATAAATCTACGTTGTGGGAAAAAATAATTTTGAGTTTACAATTTATACTGGAATCTCCATTTCTTGTTCTTGAAAGCGTTGTAAATATAAGCGCACTATAAAAGGGACTGGCCGCCCAAGAACTTCTAAAAGATTTGCAATTTGTTTTTGCACGTGAAGTTTGAGAATGTGAAAAACTTTATATTCCTTTGCAAGTTCGTTATGAATCTTAAACTTTTAAAATTTCTAAAAGCCTTTTTGAACAGTTTTGGCAAGACGTGAAGAAGATCTTATACAATACGACTTTTGTTTTCAACGAGCTGGAATTACGGAATTTTGCAGAAAAGCAACGTAAACAAGCACATAATTTGTAGTGACCGAATTTTGAATTTAAATTAGATCTTCCTTTGCTTTCTATGCCTTGCAACCGAATTCCAAAGAGATGATGATTAAATTTTTTGATCCTAATTAAACACTTTGTAATGCTTTCTTAGCAGGTCAGAAAAAGAAAAAGAAAAACTTTGATATTCCTTTGCTAAATCGCTGTGTAAACATCACTGCAAACCAAAAACTTTACAATTCCTTAAAGTCTTCTTGTGATCTCAGCAACGTGTGATCGAATCATGTGAATTCAACAATGAAAAGATCTAATACAATACGACGACTTCTGCTTTCAATGATATTAAATTGCACTTCTTTGTCGTTTTGTGTAAACACCCAAGCTACAAATTTGTGATAACAAAATATGACATTTAAATTTGATCTTCCTTTGTCGTTCCTATTTTCTGGAAACAGAAATATCCAAGAAGATAATGATCAAAATTCTTGATTAGTCCTTACTCGGTTTAGCGGCAAGTTTACCCCAAGAGAAACAATTTTGAGTAAGAAAATTTGAAGAAAAATTCCCCGGGAAGCCTCCTTTTATAGTGCGCGCCTTCTTGTTTTCAAAACAAGCTGCTGTTTTCAAACTCTAATCATAATTATACCTTATAAATGTAAAAACAGTCGCTTCTCCTGTCTTCGTAAATTTCCATGTCCTTGTTCTTGTCCTTTTCAATGTCCATTCCCTTGGTCTTCTACTTTTTCAAACACGGCTGTAGACACCCTGAAATGAACAACAAATAAAACGCCATTTAGAAAAATGGGGTCTATTTTTAGTAGTTGCATTACATATCTCTTTCACTACCAAGTGCTTGATAAAGCCTCTCTCTTTGGAAGAAACTTTCTGAGAGATCATTTTCTAGAGCAATGTTTATAACTCAACACAAATCAGGATAAAAAAACACTTGTTCCCTTATAATCGCAAACATCTATCAAATTTGACTAGAATGTTTCTTATAAATGTTGAAATTAACCTGAAACTTTTCAGAAAAGACTGAAATTGGGTTTCCATACAAACACTGAATTTCGTGCCATGTTCACCAAAAAACATTAGAACTTAGAAGGCTGAGAAAGACATGGAACACGCATCACAAGTTTAACGATAAATCACCGACCAGTAATCAATCAATCAATCAATCAATCGAATATTCATAAATAAATCAATCACTTAATAAATCAATCATACCAATCAATCACTGAAACCAATATTGTAATCAACGTGTAAAATCGGGCGCACCCGTACGAACCAATTCACTGCAAGCTATAAAACATTTTGAGATAGTTTTATGGTCAGAAATCGGCTTGCTTCATCAACTGGTAGCAAAAATGGAAAAGCAAAGATGGAAGGAGTACATTTTGGGAAAATCGTCTCATAAGAACCCTCAAATGTTTTTTTTTTTTATAATTCCAATTGCACTCCGAATGGCATGAAGTTGTGTTTCTTTGCAGTACAACAGCAAACTTTTATGACCCCACCTCATCCCCCAACGATCTTAATTAGAATAAACAATTATAACTAATTATATCTTTGGGAAAATAGTAGAGTTCTTACCTCAACTTGAAGTAACAGGTTTCAACCACAGTTATCCGAGAGCGATACTTGAACGAATACTTGCTTGGGACGTCTGCGTGAAAGATGCAAAAACAACCTCATTAGAGCTTCCTTAGTAATTTTTTGTTAAAAAAAAAACTTTAAAATAGTTCCGGTTTTCCAAGGTACAAAATATCCTCTCCCCCCAACACCCCATTCCCTATGGACACCTACTCATGTTCTAAATTAACAAGGCTCACTCCAGTAAGACAGTTTCCAGAGAAACTGAATCATTTGTAGAATTCTAGTGGCACATATTTAATACTGTCATAAAGCGCTGACAAACAAAGGGTATTTCGCAGCAACAAAATCACAACACATACCCACACAAGAAAATGTATGTAGTGGGGACAGGTAGCAGCGATACGTGCCCTGACACCCTGGGAAATGTCCCTGGTATTCTACGCTGCCCACAATGAGGGGCCTGAAGTGGTAAAATGGGAACTGGGATTTGGGCAAATTTTCAGTTCGAAAATAGGATTTAGGTCACTGGGACTGCGATTTGGTCACGCAAACAAATAAACAATAGAACTGGGAATGGGATTTGGCAAATCAGGAAAACAACAGGCTGGGAAATGAGATTTGGGCAAAGTTTGAGATGAGAAATAGGATTTTATATACCCCTCCCCCCTCCCCCTTCAGGACCCTCCACAATCTTAAGCCTTAATTTAATCCCTTCAATTCCTAATATCAACATGCAAATCCTCTTTACTGATTTTATACATTTCTAATACCAACAGTTAGGAGAATGTATTCAAAATCAATACAATTTTTCGTTTGTTATTTCGGCAATTGCCTTAACTTGTTTGTTTGGATTGATCATTCATTGATATTATCAGGTGATTTTTGATTTTTAAACTCGACCGATACATTATTTGAGCGAAAAACTGATTTCCACATGCTTTGTTAGCTCTGGCAATTTGCACTTCATAAAGACAATACAACCTAGCTGGCGATTTAAATTCTTTCCTTGTGATAACAATATATATTTATCAATACTTTGACTAATTTTGCCAAAACTATTACAAACTTGCCGAAAGCGACAGTTAAAGTAGCTGCGTCACCCTGCACTACAACCCTGGCCAAAAGGTTCAGGGACACTTCGTTCCCTCTTTTGTAACTTTCTTCGGTGGAAATGGAAAATAATTGATAATTTACGCTCAGACAATTGTCTCGCAAAGGTCTTTACACCCCGAACAATGTTTAAGACCAAGCAACCATGAAGATGCTCAAGACATTTTGACTGATGACACTCAGAAGTATTCTGGGGGACGACATTGCATTGGTGTTTTCAGTGGAGAAAATGCAAAGTGTTCCAAATTTTTTGGCCAGGGTTGTAGTGTAGGCATATTCACTGCCGTGTTTAAGTCATTGTTCTTAAAGACCTTGAAAAGTGCCCGTTGTATAAGTTTTGTTTGTTACCTAAGTCTGGGAGCTCAATCGACGTTCATGAAAATGTCTTTTTTTTATAAGGTTAGTTGTTTTTATATAAAAGTCAATGAGTTTACTCGTTGCCATTTAAAATGACCTGTTCTGTAGGGTCTGTTTGTTATACAAATCAAAGTTTGGTCGATGTTCTAAAAAATGCCGGTTCAATAAATTTTGTTTTGTTATACAAGTTAGAAAGTTTAGTCAACGTGCGTAATAAGGTTTATTTGTTGTAAAAATCAAAAAGCTTAGTCAATTTTCTCGAAAATGTCCGGTTATGTGAGCTTTGTTTATTATATAAGTCAGAGAGTTTAGTAAATGTTCTCGAAAATGGCTGGTTCTACAACCTCTGCTTGTACACGCTGTATGGAGATTGCTACTGTCAACTGCGACGAATCATAAACGATCTAGATCTATCTACGAATTCTGTACCACAACATAAAAAACCCTAAAGGTCCCCCCCCCCCCCATTTATTATATTATAAGCTAAATCAGTAAAACAGTAGCTAGCCCAATTATCTCGACCTCATTTGGGCGTTTGTACATGTAGTATGTTCGTTATACGTTCATGAAAAACTTTTTATACAGTACTCAGTACTTCTTGATATAATACTTTTAATTTTGCGTATACTGGACAATTGGCTAGAGTCTATATTTTATTTCCTTGCGCCAAATTCAAATGGTGTCGAGAGAACAGGTCTGGCGTTTAATTAAGCAACATCTGCTAACCTGTAAAGAAATGTGTTGTGCCAGTGATGACTGAACCATCGCCGATTTCTTTTCCTTCCGGATTCAATCTTTAAATCCTCAGTGATAGCTTATATTACATAACTGCTCACTGCTGCATATTCGCCTGATGAGAAAAACAGAAATAAAGATTAATAAATGTGCAAAAAAGATCCTCAAGTTGAAAACCATGTATACTGAAGTTGCATCACGACTAGTGATTTCTTGTTTTAAAATGACCTAAAATATCCATTTACAGCAAGCTACTCAAAGGCGGCCAGAGAGGTATCCTGGAACTCCCTGCTTGCACCAGATTTTCTAGCGAAAATCACGATTGAGACCATATTTATTAGCTTCTCGCTAACGATCCAAACACGAAGCAAATACAAGAACTTGCAAGCCGATTTTCTTTACGTATATTTTGTCTTAACTACGAGTAACATAGGCAAAACGTTTAATAGCAGGAACAAAACTCTCTACTTACTCTTTAAATGAAGTCAAGACTCCAAGACTCAGCAGCCGATCACCCAATTGTTCCGTTATAACCTGTTATGAAAAACAAACGTACAATTAAACATCACCATGTTTAAATTTCAGAATAGGACTAGAATTTTTAGAATAATCCCATGCAGGTCGGACTATTTATCCCTTGCATTGAAGAAACCACTTCCAGTAAACTCATCCATGTTGACAAGATTATAACTATTTTACATTAACTTGAACAACTCTCCCTCGTATAATTTTCCTGTTTTGTATCACAGACGTCAGAGAAATAATTATAAAATTATTTCGAATAGTAGCTAGTTTAAAGTCAATTCCAAATGCTAGAGGGTTCATACAGTGCAAAGAGTCTAACTGGGCTAAATACTTGTTTGTAACAAAATATATAATATATATATAACCATGGAGCGATGTGACCGCAATGTGAAAATATATAGTAAAACGTACCTCGAAAGCGAACAAGAAGCTTCGCGCAATTTGCGGTCTGCCACTGTATTGGATTCTTTCGACACTGACGTGTTTACATCTCAGAACCAAGTATTTGAGCATTCTCCTTCAACAGCGATAGTTTACAGACTTGAAAGGGCAGTATCCATGACACAAACGGTGATTTCAACGAAGATTGGGAAAGCTTGAGGGGAAAGCTTTCAGTACTTCATCTTGTTTCTTGCATTGAATTTACCGCGTGCAAAGGTGTCGGAACGATATGAATAATTAGACACTTATTTGTAATTCAAATTTA
Source organism: Oculina patagonica (assembly GCF_052425735.1). NCBI lineage: Eukaryota > Metazoa > Cnidaria > Anthozoa > Scleractinia > Oculinidae > Oculina > Oculina patagonica. The sequence continues at coordinate 23,096,274 of NC_135769.1, forward strand.
CTGGTTGCATGAGAGGTTACTGGCATCAAGACGACTCTGTTACTGAGATAAAACTAGAAATAATAAAAAAAATCGGATGATAAAATAATAAAATCTTCAAACCCAAAACGCCAATGATTCTAAGGTTTAAAGCATTCTTGGTAAAAGAATTGAAAAGAAATCAAAATCAATAGTATAAATTCTTTTCAGTTAAACAGTTCATTATCAAAGCAAAGGAGGTACTCTTTATCGAGGAAAAATATCTCTTAAGTTTACTAATTGTGTTTTTTAAGCATTTATATCGTTGGACTTCGGTAGTGGCTTTTGTTTGTCAAAATGCCTGTTTAGTGCATCTCCATTTTGCTCAAACAGAGCTTCAAAAAAATACAAAAAACAAGGAGTTTCGACTATTAAAATATTCCCGCCAAACTTCAGGCTGAGCTCTTTGACGTCACGCATACATTACCAGCTCCAAGATGGCGGCGTTTAATTGTCGAGTTTTGGGAAAGATTTCGTAGGGTTATAGCGGACGTTGGAGGCTGAAATTTTGGAGAATAACATATCTTTGTGTAAACTTTTTATTTGCGTCAAGAAAATAAACGGCCATTCTGGACTGAACTTCTCCTTTAAATCAGCAATATTTCTTATTTCTCAAAATTTAACATATCTTTTAAGAAAACCTTCTCCTCCCAAAAAATCTCAAAGATCACCCAAAAATTCACAAAACACAGCAAAACATAGATATATGGGATTGGTGAAGCGTTCGGATTCCTGAAACGCGAGCAAGATTTTGTGTTTTTTATTGGGTTTTGAGGCCGTTGAATTCCTCGATAGTAGTCACCGCTACTCAAAGGGACCCAATATTTGTATAGTGTTTAAAACACAAAAGATCACGTAAAAGATGAAAGGTAAGTGAACTTTATTTATCTGGCTTACAGTAGATCAAAGTTTGGGATGAAAAGAGTGCGAAATTCAGTATTTTATGGAGCATTTCTCACGATCAGTTGATTCAAGCTGGAGGTCAATCGTTACAAATTACAGTGAATGTATGGGATCAAGTAGCGCATACCGTGACGCTTACGTCACGCGGCCTCAAAGTAACAGAGACTGACTTGTACTGCCTGTGGGGGATTTGATTATGTCCGGCGGAAAGTGGTCGGACTATGCATTCCATTTTAGCAACACTTTTCCACGCTCATTCTGCCAACAAATTCAACACTTTTTAGAGACGCACTTAAAGAAACCGATAAATGTCATCTATGCTCTGAAAGGCAAACACTAACTCATCTTTTTGCTACCTGTTTGAAAGGTAAGAGCTTTTGGTCTTATTTTACTAATTGGTGGAATTCCAAAAACTCTGAGCCAATAACTCTTGATGAAAACACGATCATATACAGTGTTACCAATGACTTCTCTCGTCGACTTGGTTTAAACCTCTGTTTGATTATCGCAAAACATTATATTTATACTGCCTCTAGAAAAGAAGAAGAGTACTACTGGGAAGCTTTCATGGCCATCCTTATAAGTAAAATTCAAATAGAGAAGCATAAATCTTTTTAAGAAGCGGATACAGTTGTAACCAAGCATACAACTATTAGTAGTATTTTGAAAAGTTTTAAGAAAAGAAAATAAAAACTTTCTGTGGGGGGGGGGGCAACATGTTGCCGAGTCAAAAGCTGCGCGAAAAAATCGTCCCTGGTACCATGTTATACGAGGTTCAATTTTTCGCGCAGCATTGTTGCTCAAAAAAACATTGTTGCAAGTTGCCCCGTGTAACATCGCCTTCAAGCAACACCGTTCCAAGCGCGCGTGCAAGACAACTGTCGCGAGCTCTTAGAACAGTGAAAACAATTACTAAATTGTAACAGGAAGGGATTGTTGAAGTCTGTCGCCGTAGGATTCGACCTTTACCTAGATACTTATTACAACCTTGACATACAACCTTTCTAGCACAGGTGTTAGATGCCGTCCGGTGAATATTCCTTCAATTGCAAAATGGAAATATTGACGTCAGCTACAAATTTTCCTTTGTAACGTTCGTGCCCTTTGTTGTGTAATAGCGCGCGCGCTCTCAGAGTTTCTTCAGCCGAGAACGGTGTTTCAATGGGCGAAATGATTTAACTGGAAAAACAACGCACAGGAAAATGAGAACGTCCGTAATTCTCGTCTTTTGCGTTTTGAGTTGCTTTTGCTCAAATTTTGCTGACTGCGAAGTCGTTGGACAAAAAGGTAAGGCTACTGTGAGGTGGTGAAACTTGCGCTTAAAGAATTATCTTGATATTGAAAAGCGTATCCGGTAAGGTCTGAGCATAATTCTGTCAATTAGGCCAACTTTAAACAGCTCGTTTAGAGTATTTTAAATGTAAATACCACTAGTAGTAGTGTGTAAATTAGTAGGTTGTGGATTAATTTAACAAAAATCGAAAGGAAAGGACCCCAGAAAAAACCCGCAAAAACCTTTCCGTGACTTTACACTGGGAAAAGCGCGGGAAAAATTAAGATAATGAACAAAATTGTTAACTTAATTCACATTTGTTTTTTATGCTGCGGAAAGAATTTCACTCAATCTGGAACATTCAGATGCCATAATGTAGGGAGGGAAGGATCAATTTTTTTTTATTTAATCGTGCTTTCATAAACAGTGATCAAGTTTCATTTTGTCAACAAGGGAAAAGGACTTTAGTTACCATGGTTACTTTTTTAGTCGCGCGTGCGCCAAAAACAGTGATGTTAATTATTTTTTCAGTATTCTCAGCAAAATTGGAAGATATAAGCAATCTGTTAGTGTTTTTAAATTATAAATGCACCACTTTGATAGCTGCTAAAGGTTTTTTTTATACTGAGAACTAGACAGTGGCTATAAAGCCTTTACGAAGAAGAAGTATTTTTTCGTTTGCATAAAGTCAATTAAATTTGCTATAGAAACCCATCTTTAACTAGCAAACAGAAACCCTTTATGAGTTTCTGTTTGCTGGTTACACCATCAAAGCGCTAAGAACTTTCTTTCTATTGTTACTTAGGAACAAGCCTGAACTCTCGTAACTGCCTCGATATCAGCATGCAGGTCGAAAAGGCAAGCGAGGATATTAAAACGGTCACAGAGAAAATCAAAGCTTACTATGTAAGTATTTTTATTTTTTTTTTATCTATATAAAAATTAATTGAGGCTTGGTTCAGTTCGACTTTAAATCCTTACAAGAAGCGCAGCCGTGGCATTTGACTTTCTCCCAGTGGAATTCGGAGAAATATTGATGTTCCCTCAGTTTCAGTTTATGCTATTGGAAAATGTTCCTTATTCAGGACTGGATTATGCCGGTAATAAAGGGAAAAGGCTTCACTGCTGAGTTTCAAGGAAGAAGAGAGAACGAGTTAGGCCGAGTGTCAGGAGCCTACTGGGGGTGGGATTCTGGAGAAATGCAGCAAGAAAACTTGTTGCACATGACACGTGGCAAACGTCTCTATGGGACAATTATTGGGCTTCTTTGTTGCCACGGGATTTCGGTAACCAACGTTTTTTTTTTCTACCAATGCGATAAAAATATATTTCCATTTGGTAAGTATGTTTTTTTTGTACAAAAAGAATTCGAGCATTTTGGTTTTATTTTTTATAGGCGAGTCATGAAATATTGACTCCAAAGGAGGAATTTATCAGAGGTACAGATAATCCGTCACGGTACTCTATCGGACTGCACGTCAGGTCAGTTAACTTGATGCTCACCCTGAACGTGGCAGTAGTCAATTGTGATAACAGGTCTGGAAGGAGTGAATACGGAAAAATATTGACCACAAAGGCAAGTTTAAATAATTTGATCTTTTCTGTTTATATGAACTGGGTGATTTACGATTAAGTCATAAAGCGGATTTTGTTTTGCTTTTGCCGTACCAACTAAATTACCAACTAAATCTAGAGTAAAGCAAAGTTAAACACAGTTGCCCATTCTGAGGAACAAAAACTGACACAATATGTATTAAAATTAGAAACCCAGGAAAAACTTGCACTAGTTACCATGCAAGCACGTCAAAACTGTTTTCACCCTAACTGTTTAAGAAACTGCATGCTTGCTTTAGTTAGAATGAAAATTGAAAGCCTCTTTTTCTTGGGCACTGGGATTATTTCACTCAGTTGACATAACCAGCTTTCATACTTGCGGGGCTCCTGTTTATTAAACATTGAAATCCCGATTTCACGAGCCTTCATGCCAATTACGGGAAATGAGAAGTGCATGTTTTAAGAAATCCAGGGTAAAATTGCCGTGTTTGAATCAGTGAAAAAAAATCCAAATTAAAGAGAAGGGGTTTTTTTGTTCGAGATATAGGGAGGTTCGAAGAATTGGGATTCTTAAAGCTTCAATGCAATTATAAGAGCTTCTGTTGATTGCCGTTATCATTTGTTTATTGCTTCTCCCTCTTCAGTTACAAATGGTTCGAAAATCAGTATAAAAAATGTCTGCTTTAAAAGAGACTGAGAAAAGACAATATTTTCTTTCTAATTTTCTCTTCATTTTGCGCAGGATGGTATTCAAATTTCGCTTGAGTATAACAGCTCAGTTGCAGACAGTGGCGCGAATACAACGACGATATTACATTGGATCATGTGGCCATTTAAGAGCCTTGCAAATAAAATGGCGATCGTTTACAATTTTTGGGCAGAGAAAGCGATGAAAGTGTTACATTTGATAGCATGGCCATTCAAGAGCCTTGCAAACAAAATTGTGGCGACATACAATTCCATGGCAGGCGTTTGCAGTTCTTTTAAGAAGCAAGTCAACAAACAATTTGACGACCCCATCAAATTGATTGAAGCTGTTCTGGAAGTGATATGGATGGTGGTTAGCCCTTTTATACGAGCTGTGATTTGCCTGTGCGAGCTTATTATTGACGGCAAAAGAGATATTAAGGTACGGGGACAGAGATGGTCTGTTGAAAATAGGACGAAACACATTACATATTGTATTTAAATCTTATACAGAACTGACAAGCCCTTCCGCTATAACTCATCGTTTTCTGTGTACTCCAGAGAAGCAGCTCCCTTACCTCATCCTCCCAGCACATAGTCTCTCCTTAAAGTGGGGGAGGCAGGGGGGTCTGAACCTCCCGCCTCCCGTACCTTTTACTCTCGCCTCCCGTCCCTTTCTGTAGCTGTTCTCTCCTGTGTGTTCCATGTCCATTGCGAAATATAACAAAATGTTGCGAAATTTTACTCGTTTTCTCTCGGTTCCCGCCACCTTAAGAATCCCGCTTTCCGCCCTCTTTCCTCCCACTTCCCGCCCCTTTTCTTCCGGGCTCCCGCCCCCCTGTCCCCCTCCACCTTAAAGGCATTCCCCAGTATTGCATTGCGCATCCCTACTGCGCATAATTTCACGCTTGGTTAGCGGGCGCGCAATTTAAAATGGCGTTTTTTTTTTTTTCGGGCGCTACAAATGTAAGTCGTCATTTTCTTGCAAACAAATACGGTGACCTATCATTTTTTCTGCTGTTTTGAATTGAGTGGAAACTTTCTTTCGGGAGAGTAAGTATGGACCAATTCTCAGTGTAGAATAAGAAATAATTGTCGGAAACGTAAATAAAGCAAGTTATCGTGACTATAATCATGGTGATATCATAAGGATTTATTGGGTCTAAACAAGGTGCTGTTGTTCCTAAACGAGCATGGGCACACCCATTTTTATTTCAAAATTTAAGTTCTTACAAAATAAACAATCAGTATGCAAAGTGTGACAAAAATCTCAGTGCAGGTTCCATTTCAGTGGAATAACCTTAAAAAACTTACGTGGATGCGCTGACCTGACCGTTCCCATGAAGGCAAACGTACAGCTGGCACTCAAACTTAGAGTCGAAGGGTGGTGGTACTCAAGTAGTATTGGGGAGGTGTGAAGGCCTTTTTACAAACTAAGGACTTTTTCCGGGTTAGGAATTTCGTAGTGACTTTTTCTTGGTAAATGGTAAGGGCTTTCTGGGGGCTCCCGGTCAGTCTGTAATATGAGTGAAATAGAATTGGAATAAAAGTGCCAAATTTTTTTTTTTTTTTTTTTTAAAAAATTTTTTTTTTTAGTGCACTTAATCAGCGACGTTATTTACCACTGAAGAAGGGCTGCTGCCCGAAACTTCTGTTTAAAAAAAATCATTTTTGGCACTTTTAACCAATTTTATTTCACTTTTATTTTTTAGTGCCACGCAGGATTTGGAACTGTTGTTCTTGTTATCTGTCTGTAATGTACCTAACTAATCCTTTCCCTGGAACTCAAAAACATAAAGTTAGTCACCGTGCCTCTTTGTTGTCTCTACAAAAACAAAGCCAAGGTTATTACTTAAATTAGTGAGGTGGCTCTGTTGCTGAAGCTAACAAAATATTTCTTTTTCCTATCTTATTAAGTTGAAGACTGCATTATTCTTGGAAGAGCATCCAGCTGTGTTAGGATGTATTGCAACTTACAAAACGATCGGAGGTAAGCTGTTGTATTGACTCTTTACTGAGTAAGCCAGGAGGATAGCTCCGTACGGCGTTACTCACCAACAAAAATCTGAAGCAGTAGTGTTGAGTTTTTATTTACTATGCAAACCTTAAGGATAGCTACGTTGCTCACCGGCAAAGATCTGAAATATCATGTCAACTTTGTAAACCCGTTGAGAGACGCGTTGGAATCTGGGTAGAGAGGTCCAATTTTGGGCTCTGATCGCGTCAGGGTGTTAATGGTTCAAGATTTCTAAATACCAGGGTAACTTTATTCTCATTTATTTGTAGAACACTTGTCTAAGTTAATGGCGCTTTGGCCCTGTAATTGGATGGACTCTATTGAGTACATTGGCTATACGTGGGTCATTCTTTACTTTTCGTTCGCTTTGATGAAGTTTGCTATGATGGACGAGCGCCAAATGATACGGTAAGCTTTAAATGGATAATCAAAGAAAGCCATCAAATACTTATCTTAGTAGGACTGACATAGATCGCATCCAATAGTCTGCGGGCAGTATCCTCCTTCCAACGCGAACAAACGCGAAGCACTGGTAACGGGTTGCGTGGGTACGCGCAGTCATTCAGTGATGTCATGAATTTTCGCGTCAAATAGAGTGAACGGGAACAGAACGTCTAGTATATAATAGCTGTCTATAAAAGGAATCTCACGAGTTCGAATAGGAAGGGAACAAGGAAAACTGCCATTTAGTCATTTGAAAGAATTTGAACGAGAGCACCTTACGGCCGATTCACCGAACTATTTTAACTCTAGCAATTTTTTTCCCCCCCCCCCCCCTCCCCTGGGAACATGTGTGATGAAAACTTCTTAACTGTATTGTTAATATACGATCTTTTGTTCTGTTCTATAGAATGGCCAGGCACGCCGATCGAAACAGCAAACGTCACTAGAACACTCTGAAAAAGTCGACACTGAAGCAAGGGATTCTTGTTTTGATTTCCTATATGTTGCTCAAAAATACACATGTTAAACTGACTTTAAATTATGTTCAATAAATATATCTTTGTGTTATTGTCTTTTGTAGTGTCTAATTTTTGCCTTATATTTTTTGGTGATATCTGCACTGACGGGACATAAATATCTTCCGTTTCCCAACGACATGGGAGTGCTAGCTTTATCAGGGCCGTAGCCGCTTTGAGGTAAACCAAGGCTTGCCTCAGTCATTTTTTTTGTTTTTGTTTTTGTTATTTTTGTTTTTTGAAGAAAGAAAATATATACCTAAGAAGATCATTTAAGCATGGACATTGCCTGAGGAGGCAAGCGTGGCCGAGTGGTTTATTAGGGCACTGGTGTTGTAATCCGGAGTTCCCCAGTCAGTCAAGATCTGCCCTTGCCATTAGCTGGATTTGTCTCTCGGTTGTCCCGAGATCAAATCCTCGACCACGCTTTGTATATAGCCAACTGGTCTGCCTCCTGCCAGTTGGGATTTTTAACCTTGTTATGTTCATTTAAAATATTTGTTTCCTCTGTTTCAGTGGCATGCCTAAACTAGCTATCTCGAAGCTAAGTGCATGACCACTTAAAACAACATTTACTATTTTTTTGTTTTTTACTAATTTACATTGCCTCAGTCATATTTTTTTCTAGCCCTGTTTATATTTTCGTGTCGGTGGCATAACTGTTAGAGACACTCCGTCATTGGCTTGCATGACGTCAGCATGGTAGAACAAAGGAACAATGCAACACTTTTCAGATCTATTACACGTTCACCTAAGTGGATATATAGGCTATTATCAAGACGTTTTTCCTGAGGCCGATATTTTTGATCTCACGTTTTCTTTTCCCTCTTTCCTGTGTTCTTTCTATTAGCCCCTTTTAATAACTGCCCCTTTAAGGGCAAGTGACGAAACGTCGCGCAAACACTGGTCCCCAAATATGTTTTCTTGGCGCACAACTGAAAAGGGCCTGAAACATTTGCTGTGGAAGTTAAAGTTTCTAAAAAAATCAGAAACTGGCCAACTTACTAATTAAAGTACAAAACAGAAATTAAGTACTACAGAAAATCATAAAGCATAGTCAAGATTCAGGACGATTGAGACGGGTTGTTTTATCGTAAGTTTTTCTCTTACTGTAGCCATAACAAGAAAATGCTTACTAATTTGTCCAAAACTTAGTGTCTTATTCAATTTGTAAATCATCAAAAAGATCTAACAGAATCATGAATGGCTAAATTGTGTTTATTATATGGCGACGGGCAATATAGATCCGAAAGGGGCCTGGAAATGAAATTTAAAACTTGACTCGCCCCAGTACTTTCCCTACAGACAACAGGAAAAGATGGCGGTCGGCGTGCGTTGTAGGCGTACGGTGGCAAAAATGACTTGAAAATAATAAGTATGGGAAAGCATAGAGGGAAGGCAAAAAAGCTAAGCCTCGTCATAAACTCAGTAATAAACGGACCTTGAAAGTTCAAATTTTAATAAGCACCCGTTTCTCTCCATTAAGAGGGTCTCAATGGGGTGGTGGCTTTTACGGTTAACCGTAAAATTTTTGGCTCTTTTACGGCTAACGGTTAATTTATTTTCATTACGGTTAACAGAAGTTAAAAATTAGTTTCCATTGTTTTGAAAAGTTAAAAATTAATTTCCATTATATTGAAAAATGTATTTTAGGTCTCAAGGCCGTTTTGGGACGATGAAGTGATCTGGTCAGTATTATTTAAAATTACTGAGCGATTTTTACGGTTAACATATTATACGGCTAACGGTTAAATTTTTCCAATTTTTACGTCTAACGGCTAAATTTTTGGCCGTTTTACGGCTAACGGTTAACCCCAATGAGGCCCTAAATTAAGCCACCCTAAAAAAAATATAAGTAAGCTCCCCTGGGAGATTATAGAGCTTTTAGAATAATCCTTTTGTCTATTCGCTATCCTTAAGCCTGGTTCTCATATGATCGTCCCGATCGTCTCTGTCGCTTCTGTCGCTTCAAAAAGTTTGCTTGCTCCAATCACCTCAGACTTTGCAAACGACAGAAGCGACAGAGACGATCGGGGCGATCATATGAGAACCAGCCTTTAGTGAACAAGCCGACTGTGTACAAGCCTTGTATAATTAGGGATTAGTGAAGCTTTCCGTCGAACGCCATCAAAATAATCACTGAGGGCTACAAGCAATAGAAGAAGGCCAAATTATCACGAATTGGTAAACGCGCCTGATGCAGACGACAAAATTACACCTTCGCTCAGTTGATCGATAATAAAGAATGTGTCGTAAGTCGCCAAGCTAAAAACAAACCAAACAAGGAAAGTAATAATCGGCGCAAAGTCATTTGAAAGCCACGCCAACATGAATAATAATTACTCAGGTCGTGATTGAGTCATCTTGTCACACGACCCAAACTAGCCAATCACAGAGGGCGTTGGTGGTATAATAACCGACCTCAAACCGCCAAAACCTCACACACTTGGATCTGCACAAGGCGGGATTTTGACTTTATAGTTTGATTTACGCTCTGTAACAAAACTCAGTATAATGGCCGATGACGACGTCGCTGCTTTGGTTGTGGACAATGGCTCCGGTATGTGCAAGGCCGGTTTTGCCGGAGACGATGCTCCTCGTGCAGTGTTTCCCTCGATCGTTGGTCGCCCAAGACATCAGGGTGTGATGGTTGGTATGGGTCAGAAAGACTCGTACGTCGGCGATGAAGCTCAGAGCAAGCGAGGTATTTTGACTCTGAAATATCCCATCGAACACGGCATCGTCACCAACTGGGATGACATGGAGAAGGTAAGTTGCAATTTCTATCGAAAATATGAAATTTTTAGAACTTAATTATAGCGCAAATTTTTTTTAATTTTAGATCTGGCATCACACTTTCTACAACGAGCTGCGTGTAGCGCCAGAGGAACACCCAGTTCTGCTGACAGAAGCTCCTCTAAACCCAAAAGCTAACAGAGAAAAGATGACTCAGGTATGTACGCTTTGCTCAGTTCACTGATTGACCATTTTGCTAGCGAATAGAACACAACAATAATTACAACGAGGTTTCAAAACAATTAGGGCGTAGTCAATATAAAATTCACTCTCCGGTTTACAAGATTAAATCACTGAATACTTTTGCACTTTACATGCGTTTTCGTGACCATAAAAACACGAAATTATTTTGCATAGATCGGTGAAAACAATTCTACAAGTTGCTGTTTATTTTTATAAAAACCCAAATTACCATATACATTTTGCGCTGGATAAATTACTAAGTGACAGAACAACAAACCGTCACCTACCTTAGGTAAAAAAATGTCAAAATGTTTGGGGTTAGTTTTTTATAATATAGCATTTCAATTTGTAGACTGGATTTACAAATGTAAACTTATTAGACGCAAACGCCAAACGAAGCTTTGAAATTAACGAGTTTAATATACTTGCACCAGTTTTATGTCCTTATAAGGCAATGCAAAGCGCCGATTGGTCAGAATGAGTGTTATACAGTTGACTGATTCTTTTATTTGCCTGGACAAACAGAGACACCTATTATACCAGAGATTTGAATTCTAACATACGTTGTGTTTGCTTTTATTAAGAGCGTCTGTCTAAATATCGAGAATCCCGAGATTGGAGCGAAACTTCAAATTTTCTTGTATTTCGTCATAATGACCCTTTTGACTGTCTTTTGGTGAACTATTTTCAAAAGCATTAAAAGTTCCATGGAGTTGAAAGACTTGAAAGTTTTTTGAAATCTAGGAAAGTTCGAAATACCAACACATCGTAATGGTCCAATGCTTAGCAAATATTGGACCGACAATTAAGAATATTAATTGGCTTATTCTACCGCGTATTAAAATAAAATTTATTTTCACAGCAAAGGATAGTTACAGACAGATATCACAGGGTTCTTTGACTTTTCTATTTATTTGGAAAATGTGGACTTTCGTTAAAAAGCATTTCTTTTTTTGTACAGATTATGTTCGAGACCTTCAACTCCCCAGCAATGTATGTCGCTATCCAGGCTGTGTTGTCTCTCTACGCCTCTGGTCGTACAACTGGTATCGTTTTTGACAGCGGTGATGGTGTCAGTCACACAGTTCCCATCTACGAGGGTTACGCTCTTCCCCATGCCATCCTTCGTCTCGATTTGGCCGGCAGGGACTTGACAGACTATCTAATGAAGATCCTGACAGAGCGTGGCTACTCCTTCACCACAACAGCCGAGCGCGAGATCGTACGTGACATCAAAGAGAAGCTGTGCTATGTGGCCCTTGACTTCGAGCAAGAAATGCAGACGGCTGCCTCAAGCTCCAGCTTGGAGAAGAGTTACGAGCTTCCCGACGGTCAAGTCATCACCATTGGCAACGAGAGATTCCGTGCACCCGAGGCCATGTTCCAGCCTGCTTTCCTTGGAATGGAATCTGCTGGCATACACGAGACCAGTTACAATTCCATCATGAAGTGCGACGTGGATATCCGTAAGGACTTGTACGCCAACACAGTGTTGTCTGGTGGCTCCACCATGTTCCCAGGAATCGCTGACAGAATGCAGAAAGAAATCACTGCTCTCGCTCCACCCACGATGAAGATCAAGATCATTGCTCCTCCTGAGCGTAAATACTCTGTATGGATTGGAGGATCGATCTTGGCCTCGCTGTCCACCTTCCAACAGATGTGGATTTCCAAGCAAGAATATGACGAATCTGGCCCCTCAATCGTTCACCGAAAATGCTTTTAAAAACTCCAGCATTTGAAATCAATCACGGAAACAAATAGAATTTTACATGGACACGATACGATCTTGTCGTTTTTCGAAGGAACATTTTGTACGACTGATATGAATAAGGCAAAAGAGAATTGACGGCATTGATGTCTGAAGTACTTTTTCTGATACTTTACTAATAATTCTGTAATAATTTGTTTACAAGAAAATAAATTTCTCTGAAATAACTGATGTTGGTTCGCATTTTTCGATTTCAGTTAACGGACTATCCCATTACTAGAAATGCACTATGGGCTTCTTGATAGAACTGTGTCACGGATTTTAGCCAAATGTATTGACAAAAAAATGTACATCAAATTGAGTGAAATTCAAAAAAACACTTAAAAGAGTGAAGGAACATATACAATAACACAGCAAACACAAAAGATCGCCGTACGAATGGACAAAAATTGTAGAAGTGTAAAGCAGATTTCGATATGAATTTTTTTGAAAAAACTGTTAGGCAAAACAGTCTTCAAAGTTATTTTCCTTTAGTAAATAATAAAGATGGTAAATTTTAAGCTCGGTAATAAATTATAAAGATAAGATGTTCTACATGACACGAGCATGGGACAAAGAAAAATTCTGAGTCCCCGACGGGAATTGAACCCATGGCCTCCCAGATACCCGGGTTGGGCGCTCTAACCGACTGAGCTACGAGAGACTCGTTGTGAGCTGGGCCATTTTACTAGGTTGATATGTGACACGCGTCCTGCATACTGCTAGGATCAGCAATGCCGAATTCATCAAGTTTTGTAGTAAATAATAAAGATGGTAAATTTTAAGCTCGGTAATAAATAATAAAGATCAATAATAAGGATTTTAAGTTTCATAGCGAGTATTTGGCAAATTTTAATAAAATGGACTAAACTCAGCCGTGACACAGTCTCTTTAAAAACGCGGATGACGGAAAAAGTAAACACATCCCTGCTCAGAGGTTTGCTCAGAAGTCGAATTGCTTAGTAACTGAATGCTGAAAGCCGATGAGAATTTTAGACGGTTGAACTTGTTTAAGTTGAACAATAATAACTGGAGACTCAAAGGGGCGAATTAGACGGTACGATTTTGCCTTCGATTATCGCATGCGACACGCTTGTGCCATGACTACAACACGAATCGAGACGTGTAAATCAACCTATCACATCCTTACAACATACGCGAGCCCGTGTAAATGGGTCCTAAGTCGAGTCGTAGGCCTGTCGTAAGCTTGCCGCATGCAAGAAAGTCGTACCATGTAAACCGGCCCTGGATTTCCACTGTTGCGTAATTTTTAACGTGCGGGAAAAAATTTAAAGACGATGTATGAACGACTTGCTTAAACGTGTATGCAAGTCGTTCATACATTGTCTCTAAATTTTTTCACGCACGTAAAAAGTTACGCGACAATGGAAATCCACCTTAAGGGTCCAAAGAAACACGACCTTAAACTTGCCGTTTATTGATAGTGAGTCATACACATGGCACGTCAATTTCACTAACACACATTGTTGATCATGCCCAGCATGCCCAGCATGACTGGTCAGAACAGAGCTTTACTAGCTTGTGTTTTCATAGCATGAAGCAGAAGTATTACAGTCCGACCTCTATTAAGCGGCCACCCTCCATTAAGCGGCCACATTCCAAAGTCCCGATTTATTTGTCAGTAAGCTGCTGTATTTGATACCTTTATTCAACGGCCACCTCTATTAAGCGGCCGCGGCCACCTTTTTGCTGTCGAAAGTGTACTATTTATGTGGTTTTTTACCTTCATTAAGCGGCCAGCAAATTATATTTCCAAAAAATATATCTTTCCGAAATGGAGACAGATGATATAAAACCCCGTAAAGGGTGATAACTGGTAAAATACTAACTGTTGATGCAAAAAGGCCTAAGAAACTAGTCGATTTGTAATACATCGTTTCGTTTTGTTTCTTTTCTTTATTACCTTGTAAATTTTTTCCTTCCTTGTGTGTATTGTATTGTTGTAAGCATTAATAAAAAAAAAAAAATAAAAAAAAATAAAAAAGAAAAAAAAGAAACTAGTCGACGAAGTTTTGCATATTTTTATGTACATTATCAACCCGAAGAAATACTAAATATACATTTCAACTACGTGTCCTTTGTACTTGTGTTAGAGCTAGAACTATGCATGGGCTGGAAATGCACTTGATGTTTTGTTACAATGAATTTTGGATTTATCTTCCTAGTATATGTTCGCTTTTTAAAAGCATTTTGATATATAGAGTCGATAAAATCATGTTTACTGCCATTCCTATCCAATTTATATTGTACCTCTATTAAGCGGCTTCTTTCCAAAGTCCCGAGGGTGGCCGCTTAATAGAGGTGGGACTGTATTATTTATCTGCTTCTCCTCCTGATTGGAATGTTAGTCCATCACAGGATACTCCCCCAGGGGGGTACTCCTAGGGCTTTCCACAAGTTGCTCGGCAACTTTTTGGCAACTTTTCATATTTCGAGCAACTTTTTTCCCCTTCAAGCAACTTTTTTCCTCTCGAGCAACTTGTTGCATTTTGAGCAATTTCCAGACCGAAGATCTCCGAAGATTATCCGAGTGTTGTTCAAAGGCCATACGAACGTTTCCGAAGATTTACGAAGTTTGCCGAAGATTTTCGAGGAACATCTGAAGACGTTTCAACTTTCGACTCATTCTGCATTAAAACATTACAAAACTTGTCAGGAAACATGACGTCATCGATATCTTCACGATTTTCCTCAATTAAAGAAAACCTTGTTATTTAAAAAATTTTTCGCCTTAATATGTTATTTAGATAGTTCTTTTGCTGTAAAATTGCAGAAAACGGCTTAGAAATCTAGCCCTCAAAAGGAAATTAGCATATATTTTGGAAATTCTCTTGATTAGAAGCAGCGTTTTGAATTTTTTGGAGCAACTTTTGAGCAACTTTTTGAGAAATTACGGGCAACTTTTCGGGAAATCTCGAGCAACTTGTGGAAAGCCCTAGGTACTCCGGGATCAAAGTGACGGGGATGATCGAATGGAGGCAAAACTCACGACCCAAAAAAATCCCTAAGTCTCCCAACATTACCCAAAAAAATCCCTGGACCAAAAAAAAAACGCCCAAAAAAATCCCTAGTCAAATTACCCCTAAATTTTCAAGGCCGCGCCAAGGCACTTTAGTTTGATTTTAATACCCAAAAAAAATCCACTATTTAAATCAAGTCACCCAAAAAAAATCCCTGCCAAATTCTCCTACCCAAAAAAATCCCGGAATCGAAAATTTCGACCCCAAAAAAATCCTTCGCACATCCCCGTCACTTGGATCCTGGAGTACCCCTGGGGATACTCCCCAGCGTTTTTGACAGGGCAGTTTGGTACTCCTTTATACTCATAAGGAGTAAAGTGGAGGAGGACAGAAGGGCGGTCGGGAGCGCGGGAAAAACTGGGTGAGAGGCGGGAGAAGAAAGCGCAGGAAGCGAGATTCTCGAGGTGGCGGGAACAGGGATAAATTGAAAATTGTCGCAGCATTTTGCTATATTTTGAAAGGAAGTTAGACAAAGAGGAGAGAAACACTACGGAAAGTGGCGGGAAGCGGAAGAAAAAGGTACGGGAAGCGAGAGTTTCACTAACTTCAAGCGATGTAATGAAATTGTAAGCCAAATTACACTGTCAAATTACACCGTCGCTAGTTGATGGAATAAATAGAACGCATCGCAACCAGACGGACATGAATAATAATAAGCCAGGTCGTCATTGAATCATCATATCACACGATCCAAACCAGCCAATCACAGAGGGAGTTGGTGGTATACAGTAATAAGGGACCTCAAACCGTCAAAACCTCGCACACTTGGATTTTATGCACAAGGTGGAATTTTGAATTAGAGTTGAATTCACGCTCTGTAACAAATTGCAGTAAAATGGCCGATGGCGACGTTCCTGCCTTGGTTGTGGATAATGGCTCCGGTATGTGCAAGGCCGGTTTTGCCGGAGACGATGCTCCTCGTACAGCGTTTCCCTCCATCGTTGGGCATCCAAGACATTGGGGGACGTCGTATAATATGGATCAGAACCTAGCTACTAGCTATGGTCAGAAAGACTCGTTCGTCGGCGCTGAAGCTCTATACAAGAGGGTCCTGAAGGGGGGGGGGTTCTAAATCCCATTTTCCAGCCAAAATTTTGCCTAAATCCCATTTCCCAGCCTATTTTTTGCTCAAATCCCAGTCCCAGCAGTGAAATTTTTGTTAAATCCCAGTGCATGAAAAATCAAGGCTCAAACGCACTATACGTGCAGTAACTGTGTTGTTTTAATTTTCCTAAATCCTGTTTTTATTTCTGCCAGTTGAAATCGGTAAATCCCTTTCGTTTTCTGAAATTCTCAACTCAACACATCTGTATTAACGTTTTCTCCAGTTTTTTGAGTGAGCAGTTCAGAGGAATGCCTTATTCACAATTTTCCGCGTGTGTTACTAGGTTAGTAGAGGAATTGCCGTCACATGTTTCGTCCAATAACGTACCTCGAGTCTTCGTTTCTTACTGCGCAATCTTGACGACACGAGCGACTCTTTTTTTCTCTCTCTCTCGCCGTCGCTTTTGCTCGCGCGCGCGATTTCTTACTCTCTCCGACTGACTAAAACGCCAAGCTACGCTGGCTATTGCAAGATTGATTTTGATTGGTTTTAAAAATAATAAAATGGCCGGAAGTAAACACCAAGAAGATCGTTGAGTCATGGTTTTTAAAGCTAAGCATGCGCAATTCAACCGGAAGTCCGATATTGTTGGACTTCCAATCAGAACCTTCCAGGCTCGCTTGTTTCCAGAGCGCTGTTCAAAGGGAACGAAGACCCTGGGTACGAGGATGTGTTTCGCCCATATTGGATTACGCTAGTTTGAGCATGCTTAGTCAAAGCTGTTCTGCTGAGTAACTTAATCCGCGCCACTTGAAAGACACTTGCGGGCAGGCATTGGTTTCGTTTCAGAGTTTTCAACATTGTAACTATGCCTTTAGGAATATTGTTGAGCCTGAAATATATGTTCTTTTCGTGTACTGACGTGCTTCCCATTCCCATTTTCTGGTTGTGAATCCCAGTCCCAGTGACCCAAATCCCATTTTTTCAGTGAAAACATAGGCAAATCCCAGTAAAAATAGGCAAATCCCAGTTTCCATTTTACCCCTTCAGGACCCTCATACAAGCGAGGTATTCTGACTCTGAAACGTCCCATCGGACACGGCATCGTCACCAACTGGGATGATATGGAGAAGGTAATTCGCGATTTCTGCCGTAAATATCGAATTCTTAGAACAAAATTTTACCGCGAATTTCCTTAATTTCAGATCTGGCATCACACATTTTACAACGAGCTGCGTGTAGCGCCAGAGGAACACCCAGTTCTGCTGACGGAACCTCCACTCAACCCAATTGATAACAGAGAAAAGATGACCCAGGTATATACGCTTTACTCATTTGATTGACCATTCTTGCTACTAGCGACTAGAACACAACACTACACCCTCTCTTAAACGAACACCGTCGGGACCAGCTCCAGCTGTCCGTTTTAGAGAGGTGGCTTATAGGGGTTTTATTTACAGGAAAATGACTAAAAACGGCAGGGACGGGACCATCACCAGGTGTCCGTCTTTCAGAAGTACCGTCCGTCTTATAGATGTGTCCGTTGAGAGAGAATTGACTGAAATTACAACGAGGTTTCAAAACAATTAGGTTGAAGGCAATTTAAAATTCACTCCGGTTTACAAAATATAATCACCAAATACTTTTGCATTTCATATGCGTTTTCTTGACTAAACAAGAACATTGAGAAGCTTGAGAAGCTTAAAATCGGGCGCTTTGCCTTGAAAGGCAGGGTTCAGTACAGCAGAAACCACGAAGCAGTTACTTAAGTAGCACTCAGTCCGACTGTGTTTGTGTAAGTCACAGGGCTTGCATGAGCTGTATTAGTGTGCATAATATAATATCTAGAACGTTGTCGAGATTGCATTATTACTTAATGACATGATGGTTTCAATTTGTAAATGTATCTCACACAATACAAATAAACGATTGAAGTAGACGACTAGACAATGTAAAGTTTTAAGACTTAGCAAAGTGCAGTGTATTGGTAATACTGTAAGGTGCGGTTTCACCTGAAGGTCGTGTGCTTTTCGGTATTTTCCAGGCATTGCACTTTGATGGGACAGTACTACAACCGTTTACCGGGGAACTACTATTGTCAAGAAAATGATCACAACTTGTTGATGAATGATTGAACATTTGTTTCATACCATTACTGTAATAGCAATTGATGAAGGCTTTTAGTCCTGAACCAAAGTATAAGGAGGACTGGAACGAGTCAAGATGGACGGCAGCGTCTTTTTTGAGTAGGCTGCCTGAACTCTCCGCTTTTCAACTAAATGGAGGAAAAACTAAGTGAATGCGAAGAAACACCGCGTTATATCGGAGGGAAGCGAGGTGAAAGACCTAGCAGCAGCAGCTCACCCGAAATACCGCCAAATAAATCCGCAAAAACCTCCGAGTACTTGATGGCCGAACAGAACGATCTGGCAGGTATCTGGAGTGCGCTTAACAAAATTCAAAGAAATACGGACGAGCTTCTCAAAGAAAATCGAGCACTCCGCGACCTATACAATGAGCTACAAAGGTCACTTGAATTCCATGTCAGTAAAGTGGAAAGCTTAGAGGCGAACAACGAAGCTTTGAAGACTGAGGTGAACTCGCTCAAACGAGCAGTTCGAACGGCCGAAGACGAAATCGATGACCTATATCAAGAAATTGATGATCTCAGCAGCGATCTCGGAACCGCCATCAATCAAATAGATGATTTGGAACAGTATACTAGAAAGCACAACCTTGAAATCCACGGCATCGCAGAGTCGCCGGAAGAAAATGTCGCTGAGAAAGTTATCAAGCTTGCCAAAGTGGTCAACGTTCACATCACCAATAACGACATAGACATATGCCACAGGATGTCTTCACGAAGGACTGACGTCCCCAAACCAATTATAGTTCGCTTCAGGTCCCACAGAGCGAAAAGTGAACTTTTCAAAGCAAGGAAGCATCTTAAATCAGTAAGTTTGAAAAACTTTTTCAATAACACAGATGCTGTTTACATCAACGAGAATCTAACTAACTACAGGCGCGGTCTTTTCGCTAAAGTTAGAAAATTCAAAAAGGATCATAACTGGCAGAACGCATGGACTGTGGACGGAAAAATCTTTATTAGAAAATCGCAAAGCGATCGTGCCATCAGAATCCACGAAGCCGATGACTTAAGAAAAATCCACTAATTTGTTATCATAAAGTTTATTTTCTTCTTTCTCTCCGTCAATTATGCTAATATGTAAGTGTTCCGTTTTCTTTTCGACACCTCGCCCTCCTTTGCTTCACTAATTAATCTAATTTTGCGGAGAGTTTTGTGGGAGGGTGTTGAGTGTCTTGGCGTAGCAACCGATGCTATTCAATTTTCCCCTCCTATACAATAAGCTGCTTCGCAGCTTAATTAGTGTTTCTATTATGTTTACTGTTAGATGTAGCGTGCTTTTATTTTCATTTACAATCCATTCTCACCTAAATTTTTCCTTGGTTTATTGTAATGTGCATACCATTCTTATAAACGCTCCTATTGCTAAGCTAAACGCTATCGTATTGTTGCAGAGTGTGGTACACGAATGTTTTACGGGTAAGAAATTCAAAAATCTAACCTACACATGGACTTAAATGCAGTTTCCTTTAACGCAAGAGGCCTTAACAAATCCATCAAAAGAAGAAAGCTATTTCGGTGGCTCCATCTTAAAAAATTTGACGTAATTTTCCTTCAAGAGACATACAGCGACACTAGTTTGGAAGCTTTCTGGCGAGCTGAGTGGGGCGGTGAAATCTTTTTCGCGCACGGCTCGAAACATAGCAGAGGTGTTATGATCCTTCTCAGACCCTCCTTATGTAAAGAGGTGACTAATGTTACACGAGATAAAAACGGCAGGTTTTTGATTGTAAACACAACTATTGGCGAAGACGAATTTTGCTTTGTTAATATTTACGCCCCAACTACGGTGGCCCATAGGTGTCACGGCAAAACCAAAAACTTCACGGCAAAACCAAAATCATCACGGCAAAACCAAAAACTTCACGGCGAAACAAAAAACTTCAAGGCAAAAACAAATTACCTTACGGCAAAACCAAAAACTTCAAGGCAAAAACAAATTACCTCACGGCAAAACCAAAAACGTCACGGCTAAAACAAATTACCTCACAACAAAACCAAAAACTTCACGGCAAAAACAAATTACCTCACGGCAAAACAAATATATACCTTACGGCAAAACCAAATACCTCACGGCAAAACCAAATACCTCACGGCAGAATCAAATGTCAAACTCACGGCAAAACCAAATAACTCACGGCTATATCAAATTTAGTTCACGGCGGAAGTGAATTTCACGGCGGAAATGACTCCTTTCTCGAAGTAGAGGTTACTCAGGCATTGGAAAAATGGCGGGCGTCTGACAACCGGGAGTGTTTTGCTGTTGTCTTAGTGTCAATCAGAATAGAGCACAGGCTTCCCAAGCTCAAAAGTCGTCTTTTTGATTGTTTTTTTAGAGCCCTTCGGGTGGCTGACTCTACATACGTGGTGTATGCGACAGCTTGTGTATATAGAGAAATGTATGGGAAAATCACGGATTCTCTAAAATCGGGTAAATAACTATCTATTTTGAAATAAAGTTTACCTACCTCAAATGTGTCGCTTACTTGTGTCTTGTGCCGAATTTGAAGCCATTCCGACGCCATTTAGCGAAGTTATTCGAAGTCGTTGTCTCCCCTTCTAAAAAGAAGGAAAGGCAGACCACTCCATCGATCGGTGGCCAGAGCTCACTCCACAAATCGCTCTCCCCTCAAAAGGAAAAGTCTCGAATCGCAATAAAACCAACAGTTCCATAAAGCCCAATAAATTTCACTCCACATACGTGTGCTTCGGCGGTCGAAAGTCTCGTAAAGAACGAGAAATTTTGCTTTAAATTCGCCTATTCGGCTTTCCAGATGTGCTTGTGATCGACCTCGCGCCAACGGTCGTTACTCAACGACAAGTATCTGGTTTCATCCCCATTCTGATTGGTGCATTAGAACCAAGTCACGGGCTGACAACACGACAACAAGTTTCACGCTAGGGCTGAAGCCCTGAAGCCACAATCATACAAAATGTAGTTTTTGATCGACGCGGTGATCGAACAAAATTTCCTGCGACTTTGGGGATATTATCTTGTCTTGAATGCTCGCGAATATCTTGCTTTATTCTGCACGTGGAGGTGTCAGATTTATATTTACGCGGCTTTTCCCTTACCTATGTAAACATTAGCGAACAATACAGCTTTCAAAAAACATCCCTTGGGAGTCCCAGCGTGAAACTTGACCGTTGGCGCGAGGTCAGTCACAAACACATCTGGAAAGCCGAATAGGCGAATTTAAAGCAAAATTTCTCGTTCTTTACGAGACTTTCGACCGCCGAAGCACACGTATGTGGAGTGAAATTTATTGGGCTTTATGGAACTGCTGGTTTTATTGCGATTCGGGACTTTTCATTTTGAGGAGAGAGCGATTTGTGG
Organism: Oculina patagonica; assembly: GCF_052425735.1. Classification (NCBI taxonomy): domain Eukaryota; kingdom Metazoa; phylum Cnidaria; class Anthozoa; order Scleractinia; family Oculinidae; genus Oculina; species Oculina patagonica. The sequence goes on from NC_135769.1 coordinate 23,117,983, forward strand.
AGTGAGCTCTGGCCACCGATCGATGGAGTGGTCTGCCTTTCCTTCTTTTTAGAAGGGGAGACAACGACTTCGAATAACTTCGCTAAATGGCGTCGGAATGGCTTCAAATTCGGCACAAGACACAAGTAAGCGACACATTTGAGGTAGGTAAACTTTATTTCAAAATAGATAGTTATTTACCCGATTGTAGAGAATCCGTGATTTTCCCATACATTTCTCTATATACACAAGCTGCCGCATACACCACGTATGTAGAGTCAGCCGCCCGAAGGGCTCTAAAAAAACAATCAAAAAGACGACTTTTGAGCTTGGGAAGCCTGTGATGTTTTGCCACCATTGTGGCACCTCAGTTGGAGCTAACTCAAATTACTGTGTAAAGTGTGGAAAAGGTAAGCTTTTTATGTTTTGCAAAGTACAGTAGGATTTTATAATCTTCGTTTCGGAACAACACGTGCTGTAGCTTGCGAGCGATCGCATTGAAGGCCTGAAGCGATGAACATGAAAGGCAATTGTGTTCTTACATTTTTACACGTTTAGAAACAGGGTTACTTTGAAGCTGCTTGTGTAGCTGACTTAATTATAATCGAAGTTGGCTGATGTCAATAAGTGGTTGTGTTGATTCAGAAGCTGCGCGAGCTTTACAACACACCGAAAAATCCGGGGGGGGGGCACTCCCATATATGAGCTATATAGGTATGTGCCGCTGTGAAGGGTATGGTTTTCAAGCAGTTTAGTCTGGGATATGGTATAGAAATCAGAGAGTTTTGGTCTGGAATAGGGTATCATTTGCCGGGAAACTGATCAGTGGTATGAAGGATTAAGTTCGGAATAGGAATAGAAACTCGGAATAGAAAGAGACTTCTAAACGTAAATAAAGTCATCGTGGCAATGTTGTTGACAGATGGATTTCTATTAAAAAGCACTATATAATGATACAGTTCTAAAAAAACAAGTCTGGGAAAGGGTAGGGATTTTCAGTGTCTAGTCTAGTATAGGGTTGCAAAATCAGCTGAACATGGTCTGGTATAGGGTAAGGGTTTCAGAGTCTCAGCGGCACACCCCCACCCAAAAATATATAGAGTGCCTCCTCCTCCTGGGCTTTCGTAAGGGTTTCTGGGTAAGCTTATAAAAGGAGGGGCTTATATCCAGGGGGCTTCTAAGTGATATAAAAAAAAACTTTTCGAAACATGCCACGGCAGTGTTTATCTGTCTTCCAGCAGATGGGGGCTTATCTAGGGGGAGGTTGCAGGAGGTGCACCCCCTGAGATGGCCTGCGGCCCTCTAATACAACTGGTATTCTGCGAAAAAAAAAAAAAAAAAAAAAAAGTCAGTTTCGCCATTCTTTAGTGGTGCATCCCCTCTTAAGAAAAATCCTGGGTCCACCCCTGCGGGGGGTGGGGGGGGGAGGTGTTGTGCTCATAACCGGATGTAGTTTTTTCAGGTAGATTGGGAGTGGCCTATAGCCATGGGGCTTATAACCAGAATTTTACGGTATATGTTTACAAATTAATCCCACTCCCGATTGTTGTGCAAACAAACTTACAGATTATCCCCCTAGTAGGGAGGTATATAAAAGGGTACGGATATGAAAAAGTAGAGAAAATCTGTCATTTACCGGTAGGGGATTTTGTTTAAGTTTTCTTTTATCTGAGAGACACAGTTCTTGTGAAAAATCATGCTAAATTAGCATTTGGTCGATTGATTTAATAAACGAATTCATTTCAGAACTTGTGCAGGATGGTAAAGAGATGGCAGATGCATGTAAACCAGGTCCATCTGGCTGTTCAGAGCCACCAAAGGGCAAAGGTGCATTTGGTCGAGTATTAAGTTTCAAGGAATATTATGAGCACAAGACAAAGGCCGACTGTGGACGACAAGTGCCTTCAAAGAAGAACAAAAAAAATAAAGGCACCAAAGGTAAAGAAATAAATCCTGAGGTGGTTATTTTTATTGGACTGATGGAATGGTCTGAAGATGAATCAAATCTGAAGCCTAGACGAGGAAAGCGTTTAGCGCTGAAAGTTCCTAGAGATGCCCCATATAAAGTCCTGTGTGAGAAGGCAGTCGAGAAATGGAAGAGTTTCAACAGCAACCTTTATGAAGAAGGTGAAGATTATGTTCTCTTGCTTGATGATGGTAAAGAGGCCTTGTTTTTGCCTGGACCGGCAAAAGAGTTTTTTTCTTTACATCGTTACCAGGAAGAAGTAGGCAAAGACTTTAAGCGAATAACTCTGTATCTTTGCACTGCTAAAGAGTTTAAACATTCAGAAACTGTTGGCCTTGATTGGAATGATGAACCAGAGAATGAATATGAAGATTCAGCTGATAAACAAGGAGAGAATTCTTCAAAGCGATTGAAAATAGACCTGACCTCCAGTGATGAATGTAGTGAAAGAAGTGAAATTGGAGAAACAGAAATTCAAATAAAACATGATGAAGAAGTTGCTATGGAACTGCAAAGGCAGTTACTTGAAGAAACCACCCACAATGAGGTTGCAGCCACAAGTGCTGATGTGAGTGTGAAAGAACAGGAAATAGAGATTAAGAGCACTTAAAACTTTACTAGTCCCACTGCTGTGGTCCAGGAATTAGAAAAGAGAGTGGACAAGACAAATCAGTTTTTTATCACTATCAGGAGGCAAACACCTTTACCACGTGTTTTAAACTTGTGGCGGTATGAGGCCAAAAGGCAAGGTGGACATCATCAAATAAAAGTTAAGTTCCTAGGGGAGGATGGAATTGACTCGGGAGCGTTGGCAAGAGAGTTTTTCACGGAAGTCATCCCTGCTGTTGGAAATACATTATTTCCCAATGGAAGCCCTATTGATTCAACATATCATGTCCAAAACGGCAACTTTAGGACAGCTGGGGAAATTGTAGCCAACAGTCTTGCACAAGGAGGACCACCACCTTGCTTCCTGGATGAAGTTGCATTTCAGACACTAGTCAACCCTAAATTGGATATCCTAAACCTGAGCGAAGAAAATGACCTGACCCAGAGCGAGCAACAGCTACTTGACAGCATAAAGAGTGATATTGACAACCACAGGGACACGATTCTTGAACATGGATACACTGGACCAATTGATATGGCACACATTGATGGTATTGTTAGATCGGTTGCAGTCAGCTTGGTGAACAAGCGCATCCTATACCTCCAGGAGTTCAAAGAAGGCCTGAAGATGTATGGACTAGCAGACATTGTTACAAACCAACCAGCAGTCTGCCAGCCCTTCTTTGTGAAAGAGCAAGTTCAAGATGTAGATGCCACTTATTTGTTCAGTTTGATTAACCCAGAATTCTCTCCAGCAGGCTCAACACGAAGAGAACTGGAAGAAACGATGATGGACAACTTCCAGGACTTTCTAATGGCCTTAGATGAGGGACCTATTACTGGGTATGACTGTCCAGTTGCATGGAATTACAGTGAGGATCATCCTGGTGACATTCTGGAACCAAACACAGAGGGGCCATTTGAAAAGTTCGACACAGCTGAGTTGACATCTGCTGGAGTAATGGGGTGGCTTACAGGCCAAAAACACAGGCAGTTAAATGGACAAAAGGTTGAAATTATTGCAAAGTTTGATCATGAGTGTTTAATGCGAAACCCATCACACACCATTTGTTTCCCCTTAGTAGGGGCCTGCGGTATGGAAATAACATTTCCAGTGAATCATATGAAAGGATACGATGCATTTAAAAATGTATTTCTATTAGCCCTTTGCAAAGGCCAGGCTTTTGCTAAACCATGAATTATAATGTCTTTCTGTAAGGTCCAAGTTGTACCTATCTAAATGGCCTTGTAGGTTTGATAGCTGCCTATTGTTAAACTTCCTTGACATCATTCTTAAACCTGAGCTTGGTTATCTTTCCAAGTGTTTGCTTATCTAAACAATGCCAAATCTAAACTTCATAACGGCAAAAAGATACAGATAATTGTATGTTGACATCAGATACAGTACTTTGATGCTCATATTCTCTTAACTTAATCTCAACACCACCACTTAACAAAAAGTGTTTATGAAAAGTGAGACCCTGGTTAACAGCTGTAGTCTGTTTCGATTGTCATTGTAGTCATAGTTGTTATATGATATCATGCCACTTACAGTATTGTTTAAAAGTTGACATTTTATTTCACACAGAAACACATCTGTGTAATGTTTGTGACAGCTACTTCTGCTGGGAAAAGCATGTTACCAGTTTATATTTTAGTCTTTTAACAGGCGTTTTTAGGAGCCCATGGACACTGGCCGTTTTCATTTTTTGTTACTGTTGTTGCCGCTCTATAGATAAAGTAAACTGCATAGAGCATAGTTTTAGTACAGGCAAAACAATAAGACTTAGTAGTGTTTTATAATGCACCTCATTTTGATGAAAATGTGTTACATTCGTAGACAAAAATTGTTGGGAAATTGCCAGTTTTGTGCTGGTAATACTATTTCTTCGAACGCCAGAACTAAAACCATTTGAAACTAATAACTTTGACCATTTCTTTAACATCCTATTCAATGTTGTGTTAAAAGGTTGCAGATATAATGTATGACATCGAGAAGGAGAAAAGCGATAGCTTGCTGAACAGTTTTGTCCAAGTTGTAGTTACATGTTTACCTTTATGTTGAGTTGATAGAAAACAATAAAATATCAACAAGTTGGTTAGCAAACTGTCCATAATTCTGTTATATTACATCCTTAAATAGTACATAGCAAAGCATGAATTCATCTGCAAAACACCAACTTACTAAGGGACAGATCATTTTTTCTAGAGTTTAGGAGGGGGGGCGGTGGGGAAAGCTGGTGGGATTTGATGGCAAGCCCCTGTAAACCCTCTACATCAAGTTTTTTTCCCCTCCCCCTCATAGTCCTAAAAATTTTAATTGTTGTGTCAAGAAAGCAGACAAGCAGACACCAAAAAACTGTTGTTGCCACAAGCGTAGTTTGGTAATGAAAATCAATACCTATTTATCAATTGATAAAAATGGATATAACTTGCATTTGTTATCGATTTCTAGTAAACGATCCTCGTTTGGGTGATGCAGGTTTTCAATTAAAATAAATAAATGCCCCTCCCCCCCCCCCCTCCCCCAAGGAAAATTTGGATTTTCAGATACCCAGTAGAGATCCTTTGGGCATTCTGGGAGACTGTTTGCATCATTATGGATGACACCATTCTAAAACATAAAGCAAATTATTTTGGGTGATCCCATTTGAACCCTTATTTTTTAGCAGCCCCCCGCCCTCCCCCCCCCCCCTCAAAAACAAAATCCAAGAACTTTTTCTACCTCACAGAAAAAATGCATGGTCCCTTCGGTATTGTCAACAATCAGAGCCTAGAAAAGCAGTCATATGAGATGGGTGATGGAAACGTTAAGTGGTGCTTCCATTGTAGGCAAACTGTAGAAGAATGTCATAGAGCTCTAGTGCTTCCCTCCAATCATTAGGTTGCTCAAGACCACAAAGTCCAGAAACGTACTGAAAGTATTCCTGATACTCATTGTCAGAATCGATTTCAATGACATGGGACCGAGCATAATTTCTTTCTGCTTCACTTATGGGTAGCAAGAACTGATCAGTAGACCCATGAAGTTCAGGAAGGTAAAACAGTGAATCTGGTCTACCGCTCATAGTGTCATGACGAGACCCTCGAATGCGGTGAGTGTTCCAGTGTTCTTTAACTTCATCTAAGATTTTTTGTAGCAGCCCAGAAAAGCAAAACCACAGGCATTCCATTTCAAGTTCTGAAGTCAGATCGACTACTCTTCCCTCTACCATATCTTTGAAAAAATTTATCCACCAAGTAGAGTGCGATTTCCTGAGAAAGGCCCACCAGGCTTCTATTCGTTGGTTTCGGGGGGAAGGAACGTACCTATGACTGTCTGGGTCATCTCTTAAGAAAGATTGTATGGCCGCCATAATCCCATTCTCGGTGCCCAGATCTGTGACCAGATCAACAGGACAACCCCCATACTCTTCAACGGCATCAAGATAATAAGCTGCCACATTGTTTGGTTGATTATTTGATCGCGTTACATATAACCACATTATTTTGCGGCTCCAACCATCAATGCAGCCATGGATTGCAAAGCCAAACGGCTTAAGTTTATCGTAGCCGTCACAATGCCAAGCATAGTTTGGGCCTGGGTTGTGATACTTTCTCTTCTTAAGACGATGAGCCTTTCGTAATTCGCTGCCTTCTGGATCTATTTCTTTGAGGAGCTCTTGAACAACGATGCGTGGTACCCTTTTACCTTTGAGCTGCAGAGTATGCCATACCGATCTATATCCTTGTAAACATCCAGGGCCGTTGACAATACTCTGGATGGATTGCCTTATATCATCCATGTCATAATCCGGTCTTTGCCTTTTAAGACCATACTGTTTGATTCGTCGTTTCAAGGTACTTAAGCTCATTTCAATACCATGGTTCTTAAATAGAAACAAACGTATTTCTTTGTACTCGAAACCTCTGAAAAAGTAATACCGAATGAGACCTTCTTCATCTTCTTCCTCCTCTGGCAGCTCTAAATCCCCGTCTTCCGAGTCTTCCGATTCCGCCATCTTTGCTTCAACCGACATGCAACACGCGAGGGGATGACAAATAACTTCCGCCGTGAAATTCACTTCCGCCGTGAGCTAAATTTGATGTAGCCGTGAGGTATTTGGTTTTGCCGTGAGTTTGACATTTGATTCTGCCGTGAGGTATTTGGTTTTGCCGTGAGGTATTTGGTTTTGCCGTAAGGTATATATTTGTTTTGCCGTGAGGTAATTTGTTTTTGCCGTGAAGTTTTTGGTTTTGTTGTGAGGTAATTTGTTTTAGCCGTGACGTTTTTGGTTTTGCCGTGAGGTAATTTGTTTTTGCCTTGAAGTTTTTGGTTTTGCCGTAAGGTAATTTGTTTTTGCCTTGAAGTTTTTTGTTTCGCCGTGAAGTTTTTGGTTTTGCCGTGATGATTTTGGTTTTGCCGTGAAGTTTTTGGTTTTGCCGTGAAGTTTTTGGTTTTGCCGTGAAGTTTTTGGTTTTGCCGTGACACCTATGGGCCACCGTACCAAACGACCAAACCCAGCAAATTGCTTTCTTTAAAAAGATGACCGAATCCATCCGCGAATGCCAAACCGACAGAGTCTTGATTGGCGGAGACTTCAATTGTCCGTTGTCTGCTTTAGATAAATTTGGAGGTAAAGACGTTCTGGTTAAAAAAAACGTTATCAAATCGGTGGAGGAACTTTGTAATAACTACGACCTTGTCGACCCTTGGCGAAAACAACACCCACATGAAACGCGATATACCTGGAAAAACAGCTCGGGTAAGATCAGATGTAGGCTAGACTTTTGGCTCATCTCCAAGCAGTTACTAGACCGGGTTTCAAAAACCGACATTGGTGCGTACTACGACTCTGATCACTCCCCGGTTACCATTTCAATTAAACCAGATGTAACACAGGAAAAGAGAGGTCCTGGTTACTGGAAATTCAACAATTCTCTTCTGGAGAACGAAGAGTTTGTCACAAAAATGGCCTTTACTATAAAACATAGTAGTGAGAAACACAAAGGTATTGCTGACAAAAGGCTTTACTGGGAAATGTTAAAAATGGAGATTCGGATGTTCGCTATCCGTTTTGCTAAAAGGAAAGCTAATGCAGAAAGAAACACCGAGCAAAACCTTTCTCAAAAATTAGACGAAATAAACTCACGTATTGACGCTTCCCCAGAAGACACTTCCCTTGTAAACGAGGCAAAGAAACTCAAAATCGAATTAGATGAAATCGCTGTGCAGAAAACTAAAGGCTCCATTATTAGGAGCAGAGCAAGATGGTACGAGATGGGCGAGAAATGCAACAAATACTTCTATAACCTAGAAAAAAGAAGTTATGAAAAACGACACATCACAAAATTAAAGACGCCCGAGGGTATTACTGTTAAGGACCCAACGTCTATTCTAAGCACCATGAAAAGCTTTTACAAGCAGCTTTATTCATCTCAAAAACAGCTAGCAGATGCAGACCCATTATCTTTCTGCGAATATCAATCTCTACCTAGACTGGATGACGAGAAACAAAGCCTTTGTGAAGGTTTAATTACCGCAGAAGAATGCCTCGCCGCATTAAAAACTTTTCAACACAACAAGTCGCCGGGCACGGACGGTTTATCTGCAGAGTTCTACCTACGCTTTTGGAAGGAGCTGTCGGGCCCTCTGATTGAGTGTCTCAATCATGGCGCCTTACTGGGAGAGCTTTCTATCTCGCAGAGACGAGGAATTATTTCCCTAATCCCGAAAAAGAACAAGGATCCTTTACTGCTTAAAAACTGGCGCCCTCTCTCTCTCTTAAATACCGACTATAAACTAGCAACAAAATGTATTGCAAGGCGTTTAGAGAAGGTACTCCCCCTGTTAATAGAGCGGGACCAAACGGGGTACATTAAAGGCAGATTCATCGGTGAAAATATCCGTCTAATTACAGACATAATTGAACAACATGAGAATAAGGAAGGTATGATACTCTTTCTAGATTTTGAAAAGGCCTTTGACTCTTTAGAGTGGGACTACCTCTTTAAGGTCCTCAACATTATGAACTTTGGTCCAAGTTTCCTTAACTGGATTCGCACATTCTATAGCAATATTTCTAGTTGCGTTATCAACAATGGTCACTCTTCAGAGTTTTTTTCTCTACAAAGAGGAGTGAGACAAGGGTGTCCTCTTTCGGGACTGCTCTTTGTTCTCGCTTTAGAACCACTCGCACACCAGATAAGAATCACTGATTCTATCAAAGGTCTCGAAAACGGGAATAAGATCACTAAACTTAGTTTGTATGCAGACGACACCACCGCTTTCATCCGCGACGACTCTTCCGCAGCGTCTCTATTTGCTCTCCTTGATCAGTTTAGCAATCTATCGGGTCTGAAAATTAATAGATCAAAAACTGAGGGTCTGTGGCTAGGTCGTTGGAAAAGCAGATTAGGAAAAGACGAGCGTTTTGGCATTTCGTGGCCGAAAGAATATGTCACTGCACTTGGAATATGTTTCCCTTATTGCGCGAATGTTGGAATCAAACTAAACTTTGATGAGAAACTTGCCAAACTTAAAAAAGTTCTTAACATCTGGTGCAAAAGACATCTAACCATCTTAGGCAGAATAGCCATCGTAAAGAATTTAGCAATCGCCAAACTTGTTTATTGCTGCTCCGTCTTAAACGTTCCTGCCGAATTCATAAAAGAGGTCAACAGCATCATCTTCTCCTTTATCTGGAATTTCAAACCTGATAAAATTAAGAGAAAAACGTTGATTGGCCCAGTCTGCAAAGGCGGTCTAAATATGATTAACTTTGAAGATGTTGTAAAATCCCTCAAGATTACCTGGGTTAATCGTTATTGCGAATCGGCTGGCAGTCACTGGTGTGCCCGCCTTGATTCCTTATTAAGTAAAGTCGGAGGAGCTTTTCTATTTCAATGCAATTTCGACCTAAAATTTCTGAACCTCAACAATTTACCACCTTTCTATAAAAATATTCTTAAGGTGTGGCAAGAATTGAATTACAAGGAACCGCTTAATGCAAATGAATTCAAACAAGAACTTTTATGGAACAACCTGTTCATAAAGACCAATGGTAAAACGGTGTATTATAAAACATGGGTAAATCAAGACATCTTAAAAATAAGTGATCTCCTCGACAATCACGACCAATTCCTCTCTTTCGAAAATTTTAAGCGCAAATTCAGCGTTCGATGCACTTTCCTCGACTACGCCGGAGTTCTCGCTGCTATCCCCAAAGCGTGGAAAAGAAAAATCACGTGCAACAGTGTCGGTGGTGTTAGCGAACTCCCAAAGGCTGATTCAAATAGCGATGATATCGTCTCCGCAAAAAAAGCCCGTTTGATGCTTGCGGAAAGGTCCTTCTCTCCCCCTACCGTCGAAATCACTCTAAGAAATCAAGTGACAAACTTAAAGGATGTCTACGAACTTCCATTTAGAATCACCGTTGAAAATAGATTAAGAAGCTTTCAGCATAAACTCATACATAACATCATACCTACCAATCTCTCACTCTATAGAATGAAAATAAAAGAGTCACCACATTGCGAACACTGCCACTGTAAAAATGAGACACTTCTCCATAGGTTTTGCGAGTGCCCCGAAGTCAAGCTATTTTGGAAAGACGTCATAGAATGGTGGAATACAAATCGCTCTGACAATTTCAATCCTACTTGTTCGGAAATTCTTTATGGATACAGACCTGAGAACACCAGCTATCATGCTTTCAATCACTATCTTCTTATTGCTAAATATCATCTATATCTCGCAAGAAATCAGTCAGAGACTCCTAGCATAAAGGTCTTTCTTGCCTTACTGGAAAGCAAAATTAAATGTGAAAGACAAATCGCTATTAAAAACTCTAGCTATAAAAAGTATGAAACAAAGTGGACCACTCTCTGCATAAGCGATGCGGTAGCTTTCTTTCCACTGTTTAAGCAAAAGAGCCAGGTTTAGGTGCATTTTCTTTGTCTGTTATATTTATCCTTTATCATTTTAGTTACATTAGATCTGTTGTTATAGTGAGTAGCTGTATTAGTTTAGTGACAATTTCAGTTTTTTTTTGTAAGTGCAGTGTAAGTTCTGTCAATTAGCTCTTGTGCCATGTATAGTTTTATAGTATTTTAGTCTCTTTTGTATTTAAAAAATATATATTTCACTGTAAGTAGTAAGCATCGCATTGTAAGTAGTGTAAGTGTTGTAAATAGTATACAGTGTCGAATTGTAAGAAGCGCAAGTGTCGTATTGTATTGTGCACAGCTTAAGTATTTGTACAATAAGTAGTGAGTAGTGGGCATACTTTTTTTGTATTTTTGTAAGTGATGTGCTTTTGTGTGTTTGCAATTAAAAAAAAAAAAAAAAAAAGAAACCCATTATCAGCCACCTTAAACGGAAATATCTTGTTGGTGTTTCAAGGAATCCAAGGAAACTTCACTCATCCCATGTATCTATGTATTGCGGTATTTTGTAATTTTTTGAGTGATTTTTGGGGATGTTTGGCAGGTGATAGTTTTTTTAAAAGAATTAGTAAAATTTAGACAACTAAGAAATATTGAAAATTTAATGTGAATTTAACATTGGAATTTGAAGTTAGAAATTGGCAGACGGACACCAAACAGCCCCGTGACATCCTGGAGTGTTTTTGCATGGGGGTCAACTGTGTGATGATGTTTCTATTTTTTTTCTTCAATCCCCACTGATAAAGAACTGTTGTTGGTGTTATGTTGGTGTTATCACATTTCAAGCCTTTAACAAGGTATGAAAGAACACAAGGATTTAAATTATTCTGGTGCTCAATTTTTGCGTAACTAAAATTAATGTTACTCAAATTCCTGATGGATTCTGTCTTAAACTGTTACGAGCTTAGTATTTCCAAATTATTGCATGTCAATGTAAGGCAAGACAAGACATGCCTTGGTTCTTATGTAATTCTCTTAAAAACACATAAGATATTGACTATAATTTTGTCTGTGCTATGGCAATTCACAGTGGGGTGGTCTTGATGTGTCTTTAACTTGCAGACTGGACTGGACTAGTAAAACGCGGACTAGTAAAACGCGGACTTGTAAAACGCCTCTAGACACTTCGAATTCCTTGGCCACAATCATCTTACGGCTCTCTTCAATACATAATGTCTCAAAAAAACAGTAACCTCAGAAAGAAGTCAGAAGCAAATAAGGTCGAAAGACCGAATTTGAACATATAACGGCAAATGTTCTAATGTCACGAACGTAGGAGTCGTGTAGGCCCGTCACCTTTATTTACCACATACTGCCCCCAAATTAAAACAGTACCCTCAGAAAGAAGTCAGAAGCAAATAAGGTCGAAAGACCGAATTTAAACATTTAACGGCAAATATTCTAATGTCACGAACGTAGGAGTCGTGTAGGCCCGTCACCTTTATTTACGATTGACTGTTGATTTCTGGACGGGCCCCGTTCTACCTCGTGCGAGCAATACAAACGACTGCACTCAACAGACGTCAAGTAGTGAAAAGAAAGAAACATATGCACACAACTCATAGCATCAATCCCGTTGTTTTAGTAGGGGTTTGCAGAACGAACATGTGCTATACTGCAAAAACATCTCCACGCTAAAACAGACCATAGAGTGCTCAAAAAAGCTAGAAATATGCCGTCGAAGAAACACACAAGAGCTTCAAACACAAATTGTTTCGCTCGCTAAACCGTTTAGTTTTATCCGATTTACAAGCGCTTGTTTTACAAGTCCGCGTTCTACAAGTCCGTGCTTAACAAGCCCTCGTTTTACAAGTCTGCGTTTTACAAGTCCGCGTTTTACTAGTCCTCGTTTTACAAGTCCCGTTTTACTAGTCCGCGTTTTACTAGTCCGCCTTTTACAAGTCCGCGTTTTACCTGAGTCCGCGTTTTACTAGTCCGCGTTTTACAAGTCCGCGTTTTACTAGTCCGCGTTATACTAGTCCGCGTCTTACAAGTCCGCGTTTTACTAGTCCGCGTTTTACTAGTCCAGTCCAGTCCTCAAATACAGTATGCCAAAACTCCCCGCCCTCTAAAGATAAGTCCTTGACGGTTCTTGTCGTTTTTCGGTGCCTATTCATCTTCGGCATCTTTCTCATCCACCTCTCGTTCTGTCCTGTGTCTGTCATCACACGAAAGAAAAGCTGATTCTCAAAAAATCTGCCACAAAAGGAAATTGACAAAAACAATATGAAAACCATATATCGAAAGTTTCTTATTCTAAAATTTTATCATACGTCTTAATTCAGAGCTACAAAGAAGTTCCTCCTTTTGAGTTATTGATACTGTTCTTACAGTACCTCTTTCCACTAGCGAAATTTTACAAAATTCCTTCGCGGCGAAAAGGTAGCGCGAATCCAGAACAGACTCCAATCGAGAGTGGGTTAATTCTAGGTTACTATTAATTAACTATTACAACATTCATTTTTAAAATAGTTTCCCAAGCCGACTAAGCTAACTAAACGTCGAGTGTATCTTTCAGTAAACAAAACATGCCGTTATGACGCCGGAAATCCAGCTCACGCATACTATACCCCGTGACTCACGCAAACCTCCGACTTACGTGCTACTACAGTCATTCCTTTCTAAACATTTTTTTTTTGACCACCACCGTACCTTTCTACCCAAAAAACTCATGAAACCGCCCGGTTTTAACCTGTTTTAACTTTTCAAAAATTAGAGCGTTCGAAACTAAATAAGATCCGTAATCACAAACAACATACAGCCGTTTACCAGCACTCTTTAAAACTCCTGAAACCCTTCAAAATCAGGCAAAATAAATCTTTGAAATAACCTTTATCAATGTTTCTTATTTTTTATTCAGTTCTATAAAATGCCTTTCATACACTACTGTCAAACAAAAATTTCAATTTCCTCAAAGTTTCAAGACAAAAGAATAACAAATATTTCGTGCACAATGTAATTTGATTAAGCCAATATTATCACGTCTAAAAATACTTCAAGCAATTCAGTGAAAACCCGTTTTTTTTCGTATCAACGAAAACCACTTTCGAATAATCAATACATGAAAATAACAATAAGATCAAAAGGAAGAAAGGAACCTTTCTAATTATTTGAAGACTTTCAAAGCCGTGATATTATGCATCCAATCCGCGATAAAATTTAATTACAACAAAATCCAAGTTCTCATTTTGAATTCCATTTTTTTCAGTTGATACCTTTATCCAACTTGTGAAAAATTCCATTCAAGTTCCTATTAATACTGTACATTCCCAATGTTTTGCTCAGGTCTTCAGAAGCGTCTTACTAACCAAATCTAAAATAATTCCAAAACATGCTGTACAAACATTCTACTCTTTGTGACAAACGACTTGACGACCAATTGTTCAGAAATGAAAATCGACACAGTTCTTGCTAAATAAAAAAAAAGTTTTACGGCGGAGTCAGGCTCAAAAAATATACCGCAAGATTACACCCCCATTCATAGTCAGAAACCAGCAAACCATCTAGTTTGCTAAAAAAAAAACTGCGTGACATCAATGACGTTACCTTTTTCATTTACAAAAATAACTTTAACTTGTCAAAGTAAGTGCAATTTCACAATGGTGAATATCAGTACAGTATGGGGCCCAGTTCTCGGCCGGGTCCAGTTCTCGGCCACTTTGTGTTTAACGCGTTTTTTCACACTCCAGTTGAATCAAAAGAAAAAGGTATTTCCTTCAAACGATAGACTGATTCATGTGCTTTAAGTATCTTGAGTTTGATCGTTCAATTCGATATAGAAAGCTCACACGTCGAGTTTACGCGGAGGTAGGTGAATTTGCATTCCCGAAAAAGTTGTTTGTTTACGGCTCCAAATTCATGGATGTAGTTAAATTCGTATTTTATCCAAAAGACCCCACCATACGAGCTAATTTTTGGCATGTGAAACGTAGAATAATTCAGCTTTCTGCTTTAGTTAACTTTTCGTTGAACCGTTGTATTTTTTGGTCTTAATTTACTTCGAAATTTTTTCTTGCGACGTTTGCGTATTTGCAGTTCTCGGCCACCCTGCTCGCTATCACAGCTTAGCGCTTGGTTTTTAATATAATTTCATCTGCTGCTGCCAGAATGAAAGAAATAAATGTTTTAAAAATAAAGTTCAATCTTATCTCTAGGTTTTGAGCTGACTCTTGTCTTGTCTATTATTTCTACAACACCTAAATCTTTCAAGACCTTTTCACTGCAAAATAAACCATCTAAATGCACGGGTCACACAATGCGGTTTTGCCAGAACCTGCACATAGGCAACTAGGCGCGTTAAAATCCTTCTTTTCTAAAGTAAAACAAAGCATCATAAAAATAATTTGGGATCGATATAGTATAAATAGGTTTACAGAGTGATTTTATGACTGTGAAAATTAATTGAGCATTTTTTTACAGATAATTACGCACAAGCTTTTTAGTGGCCGAGAACTGGGCCAAGGTGGCCGAGAACTGGGCCCACAAATGGAGCTTTTATTTTTATTATTGCTCGGGCAAATTAATTTTTGACCGGTCGATAGCTTTACACCAAAAAGCTGAATAATGTAGCTAGCTCTGGGAGAAATTTCAAGTTCCTGCGGTTCTTCTGAGGTAAGAAATACAAGTTTACGTCAAAAGTGGCCGAGAACTGGGCCAAGGTGGCCGAGAACTGGGCCCACAAATGGAGCTTTTATTTTTATTATTGCTCGGGCAAATTAATTTTTGACCGGTCGATAGCTTTACACCAAAAAGCTGAATAATGTAGCTAGCTCTGGGAGAAATTTCAAGTTCCTGCGGTTCTTCTGAGGTAAGAAATACAAGTTTACGTCAAAAGTGGCCGAGAACTGGGCCCCATACTGTACTTTGCCCCGTAAGCTTTTTTCTCTGTCCTTCCGCCGAAGCAAAAAAACACAACCTGATTACACATTAACCCAAAAGTCGACCAAGTGTGCCTGCAACGATTTCCTGTCAAAACTAAAATGAAAACCATTGCGGTATGCGTCACCCGTAGCGGTTTTGTAGCAACCCCAAGCTATCCCCGTCTTTTTGGCCGAGCCAGGAGACTACGCTCTAGGACGACCAAAGGGTAAACTATAAATCGGCCACGCCCGATTAAAAATAAAATTATTTTGTATAAAGCGGTGAAAACTATTCTTCGAGTTGCTGTTTTTTTTAAATAAACAGCAAAATAAAACCCCAAATTTCCATTTACATTTTGCCCTGGACAGATTTCTAAGTGATAGACCGACTAACCATACACCTTTCTTTGGTAAGAAAATGACAAAATGTTTGGGATTAATTCTATATAATGTAGCATTTCAATTTGTAGACAGGAGATTTTTTTAAAAAAAGGCAAAGTTATTAGATGCTAACTAAATGCCCATGACGCTTTACAATATTATTATTGTAATGCGCCATGGGCAATTAGTGGATTTTGGCGCTATATAAATACTTTTATTATTATTGTTATGCAAAAGCCAAACAAAGCTTTGAAATTGACGGGTTCAATATACTTGTACTGGTTTTATGTCCTTAAAAGGCAATACAAAGCGCCGATTGGTCAGTATGAGTGGTAAACAGTTGACTGATTCTTTTATTTACCTGGTCAAACAGTGACACTTATCTAACATCAATTTTGTTTGCATTTTAGAGCGTCTATCTATATCTGTAAATATCCCGAGACCGAAATTTCGAATTTTCTTGTATTTCGTCAAAACGACCCTTTTGGTGAACTATTTTCCACAGCATTGTTTAAAAGTTTAATCGAGTTAAAATTTTTGTGAAGTCTGGTAAAATTCGAATTATACCAAAGTATATTTGCTTAGCAAATATTGGACCGGCAATTAAGGTATGACGGAAGGAAAATTGGCGTTTTCGTTCCAGTGAAATTGTGTGCAAACCATCAATGATGACCCCAATAAAGAATATATTTTCTGAAAGCCCATTGAATAAAGATTGTAATTTTGGTTTTGGTTTTGATCATATAGCAACGTCAGCATTTTGTTTGCAATTATGATTTTGCGCAACATAAGGTTTATTTGAGAACACATTTACGTGAGAGCCTTAACTTTTACGTGGAATTTGATCTATTACATATTTGTCTAAAAAACGCTGTCTCAGGTTTTTCTTTTCTTGCTCCATTAATTTTTTATGAATTTTTAATCCTAAAGAAGCCCTTAAAACGCCATTTTAAAGTTTAAAAATTTATAAAAAAATTAATGGAGCAAGAAAAGAAAAAATCTAATTGGCCAAGAGAATTGGCTTATTCTACTTACTGCCCCTCTCGGGTGTTAGTCGTGTATTAAAATAAAAGTTATTTTTCGCCACAGCAAAGGATAGATGCAGACAGATAAGAGGGTTTTTTGATTTTTCTTTTTATAAATGTAAACTTCAGTAAGTAAAAAAGTATTTCTTTTTTGTACAGATTATGTTCGAGACCTTCAAATCTCCAGCAATGTTCGTCGCTATCCAGGCTGTGTTGTCTCTCTACGCCTCAAGTCGTATAACTGGTGTCGTCCTTGACAGCGGTGATGGTGTCAGTCACACAGTTCCCATCTACGAGGGTTATGCTCTTCCCCATGCCATCATTCGTCTTGACTAAGCTGGCAGGGACTTGACAGACTACCTCATGAAGATTCTGACAGAGCGTGGCTACGCCTTCTGCACAACAGCCGAGCGCGAGATCGCGCGTGACATCAAGGAGAAGCTTTTTTTTTTTTTTTTTTTTTTTTTTTTTTAATGAATTTGCCAACCCTACTTACAACACTGAGGCTAAATACAGTTCATTACAACACACTACTTATAATACAAATGTTATACAACACAGCTACTTGCACTACAATACAGTCACCTTACTTAAATTACAATACTAAAATCGCTACTTACATCATTTACAACACGACTACAATTACATCTACAATCACTTCCACTTCTATACGATTTCGTTTTGTGCTGCTGATAATAATACAATTAACACAGGATTACATAACTTACAATAACCATTACTTACAATTTATATGGCTTAATTTATATACTTTGTTTTAAAGAATACTATTTGGCTACAAAGGAGTTACCCACTAAGAAATCTATAAACTCTCGGTATATTTTTTCCATTTAAGATTAACATTTTGGCTGTCTTCCTGATTTTGTGATTTCATTGCATATAATTCCAGTTGGTATGTATAGTTAACAATTTTAATGAATACTCGAAGAGATGGACGGTTGTTGTTCTTCCGGCATTCATAAATGTGATATTTAGCTAGAATTAAAAGATGATTAAGTAGTAAGAAATCTTCTTTTCTTTTCCAAACTCCAAAGAGCTTATCTATATCAGAAAGTTCCTCCAAAACAATGTTTGTATTTCTGCACCAGTCAATGAAGTCTAGCCAAAAATCACTGGTAAATGAACATGTGATAAGTAAATGCTCGAGGGACTCGCTCTCTAATCCACAAAAAGTACATAATGGTGAGGCAATCAAACCAATTTTGTGAAGAAATGAGTTGGTTGTTAAGTATCTGTTTAAGATTTTATACTGAAATTCTCTCGACTTTGTGTCTATGAGTACCTTAGAGGATAGACTGTAAATTTCTCGCCATTCTAAGCACGCACTAGAATACTGCTCCGAATATTTCATTTGCGCAGTTGGAGGGGTTTCATACTTGGATCGAACTTCACGATAAACGTTTTTTGAAACAGCCTTGTTAATCAACACTTCTTGATTATTCAAACGCAATTTAATGTGATCATTTAGAACAAATGCTTTATTGCACTTGTGCCCACAGGCGGTTAAGGAGTTTCGCCATTGTATTGGCAGCGCATCAATGACTTGCATCAGAGAAAACACTTCTACCGGTGTAAAAATTGAGCTACGAGGATTCTTAATGATTAAATCATTGTTGTCATTTATAAGATTTTCAAGCGTAATTATTCCTTTCTCAAACAATGTGTGACGGAAAATTGATTTATCATCGACACAAATATGTTTATTGTTCCATATGATTATATCCGCCCTAGAAATGTTATTCAAGCATTGAACGTTTACTGCAGTCGCTACAGAATGCTCAGAAAAAATTTGAAAACATTCCTCATAAAATTTTGGCAATTTTATCGGAAGTTTCTTCAAGGAGAAGCTGGGCTATGTGGCCCTTGACCATAGGCGTACGGGCACCTTCGGACCTGGGGGGGCGGAGACCTTGTTGCCCGAAAAAAAAAATGGCATGGGCTGAAAGCCGAATAAAGAAGCATACGAAATGGACAACAGAACGTGCGTTAATACTTGTGTACAAACCTTGCCTGCTTGTTTAAAGGAAACGGTAGTTCTTTAATTAATCTCGTGGCGTTGTCCGAAGATGTCAATGCACTGAATCCTTTTTCTTCGGAAATATTTTATTTATTCACTTTAGTTCAGCAAAAATACAAGTATTTTTGGGAGGCAATTTACATTGTTTTTAGTTCCCCACTTGAAAGTTGTCTAAATTGTGTGAAACATTCAGGAATGAATGGGTTGAAACATTTTGTTAAAATTTTTGAGCTCATTTGAGTCAAAAGCATTAGCTTCATTACATTTGTAACCGTATCGCAGCTTTGTTTCAAGGTCTTAAACTGGGTCCACCGCGCGCAAACGTTCAAGCTATGGAATAGCTGATTGCAGCTGAATCATGCAGAATTTGCGAGAAAAATTGAATTTGATCATAGCAATTTGCGAGAGGAAACGAAATGAGAAATTTGGATTTTTTGAACTACAAAGTTCGGTATATTTCCAATACTTTTTCTGTTGACATAATTCGTTTTGATTGTAATGTTGAGATTTGTCTGCTTTAATATTTTCTATTTTTTCTCTGGCTTGTTGCCCGAATTCTTAGTGTTTTGCCCGAAAAATTTTGGCACTGGGGGGGCTGCAGCCCCCCTCGCCCCCCGCCTCGAACGCCTATGCCCTTGACTTCCAGCAAGAAATGCAGACTGCTGCCTCAAGCTCCAGCTTGGAGAAGAGTTACGAGCTTCCCGACGGTCAGGTCATCACCATTGCAAACGAGAGATTCCGTGCACCCGAAACCCTGTTTCAGCCCGCTTTTATTGGAATGGAATCTGCTGGTATTCACGAGACCACATACAATTCCATTATGAAGTGCGACGAGGGTATCCGTAAGAATATGTACGCCAACACAGTGTTGTCTGGTGGCTCCACCATGTTCCCAGGAATGGCTGACAGAATGCAGAAAGAAATCTCTGCTCTCGCTCCACCCACGATGAAGATCAAGATCATTGCTCCTCCTGAGCGTAAATACTCTGTATGGATTGGAGGATCGATCTTGGCCTCGCTGTCCACCTTCAAACAGATGTGGATTTCCAAGCAAGAATATGACGAATCTGGCCCCTCAATCGTTCACCGAAAATGCTTTTAAAAACTCCAGCATTTAAAATCAATCACTTTAATAACAAGTAGAAATTTATATTGACACGATACGATAATAGCGATATTTATTATATAGCCGCGAGTGTTTTACTGGAAAATAGACCACGGACAATCCGCGGATTAATATTAATCCGAGTTGTCCTGTAAAAAGGGCCATCAAATTGAGTGAATATAAAAGTAACCAAGAAACTTTAAAAACAGAGCGAATACAAAATAAAATACGGATGAGCAAGATCAAAAGATTTAAACGCATTTCAGTATGGGTTTTTGAAAAACTGTTGGGCTGAACAGTTTTCAAAGTAGAGCTAAGCGACAGTGAAAGTAAAGCTACAGAAAGGCCTCCAGAAGAAAAAAAAGAACCGTAATTCCGTTTGTTTGTAACGTTTATTTATAATGCTCGGGGGACATGCATGTTTGTAATGAAGCTATGGTTTTGTCATTTTGATGATGGAAGTAATTTCTTCAAGTTTTATGACGAGAATTTGGCAAAACTAGATAAAATACTAAACTCAAGCGCGGCGCAGTCCCTTTAATTACGTGGTTGATCGAGGAAACTAAAACGCACTGGGTACGAGATTGGAAGATATCGGAAGACTGGGTCGAACCTTCAAGGTCTAACCAGAGCCAGAATACACAGAGGACGAATAGAGGACGTAGGTAACGTTTCAACCTCGTTCCCAGGGTGTCTTTCCCGTGAGCGATGGGTGGAAGAGCAACACCATGAGTACGAGTTTGTATTGTTAGTCTCGTTAGTTCTGCCGTGAAAATACATCCTGTGTTTTAAGAAGTCACTTCTAAAAACTCGAACTTTTGGAAGACCATAGACAAGTTTCGAATAATACAAATCGATCTCAAAGTGCATAGAAGTGCTATACGGTATAAGAATGGAGTTTCAACGCAAAAAGATGCACTCTACGAACGAGCAAATTAGGCTTTTGAAATATAATTACTTCCAAAGCAAAGAGACGAGCCGTTCAATCCTTCCTCACTTGTAGGTGCAAATGGCTGACTCGTCCCCAGTCCGTCTTGTAATTTTCGTCGCATGAGAGACCACTGGGTACGACTCAGGTGCAAATTGGGCTTATCAATCAACTTATTTATGTCACGGGATAAGGTTGCCCTCTCTATCTGAGCCAGAGGCTAAAAAATTATTGTCATTTCGAGTCACACATGGCTGCAATCTTGGTCGGAATAAAAAAGAGAAATGATGCCACTTCGTCCCCACAAATCAGTGACGAATTCCCGCTAAAAACCCTCAAACCGGGGGTAGTGGTCTTAATATTTCACTTAAATTTGTGGCTTTAAGTGGAAGAACCAACTGTACTCCCTTCACCACCATAGGCTGATCGTCGCTCGAAAGTTTAAAGACGAAGTGGGACACTCTAATACAACTCTTGTACAAATAATTTTATTACAAGTCAAAATTCTATTCGATGCCGTACCAGAAGGGGCTATAAGCTTCTGAATGTACTTAGTTTTCATGCACTTTTTACAATGAAGGGTGGTTGGTTTTTATTTTTTTTATTTTTAATTATTGCTTAAAAAATTGTAGAAAATATGATACCCGTTTCGGGTTTTCTATGGCCTTAACAAAGTAAGCGGCATTGATTGAAGCTTTGAGCCACAACACTAATAACTTTCGACCCTGCGACGACTCTACTTAACATTTACAATGTGAATTCTCTTGGTTGCTTTCATAATTGGAAGCTCGCATTATTCAGTTTAATTCAATTTAATGCGAGACTGTTATTGTACAAGCACTGTAGTAAATTTATGCGACATTCGTGAACGTTTCAATGGTCAAATGAGAACATTTACTTTGCGGATGCTCCAAGATCCCAGGCTATTTAACGAATTGTTACTTCTTTACTTTCAGAAGCAAAAAGGTTTCAATGAGATTGAAAACAAAAATTCGTTGCGAATTATATCTTTTACAGTGAATGAATCGCTTTTGCTAGACATATAACGTTTTGGTACAAAATCGAAATGTCTTCTTTCTGTAAACTACGTAAAGATCGACGCATGCGCGGAAGTGCGACATTCCCAGGAAAATCAGTAGGGGGGGGGAGGTGAGGGGATGGCAGGAGGAGGACACTTTATAGAGGCTTTGTCACGGATTTGACCAGATTTTTGAACAGCCAAAATTTATATTTGTGCCGTAGGAAACCTAAAAATAATGGTCTATTTTTTATTACAAATTGCGTCTTTGGCTGCGGATGGCTCGGATGGAATTGGTTTCCACGGGTCTTCAAAAATTGATATTTATAGCCGTAGCTTGAGTTCTGTCCTCAAATTGAGGTTATATCTTCCTCAAGATGTTCAAAGATAATGTTTTTAACGGGTTAAGATGCCTACCACTAATTTCAGAACAGTTTAGACCAAAAATCTGCGAAATCCCCGTGACGTAGCCCCTTTAAGTATGACGATGTTCCGGGTTACTAGAAAACAGTTAGAGCTGGGCAGCATAGTAAAAGATAACTTGCTCTGCTGTTCAAAAAATCAGTAATTGTCGTGTCTCCTCTACTGATCCCCGTCTACCTCCTCCTCTAATGTCTACCCATATGGCGAGGCCAATTGCTGGGCATTTTTCTGTCCCACTAGAGTCGATGAAGCAGTGTTCAGCTACACGCATGATTCGGTTAGCACGTTTTCTCTGCTGCTCCAGTTGTTGGATGTCTTGTGTGCGTTGATCTGAGGCAGGGAATTATTGTACGATCGACCTGCAAAGTAACAGAAAAATGCTTATTAACATTGAGATCTCAGAGCCCCCATATCCATTCGTCTATCACGTCTCTGATTATGATCAGTAGCTACACTCTCGTGACCTGAGAGCGTGACTTTGACTGGAGATGCTAAGAAGAAATTACATGCTGATCAGCATTAGCATTAGTTAATTTATTATTATAAAGGAGTTACGCCACAAATTGATTTAGCCTGAATTTTTCAAGTTTTTCTATCGTTATCCGTCTAGCCAGGGTGCAAACCCTTTTTCACAAACAATTTTCCAGGACTTTTCATCTGACTCAGAATGATTTTTCCAGGACTCCAAAATTCACATTAACCCTTTCACTTCCAAGATTTTTTTTCTCCTTACTGTCTGCCATACATTTTTTAAGTTAGTTCTGAGAAATCGGAGAAATCAGAAGACAGATTTCCAGAACTTTCCAGGACCAGTAGTCGTTTTTCAGGACTTTCCAGGACTTCCTGAAATGTGCCATAATAAAATTTTCAAGGTTTTTCCAGGTTTGCCAGGACCCGTACGAACCCTGTAACCATCCTTGTTTATTTTTAGTTTACTATTATATCTCTGGAGTTTCCCTACCCTAATAAACTATTATTTTGAGATTTCCTTCAATTTAAAAGCCATGTTGTTTCTCACAAATGTCTTAAAATATTGCGACATAGCTCCTTTGATGATATGAATGTTCAAAAGGTCTTACAGTTGATTTGAAGCAACTGCTTCCTTTGAAACAAATCAACAATCGTCATTTCCTAAGTGACAATGGAAAAATGTTAGCTAAGAAAATAGTTAGCTGTTAGAGTAGTTAGCTCAGAAAATAGCTAGCTGAGAAAAATAATTAGCTTGGAAAGATAAACAACTCTTATAGAGTTAAGCTAGATTCGAGAGGTGGGCAGAAACACTGATACAATAACAATTCCACACAAAAAAACCGCACTTAACGCACGATGTGGGGAATTTTTCAAGCACTTAAAACTCGACAGTAGGTTTAGGAGTCTGTGCAAGTTTTGTTGAAAATGACAATAACAAATAAAAACAAAAATAACAGCAACAACAACAACAAAAAACAAAACAATAATGCCTTACCAGTGCCATTCTCTTCTTTACTTGTGAGTTCATCACGTGAGTCGAGCACAGATTCATATGAAAATTGCGGCATCCTCCAAGCCCAATGGTCAGAACCTGATGAAGATTCGGACGCTGATGAGGAGCCAACATTTCGCCGAGCGTAAAACAAAAGATAGGCTGCTTTGGTGACAATCTGGCGCTCACTGATCTTCTCCACACGCATATCATCAAACAAGTACCATGAGGCATCAACAGGATTCTTGCAGTATGCCGTGTAGTGCCCGCCTGTCATACCTCCGGTGTGATTACACACAGCATACAGGTCATACAGGTTTTCATCAGACCCACTTATGGAATTGGCGCGGTGACGCCGCCATGTGCCCCATCCTAACGAGTGGCTCTCTGGAGAGGACCTTTTAGTGCTACGAGGCTCTAAATGTGCATTCATGTCTAAGCCCGTCAGTGGGAAGTCCACCAGAGTGTGGAGTTTGGTACGGCCGGCAGCAGTCTGGAGAAAACACAAAGCATTGTGTTTTATTGATCAAAGTTTCGCTTTCACTTATGACAAGTGCTTGAAATTCGAAGATGTTTAATGGAGAGATTCAATACAATTTTTTGCTCAGAAGTGGAATTGCTTAGTTGGCAATGGTGAAATGTTGGTGAGAATTTTAGACGTTTGAACTTGTTTGGGTTGCAATAAATAAGAACAACAAGAACTTAAGTCTAAGAAGTTTAACCTAAATTTTGTACTTGGCTAACTAATAGAAAGACTCTAAACACATACAGTAGCAGGCCAATTTCATTAACATACAGTGTAAATGTCAAATCAAGCCCAGGTGGCTGGCCACAACAGAGCTTTACTAACAATTATTGTTTTCATAGCATGAAGCAGGAGTATCACAGCTTCCACTGATCAAGGTAAAAAAATCTTCTCATGTAGATCGCTGTGCATGTGCAGTCAACTCCACCCCCTCCCCGCCCTCTCAGGGGGATCTTATATGAAAGAGAAAGGATAATTGATGGAAATTTGAATTAATCTCCTAAAGGATAACAATCTGGGCATGGCTCTTAAAAGCTTTTTTTTTACCTTGAAGAGACTTTTTTTTCATGACTGATTGGTCTAGACAGCCAACGCAGTTCGATGTTGTTCATCTATTTCTTCTTGGGCAACCCCCAAAAAGACCTTGAAGGCTAAAAGCAGCACCCTAATGGCACCTTAATTTATACCCCCTCGGCAAGACAACCAACATCCCAGCCCCTTTCATATGGAAGTCACCCCCCTGGGGGAGAACCTCACTAAGTGGGTGAATACCTTGGTCCCAATCATTATGTAAAAACACCACATTTTAACTCCTATAAGTAGATATCTCTCCTAAGTGCACACTTCTCCTTATCCCAAGAGTGTCTGCTTACAGAAGGTCTGACTGTATCGGAATTGACATTTTGATGTTGCATTCTGGCCAACACTTGGTCGCAGCCTTTCTTACAAATAAAGCAATAGATGAAGTATTCAGTGTAACTGACCTGCCTGAATCTCTTGAGGTGAACCACCAACACCTCTGGCAGGGTCCACAGACTCAGCTTCTTCACTGTTCCTTGCTGTAGTTTCTTGCAGCGAGGACAAAGCCAAGCATCTTCAGAGCCCAGCTAGAGAAATCACAAAAGTCAGTGTTGTTTACAGGTGCA
Source organism: Oculina patagonica (assembly GCF_052425735.1). Taxonomy (NCBI): domain Eukaryota; kingdom Metazoa; phylum Cnidaria; class Anthozoa; order Scleractinia; family Oculinidae; genus Oculina; species Oculina patagonica. The sequence continues at coordinate 23,143,370 of NC_135769.1, forward strand.
CTTGAGCATCTAAACTGTCAGTTAATTTAAGTGGTATTTAGAATACTTGACGTAACTGCTGGTAGGGTGAGACTGCATTGGGACTAAGGTGACACATACAGTACCACTCAAATGTAAGTTGACAGTCCCTCGAGCCTCGAGACTCGATCCTCGAAACTCAAAAATTTCGAGTTTCGAGTCTGGAGCTTTTTCAAGTATCCATAGCATTAAGTGACTAGTGGAATTTTCTTTCCCCTTTTTCTGGATGGGATGCTAGTCCATTGTATGGTTACCCTCCAGCATTAAATTCACCAGCACCCATTTATACATTGCACACCTGGGTGAAGGGAGGCACTATGGGAGTTAAGTGTCTTGCCCAAGGACCCAACACGATGACCCTGGCCAGGGCTCGAACCTACAATCCTGGACGAAACCTGTTGAGACAAATTCTCTTTTCAATGTTTTATCAGGGGTTTCAATAAGTTTTGAAGTAGGCGGCAGACCCTTTTATAGTAGGCGGCCGTGACATGGAGGGGCCATAAGGCCCCTCCCCCCTAGGGGGGTCTGGGGGCATGCCCCCCCCCCCCCCAGAAAATTTTTAAATCTAGAGGCCTGGAAATGCCATTTCCTGCATTCTGGCATCCATTTCAGTACTAATTATTGATTGTGTGGTTCCAGAAAATATCCATACCCCCACCACGGAGGGAATTGGAAATTCCAGAGGGGTGGGGGGGGGGGGGGTCAAGGGCCCAGGAAATTCCGAAGGGGAGGGGGGTTGCCAGTGAAATTATGTTTCCAGACGGTCAAGTTTGATGCAGTGCCAACTAGTTTCAAAATCGTTTTTTACCTATTTGGGGGGGGGGGGGGGGGGGGGTTTTTTTTGGGGGGTTTTTTTTTTTTTTTTTTTTTTTTTTTTTGGACCCCCCTTTTTTTTTTTTTTTTTTTTTGGGCCCCCCCCCCCCCCCCCCCCTTTACAAATGTTTAACATAGCAAAAATAGCACCCTGGGTTCTTGATTCACAATCGTTTTACATTTTAAACGGGTTTTCTTTCTCCTGAAAGCACCCTGAAAGCAAACAATTTCAGTGAAATCCTCCATGCTCGTCAGTGGAGGCGGCCGCCATTACTTGTCACCAGTCCCCCGAAACTTGTCAGGTGGTTTGACCGAAATGCACTGGTGTCAAGCATTGCTTGTTTCACGTTCGATCGAAGGAAAATCGTCCTTGTTTGTGAAAAGTTTCATGTTTATTTGCGATGAAAATAGTGTAATGATGTCAAACACTCGAGATTTACTTGTTCTTGTTATTTCTGGCTATTTGTTTGTAATTTTCCTGTTAAATTTTGCTTTCTCAGCGAGCATTAGCGATTTTGCGATCACGTCTACGATGAATGTTTATATCAACACTTTTCAAATCCGTGTTCTGATACATTTAGCGGTTTTCCAAAGTGATTGGAATGAAAAGGGATGGATGGTTATACAACAAGGTAATTTGACAAGTGACTACCAGATATTTTGTCTGTTTACTTTTGAGGAAAATTCTGTATTTTGCAGACCTCTCAAGTCTCAGGATTTTGTCGTGAGACTCACGGTTTTCACTTCAATCTCACGATGAGATTTTATTCCATATTTCATATTTAACAGGTGAGAAATTGTGTGACTCGAGAAACTCAAGGAACTCGAATGAAATTTAATGTTAGTTAATGTTAGAAGGTCTTAGAAAGTAGGCGGCGATGATTTGGAAAGTAGGCGGCGAAATTCGCCGGTTGCCGGCTTCTATTGAAACCCCTGTTTTATCGCAGTTATTACAGCCATTGCAATATGAGAAATGAAAACAGTCCTCACCCCTCCCCCCATTCAATGTTGACATTCGCTTTTGCTAACATTTGCTAAAGTATGTCTGCTGAGAAACGTTTTCGTAAAAAACAACATTGAATAGGGGAGAGGGGGGAATTAAATACACTCTGAATTGGTGTACGGTGTAATTTACTGTCGTGTTTCAGTTATTGTCTCAACAGTTTCGGCCGGGATTGTAGACTGCTTGATCCAGATTACAGTGTGCTTACCATAAGACCACTACCCCTTGCACCTAACCTCCAACATGTTTAGTCTATATTGCCAAAATAACTGAAAAACATCAGCTAACCTTCTCATCCTTGGTGTAAAGCCTGAAGCAGTCTTCCAGTTCAACATTATGTGAGCTGTTGTGGAGTGACTCCACTTCGCGTACACTGCAGTGCTCCTCTGGTCTTTCTTGCATAACACTGGACTTTACAAAGCTAAACAGCAAATGCAAATAAAAAAGACAAACAAATAAGTAGAGTCGAAGCTCTCTTAATGGACACTCTCATAAGCGGACAGCTCTACTTACGGTCGCCTTGTTTGAAACCCTGTTTTTAATTAATTCCCATACAAACTCTGTATTTTTACATTCTCGTAAGCAGACATTCCTGTAAGCGGCTGCGGACACTTTCAGAGATTTCGACTTTTTAAGCTCCCATTAGGGGAGAACCATTCTCGTAAGCGGCCAGCTCCAGTTACGGACACTTTTTTCATGCCCCGAGGGTGTCCGCTTATGAGAGCTTCGACTGTATTGATGAATCAAGCAACCAAAATGTTTGTACCTATATGAAAGGGGCGGGGATGCTTGTTGGAAATTTTTAAAAGAGCCTCTAAAAGAGACCAATCTGGGCATGGCTCAAGGTTTTTGGACTCTACAAGATACCAACTGATACTTAAAATAGAATTTGGATTGGCATATTTCTTCTTGAGCAACCCTAAATGAGACCTTGATGGCTAAAACTATTGGCGTTTTGCCTGGAGAATCCCTAGTACTCAAGACCAAAAAAAAAATTTACACCCCTGAGCAAGACGACAAACATTCAGCCACTTTTATATGGGAGTCCCCCCAGGTGTTTGCATGGATGGTGTGATGCTTAATATATTTCTTATGTGGAATTTAACAGAGATTACTAATTTACTATGCATGCTAGAAATAACGCTGGAAGGTAGCAGAGTTACTAATAAAACAGAGGTTTAGGGTGTTAGGATATCAAAAACTCACTGGCTGTTGTCAACCAGAGACAACTAGATAGAAATGCAAGAAAAACTACAAGCTGTAAGAGTTAAAAAGTATGTTTATAAGTTAGAAAACATGGCCATGGCAACAAGTATAAAGTTAACATACCCTTATTAAAGGCGGCTGCTGCTACATCAAGCCAAGGCTGTAGCTACATTGTGTTTGTGATGCTAAAAATGTGCAGATTAAGTGGAACGGTAAATTAATTCTCAATTACCTCACTCTTGTCTCTAGGTCCCATTCAGCAATTATCTTGATATGCCGAGGTCCACTGCCTGATCCACATGACATGAGAGCCCTATAAACATCAATCAAGTCAAATTAAGACCATGTGAACACCATCATTATGATGTCTCTTGTCATAAGCTCCAGCAGTGTGGGCTGAATGGCTTCCCTTTTCCATGGGGTGGCTATGGATATTTTTTTTAGGAACTGCACAATCATTCTATGTTCTGGAAACCAACATAGAAGCACTTACTTGTCAACAGTGGCTTGATACAAAGGATGATCAACTTCTGGGAAAAGAGCACTTTTCCCAGGCAACCCATTGACCACACGAAGTCGAAACAGCAAACCTTGCTTCTTATCCTGCGACAAAGATTTTGGATGGAAATTTAGAAATACAGGTTTGCACAGCCTATAGCAACGTGTCAATATACTGTATGAGGACAAACAATATTTTGATAAATTATGATAATAAGTACTAAAGATGTTCTAGAACTAAAGCAGCTATCTGGTGTACACTGTCTTGAACTCTTGGTGGGGTGCAAAGAAAATCTAATTTAGAGCTGATCTGACCAGAGGTCACCTTCGCTGGCCAGTATGACAACCAGAATTATATGTTAGCCACTTGCATAAACATGTATAACATGCATGGTGATGTTGAAAATAATCAATCAAAATAATACGGGGGAAGTACAAGAAATGAAAACCAACAATAACTTACAACTGAACTGTAAATTTGTAATAAATGTTTTAACTCTCTAGTAATGTCTTTTCCTTACCTGCGATGAAACATTATCTAACAAAATCCTTGACATGGCTTTCAAGATTGCTGCTTGCAGTTTTTCATAGCTCAGTTCCCTGAGAACTCTTACAATGAAAGGAAGACCAAATCTAAAAGAGCGCAAGAGAATTCAGTTATTAAACAGTGAACATTGGTTTTAAAGCTAGGTAATACCGGGTACCTGCTGAACGTTCTAGTACACACACTTTGTAGAGCTATTTATTTTTGTGAAGGGGAAGTTTCAGTGACAAAGCAAAACAACATAATTCTGCTTGGGAAATTAAAACAAAACAAAGAAACATTCAGCAAAGTACAAAAGAGTACTAATAATTATGCCCTATAAAAATCTGTAGTTTGAAAAAATGAAAAAAAGTAAAATACCGGTAAATTTTTTTTTTTAAAAATTAGAAATCAGCAAAGAAAACAACAAATTTGGGCCATTTCAAACACCAAACTCACATTTCAAGAACTTTCAATGCCTTGCGAGTCTTAAAACCGTAAAGCTCAAAGACTTTAAAGGTGTCCATAAACTCAGTTTTTATTTATTAAACATCTTACCTTTTACTTGATGTAGTTTTTGCTGGACCCTGACAGTTTGCCACAAGGATCAGAATCGTGTCCTGAATTGGTCCACTATTGTCTGCCATGACAGGTCCCTGGACGTCTCCTGCATCCATCTCTGGGAAAAGCCCACTCGGAGCTTCAAATGCATAAATATTGTCTCCTTCATGAACAACGCTCAATGATTGCTTATCATGAAACGTTCTGTGAAATCCATCATAGTAAAGTTCTGTAAGGATCAAAGATTCTCCTCTAATACCAATCATATCAGACACCACATTCCGCAGATCTGCAATAGTTCCATGTAATGGAACGCTAACACCGATACGCAATGGAACTCTAGATGAATTCACGAACACTGTCGTGACAATAATGGGACGGCTTTCTCTTTGTGGGATGGGCAATGAGAGACACAGAAATGGATCAAATGTTGTAGACTGTTGGTGACACCTGGGACATTTGAGTGACGAGCGGTACTGAGCTTGGAATAAATCCAAAACAAAACTGTCGTTGCAGCGTGTGTGGTTAGCAAGGGCCTCCACAGCTATGATGTCATCTGATCTTCCTGAACTTTCCTGAAATTTAAATTTAAATTTAGTTTTAGCATATTAAGTGTCCAAGAATTGAAGTGGTTATCACCTTTATGTTAATAGCTTAGTTTATTGATTGCTTAATTTATTATTTATATTTATTGTTGACCAGTCAGAAATGATGTGACCGAGGTAAAATCTGTTTGGCCAGTCAACAAGACCGGCAAATGTCCAAAAATTATTTTGAGCCCTGCATTGGTGCACTACTGCGTGTGGGTTTTGCTCATGCAAACCTCGGACTTTTATGGGAGTGGCGTGGGATGACCCACAGCCTTTCCAAAGGTTTCACTGTGTTGCACCATGCCTTTTATACAAAACCAGTAATACTTAGTGGTTAATCTTCTAGGCCCTGTTCTAAGTTCTGTAAGCTTCCTGTTTAAAGCCGAATTGTAAAGCCACACACAGAGACTCGTGAAAATGCACTCTGATATACATTTTTAGCAGGAAGAAACTGTTATTTTGTAGTGCATTATTGTTAAGTTGTGAAAGAAATGAACCTCGTGACTTTTAAATTTAGCAGCCTTTCTTATCGCTATTTTTGGAGCATCATGACATTCAGAGCGTTGCTACTTTCAGATTTGTTAGCAAATGTGAAATTTTATTTTCACATTTTATATTTTAGGATGTTGATTCCTTCAGAACTTTACAGAATACTGCTTGCAAAAAACTATTGCCATAATTTTATGCCAGGAGCAAGTCATGAAAAGAAGTGAAATGATTAAGCTTTTATATAATAGTTAACTGTTTTGGAAATTCTTTAAAATGACATTTTAAGACAAGGAAGACATATGCTTGAAAATTAACCAAAATAAAACTTGCATAAAGAAAGTTTCATTGTAAAAGCACAATAAAAATATTATAATTCCTTGCTGCTCATTTTGAGACTTTTCCAGAGAGATCTAAACTGTCAGATATTGAAAACAACTCCACACAATGATGCCTACATCTGGGCCCATAGTATTGTCAATCAAGAACACAGCTAAAAATAACTTTATGACTAATTCATTTTGAAATCAAATTCACGGTTGAGGAAACATTGTTACACCATTTTAAACATGAATTCACAAGCAAGGGGTGCTAATGACTGTTTTCTTTGACAATGGAAAACGAACCTTGAAAAAAGTAATCATTTCGACCAAGGTGGACCATTTTGTTTCTCTAAAGCTGCAGGCCATTTATAACCGAGCGTGAAGTAAACAATAGAAATAAATGACCGTGAATATCATTCTCTGTTAAAACACCACCCATTTGAAAGCCAAAATTGGATCAATGAAAAAACATATTTTAAATTCTTTACGCTTCCGCTGTTTTGAAATGGAATACAGACGCACAAATTAATATTTTCTTTCATCGAGTTGTTTAATATCAAGGAAGAGAGCTGTTTTAGGTAGAAATCTCTGCCAAAATTTATTTTTTAGGCTAAAATTTGATCTTGAAATTAGCGTTGCTGATATTTTACAAATTGATGGCTTCCAAACGAACGCCTCTTTTCAAAATATATTAAGAATCGTACGTTGTATTTTTAGCTACTAAAAACGAAATTCAAAACATCTAGTGTCAAACGATCCCTGACTTCAAAAGGTGCAACAAAATATTTCAAAGGGCTTACGGCTTGATTCGCTATCTGCTTCAAAATCGTCGAATTTATGACACGCGATCGGACGTTCGCGGGTTAGAATTACAAAATAATATTGTACATATCTTTCTAAATATTGGGAAAAAGCCAAAACATGGAGATGTTATCTGACCACAGGCTCAAATCAATAAATTTCACGCAAATTATGAAAACACAGACCCATTAAAAAGAAAAACATGCCTGTGTTTAGCTGCCTATCGTGAACGCGACGAAAATCAAAATTCATGTTGAAATTGCATGACACAACGCTGGTAATTTGATCGACACTCGGTGTTGAGTGTTAAAAATAGAGAAGTAGCCATTTAATTTAGCGGATAGGTTTTTAGATTGCTTCTTACCTTGTTAGCTTTGTACTTTCGCTTGGTTGCCCGATTCAAATCTTCGTGAACTTTATCTAAAAGCCAAAGCAAAAACTCCTGAGCATCGTGTTGAGCATAGCCGCGATACTGCACTCCATATTTTCCCACGATCGACTTGAAATCGCTACTAATTTGCGAATTATACTGACTCGACCACAAACTCTTCAGCAAGAGTGCTAGTTTCTCCGTCACTTCACCGCGAGTCCCGAACTTCTTGGTCTGTCCTTTGCGAAGTTTTAAATCTTCTTTGTACTGGTCCATAACGAAATACTCGGCCAACAAATCCGTATGAGCGAGACATTGGACAGTGGCGTTCATAAAACAAGTGTTTCCATGATTCTTCAAACCAGACACATTGAGTACCTCGGCAGATTTACTTCTCCGAATGTTCGAAGGAGTTTCGTCCGCCGAATCGAAATTCTTCTTCTTGTACGATGCAGTTTCGTCCAACTTTCCGATCGAAGAGGTCGAGTACGCAGAATTCGAAGGAAATTGCACAGCAGATACTCGAATCATAAGTTTGTGAACCATGTTTGACACAGATTTCATCGAAGGTCTCCTCACCAATTTCTTGCCTCCGACAAAATCTCTCGAGCCGAACTTGAAGCTCTTTTTCTTTGTTAAATGTCTAGAGCTCTTGGACCGCTCCAAAGTTGCCTCCTCCCCCTCATTTGTTTCCCGAGCGCCGTGACCTCCATGCAGTTCACCAACACTCGCCGAGCGATGATTGTGAAACATTTCTGCAGGAGGTACCCAAGGACAAATTGTTTGAACACAATTGCTTACTTCACATCAAAGTGTAGTTATTGCTGACAATGTTAAACTCGCCATTTTTGCAACGTAAAATCTTGAAAACTTCTCCAACTCGTTTTCCGCATCGTATGTAACATGTCATCGGTCATGAACGCCGAAAAACAAATATGGAGCATGCGTACTCTGACGTCACTAGGATGAAGCGTACGTAACTACGACGATAGATGCATGCAATGGTTTATAGATTTGCAGGGTACCCAGTATTTTGTGCGAAAAAAAGAAAAGAAAAAGAAACAGAAAAGAAAAATAACAAAAAAACGCTAATATCGGAAATCGTCATATTGTGAAGTAAATGCAGAATTTTTTTTTTAGGTTTATGACGTCTATGGCAGCGTTTGTCTTACCTACAGGAAGTGGCGGGAAGGGGGGAGGGGTTCTAGTTTACTGCAACAGGCTAAAACGAAAACTTAATAAAATGTTTATCTGTTTTCGCATTCCCCTAGATGTGTAGTACAAAGTTTTTTGTAGGTAGAACCTTTTCCATATTTGTTTCAATACTAACTACAGAACTGTTAAAGTAAAAAAAAAAATAAAATGAAAAAGTACTATAATGTATAATTTTAAACCCTTGTCTTTTTTAAAAGGCTTAACTTTGCCGGGTGGGGATATGGGTCTACCAGGAACCTTAGAATGAGACAACATTGAAAAGCACACCAGCTCACATAATTTGAGGGGTTTTTATCAAAGGGGAGTTTTGCATGGGGAAGGGGGTATTTTTGGGAACAGTCCTTGCTCCCTGCTATCGAATGTAAACCGGTGGAAACCAAGTTTTGATTTCAATAATGGCATCTGACTGGGCTGTTGTTCCAGAAAATGTCTTTCCCCAACATGGATATTTCCTGGAACTATACATTACTGGTTTTGAGGGGTTACTGAAAGACTGAAACGTTATTTATGGCTATTATACCAGAGTATGGCCAGAAGCCTAAAGACCCAAAAACGAGGTATTATGTTTCCATAATGGTTTCCTTGTTTTGCCATGTTTTCATGCCACACGGAAACAGGAAATGTTTCGTGTATCAGCAGAAGCAAATTTTGCTTCTTGGAAACAAAATAAACACTGGGAACTATGCTTCCTAGGTGACAAAACTAGGAAACATTGGGGAAACATGTGCATGCTACAAAATTTATGTTTCTGAAATTGATGTAAAATGTGAAAATTAAAGCAGACATTATTTTTGGGTTTGGATAAAATTTGTAGCCAAACGGTTTCCTTTTAATATGGTGTAAATAATCAGACTGAAGAATTAAGTTGGTGTTAGAAAAAGTCTTTATTTTTGATAATTAATCTTAAACATCACAAATAAAAAATAAATAAGACAAATGTTATTCTACAAAGTACACAGCACAAACCCCATTATAACAAAGTCCCCAGAAATTCTTCAGCCTGGCCCAAGTTACTAGAATTGCTAAGTAAACAGTAAAATATATGGAAAGAGAACAGTGGTATAACAAACCCCCATTATAAAGATTTTCCCAGACTTTTGGGATTTTGTCTCTTTCCTCTGCAGAGGCTCTCTGGGAGATGACAGCTGACGAACGTGAGGACTGCAGGCGCTTCACGAGCGAGCAGTCAACTGCACTCATTTTGTTTGTCAGCGGTTATCTCCCAGAGAGCCTCTCCAACCAAGGGACTTTGTTATGTCATGGTTTCATCGTACAGAGCACAAGCCTTGCAATTTTTTAAAAAATACAAGGGAAATTTGTCTTGATTTTTTTAAGCGAATAAAAGCTAGGACATCTTTATAAATAATTATGTAAACTATAACTTTTTTAAAACATTTAATTAGGTTGTGGCTAAAGGTTAACAAGCCAAATTTTCAAAAAAAGCTTTAAAGTTTTTTTGTTATTTCTACACAGCTTACCATATTGAGAGATCAAAAAACGACAACAATTAACAAAAACCAGTCTCTGCGCTCAGTTATTTTTATATTATTATATTGGACTGCAGTCACTCAGACAGGCATATTATAAATTTGTTAGACCTGCCTACAAGTTGAGCTCACTGCAGAGCGCGAAGCGTGAAAACACACCAAACTGGAAACGAAAAGAGAAAGTCTATAAATTTGTTGCTATAACACTTGATCCTTCGGTGACATAGAATATTAATAAAGTTATTTTTGTATGTGATTTTGTAATTGTGCGTGAATTTAACTCAAAGCCTTCTTTACAAGTATTGTAGCCTTAAAAATAATGTTGCAGCTCTTCCAATCTCCTTTGTGTTATATCTGCTTAATATAAAAACCAATCTCTTGCTCTTTAATATTATTTTCTATTTGTATTACTGAAATGCAGTACAAGCATACTTGTAATGACAATTTTATGTACAGTCACACCATGGTCAATAAAAACATGGCAGATTAATAAATAACATGTTTAAATAAAAAATATTAAGTCGTTACATATAAGTTAATTTCAAATTAATATTAGTTAAACTTTTACTTCTCTTGGGGTGCGTTTCTTTGGGAAAATCCAAAATGGGATCATTGATCTCAGATAACACAGATTACTTTGCTCCCAAAGAAACAAAGAATCCTAAAATTGATTTTTTGCCATGACATCACTGTGAAACACATTTCACAGAGAACATAGAGATCAGCAAAAATTCATTTTACGTCGAATGTATCCTAGCTAAAATCATTTCAGCATACAAACTCTTTCACAAAAACCACACGACAAAATAGTTCTTCTTTAGCCTCAAGCACAATGTGGTGAGAGCGAAGAATGTTTACAAAATGATCAATGCAAACTTCACGTGACATACAACTTCCGTAGCCACACGGTGGCTGTTCTAGAAAACCTGCATCCAGTTCAAAATGAAACTTCATACTGATCAAGCTACTGTTTCCTTTTTCTGTGAATTATTTTTTGTATTTTGATCGAAATAAGCACCTGAAAACTTACAGTATGACAGTGTTTACAAAGAGCAAGCCTGTATTTTCACAGCAAAGACCGTTGGGCCAATGTACTTTTTTTGAGTCCTTTCCCAAAGAAACGGATAAATCCTAAAAATCCAGATTTAGATATGATCTGATGTATCCACTCGGAGTGTAGATTCTTCAGATCATTGACCCGAGATTAATCCATTTTCAGATATACATGTAGGTAAAGAATACAAAATCCGTTTTTGGATACAAGATATCTGGATTTGGATTTTCCCAAAGAAACGCACCCTTGGTCAAAAGAGGCACCAAGAGAAAAAGCCATTATTACAGCACAAGAAATACAACTGTAATTTACATGAATATTTCAACTATAGGTAATATTATTGTGGTTTTCAGTGAAATGCAAACTCTGAAATTCAATCCTCAACCAATGGTTTAGCTTTTTGCTGCCGTCAATCACCTCAGCAGACCTCTTGGAAAACAGAAGTTCACTTCAATCGGGTCAAAAGGTCAAGTCTGTCTGTTGTGATTGGTAGATTTGGATCCATTTTGTTTGTTTCTATTTTTCATGGTCCGTTAGCTGTCACCATAATATGATTGACGGCAGCAAAAAACGCAATCGTTAGTTGTATTTTAAAATTTCAGAGTTCGCATTTTACTGAAAACCGCAATAAATGACATTTTGATATTTCAATAAAAATAGTTAAAAAGGATGAAGTGCCAAAAGAAGGCTCCCTTCACATACCTTTTCCAGTAAAAATGTTAACATCTCCTCCACCCCCCTTGCAGAGTACCTTTCAAACAACCCTGTTATGCAAGTTAAAGGACCCTAGTCAGCTTCCCCCATTTTCGATGGCATCGAAATTATGAAAATTGTATGGTAAAGCGAAAGATCCCTAAGGGGTAATAAATTTAGACGGTACGATTTTGTCTACGATTATCGCATAAAACATGCTTATGCCATGACTACAATATAAATCTCCTTGTGTACCTTATTACATGAAATTTTCGCGACACTTTAATTTCGCGATTCTAAAAAAATTGCGAAATTAAAGTGACACAAACAATAAGTGTTGCGAACATAACATGACGTGAAAATTAAGTGACACACATTATGCCAATAATCAAGAAAGAATGAGTTTAGTACCAATGAAGGAAGGAAGTTTCAATGTAAATTGCGGTCAATTGACCCAGGAGCAATAATTTACGTACAGGCATGAACTGCCTGTGGCCATTGTGAGAACTGCTCTGCTGTTACTGTTGAAATTTAGTCCCGCCGTTGCGTTTTTGTTAATTTTGACGTTATTGTTCCTTTGATAGAGTCGTTTAATTCAATTTAAGGACATGTTAAATAATATTGCCAAGGAAATGTAAATTGTGTCTTCCTCAAAAACGCGAAATTAAAGTGACGCGAAATATGTGCACCTCAAAAATCGCGAAATTAACGTGTCGCGAAAATTTCAAGTACCGGTAATAAGGTAAATCAACCTACCACATCCTTACGACAGACATGCATGTAAATGGTCCTAAAGCCTGCCATAAACTTGCTGCATGTGACAAAAACGTACCGTGTAAATCAGCCCTAATGACAAACAATGATACTGTAAAATAACTATTTTGTGTATAACTTCATTTGTGCCTGAAGGTCATCCATTGTTGTTACACCATACTTGTCCTTATCAGTCTCCAGGAGCTTGAAAATTTCTTCAAGTTGTTTTCTCTGCATCCTTTAATGAAATCAAAATCAACAAATTAGGTACCTTTTATGATCAAAGAAAAACAAACAACATACTTAAACAATTTAGTTTAACAAGGAGCCTGTTGCCATTTGGTAGACATAATTTTATTACATTTTTTTCTTGTACAGGGTTAGTACTCTTTTGAGCTTTTGAAATTCCATGACTTTCCATGACCTTTACCAAGACTTTTCAAAGTTTTCCATGACCTTAATTTGACCATTTTTCTAGGACATTTTCAAAAAATTTTGTCCCCATTTTGATTTGACTGTTTCTCTACAAAAGTGATCACATCCAGACCAATTTTCTGACGGGTACGTACCCAATTGTACCCAATACAACGTACCCAATTCAACGTGCTTAAAATTCCATATCTATGAGTTGGCATGGTGGATCGTTTGATTTTCATTACTTTTATTTTGTTTTTCATTTTAGTCTGAGTTTATTGGTTGTTGTTGTAGATGTGATTGACAGCAGTGACAGTACAATACAGTCATTAGCTGGGTTCTAAGCTTCAGAGTTCATGTATGTTTTGGAAAAGCAGCATAAAGAAAATATGTTACTCACTCTCTTTCTTGATCCAGTTCCTCCTTGGTCATTTGGTTTTCAACCTCTTTGATACCCAGCCGAGACGATTTGAACATGGTCTGGATGTTAAAAGCATCGCCCATTGTCATTTCTTTGATCCTTTTCTTTTGTTCCTTCTCTGTTAGGGGCTCATCAACAGTCTCCCTTGAAAGGTCTTCTCTTTCATTCTCTTGAAGGTACTGGATGTCTTTTGACTTTATAATGCCTGCACCTCGTAACAACTTCTCAGCCTCTTCAAAGGTAACCTCATCATCTTCCTCATTCTAATATTTGTAGCATCAAGAAAACAAGTAAGATTTACAAATTTTATCAGTTGTACATGTAGGTAATGTCATGTACATGTATGTTCACCTATCTCCAATATTATTACAGTTGATGTGATCACTTCCTCAATATGCTAAAAAATAAAGTTTTCAACCTTAAACCACATGTGTGTACGATTGACATGTGGTTGAAATTTGTTTTTGATTTGAAATAATTTAAACCACTTTAATTTTTCATTTCCAGTGATTTCAATGATATTGAACAGTTGACAATGGAAAATAAAAATAAAACTGGTTTGAGCAAATATAGATATAAGAACCAAAAAATTAAACTGTGTGATCAGTTTAACAAGTAAGTGTAACATGATGAATCAAAAAAAGGACACAGCATATTGACCAGAACTGCAGGTTACCAGTGGATACTCCACAGTGGAATCCCGATTTCTGGAACCTCTAAAGACACCGACATTTGGTTTGCAAAATCAGGAGAAAATTACAATTATGTTCGACTGAGTGGAGAAAGTCCCAGGAAAATGACTTTTGGCTCAAGTTAACAGGTTTGAGAAATCAGGATATGAAAGATATGAAAGACTTTCTGCAGTACACTTTTCAAGACATGACTTAACCAAAAAAATAAATGAACAAATGGGCCGGGGGGGGGGGACACTGTCAAGGGGTGGCATTATAGTTGGTGCATTGAACTCCAGATTGAGAGGATCAGAGTTAGAGTTTAGCCAACAGAGAGTGACTATGTTGTGGTTTAATTAAATGTGTGGTTCCAGAAAATATCTGTTACAGGTCAAATTTAAATTCAGGTTATTTTTTTTTAACCTAGGTAAAATTTATGGTTATTATTAGGGTTAGGGTTCGGATTGAAGTCATATATTTTTTAAAAAATAGTGAGTCACCCAACATTTCCTATGTGGCGAAGTGGATAAGGGGTTGGACAGCAAATCTGAAGGTTGAGAGTTCAAATCCAGTGCAGGTTAGTAAAAAGAAAAAAAAAAAGAATTAGATGATACTACTTGGGGGTGGTATAACAGCAGATGGTAGGGGAGGGTAAGTAAGGATGGTGAAGGGGAGTTCCGAGACAGCGTGGGAGGGGAGGTGTTTTATTTTTCTACTTATTAACCTAGTACAAAAAAATAAACTAGGTTAAAAACAAATAACCTAGGTTGAAAAATTTGACCTAAAGCTTCAGACTAGTTTGATTTTTGTTTTCCATTGTTGTCATTGTTTCAGATTATGAAAATGAAAATGAAACAAAGGAAAATAAAAATCAAACTCTTTTTAAAAAAATAGCCATATAAGCAATGACAACGTTTCGCTATCTTCATGACAGTATTTTAAAGTTCAGTGCCAATGTCAAGTGTAATGGCTATTAATGAATAAATGATTATATAATAGAGGATGAAAAATGTAGTGAAGTATTTTGAATGTAATTATTCATGGCTTGTTTCAAGCATTGAATAATAACTCTTGGAATAAAGATCCTTGGTAGCTAATTAAAAAATTTACCAGGAAGTTATAGCTTGTTGAGTGTGAATAGGAATTTAACCTGTATCATTAACAGGTTTCACTAATTATTGTAAGCTTATACCACAATGAGAAAATTTCCATAATTTTTAGGATAGAAAAATTATGCTTATCTTCAAACTTAAGACATATTTCATGTACAAGAAAACTGACAGACACTTGCCCTAGAAGTAATTTTTAATTCATTTTTTTGGAAGAAACGAACATCTGTTTGCTGGTTTAACAAAGATGACAATACTACTCTTTTTAAAAATTTACAAGTGGCCGGATGAAAGTTGAAAATAAAGTTGATTTGAACAAGCGTGTCTCTCTGCAGGTGCTGAGAACTCACTTGCAAATTATCGAAAGACAAGATCTACATGTTCATGTGCACTTAAAATATCATTTTCCTTTTATCTGACACGAAAATTTACCCAGGAAAATCAACCGTTTAATTCATAATTTTCAGAGGTAAGCGTCGAATGATCACAATAGTTCCTGTTTCAGATGTCGATCAAGGAGGAAGAATGGAAATACAAAACAAAATTTATAACATTTAACCGTTCCTTTAATTGTTTACCGAACGCGGAATTTTTCCAAAATATTGTACAGAAAGAAAAACACGCTAAAGTGAGTACATCTACTATATTTATTCCTTGTCAAAGGACAAGAAAAAACAGAAAAGAACGATGAATGTTGACTTTGATCACTCACCTTCTGTTCAGCTGCTAGCGACTGTATTTTCTCACGTCCCGAGTCGGTTTGTTCTTCTCCAGAATTCGAACTTGGAGCCTTGAAAGTTCTTCTCCATAAATACCAGCTAATGAGTATCACCAGGACGGCAACAACGACAGGAAGAGCGTTGTGACATACAGGAAAATGCATAACTGGCAATTTGTGGCCAATAAACCGACAACGACATCGGAAAGCGAACAGACCGGGGAAAATTTGCGATCAACAAACTGTCAAAGAACGCCGCTGGACCAGCCTCGTTTCTGAGTGGCGGGAAAAACGCGCTGAAACCGCGCGCAGACGAGGGTAACCGGAAGGCCAAGGTCTAGGGGGCGTTCGGGGGGGGGGGGGCTTTGATATTACATTTGCCTTAAACAAAACAGTTCTCTGTTTTTGTTAAACGTTCGTACTACAGTACTGATTGGTTCGTACCCACATTCACCAGAAGCCCATTACCCGGAGAGCGCAAAATCCCGTAGAATTCCGGTTATAAGCCCTGGGCTTAGGGCTTTCCACAAGTTGCTCGGCAACTTTTTGGCAACTTTTCATGTTTCGAGCAACTTTTTCCCCTTCGAGCAACTTTTTTCCGCTCGAGCAACTTATTGCATTTTGAACAATTTCCATACCGAAGATTTCCGAAGATTATCCGAGTGTTGTTCAAAGGCAATACGAACGTTTCCGAAGATTTACGAAGTTTGCCGAAGATTTTCGGGGAACATCTGAAGACGTTTCAACTTTCGGCTCATTCTGCATTATTTCAAAACTCGTCATCAAAAATGACGTCATCGATATCTTCACGATTTTTCTCACTTAAAGAAATCCTTGATACTTCTTTTGCTGTAAGATTGTATAAATTTGCTTAGAAATCTTACCCTCAAAGGGAAATAAGCATATATTTAGAGAAATTCTCTTGATTAGAAGCAGCGTTTTGGATTTTTTGGAGCAACTTTCGAGCAACTTTTATTATCGGAAGCAACTTTTTTGGATTTTTGGAGCAACCTTTGAGCAACTTTTTGAGAAATTACGAGCAACTTTTTGGGAAATCTCGAGCAACTTGTGGAAAGCCCTACCTGGGCTTATACAACTTCTTTAAGGGGTTTTGGGTGGGCTTAAGCGGAGGGGCTTATATCCGGGAGGGCTTATAAGCGAAAAAAAAAAACGTCTCGAAAAGATCTACAGGAGTGTTGATCATAAACGTTTTTAAGTTAAAAACGCATAATAACGCAACATTTAGCCTTGTTCAGTACTGTCATCCAGCAGAGGGGGGGCTTATATCCGGGGGGGGCTTATAATCGGATGTATTATTTTGTTTCCAGGTTGATGGGCATATAACCGCGGGGGCTTATAAGCGGGGGTCTTATAACCGGAATTTTACGGTAGTCCAAATATTTGTGCAACGGCGTTTTCACAGGTAAACTTCGATGATATCCTCTTCCTTCTGGTAATCTTCGTCGTTATTGACCAGACTGGGAGAGAGATGGAATTTATTTCCTACCCCCCCCCCCGGTTTGGTGTCAGGGACCGCTGTGGGTGCCTATTTGAGCTTATTTTAGCCATGGGCGCTTATTCGTAGAAATACGGGGGCTAAAGCCCCCCCCCCCCGCCTCCTCACTCCAAACGAATTTTTTTTTTTTTTGGGCCCCCACGTTTTGGTGCCGAAAGTATCGCAGGCGCAGCGTAAAATCGGTTTGTCTAGATGTTCCGTTTCGTGAGTGAGTTTAAACATCTTTGAAACTTCCTTTGAAGAGCTCATGACACTAATGAGCCCCGCCCCGCTACTCACACATTATCGTGCCGCACCCCCACCACCCTCAACTCTATGAATTTACTTACATGGCGTGGGGCAAGGAACGCAGGATTACAAAACGGCTGGAAGTCGAGCACAATACTGGGATTGATTGACAACAGAAGCCATATTGATAACTTTATTTTACACTTTTTCGTCAGATAAACCATATAACCTACTTACAATAAATGTATCATGCACAAAATAAATTAAATATGCTCTTAGTACTAGTTGTACCTATCGGTAAGTGCCAACGAGCGAAATACTCATGTTTGTTCATAAGTACAAATATTGAATGGTTTTTAATACTGAGAACTATATTTGGAATGACCAAAATATGGTAAATTGTATTTTAGGTAATATGCGAATAAAGTGCTATTTCTCTGGTGTTCATAAATGACACAGGCTTGATAGCCTGCGTAGCAGGCGCTGTAGTTTCCAACGCGCGTATTCTCGCGATCGCGCACTCTTTTAAGGTGGCTCCGTAGTTATTCCGGGCGTATTCGTCAGTGACATACTTTGCGTCAGAACTTTTTCGGCTTTAACGGGATGGCTTTGAAACTTTGGGAAAACTTTTATGTATCATTTAGCAATAACATGATAAAGTTTGATTGCAATGGAGAGATATATTTTAAATGCTATTGGCGTTTAACTGGACCCATGTTTTTGAACAAAATTGAATCCAAAAAAAATTTTGCCGATATATTTTTGCTAAATTTCTGGAATAAGCTAATATTGACTTAACACATGAGACAGCCAAGTTTCAAGAAAATCGTTGGAGTAGAAATGAAGAAATACTGGGAAATATTAAACTCATCTAAATAAAACGCTGAAAATTTACTGTAATTTTATACACTTGCCGCTTCTTCACGAAATAATCTACAAACCCAATATTTTGCGAAAAGCCTCCCCAATACTTGCTAAATAGAAGTGCCTAACCGATTGTCGATCGAGCTAACCGTTAAAAAGTATTTGCTAGCTCTGTAGGTCTCTGTAAACATTATAAAATGATCGAAAATCCTCGCGGACCTCCAAGGTTGCGTTCTGCATTTATTTTCGAAAATTATACCGCAGTTTTCTCTCAAACTCCTGTCACGTAAACTTCAGGGCACTACAAAAACTTTTGCATCGACTTTTGCTGCTGTGCCGTGCTGTAATTTGGAGAATTGGCGTTGGGACTGTAAGCTACTCTGCAACTGTTCTCTGGCGAAGCGAACGAGCAGTTTTGTTTATAACATTATGAATACGAAATGAGCACGTGTGACATTCATGACAAGAATTTGCACCTTTAAAAGGGGGGTGTCATTTATATGCACGCCGGCCATCCTAGAAGGGGAGGGAAGATATTTGTCAGAGACGCAGACACCCCCTCGACCTGATGATAACGAGGAGCTGTGTGACATTGTAAAAAGAGTATCTTAGGTTCATGATTTTTTGTTTGCGCAGATTATAACGGTGCAACAGTGGTAAAATCTGTTATAAAAAATGTAAAATTGAACGTTTGAGAAATTGTAAATCCACTTCGATTATTAATATAAAAAAGCTGGAATCACAGAATTGACTAGTCCCCACGTTTAATACCAACGCACCTCATGTTACCCTAATGCGACAAATATCTTCCCTCCCCTTCTAGGATGGTCGGCGTGCATATAAATGACACCCCCCTTTTAAAGGTGCAAATTCTTGTCATGAATGTCACACGTGCTCACTTCGTATTCATAATGTTATAAACAAAACTGCTCGTTCGCTTTGCCAGAGAACAGTTGCAGAGTAGCTTACAGTCCCAACGCCAATTCTCCAAATTACAGCACGGCACAGCAGCAAAAGTCGATGCAAAAGTTTTTGTAGTGCCCTGAAGTTTACGTGACAGGAGTTTGAGAGAAAACTGCGGTATAATTTTCGAAAATAAATGCAGAACGCAACCTTGGAGGTCCGCGAGGATTTTCGATCATTTTATAATGTTTACAGAGACCTACAGAACTAGCGAATACTTTTTAACGGTTAGCTCGATCGACAATCGGTTCGCACTTCTATTTAGCAAGTATTGGGGAGGCTTTTCGCAAAATATTGGGTTTGTAGATTATTTCGTGAAGAAGCGGCAAGTGTATAAAATTACAGTAAATTTTCAGCGTTTTATTTAGATGAGTTTAATATTTCCCAGTATTTCTTCATTTCTACTCCAACGATTTTCTTGAAACTTGGCTGTCTCATGTGTTAAGTCAATATTAGCTTATTCCAGAAATTTAGCAAAAATATATCGGCAGAATTTTTTTTTGGATTCAATTTTGTTCAAAAACATGGGTCCAGTTAAACGCCAATAGCATTTAAAATATATTTCTCCATTGCAATCAAACTTTATCATGTTATTGCTAAATGATACATGAAAGTTTTCCCAAAGTTTCAAAGCCATCCCGTTAAAGCCGAAAAAGTTCTGACGCAAAGTATGTCACTGACGAATACGCCCGGAATAACTACGGAGCCACCTTAAACACACTAAAAAACGTACACAGATGTCTGCTACGCAGGCTACGGGTTTGACAGATTGATAACTCTTGACAAATCTTTCTTTTCAACGTTAAAATGTCACAAAATGTAGGCAATAAATGAGGTTTAATCACTGTTTTTTAAATACAACAAGCGATGGTTAAAATGCTTTCGTCCACAAAAGTGATAGTTGCATTTCAAGAACTTCTTATAAATCAAGTCCCAAAATCAAAATTGCTAAGATGCTTTTTTAAAAATAATTTTTAGTAATCAGAGACAGTAATGCACGGGTCAGATTTCAGTCTCGCATGCGAAGTGTCATGTTCAGTTCGCAAAACTTGAAAAATTTGAACAGAAAACAAAACTTGAACGGTCAAGGATTATTTGGAGACAAAACTTTTATTTTAAGTTAACATTACATTTGCCGTTAGAAGCAAAAAACGTTTGACTTTCTTGTGTGTATGACATCAGTAATTTTAAGCCTGGTTTTCACTAGCGACGCAAGCACAAGCGCAAGCACAAACGCAAGCATAAGTAGTTCGTGCCAAGTGAAAACGAACGTCGACATAAGCACAAGTACATTAGCATAAGAATATGATGTTTACAAGTTAGAAGGCTCCGTTCTCGACTCCGTTCTCCATGCAAATATTGTGGCAGAAACTCTCTCTCCTCTACTCGTGTGACGAAGAAAGTGAAAGCGACTAATAAAGGAGAAAAACGAAACATATTGGGATTATAAATATTTTTAAAGAAAGCATTTGTCTCCGTTTTTTTCGCTACTCGAGTCCGCGCTTGGGCCTTTTGTTTTTTTGTCTACACTTCTTCGAACATTCTCGAAAAACGTTTATCAAAATCAACCGCGGCCTCTGCGACTTTGTTCAAATGCTGGAACGAGTACTTTAATTGGCTAGACACGGCTAGACGTAAACAATTTTCTTGTGCTTATGCGATGTTTGTTTTCACACGAACGCAAGTACAAGAAAAGGAAAAATTTTGATCCTTGTGCTTGTGCTTGCGCTTGTGCTTATGCTTGCGTCAATGCCGTTTTCACGATGAAATAAGAGCTGGTATGCTCGTGCTTGCGCTTGTGCTTGCGTCGCTAGTGAAAACCAGGCTTTAGTGAGCGTCGCTTTGTATTGATGTTATTCCTACGCGGAGCGAAAATGCGTGCCATGATTTGGAATAAATCATCAGTCAAACAATTACTATAAACACAATCAACACTAAAAGGTAGCATTTACCCGACTTCGGCATTCTCATAAGTCAAGAAAACTCTATTTGAAGTACGTCAACAGTCCGCTTTTGATTTTCATGTCTCTCTTCGATCGTAAATCAAAGGACTCCAAAGTCGAAAGATTATTTCATCGCTTTGAAGACCTTGATGTTCATTTTTTCGGCGGTCGAATATTCTGAAGGGTATTCTCTTTCGATTTATAATTCCCTAAAGGTGTATTGATCGGTAAAGGGATGAATGACCATTGAAAATTTTAACAGCGAGCCGCGTGGACGCCATTTTGGACATTTGCTCTCTAGCAAGGAGTGAGAGACTGGGAACCAGTTGGGAAGAACAATACAACCCAAATATGGGGTTTACTTACACCCAAATATGGTCAAAAAAAAAGTCCCTTACGCAGAACTTAAGATTTTCTCTGCCTATACACTCATACGCACACGGCTCTATGATTCTGCCGCCTCGACAGCCTCGCCTCTTGGCTCGGCTGTCTCGTTGGCAATAATGTGGTAAAGTGGAAAAAACAACAAAGTAAATCTGTTTATTTGATCAGTGGGTTGCGGAGATCTATGATTGGTTAAATAAATTACTCTTATCAATCATAGCAAACGCGCGTTTTCCCGCACTTGGCACCGGGTGCACGTTTTGCTCGAGTTCTGATTGGTTCATTGAGTTATTTGATAGTTCAATAGGATGTTTTACATTTCCTTTCATTACATGGATATTATTTTTCTTAATGTCGCGTATGCTGCAAAACCAAAGATAAACCGTCCGATACTCGGATAGGTAACCTCACACAGGAGGACGTCGTTCATGGAACCTCCAAACAAGATTGCTTCAAATTTGTCTTCTCACTCAGCTTTACACCCATTTTTTGCCCTACGTTCCGCCCTATAAGTCTCTGGTTAGACTAGTAACACAGTTGAAGCTTATAAGCCTATTCTGTCTACAGCTGTTACTTAGTTCACTCTATGTATTAGTTTATGACTATGGTATGAGTTTGCCGGTTGAACAGCTCCAGTGTGATGCTGCTTAAGAAGGCTGGGATAGAGTTGAATCTGCTCAAGTAAGTCTCTATTTGATCCGCTAATTGAGACGAGAAATCAGTGGCTAGAAGCATCATTTCACCCTTGGCACTGCTCTAAAAAAACAATAAGGACAAGAGTTAAAATTGAGAAAGAGATTGACACGTTGAATGTATAAAGACTTTGAAAGAAACGACGTCCACAATAGCGTTTTCAATGGAAAATATTGCCTACAAAAAACGTTAACTCTACATCCTCTCAACGAAAGGTAAATAACCATTGGCAAAGGAGAACACTTCTCATGTCGGCGAGAAATCAAGTATTTTTGTCGCAAATCCAGTTCTGCAACAATGGACACGAACTGCGCCGAGTGCTCGAATCATTCGACCTGTCTTTCGAGAAAGTTGCTACGTCAACGTGACGTCATCAGTGCTCTTCCTCTTTGCTCCCCTGTATACCTTATTGTTACTTATTTTCGCGGGCACTTAATTTCGCGAAAATGGAACAGGAATATTTCGCGAGACTTAATTTTCGCGATTTGGCCAAAAATACGTAATTAGCATAAAAAATACAATAGAAATCGTTTAGAATTAATTTTCGCGGGTCTTTAATTTCGCGATTTTCAAAAAATCGCGAAAATCGCGAAAATTAAGTCCCGCGAAAATAAGTAACAATAAGGTAACTTACTTCAAACAACAGGTCATCTGTGGATCTCTCAGCGTACATGGACTGAAGCCGGTACTGATTGTCCCGTATGACGTCAATCTTGAAGCCTGTTAATGCATAGCAAGCCTCGCGAAACTCTTGGATCTTTTTCTTGAAAACCTGAAAAACAAAACGTCACGTAAGCCGCTGCTACACTGCGCAATGTGTCACACAACTTGCGTCGAATTTTTTTGCTACCAATTGTGCGAGGCTATTCCAGCAGGCACTAGATGAGTTTTTGTAGCTAGTGGCAAATAATTGTCCACAGCTATACACATTTCACTAAAAAAACCCTAAGTTCCTGTTCCTACGACCTTTCTTCACCATACGAAGAATTCCTAGCATTGTGTTAATTAAATAACTCGTAATTAACAGTCTTATTGGAAGCCGTCCTCTAGAAGCATTAGTTTACACGTATAAATGCTGTGCGAGGTATCAGTTGTTTTCAGTAAGCTGTTTGCTGCTTTCCTTTTCACATTAGGGACAAGACTGAGTACGAGCATGGCTTTTCAAACGAGGACCTTATGCTTTCGATTATCAGGTTTAAAACCAATCCTGTACCGAGTGTCTTTAATCTAGCTCGTCAACAACACTACAGGGAGGAGTGAGGGTTCTGGGAACATAACTGGTTTGAATTCAAAAGTTGTACTCGTACTCGATCTCGTACTCCGATCTGAAGGTTCCTATTGTGAAATACCGTGCCACAAAAACTGCTACTTTACCTCTTTCAATCGTTGATTTTTCATCTCTGCTGAGGAGAGTTGAGCTTTAAAATCTGCAGAGCAAATCCCACAAAATCAGGATCAATCTTAAAGCGGTGAATAAAAAGTACTTCATTGGAGACTTTACTGCCGGAACACCTCCCAGGCGTCCTTAACATAGACAGTGCTACTTTTATACCGACCAACAACCAAAGGGTGCAATAGTACGGCAAAATCACCATTGAATGACAACAACAGGGAACAGAGAATAATTACGGAGGACTTAACTATGGCGACCGACATTTATAGACTGACCTTCTACTTGTTTCACCACACTGGGTCCAGCCTCAGGACTGTGTTTGCTGAGAAGGCTCATATCCTCAGGGCTGCAGCCTCCCTCCTCTAGAAGCTGAAGTCTCCTCCTCAGAGAGTCGTTCTCCTTCCTTAGTTTCTCCAGCTCCTCTCCACGCTGTTGTTTGGCGATGGTCGATGGGTTCATTGACAGATGCACGATCTTGGTTTTCGTCGGGTCGTAGTAACCCTGAAAACAAAGAAGTCAAAAGAAGTAATCGGAATTAGTTCGGTTCCGGCAAATGATGAAATCTTCGCAAGTGTACCCGAACAGTTTTCGATTTTCAACAATCAACCAATCAGAAGAAGGTACGGGTATGAGAGTGTAATGTTACCAAGCAACCTTTCCGACAGATGCTTCAAGCTCATACAAATTCTCGGAGACGAGAATTCAACGGAATTACACGAAGGTATGTGTTGAATCAACTGAGTGAAGTGATCGCCAGTTAATACCAGTGATCCAGTGATCACTGATTGGCCTTTCAGGTTAAATAAAGTCTTTTATTTTATTTTATTTATTCAATTTATGATAGTTTATATTACACAGTGGAACCTCTACTTTGGGACACCTCCTTTTAGGGGACACAAACTTCTGTCCCGGCAAAACACTAATATATTCTTCGTATTTGTTACCTCTAGACTATTAAAGTGAATTGCTGTCACATGTGCGCAACAAAGGCGCCCTGAGCCAAGATGTGACCATTTGTTTTGGTTAAAAGATAAAGGGAAGGGGTACCGGACAGGGATTTTTTTGTACGTTCTTAAACATACAGGAGGACCCGAGATCCGCCACTGGAATAGCGAATTCTGCAACATTTGTTTGATGCATTTACTTGTATCTACTCTACTTTATGTTGTTCTCTAAACTACAATAAACTTTCTTGTAAGTTTTAGTCTTCACAGCCGTTCTTAGGGTTTACAAGTAATGTTTCAACGTCTACCAAAGAAATACTACAAAGAGGAGAGTTCATTAATTTCTAAATCATTTAATCATTACCCGCATGTGCATTTGTTCTTTGTTGATCTCGTAAATCTCAAGCTGCTCCTGTAGCTTGGTATTCTCTGCTCGCAGTTTTTCCATTTCAGTTCTGCAAAAAAAAATAATCAAATCACACAAAACGTTTTTTCTAGTATAGTGGATCAGACGTCACTTAAAAAACACAATAACACACTGGACGTTTTGATTCAAGAGAAATGACAACAGAGTTTAAAAAAGTGCTGTCTGGTCATAACACAGCCTTTGCTTCTAATCTCACCACATATACAATAGTTATTGTTCTCTCGATACTAGATGCTCATATGCTCATCCCCGCAAGAGTTTAAAACGAAACGTGTTAGGCCAGGGCATTATAGCATAGCAAGCGTACACATATAAAGTGTCACACGATGAAGGTAAATACATTTTGGCGTTATAAACCAATCAGAACTCGAAGCAAGAAACTTGTAACCAGCGGCAAGCACGGGAAACGTCACCATATGTTTTAACCTGATTGGCTAAGAAGACAACATCTTAACTCTGATTGGCCGGAACTCATGGGTGGCACGTGCGTCATGAACCAATCACAGGGCTTACCAAATTAAACACGAAAGCAACAGTTACTTTTGAAAGTTTTTGGAAAACTGCTCTGTAGGAAAATGCAATGGTCTTTACATATCTTAATGGTTGTTTAAAATCCTGATTTGGGAAATTACCTTAATGCACTGTCATCAGTTTTTGCTGGAGTTTGCTTGGTGGCCTTCTCGCGTAGTTCATTGATTTCAACCTCCAACTATAAAGTAAAAATAATAAAAACTTTCGATAAAAAGATTTTAAAGGTTAGGAAAATATTGACACAAAACAGCACGCAGATGTTCTTGTCTAGATTTAATATGTTTTATTGTTTATTGTTTGCCTGATAAATGTGAAAGCAACCAGGTTTGTTTCTACTTCTAGTGTTTCACCCTTCCAGAAATTAAAGTGTTACAACACATACGTACTTTGTTAGCTTTTAGTTTTTCCTTGCTTGCTTGCTCAGCTTTCTGGTTTAACTCAAGCTACGGGAAAACAAAAAATGTTAATATGAAACCTAAATACTCCATTCTTTGACATCAGCTAGACTTCCACTGTAGCCTCCAAAGCAGAAGTTGTTTTGGTGCTACATGTTACCTTGTTAAAAAGACTGATGTGTGTCAAGTCCACATGTGGGGCTAATTGATTTTAATCGGTGAATCTATCTCCCAGAAGCTCATTTCATGCTGACCTTCTTATCACCGTGAACCTGTCTAGAGAATACTTATTTCACAAGCCAAAACAAAACAAACTTTACAACAACGTCACTGGTAAAGATTATTACAAGAAACCATCCGTAAAATTTTACTTTGGATTAACAATGGTTTTGACGATGGTCAGCTTGTGGAAGAAAATGTTTTGTAAGACACGTTAACATATCTCCTAAAATGTAAAAGAGGAAAACTCACCTCAAGAGTTTCTATGTGTTCATGGGAGGTTTTCAGGCGAGTTTCAGCCTGTTAACAAAGGAAAGAAGTCAAAGTGACATTTACGAGTACGTAACTCACATAATCACCAACTCAAAGTACAAAATGCAGTTGATTAGAGCGGTTTTCACTTGAGTGTCGTAAAACTAAAACCAAAGTAATTACTCTGGCCAATCACAAAGGTCACAGACAATCCAGTGAACCAATCAAAACTCGAGGCAAATACATGTAGTTGGCACGAAGCGCGGGAAAACGTGTGCGAGCGAGTCATGATTGGTTTTGGTTTTACTCCTGATTGGCCGAGAAAGTGGCGCGAAATTTTTAAACCAATCACTAAGCGTAGTGAACGCAAAACCAAAGCAAACGCAAATTACTTTCGACACTCAAGTGAAAACCGCTCTAAAATGCCAATCATTCAAACCCTAATAACTCAAAATATTTTCGCTAACTCAAACTTTGATCTCGCCTGTGAACAGGCTCCCTAGTGGCGTGCAAGGGGAAGGAAAAACTCGGTAAATGGTGCAAGCTGAGCACAGTCTGGGAAAAAGATCTTGCAGGAGAGAACATGCCTCTCAACGACTTAGTGATTGACAACCAACCTCTTGTAGCCTGGAATGGATCTGTGGATCATAGTTTGAAGAGAAGCTGTTGTCGTAAGTATCAAGAATTCTGCGGCATCCATCACGTTCCTAATAAACAAAAAACAACTGACATTCAATATAAATAAAAGAAACATTCCCTTATCTACTTAAGTTTTGACTTCAAGCTCACCAGCCATGATGCCTTAAATCTTGTTTGTATATTGGCTGATCAATACAAAACAAGCAATATCTGACTTACAGCTGTAACGAGAAACAAGCGTCTTTGAAGTCTTTGATTCAGTTCTTTTTGACGATCACTGGTCTCCTGTGAATAAAGAAACTGCCGACAGTTAACAGCATGAACTAGATCTATGAAAAGGGATAAAATAACCAAGAATAACAGGCACATTATGCACATTACGCACGCAGAGGTAGTGCTTTCACGCAATTCAGGCCTATGGAATTGATGGTACACAAACACAATAAGTAAACACAATATTATCATTTTATGTTTGCTTTGGTATTGCAATTAGAGCAGTTTTCAATTGAGTGTCGTAAAACCAAAGTAATTACTCTAGCCAATCACAAAGGACCCAGACAACCCAGTGAACCAATCAAAACTCGAAGCAAATACATGCAGCTGGCACGAAGCGCGGGAAAACGTGCGTGAGCGAGTCACGTTTGGTTTTGGTTTTAGTTCTGATTGGCTGAGAAAGTGGTGCGAGATATTTAAGCCAATCGCTAAGCGTAGTAATGCATAACCAAAGCAAACGCAATTTACTTTCGACACTCAAGTGAAAACCGCTCTGTCATTTTATGTTTGCTTTGGTATTGCATTTAATAAGCTCTGACACTCTACAACATGCCCTAACTAATCAGAACAAACTTGCTTGGTTTTTGTTTCCAACCAATCAATAGCAAAACTAAAACAAATAATTCCTAACAAATATTGCAACTTTGCCTCTTTGTGTTTTTCTGAGCTTGGTACAAGTTACATGTTTTTTCCTCAAGTTCTTATTTGGTAATTGTTTTACATGTAGCAACATGTGTTTGTTGTGTTGTCCAGAGTGCTCATACATGCATGCTTTTTGCAAGGCATGACTTATACAAACAAGAAAGATCTATCAAGTTCTCATGGAGGGTCAAACCCAGTAAGAAATTTAGTCTTGGAGAGAGCCACATGATGAATATTGAACTCTTTCTTTGGAGAGCTGAATAAGTTTAAAATGAAAAAATAAAATCATATTTTTTATAATGAACAACTGACAACTTTTGTTCTTGAGAGGATTGTAAATCAGGTTCGAGTTGTAAAATTAATCTACAGCTAGTTTCATGTACCTTCACTTCAACTAACTCCTTTTTCACGGCTGCCAGCTCCTGGGCTGCTCTCTGGTATGCTGTCTCATTAATCTGTGCACTGGAAAATAAATAGTAAGGGTAACAGTCAACTATTTATTGATTAATAGGTAGGTAGGACAAACTGAAGGGAACAAGTCAAGCACTTAATTCATACCTAAAGACATGTACTAACTCTAAATGGATAAAGAATTTCACAGCCTTATGCAGTGGATGACATGAATATAAATAATAATAATAATAGTAATAATAATAATAACTTTATTTAAGTGTCTGGTCTTCTAGCTAGCCTTAAGCTTACTAATCGGGGACACTGAAGGGAAACTACTGTTACCACTGTTGGTCAGAACCCGCTATACATAGCTAGCCTCTTACAACCTCACCCCCCCCCCCAAAAAAAAATAATAATAATAAAAATAAATAAATAAATAATAATAAATAATAATTATAAAATTTAAAAAATAGAAAATTATAATTAAAACAAAAAAGTCCATCCAGCTCTAAAGCTGAAACTTCTCTTACTGGCAGGTAAAAAAATCCACATTTCCCTGCAATCTTTAACTGGCCATGCAAGCCTCCAACAAACTTAGTGCTGTAACAGGTGAAGCTTGTCAAAATACTATTTTCTCTATAACCTCATTATAATTATAGGGTTAACATTTGGGTAAATACCTTCTTTGTACATGTACTTACTCAATGTTGTCCATGAGGGTAAACATACTTATGCAAAGAGCAAACTAGTTGTAGTACTTTTTATGAACATGTAATGCTATCAAGGAAGTCCTTACCTGGATTTCAATTCACTTTGTGTCTCTAACAACACAACTTGACTCTTCTGAAGATTTGCAATATCTTGTGCAAGCTGCGCTGGGGATCTGTCGTGAATAAATTAAATAATTATTTACAATTATGTAAAATTAATAATAAGTTATACACTTTATCATTTCTGTATTTAAAACTGCAGGTAGCTTGTTTCACCAACCTCAGCCTTTTTGTCCCAGCCATATCTTCAGTCTCCCACTTTTGGATCTTCTTTCTTAACTCCTGAAATTTAACATTACTAGATAAAAACTACAGTCGTGTAAATTAAACAAGACATGACTACAATGAATGGTCTTCTCACAAGCTACTGTTTCATTGAAGATCTAAAAAAACAGTGTCAATTTGTCAGGCTAACAGACATCAGATAATAACATTTTGTAATTTAAACTTGACTTTAATATTCTAACCATCTGAACTCCTGTGTGGCTTCCATTTTTTGCATTATTTTTACAGTCAACTCTCTCTAAAACAGACACCATCGGGACCAGCTCCAGCTGTCTATCTTAGAGAGGTGTCCGGCTTATAGGTTTTTTTTTTTTGAGTTAAATGACTGAAACAGTAAGGACAGAACCAACACCAGGTGTTTGTATTACAGAGGTGTCCGTTAAGAGAGAGTTGACTGTACTCTTCTACCATAGAGATTTTAAACATGATTTGATGTTTTCTTTATTTTTTTAAGTGCCTAACCTGTGTCGGATACTGAATTTCAACAAAGCCTGTATTTTTTTAGCCTTACAAACTGTAACATAATTTATAATAATTAAGCTTATGTTAAATAAATATTATTTTTGACACACATTGCATGATTACTCACAAACCTCATTTTCAATCTCCACTCTTGTTAAATCTGTAATCCGTTGCTCTGCCCGCTGGAGTTTACCTTGCAAACTGTCCGCTTTTTCTTTCAACAAAAGATTGCTTTCATTTGTTTCTCTAGAAAATACATTTAACCTCAGTTAGCTGAGAAGTAATAAAGAAAATAATGTAAAATTTAACATGCACTCTTGACTAGCGCTCAGTTTAGATTATAAACATTTTTTAGTGTATATGCTGTGGTACAATTTTACCCTGTGTGATTGGTGAGAGGGATTACTTTGGTTTTTTTTTTTTTTTTTTTTTTTGGTCTCAATCAAAAAATCTAGATTTTCAATAAAGTCCTTCGCATTGCTTGTTTTTTGTGACTTCCTTGTTCACCACTTGGCCACTTCACGGTCTAAAACTCGCATCACTTGCTTTATTCTTGTGAGGTGGACTTGTGGCAAGTCTTTTAAAAAATCACTCTAATATACATGTATGTAATAATAATTATTGTTGCTAACGAAGAGTGTTTGTTCACAGGACTGTAGTTAAACACAAATTGATAAGATTTACCTGTAATAATGATTTTCTTCTTTCAACTTGGCATTTTCCTTTTCTAATTCTCTGTACTTTGTAAGCTGAGTTTGCATCACCATAGCAACTCCAGAAGCTTCATCTTGGCGGGACAACTTCTGCTCCAATTCCTTAATAAAAAACAAATGGCACAATCATGTGTTCAATAAGGAGACTGGAGTTACTAGACAAACGTGAAGAAAAGAGGGGGGGGGGGGGTGGGCCGCAAGTAAACCATCATATGCATCGTGCTTATAAAAATTTTTTCGGGCTAGTAAAAATGACTTTTAGGCTAGTACATCCTAGCCCTTTGGGCAAGCTGGAAAATTCAATTTCTTTGTCCCCTGTACAACCAACACCATGGGTTAATTGTAATTTTTCACCAAACGAGGGAAATATAAGTAGGAGAGACCACTGGTCACTGGTAAGGACTAAAAGTCATGTGACATGAAAGGCACACAGTCTGTCTGCTAGTCTGCCCCTCTTTTCCATCTACTCTTAAAATTTCAGCTTTTACAATACCTACATGCACAAACACCTTGACAGTGCACTAGTGTTTTGCTGCATTTGCTTTTGCTTTAGTAGGGCTTAAACAAAGTGCTGTATGCAACTTATGTCAAAGTAGTTAAAAGGGGTTCTTATAAAACATGATTCCCAGGACTTACTTTGACCCTGTGTTCAGCTGTTCTTGATCGTTCTCTGAGCTGTTCTAGCTCCGGTTGCTGAACCATCACCTCACTCAGTCTTCTGCAAAAAATAAATAACCATATGTTTTTAGTATTGAAAACAAGTCTGATAGTTATTTTATTTGCAAGGCTATGGCTAATATTATACTCATTATTTTATTAACTATGCTTCCAATGAACTTAAACAACACCCAAATGAACATCAATGTAAAATTAAACAGGTCATGATCGTTAATTCCATGGTATTCAATAACAGTAAGTTGACAGCATCTTGAAAGTTGAGACACCGGACTCAAAGCTCAACAGAAGTCAGAATAATTTATTTAATTGAAAATGCATTACTAACAGTAATTTTATTGACAACTTGAACTGTCTGGATACCAAATCACTTCCTGATTCTTTATGTTTCTTTCTCAGAGTGAGGCAACACCACAAAAAAAAAAAAAACACAATGGGCTAGATCAAAATAATGTGGTAGTAACTTCAAACTTCAGTCTGTTTATTTTTTTTATTTGGGAGAAGTGAAAAAGATAAGTTGCTGTAAAAGATATGGCAGTGTGTACCGGTAGATGTTAAATTATTACCTTTTGACATTTTCAAGTTGACTCTCAGTATCATCCAGTTTATTTTGTATTACAGCTTTCTCAGTTCCCTGTCTGCAACAAAGAAATCATAAGAAAGCATAACATGCTTTTAAAACTCACTACACTGATATTAAATTTGCGTATGTATGTATTTAGTAGTGAACAGGATTACCCATTTCACAAATAATATTTTGCACTGTATACACCGAGTCCCCCCTCTTTAGTTAAAGTCTGCACTTGGGACTTTTGAACCAAAAGGGGCTTGGGGCTTATCCTGGTTTCTGTAGCATGAAGCGGCTAGGAGTATTTTATTTCTACTCCCCCTGGATGGGATGTTAGTCCATTGCAACGTTACCCCCAGAATTAAATTTACTGATACTCATTTATCCATCTGGGTAGAGAGAAACACTGTGAGAGTAAAGAGTCTTGCACCAGAACACAACACAATGACCCCACCCCAATAGCAACTGACTGTGGTAGCAATAGATTTTCTCAATAATAGCAAACCCACTGAAAATCCCAACTCTACCCCAGACTGCAAGAGGCAGCTGAACAATGTTTGGTATAGGGTAATGGTTTGAATCAGATTTTTAGCAGCACACCACCATCTACATGTATAAAACTTACAGAGTACCCCCTCCAAAGTAGCCTGTGAATGCAGATGTATTTCCAGCTGTTGCTTGTCTTTGGGGGAGACAAGCAACAGCTGGAAATAGGTCTGCATTTGCAGGCTACCTTCAAAGGATCAAGTTTAAGATTCATAATCATATTGAACACTCAGTCACCTGAATAAAGCACTCTTCAACTCCATTTGTTTCTTACTTGAATCCTCTTGTAGCTATAAAATGATTAGATTTAGCAGTTGGTATGGCAATTACGGTGAAAATATACAAGTACCAGTTAGTGTCAAATGCAGACTGCAGACTAGCCCTAAACCTTACCCTAACAAAAAACTAATTATAAAAGTAGGGTAAGTCTATACAAAACTGAAATCAGGGCTGTGCTCTAGCAGAGCCCAGATGCCTCAGGCAACTTACTTTTGTCTTTGGGTGGTGAAAAGTCGCGCCCCGCAATTTCACGCTGTCACGCAATTCATTGCTTGTATCTAAGTGAGCCAACGGTGACTTCGTCTCTTGTTTGTTATTATTTTAACTGTTATTCGTTCTGCATTTGAAGGCTGATGAGTTCTTCTAAGTGAATTTTCTGGTAAAATTATGTTGCTCCTCGTCTGCTCATAGCGCTGTAATAAGATCGTTTTTATTCGCCGAAAGTGAAGAGGGGAATGGAATGGATTCTTTTACAAACGCTCTGAATGCCCATGCTATCCTGGCCCGCCTCTTGATGTTGTGAGTAGACAATGAATACAAACTTCCATGATTTCATGTTTGCAAATAAACTTTAGTCAGTTACTTTTAACTCTTCTTTTTATACTCATGTTTGCTGTGTTTATTTTTCATCATGGCGAAAGACAAGACAAGAAAGATTAGGGATGCCGCCAGATGACCCGACAATTGACTTTATTACACCTTGCATATTTAATTATTACGGGCTTATTTCTGCTCCAAACAAATTTTCTTTCAAAAAAGTTTCAAACTGTGGTCAATTTTATTAATAAAACCACTGAAAGATTGAAGAAAAAGAACAAATTTCTCTTTCATGAAAAGCGATTTACTTTAAAATGCTAACTGCATAGATCAGAAAATGAGTCCGTGAACACGCAACATAACGACGTATTTGTTTATTTAGTAAATTAGCAATAAATAAATATGCCGACAGAAGTACTACAGAAACTTGGTCAAATTTTACTTTATTACACAGCAAAGTCATTTTAAAGATTTTTTCGAGACTTAACCTTCAATTTCAAGGCTATTGCGTTTGGAAACTGAATGAAACTAAGCTGTTTACAGATCTTGACGAAAAGTTAATCTTTATACAAAGCTGACAGTGCCAGACTGAATGTCAGCAAGAGTTTTACGGCTCGCTGAACATGAAAGTTTTGTTTCTTTTTTTATGGTGACGGTTTAGTGAGACAAAGCCCTTTTTGACAACTTAGCTACAGAAGGGTTTAATCTGCGCCTGTTACAAACAGTTTAAGGAGTTTTGGCCGCGAAATAAAGTTTATTTATCACCGGCTCACTTTCCATGTCGCTTGTGCAAAACATTGTCGGAAACCCCTTCAAACTTTGATTGATGGAAATCTTCGAAACCTTTCCGCCGGTGTTTTCGTTTCTGAAAGTGAATTCCTTTTTTGCATTTCACGGCGTGAATATTTCACAAAGTGATTTTGATTTCATGGTCTTCGGTTTCACGCCCAGAGTGAAAATTTTTCAAACAAGAGTGAACACGGCGTGAAATTTTGAATTCACGCCGTGAAATCTTAATTTCACGCCCCGTGGCCGTGAAATAAATTTCACGATTCACGGTTTGATTCTTAAGCCTCCTTTTCACTTGAAGGGTCACATATGCTGAAAATCAGTGAATTAACTCTGAAGTAATTCTGAGTGCTGTAAATAACTAGTGAATTTACTTCTAAGTGAATAGGGGACCTCATGAGGTACAAAACAGTCTTTTAGCATTGGTGAGATTCATATCCACCCTTCCCTCTCCCCTCTCCCTGTTTCATCACATTAGTGGTGTCCAGTCGTTTCATAGCAAAGTCGTTTGAGACAAGTTGTTTCGAGATACATGTAAAGTTGATTTGAGACAAGCTCACATTTCTTGAAGTCCTTTCGATACAAAATACTATACTATACATAAATGACAAAACAAACAGATCAGATCAGGCTTGCTACCGAGAAGAAGTTACAGGGCATCCAAAGAAAAAAGTTCAGAGACCTCCACTCGACCAGACCAAGATCTTCAAGTTATGGAATGAGTTCAACTCTGGTACCCGAAGTGCAAGGAAACTGCTGAATGCCTGTTGCTACCTCAACAGCTCACAAGCTTCACAAAATTGCGACTGCTTTACGCATACATTGCAAGTAAATACTGTCTGAGAAATAAAACAAGATTGGTTGATCAATTGTGTCGCAGGGAAACTGGTTGTTATTTACGTCGATCGATCGAGTCCCTTCTGTGAATTTCAGCTTATTTGTTACAGAGATAACAAAAATTACTGAACTAAAACACTTATACTGAACTTTTCTCGAGTTTACTTCTAAATCAAAACAATTTCAGTTTGTCTCGAATCGACTTTACATGATTGTGTCTCGAATCGACTTGCCTTGAAACGACTTTGTCTCGAAACGACCGTAAACCATGTTAGTTTTTCTTAGAGAAAGTTTTTTATATGAAGTGGAATGGCCCTTGAAAGCCCTCAGATTCAGATAAAATCCCTGAACTTGTCTATTATAAACAAGTAAGAAGTTCCCTCTAAAGTGGTATTTCGGGTAAAGGATCCTTCAGCTTACAAACCTCATCTCTTTCTGCACACACTTTGAGCTTTTCCCTCTGCAAGTTTTGTACTTTTTGTTCTGATTTGTTCCGGTAAGTCTCATACTCCTTCTTTAATTCTTTCAACTGGTCTTTAGCATTTTTCTCCTGTTCTGCAATGTACTGAAAATTTTGCTGTAAGTCTTCGTATTTCTCCTCCAGCCTTCGAAGTCCAAGCTTCTCGTTTCCAGAGTCCTTCTCATATTCGATTCTAGCGCGTTTTCTTTCCTGTTCCAGCGAATTCATTTGACTTTCTAACATCGCGATTTTGCTTCGGCTTTTGATTAGCGCAACGTCCTTTTCTCGATCCTTGGATAAAAGACTTCCGTGACTGCGCGTTTTACTGAGAGTCCTTGTGGAACTTGGGGCTGGCCATTTGCTATGCGTGCCAGTTACATCGCTCGAGTCTTCGTAAGTTAAGCGGCTTTTAGGGTCACTTGACAAAAACTGGTCGAATTCACCCATGATCCTCACGACAGCGGTGCTGTCATCGGGGGTTCTGAGTATATTCATCTCCTAAAGAGCTGTTCTTTCACATTAAGCCCTTAAAAAGTTTACGCGCAAGAAAATCAACCGACAGCCGCCATTTTGAGAATACACGACTCTCGAAAAGAACACTGGGACGATAGGAAAAATTAGCCAATCAGAATATCGGATTCTAGAGAGTTAGTGCACGAGTAGGGGTATGGGTACCAGTTTATGATCAACAACACACACAGCAAAGAGCAGTGGTTAACGAGACAAAATAGCTCAAAATGTCTTCTAAATTAGTTCGAAAAGGTTTAGATCTGGTTAATAGCGAAGGAGGTTTAAGATCTCAAAAACGGAAATCAGCGCAGAAGGAGAAACGGCCCACTAAAAAGCGGAAACGAACCTCAAAGCCAAACAAGCAACAACCACGTGGAGTGCAAGGCTTGCGATTATCATCAGGTATTTTAATACAAAACAGTTTTAGAAGTTAACCCGCAGATTGATTAGTAAGAGCGTCAAATCTTGTTTATAACTTGTTTAAAGAAAAGTTAAAGCGAAGCTCAAGTGCGTGACGACTTTTCGTGACTAATAAAGCTGGTATCTAGTCATGCAATCTCATTCATGGTTGTCACGGAAACAAGAAGTAAAGTGGAAAGGAATGAGGGTTTATGTTAAGCTTAATGGAAATACAAGAAAGATGTTCATTAGATACAAGCTACTGGTTGGCCTGAAGGTCATATGTCTGACTCTTGTTGGACATGTTGGGAGAATGTAGAAATATTTTTCCAAGTAACTGTGTCCTAGTACCCCCCTCCCCCCTTTACACATTCACACCACATATTACCTTTTAATGCCATCTCCAGGTACATAACATTTACTACGATTTCCAGTTGAGTACGACGCGAACAAAGTTTGGTGACGAAGTTTCAACATAACAACGGCATTGTTGTCAAGGGCAAACTTCTCTGTTACCATTGGTAACAAATTTGTTTTTGTAACTGCCTTGCTCGATCGACAATCTCGATGCTTAAATAAATACAAACACTACAAATATCGTCAGCAACACTTTATTACGCTTTCAAATAAAAAAAAAAATATACACAGAGACAACTATAAAAGAAACAAATAACGAAATTTATTATGCCTTAGCTGTTTTATATCGACGGTAACAGATCTGACGGTTGACGTTACTTTACCTTGACTTAACCTTCCTCGTTAGAGTTACTGTTTAACTGAAATTTTATCGTTTTCCAACTCCAGGGATTTTCTAGCAGCTTTAAGAATTCCTTCAGCTTTAAATAATATATCTTTCTCAAGTTCCAAATGAATAATTCGCGAACTGAAATGAAGAACATTTAGCGTTTCGTAAAGCTGACAAAAGCTAACACCATTTCGGATCGAAATTTCTAAATATAAGCCAATCAAAAAATTGCTCAATTAAAACTGACGCCATCTTGGATGGAATTAGCCAATCAAAAAATTGCCCTGTTTCCCGAGAGGTCCTCCTTGTATGAAAGAACTTTGGCGGTCAGTACCTGTAACGACAAGTTACCAATGGTAACAGAGAAGTTTGCCCTTGACAACAATGCCGTTGTTATGTTGAAACTTCGTCACCAAACTTTGTTCGCGTCGTACTCAACTGGAAATCGTAGTACATCAGATGGGTAGACTGTCTACTGTCCCCAATCTTTCCATGTGTTAGTGCTCATCAAGATCATATATATGCTGATGGTGCCATTTTGGTTTCATACTGAGAGGGCAATCTGGGGAGAGTATCAAATCTACTGAGGTGGCTTTCCCTTTTACCCCACCCCACCCCCTTTGGTAAATTTGATAGTCTCCACAGAGTGTGCTTATGAAGCCAAGATTGTGGTAGTTTACTTACTTACTTACTTACTTATCCTCATCGGGCCCATGCAGTTTAGTTTAAAGTATGCATAATTAAAATCTTGATAAACACACAAAAATGGAGTACAGTAAAAAGTCTACCCGGGATCTGACAGAAAACTTATTCAATTGCAAATTCTGAAATTCAATCTCAACCAACGGTTTTTTTGCTGCTGTCAACCATCTTAGCGAACCTCTTGGGAAACGGAAGTTTACTTCAACCGGGTCAAAAGATCACATCTGTCAGTTGTGATTGGTAGCTTTCGATCCATTTAGTTTGTTATTGTTTTCCTATGGTTATTTCCTATATTATGGTTCGTTGGCTGTCACCATAATTATGATTGACGGCAGCGAAAAAGGCAATCATAAGTTGGATTTTGAATTTCAGAGTTCGCACACAAATGAAAACTGCAATAAACTACTCTACTAGTAAGTGAAAGGAAAAGATGCCCTTAGCAATGATTTTATTGCAAAGAACAACACCAACAGCATGTGCAGTTAATAAGAGGTTACAAATTATTACTATTCTGTCAGCCTGCATGTTCACTGCCCAGATTATGATTTTTGCACAGTCATAATACACAGTTGGAATTTGTTTCTTGCAAATTAGCTGACTACTACACTGTATGTCACTGTTCCTGGAACAAACTATAGGCCAGAAATGTTTGTTTCTGACCTCTTCAGGCCCTCAAATTCAGGTTGGGTAGCAGCTGCTGCAAAGTCTCACATGAATGGCCGGTTGGTACCCTTTGAGAGAACAATAGCAATGCTGCAACGCTACAAAGCTGATGCACTACTGCAAAATTCACACTCATAGTCTACCCCTTTCCTTTTGGATGGGCTAGTTTATAATCAATGTACATAGTTTTTAAACACAAAAAGGTGATTATTCCTGACCGGATTAATTTGCAGGCAAGATGAAGAAAACACAACAAGCTGACTTCACTGAGAAGAATTTGGAATACTTCAAGAAAGCCACGTGGAAGATTAAGAAAGACACTTATGACAAAGTAAAATCATATGTTGACATTTTATTATAAATCTTATTTATAATATATTCAGATTTGCTATCTAAGTCATACAAATAGAGCTCTCTATATATACACTATTATACAATAAATAAAACATCAAAATAGAAACACCTATGGTAATAGAAATTAGTTTTGCTCACTAAAGGGCTGGGTTGGGTAAATTAAAATATATGCATATAAGAACAATGAACACGCTTATTCTTCTTAAAAACTACAATATTTAGAGAGAGAGCCAGGTATCCGGTCATCTCGCCACCAGGGAATCTCGCCACCAACCAACTCGCCACCAAAACTGGTGTATTCCTCGTTCTTTAATCCATGAGCCGAGGTGACTTGGCTTGGTGGCGAGTTGGTTGGTGGCGAGATTGCTTGGTGGCGAGGTGACCGGCATTCGAGAGCCACATCAGCTGTAGCTGGTTTTAATGCTGGTCCGCTATCTTGGTCGAATTGGAATTTAGAAGAAGGGAGGACAACCAGAGTACCAGGAGAAAAACCCTTGGAGCTAGGAAGAGAATCAACAACAAACTCAACCCACATACATGTATGATGACGGGTCGGAATCGAACCCGGGCCACATTGTTGGGAGGCCAGCGTTCTCGCCACTGGGCCATCATCGCACCCCAAGTTGGTTCTCACTAGGAATAATCGTAAGCACAAGCACAGCTTATGCTTATGATTATTCCAAGTAAGAAGAATGAGTTTTTTCTTTCTCTAAATATAGGCTTGTGCTTATGCCCAATGAAAGCAGGCCTTTATAAGTTGAAGGAATATTGGGATACCCTATCTTTGCAAGCAACTTTATAATCAGTTAACTTTAGTTCAGTGCTGATGTCTTATAGTTTGAAAACTTTAGTGTATAACAATTTCTTTGTGTAGAGTCAGTTTAGTGTGATTATTGCATGTAATATCAAATGTTGTTTGTAAATTTTTTGAGTTTTAAGTGATAACATGCTCTTTACCTTCTCTTTTACGCAGATTTTAGAAAGGCAAAACAAGCTTCAAAGGAATAAAAACGTGGATGAAAAGCACGAAGAATCAGAAACAGAGGAAACAGGTGGTCTGTTTGATGACTGAATAAAAACAGCACCAGTGAACAACTCAGGTCGTTACAAAACAACCGCGACGAAACACGTGACTAAGACATTTGTTCTGAACCTACTGACAGAAGATTTTACTCCCGGGGGAACAAGTTCTAGTAAAAGGTGAAACTCGTCTCCGACTGAGCCCGCAGTCAAAGTAACTACTGTTGCTAAGCGACTTGGCGTGTCTTTTTGCGTTGAGGTCACGTGAAAATTGTCCGAGTACTCGCTAGTACGCAAGTAAGTGTCGGAAACTTTTCGAGTGGATCAACGAACACTTGTCAAAAACGGCACTTTATCCCTCGAGCTTGGTTGCCACAGGTCAGGAAATGTTCCGGGGAAAAAAAAATTCTTTAAGGTCAGGGAATTTTATTTTGGGCCAGAAAAAAATTGACATTTTGAAGAAAAGTCAGGGAAGATTGTAATATTACACCGCTGATTTCATACAATTGATGACTTTTTTTCTTGGAAGTGGAGGCTGGAGGCTACTACTATATCTGACTTTTTGTGTATATCATGATTTGGTCAGGGAAATTTTATTTTTATCAGGAAAAAGTCAGGGAATTTTGAAAAACGTGACTGATGTCGGTGGCAACCATGTCGAGTGATTAGGAAGCCGTCTGATCTTCTGCGTTAATTAAGTGGATCGCGACTTTGCCTGAAGGACCCTAACACGTTGCATTCCGTCTCTTCTGCTCGTGGAGTGACTTCAGACCGACTGCCGATGTCGTATTCTTCAGATGATTATCTTGCAGCTTTTCCTCAGACGTAATCTGGCTGCCCTCCTGCCATCTCTCTCGCTTGTGCAGTCAGGTTGGAAATGGACTGCGTACTAACGTGATGTAACGAAGGCCGAGAGTTGTCCTTCTCTTCTAACTGTGCTCGTACGTTCGCCAAGGTGATAATTTCTCTCGATGAATGAACGCTGTTCACACCACTGTATCCGCTCGGTTGACGTATTTCCAGCGAGTTTTCTGTTGAGGTCCACGATTCCCGTTTTGAGTAATTGTACTGTGACGGTTCTGTTCTGTGTTTTCGCCCTCTCTTTCTCGCTTGCGGGCTGTAGCGCGTTGTTGTGGGCACATGGTCGGCTAAGAGAATTTCTTCCGTGAGCTGTCAAAAAAATGTCATAAAAAAACTTTGTAGATAGATAAACCCGTTTATTAAGAATAGTCAGTCTTATGTCTGAATTACGTACAATTTGCGAAAATTACGATAAAAATGGTTTAAATTTTTAAAATCAATTACAATTGTGTTAAAAAAATATTTACATCGCGTGGCTAACAATAAACTGCAGATTTCAACCGTTAAAACAATAGGTGCGACAAACTAGAATGTCAAAACGTCTCTTATTTTTCAAACGCTGAGCGTGAGAACTGGCCATAGGCGGTAGCAGGTTAGTTTGTGTTAATTAACAGATAATGCTTCACGTCTGTCTGTACAGGACAACATTGGAGAGTAATAGAACAAACATTCTAACGTAAAGCCACCTGATTTGTAAGTAAAATTTATACATGGTCGCAATTAAAAAAGCAAAGTTTATGGACATATGAATTGTAATTCATTTGATCCCCAGCGGGGACTATCTTCTCTCTACCTTGTTACAACAAATTCAAGCTACTAAGGTATAAGAATTTTAAAGGACCAAAACATCTTTTTCCAAAAATGGAAAGAGAAACAAGCAAAGCTTAATTACAACCACCGGTACAAACTTTTTATTGGCAAATAATGCTTCTCAATGAAAAAAAGAAAGAAATACCGGTCAGGCCAAGATAACGCTATCCATCCGCCGGTTAAATCACCATCTACTGGATAAGTGCTAACAAAACAGACTACGCTTTCCACCGGATGGCCATTTATACGGTAGATACTGTTATCCATCTTTTGATCAACCGAAGTTCAGGTATGGATGGTTTCATTAATAATAATGATAATGCATTTATATAGCGCATTTTCCATATATATATATGTTCAAATGCGCTTTACACATACTGTAATTTAAGATACAATTGTAAAGGCCAGACCACAACACCGGGAGCTTCGTGCCCTACCCTTTGCGAATAGTGTGTGGGTTCTTAAACGTCCCCTGTTAGAAGACTGA
Organism: Oculina patagonica; assembly: GCF_052425735.1. Taxonomy (NCBI): domain Eukaryota; kingdom Metazoa; phylum Cnidaria; class Anthozoa; order Scleractinia; family Oculinidae; genus Oculina; species Oculina patagonica. Next base: position 23,185,268 of record NC_135769.1, read on the forward strand.
AGATACAGGAGACGGGACCCACGGTTTATCGTCCTTTTCCGAGAAGACTAGAATGTCTAACCATTTGCAGATATAATTACATTACATCCGTAGTAAAGCTTGCCCAGCATTGCACTTTGCATTCCTTACCTTGAGAAATTTCCGTAGTTCCTTTTCGACCGCTGTATGCCCATTATCCACTGCTACCTGTAAGAAACGGACATGAATTTTAAAATCCCTTAATGATGAACGAAGGTTTCGTTTAACGTACCATCGCCGGCTTTGCAGCTCATATACGACTCGAATCTACTGGAAAACGAGCATTTCTTTTTGTTGGAAGTGATAGGCATTTAACAAATCGACTACATTTTTCCATGGTCTACGCTCCAATGTACCATAGAAATGACGCCATGAAATGTTCAAAACCGAAATGGAACTACGAGCCGTTAGGCGTGTGTAAAGGTTTGACATTTTTGTGGTCTATATACTAGATATGCAACGCTTTCGAGTGGTATACCATGGAATATCCCACGAGTCACTTGTATTTTCTCGGTAGACACACGAGCCTTTAGGCGAGCGTGTATACAAAGAAAATACAAGTGACAAGTGGGATATTCCATGGTTCACCACGAGATTTTATACCATGCCGTAGGAAATACGCTAACTAAATTTCGTGGAGAATAAGATCGCAGCGTACGAAGGAAAGGTTGAGTTGAATACAGTCGAATTATACAACGGCTTTTCTGTATTCTGATTGGCTGTATTTTCTATGGCATGGTATAAAAGAGTGTAGACTATGGAAAATGTGGTCGATTTGTTCTAACCGACGAATTAGATGGAAAATCAGCACGAAGTGTGACAGCTCATAAGATCGGTTTCGTCATTTTCATGGTTATACTGTCATCGACCACACCTTTTGACCAATGAGCACGCGAGAATTCCCTCAGTTATTGTACAAAGTGTTGTAGCACCAGAACGCGCGTTTCTTCGAAGTCCACTGACAAAATGAAGTCACATGGAATTAGACCCAAACTCCTTGTGCTAGATCATAGGAACAATAGTGGTGACAACTTTCGTAACGTCACTTACAGTGTAATAACCATTACACCTACCTAACTGAAAGAATCGGAATCAGTTATCCTGTAAACAATACTGAAGAAAAATTACCTGCAAGGGAATTTGGCCATACCGATTAACAAGTGTCGCATCTGAAAAGAAAAGTGAGTTATTTGTTAAAATAAATATTGTTAACCACAATAAGAGTGACAATAATACGAATCACTCTTTAGACTTCACAGGCGTACTATCGCAGTGAGTTTGATGGAAACTGATAGCAAAAAAACACAAGATATGTCTCCTATATTACTGGAATAAGAGCTTAAATAGCCTGCTTAGTGTGTAGTTTTGCGCGCGTTTTTGGAAAAGACGAAAGGCGAGAGACGGCCACGCGAGGGAATGAGAAGAAGGCGCCTACCTTCGCTATTTTTCCCTTGCGTGGCGTCTCGCGCCTTTCGCGTTTCCCAAACGCGCGCTCAGAAACTACACAGGCACCTGCTACGCAAGCTAGAGCTTAAACTGACTTCAAAGATATCTGAAAGAACCCTTTTTATGTTTTTTTTTTCATATCACAGTTTATTTAAAGTGCTACTATATTTTTGATTTTCATTTTTTATCATTGTCGTGAACAATTAGACTTTCTTACTCACCTTGCCTAATTTCAATCAATTACGAACATCAGAAGTCGTTTTATTTTAACGTTTATTTCCGATAATTTACGGCCGCCATTAAACAACCTTGTTCCAAGGCTTGGTTGCGAATAGGGAGAAAATGACGTCAAAGGCTCAAAAATACCTCGCGGGTTGAAACTAGAATAACAATCAGCATAGAACCTTGCACGAAAAACAAGCCCAAAGTTTTTGTTACTTTTCGCGTGAGTTTCAATACATATTGTTATTATAATTTCAACCCGTGAGGTATTTTGGAGCCCTTGACGTCATTTTCTCCCTATTTGCAACCAAGCCTTGGAACAAGGATGTTTAATGGCGGCCGTAAATTATCGGAAATGAACGTTAAAATAAAAATACTTCTGATGTTCGTAATGGATTGAAAATTGGCAAGGTAAGTAAGCAAGTCTTATTGTTCACGAAAATGCAAAAAAAAAATGGAAATCGAAAATTTGATTATAGTAGCACTTTAATTATATTTACAAGGCAGTTTGCAATTTTAGCTCACGACTAACCTGCACCCTCTTTCAGCAGCAAATTAACGATATTGAGCCTGCCGTACAACGCCGCTGTGTGAAGTGCGGTCTGTCCATCAAAGTCAGACACGTTCACGTGACCGGTCCATCTTATCAAACGTTTAAGGGTCTTTGTGTCCCCGGTGCTGGCAGCGGTTGTCATGAGTTGGGCCAGCTTGCACTCACTGAAGGTCCCTCCACGAGCCTTTAAGTGCTCGGCAACTCCATGGTGGCCATTCATTATGGCATCTGTACAAATACATCAAAATGCTTGATCATTATATACAACCGAGAGTATGTAGGGGTTTTCATATACTGTCGTAAAACTAAAACCAAAGCCATCACTCTGGCCAATTTCCAACGACACAGACAATCAAGTGAACCAATCAAAACTCGAAGCAAATGCATGTAGCCGGCACAAAGCGCGGGAAAACGTGCGCGAACGAGTCACAATTGGTTTTGTTTTAACTTCTGATTGGTTGCGAAAGTGACGCGAGTTTATTAAACCAATCACCTAGCGTAGTAATGCAAACCAAACCAAACGCAAATTACTTTTGACACAGAAGTGAAAACCGGTCTAAGCCAATCAGAGCTTGAAACGAAAGCACGCAACCTGCGCCAAGGGCGGGAAAACGCGCGTAAAGGTGGATTTCCACTGTCGCGTTTTTGTTTACGCACGTTAACGCGCGTAAAAATTATAAACGTACATGAAATGAAATTTTACGCGCGCGATTACGTGCGTCGAATTTACGTTGTCCAATTTCTAATGCCACGTTTTTTTCCAGGTATTTACGCACGTGACGCGCACGTTTACGCGCGTAGCGATTTTGGGGGTTTTGAAAAAAGTTGAACCGAGTTCAACTTTTTTCGCGGCTGTCTGCGGTTACGCAACGATTTACCCAATCATACTTTTGGATTTCGTCACATGACACCACTTACCATGTGGAAAACCATTTTGTTTTAAATCGCCCATCGATTTACTTGGGAAAACATTCAGATGTAGAAACACTTCTCATCGAGAAAGTCTTAACATTTCAAGAAATAATCTATAGAACTGGGTACAGAACCAAATTACACGAACGCAGTAGTGAAAGAAAACGCCTGGCGTCAGGTCACGTAGGCTTTGAACCGGGAATCCGGGAAGGTCGCCTCAAATCTTCTTTTACTTGATGGTGTCTTTCGGAAGTATTTATAAAATGCCTCTTGGTCATATTCACGCATTTCTTTTTCTAGCGTGTGGTACAAAGTGTTTTCATAGCAGCCATGTGTGAAGAGTCAAACAACAAGATATTTGCATAAAAATGTTAATGATTTTTTCCCAAAGGAAAAAAAATTTATTGTTTCACTCCTCCAATATAGCCGACAATCACGCACTCTATTCACCAACTTGATAATTCAGTATGGCGGGCATTTACGCACGTTCAACGCGCGTAAAAAGGAAACGATTTTTATTACTTTTTACGCCACAGTGGAAATTTGCCTACGTATCTTTTTTTACGCACGTTTTTTGTACGTAAATATTTACGCGTCAGTGGAAATCCACCTTAAGACAAGTTCACGATTGGTTTTGTTCTTGCTTCTGATTGGCTTAAAAAGAAAGCGTGTTTATTTTGGTTGGTTTGAGCATGTTGAACGAAGTTTTCAACCATAAAACCAAAGCAAATGCACGATTCCTTCCACATTCAAACAAAAACACCCTCACTTGCTTACACACATAACACGCCACGACATACAGTCCGCTCTCACGAATGACTCGAAGACTTTGTGAAGATCAAATACACATCCACTACCGTTCATTTTAGTCCACTTCAGTAAATATTTGAATCGAGAACACCGGTTAATGTAAAGAAGTTTAAAGACAGTCATCAGGGAAAAATAGTTTTTATACATAGTTTTTAAATTTTAACAATAGATTTTACACAGAGAGTCATAGTTTTTTAATTATAGGTTGTAAGTTAGCACTGTTGCAAACATAGACTTGCAAATATTTACAAGTAATATATTTAATATTAGTTAATTCTTTTTAATTGTGTCCCCTAATTTTTATGGGTATATGCCAGGCTATAAGGTTTTGACACCCTTATAAAGTTTTCACTCATTCATTCAAAGCACACGCCAAAATAAGATATGTAAATGTTTGAACGGAAACCGGATTTTTCTCCTTGATAATTTTCAAACCCAGCGGTGAAAACGTTTCCTAGCGACACAAAAGACGAATCAAGCAATCAGAGTCTGTTTTCTTTACTGATTCTTTTTATAACCTGATTAGCTGCCCTGGGTGTAAACGACGACAAAACAAACCTTTCTTGCAGCGGAAACAATTTCCCCGTCTTTGTCACAAAAATAAACGAGAAGACATTTTGCTTATTATACCAGTAAATAGCGTAGGATAAGCCAATAAGCAACTAATAATAGAGTAACAAAAACACTTTCACCTTCTACGAATTAAAAAAATATATATTTTCATCACATGGTTGCACCGACAGAGATTCTCACGAATTTAGTGGAAAAAATCGGTGGCAGCGAAGGTTTAATTATTAAAATATTATTTTCATTTTTCTTAGGGGATTACTTCATAAAACTTCTTCAAAACTCTGTCACTTTGTGTTGTTTTAATTCATCAAAGAAATCAAGGAACTGTATAACCCACTCATATAGTGAACACAATCACTTTATCTTTTTTTAAAATATTCACATCCAGTGAAGAATTGAGAACTCAAATCCATGGCAAAACATGAAATTAATTTATTTATGGTGGCCCGCGGGTATTTATGAGGCTGACAGTTCCCTTTTTTAAGCGCGTTTTAAGACGGGAAAACGTGAAGCGATTGCTAAGATTTTTGAGAATCTGAAAGAAAAATCCTTAAATTATATAAAATGATAAATTTTATAGCGATCAAACGCGATTTGTTTAAGTTATGAGGGATTTTCGGAAGCCTTCGTTTATACTGAATAAAATGCGATTATTTTTAAAATGCCACGGTGAATTTTTCTATAATTACCACAAAACGCTGCCAAACAGTTAAAGTTTACTCACAACAACTTACAGGAAAATCCACTCCGTAGATTTCCTGAGAGCGACATTTTTATTTTGCCTTTAAAAAATGTTGTGTTATGCGTCTGTCTTGACCGTCGCATAAATTTGATACTTATAGGGCGCTTTCCATTCGACCAAAAATTCCGGAAATTTCGGAACAAGGACGAATGGTACAGAAATTTCCTGGGAAAGTTTCCAGAAAATCCGGAAAGTGTTGACTTTCCGAAATGCGAACCATTCAATCGAAAACCCCGGAAATTCCAGAAGCAAAATCAAATGGAACTGAAAGTTCCCGGAAATTGTTTTCGAAAATTTGGGTCTACCTTGCGAGGTTGTCCTCTTTTCCGGAAATTTTGGAAAAAGCTACCATTTTACACTCAGCCTGAGTTCCTTCGGCAGAAAATTTAGCGATTTGTGCAGCTGAAAGCAGCTACATGTGTTAAGGAAGCATTCTTGAAACTCCAAATAAAATTTTTTGGTGAACTCGGTTGTTTTTCGTTGTTGTTTTGCAGGCGGCAGCAAAGAAATGTACAAATATTCATAACGCGCGTGCAGGCTACGCCATTGTTTTGCTCATTAAACTTTTTGGGTTGGCGACGTTTTCGTTGCTTGTAGTGCGCCTTTTAAAAGGTCCCTGTATTTGTAGCCACGATGTCATTCATGGCGTTTATTTTCAGTGCTCGGAATGCTTTTTATTTGCAAAAATATCGAGTTATATGTGCAGGAAACCGGCAACAGTGCATTATTTTAATGCACCGTAGAAATTTCCATATTAGACGCACTACCTGACCATATGAAAATTTTGTTTTGCCTTCCGTGCAGTCAACCGGAAAAGTTGGAAAATGCTGTTCCATTTGCCACTGGAATTGTCCGGAAACTCAAACTAGAATTTTTGGTCGAATGGAAAGCGCCCATAATAACCTAGTACCAGCCAGTTTTGAGGCTGATGTCACCTTAATCTTGTGTGTAAAAGTTAGAACGATCGTGTATATACATCAAATGTTAACAGTCAATAAAGATGGATGGTTTTCAGCCGAATTTTTGAAAATATCAAACAAATGACGTTATTTCAAATTGCGAAAAATTTGTCGATTTGTTTTGCATTTTTTAAAGCTGCAGCTAGAACAGGATATTGCAAAGATTTGTGCCACTTTTTAGTGTGTTCCTTCCATACGGTTTGAAGAATTTCGGTTGCAAAGTTAGGTACATTTACTTTCCAAGTTCTGGTCGGTTTGTAAACCCAGTAAACCCCGCATTTCGAATGAAATTATACTGTTGTTTTCGAAGAGAGGTGTTACTTTCAAATTCCGCATGATCTTCTGTCACTTGGAAATAACACAGCTTGAAATAGTGGCTGCGGTCACATCTACGACGTAACTAAAGTTTAACTATAGTTAGTCTCAAGTTACGTGACGTCATACCTAACTATAGTTAGTGCTTTCTGTCGTCTTTGCGGTCACACCAATGCAGTTAACTATAGTTAGTTCTGATTAGGTTGTGAATAATTTGGTATTTAAATTAGTTCATGACAGCCCTTGTTGTTTATTTGTGTCCAGTTGTTCCTCTATTTTTTCTATTTTTGCACGGCATTTCGGCGTTGAAGAAAATAAAATGAAGTAAGGATGCTAGAAACCGAAGAATTCAAGCCTTATTTTTGCTAACATTGATGATATGTAATTTGTTGGCTTGTTGTTTTTCTTGTTTTCCTTCCCTTGACGCTTTGTTTTGCATATTTATGTTCAACTCGCTCGTGCGAAAAGAATTGTCGCATTCTGATTGGCTTTTCGTTTGCAAACTTAAGACTAATCCATGAACCTTGCTTGGGTATAACTATAGTTAGTGTGTATTGTTTTGGATCATCGAGGCGTAAATTTTCTAACTATAGTTAGGGCGAACAGAGAAGCGGTCACATTACCGAAATAGCTAACTATAGTTAACGCCGTCCTAACTATAGTTAGTAGTCTAGATGTGACCGCAGCAAGTTACTACTAAAATGACAATTACCGTTCCTGCACATGTATTCCCTGACAGCAGAAGATCGTGCGGAATTTGGAAGTAACTACTCTCTTCGAACAACAGCAGAATAATTTCATTCGACATGCGAGGTTTACAAGGCGATTAGAACTTGAAAAGCAAATGTATCTGACTTTGCGACCAAAATTCTTCAAACCGTATGAACGAAATACGCTGAAACTCGGCACAAACCTTTGCGATATCCTGTTCTAGCTGCAGCTTTAAAAAAATGCAAAACAAATCGACAAATTTTCGCAATTTGAAATAACGTCATTTGTTTGATATTTTCAAAAATTCGGCTGAAAACCATCCATCTTTATTGACTGCTAACAGTTTATGTATATATACACGATCTTTTTAACTTTTACACACAAGGTTAAGGTGACATCAGCCTCAAAAATGGCTGGGTACTGGGTTATTATAAGTATCAAAATTATGCGACGGTCAAGACAGACGCATAACACAACAGTTTTTAAAGGCAAAATAAAGATGTCGCTCGTTCAGGAAATCTACGGAGTGGATTTTCCTGTAAGTTGTTGTGAGTAAACTTTAACTGTTTGGCAGCGTTTTGAGGTAATTGAGGTAATCACCGTGGCATTTTAAAAATGATCGCATTTTTTATAAACGAAGGCTTCCGAAAATCGCTCATAACTTAAACAAATCGCGTTTGATCGCTATAAAATTTATCATTTTATATAATTTAAGCATTATTCTTTCAGATTCTCAAAAATCTAAGCAATCGCTTCACGTTTTCCCGTTTTAAAACGCGCTTAAAAAAGGGAACTGTCAGCCTCATAAATACCCGCGGGCCACCTTAAGTGTTACTATATTCAGTACTCCGGCCCTATCCCCCACCCGGGGGCAAGGAACTAAGAAGAATATTCAGCACTATTATTCAACAAATGCGCACGCGGCCCATTAATGGTCAAAATGTTAACGTTATCTGTCATCCGTACATAACAAATATCCTGCGATATACCTCTACTAACTATGGCTGTGAAGACTCGTTCGAAATCTTGGAAATTCTGCAGAACCCCAGTCAGTTTTTACTAGATGCAAAATGTATTTTGTTGACAATTTGTTGAATAATAAAACAATTATCCTACTCAATCTTGCGAAATCTGATTTTAGCCAACGAGACCGTAAGTATCAGGCGATATTTCGCGCGATTTCACAGGATAATTGTTAACTATTGTTAACTGTGAACCCTGTAAATAAACAAATGAATTAAAAAAAGAGATAAATGAACACTCAAACTTAGTTTTGCTAAAAATAATTACTCCGTACTGCGAAGTTCTATAATCAATCTCGCTAAATATATACATTTCGCCGATAAAAGGTTAAAAATAAAACTTAAGGTAAAAGCTGTTAAAATTGATGCTAAACGTTTTCGATCTGTTCGATCATCATCAGAGTGATGATGATCGAACAGGTCGAAAACGTTTAGCATCAATTTTAACAGCTTTAACCTTAAGTTTTATTTTTAATCTCGCTAAAATATTTACATTCTGAAAACAAGTACTCGCGCACCATGTCTTGGCTAGACGATGCTTACAATTTTGCTGCAGTTCCTGAAAGCTCAAGATCAGTTTTACCCGGCGATGCATTGCCTTTTGGCGATGATGCCGTCATCTTTGATCTTTGTGTGGTTTTTGCCTGTCCTTTGACAAGTTCGATAACGTCAATTTCATTGCAGGACTCTTGGCAAACGTAATGCATCGAACGTTGTGACGCATCCCTCGTGCCTTTGGTTAGACTTTTCCTTTTCTTCAGACCATTTGTAACCTCGACTACTGGTTTCCGTCTAATGGCCTCAGGTTGTCTGCTATTTTGGGACAGCACCGATGTCTTTGGTCTTTGCTTCGTTTTACCCTTAAAATTTTGCTGTTCGGTGGCAAATTCCATATCGATAACGTCAATTTCACCAACCTCGTTCCCAGGGTCTCTCTCTCCCCGCCCCGCAGAACGAGAGAAGAGAGACCCTGGCAACGAGGTTGCAATTTCATTGCAGTCATGATGGTGGACATGAGACTCGGGACATCGAGACTGGACACTTATGTTTTCTTTTTCGCCTGCTCTCTTCACTGCATTACTTGAAGCTGGGTTGTTTGGACTCCATTTAATGGACTTGGGTTGATGAACATCCACACAAATAGTGTGGCGGTTCAGGTTTTCTACACATGAAGAAGACGACGATTCTTCATCACCTGATTGGCGAGGTTTGCTAAAACCTGCGTCTCTAAAAGACCCTGGCATTTCAACGATGTCCTCTCGTTGTCCGGCTTTAAGTTCTTGACTGTCCTCCGAGCTTGCATTAATTCGCCTGGCACTACGTTGTTGTACACCAGTTAGCGGTTGTATTCGTTTAGGTTTGTTCGTCGATAGCATCTTTAGAATTTCTCTTCTAAAATGGCGGTTCAGTACGAAACAGTATAGTAGTGGATTAACTAGCGAGTTCAGTTGAGTCAGCAGCTCCGACCAACGGAAAAACGAGCTTGTTCGAAGGAACGGAACACTTTCACCGAATATTGGGACGACGATCGAGGGAATGTAGAAAATTAACAACGAAACTGATAGTATTCCGGTAGTACGAGCAATGCTCCCTTCCATCTTTGCTGTAGCGCGAACATTTACATCACTATCGTCCCTTGCTCTCTGTTTACGTACACCTAGATAAACCATTATGTAGAAAAACCCGATCAAAACAATGCAAATCACGGATGGAAGAGTTAAGATCAAGTCTAAGATCTTAATGAAGTTATAGTCGACACCAAGGGCCGTAAGAAGACGCGCAGGAGTCGTGGTTAGTACAGCCAGCAGCCACGCGATTCCCGCGCAATTCTTTACACGCTTTCTGGTCACAATCACTTTGTACCTGTTCCACTTTCGTATCGCCACATACCTCTCCCAAGCGATCACAGTCAAATGATACAAAGACGAACAGACAGCAGCATACAGTACCAGTTGATTTGCAAACGCGATTCTACAGATGAAATAGCCGACAGCCTTCTGGAGAAGTAAAGCGTCTAGGCTGATGGACAATGGCATGGAAACCGAACCTACTAAACAGTCCGCTAAAGCCAAGCTTGCCAACAGAATGTTTGAATTTTTCTGCAACTGTCTTTTTTTGCTTACTAGGACAATTACTAAGATGTTTAGGAGAACGGTGATCGGGCAAGCAATACATGAAATGATAATCGCAGCCCGGAACGTGCTTCTGTCACTTAAAATCCATGTAAATATCGGTTCGTTTGGACAGAAAAAAACTGCCGGCGCTTGGTTCGAGGCTTTGGAGGCAAGGTTTGTATTGCTAGAGTTCATTTCGTTATCACATGTAGCACACAAACAAACGATGAAGTACTTACTAAGGCAGTCAGTTAACCGCTGTTGACAGCTCTATTCCTGGCGGTTTCTGCCAAAACGTATTCTGATGTGTTTCGTGTTAAACATTTCCAGCTAGCGCTAGCATCTGTTTTGAACTGTTTTAAAAAACTCTTTGTTATGAAAATTCGAGAAGGATGTAAAGGAGCAGTCTGAAATGGGACGGGGGGAGTGATGGAGATTAGATGGGGAGGGAAGGGAATCCAGACAACTGATCAAGGACTGAAGTAAAGTTAGAGCCACTCTGGGCACTCACAAAGCTGCTAAAATTGTGAAAAGTATTGTTATAAACACACACACAACAAAAACACAGATATACATTAATACATTACACTATTTTTAAGTATGAAAAAAAGATAACAAAATGGCCGAATCAAGCTATAAAGAAACAAAATGTTTTTATCGCGCGATCCTAGTGTATGCTTCACTTAAGAAGCATGAAATGGCTCCAAGTTGCACTTTCATCTGTTTCAAAGTTGCTAAGTTTGTGACGTTTGGTTGAACAAGCTACTTGTTTTCATAATGCCAACCTACCCTTTCTCCCCCCCCCTCCCCCCCCCCCCCTGCACATTCAAAACGATTTTTCTTCCAAAAAATGTTTTACAAGTGAAAATGGTTTGCAAATACGTTCTTTATGTCTTAAATGTTTCAGGTTAGTTAAATTTCCTGAATTGCGAAAAATATTTTCTTGAAACATTCGAAGAACAAACAAATCCGCAGGAATATCGTGAGAATTAGGGAAAAGAAACACAGATCTAGCATTGTAAATACATCCAGTGTGCGAGAAAATTGACAATTTTTAAATTAAGTGACATGATTATTTGTTTCGTCGAATTCGCGAGTTGCGTTTGTGTAACTGTCCAGCGAGTCTGATGCTTCCTGGTAATTTACACCTGCTTTTGAAAAATCTGCATATTAAATTCACTTGCGAAGGTGCATTTTTTCAATATATTTTTTGGGGGAGCATTGGGAGTAATGTAAGAAAGTAAGTAGTTAAATTTTCTGAATTGTGCAATATACTCTTCTGGAATATCTTCATCGGAACGAATTCGAGGGAATTTCGTGAGAATTAGTGAATAAAACACAGATCTAGCATTGAAAATACATTCAGTCAGCGAGGAAATTGTCCATTTTTTAACAGCACGTTAAACAAGTGACTTGATTATTTGTTCCGCTGAAACCGTATGTGGCGTTTGTGAAACTGTCCAGCGAGTCTGATACTTCCTGGTAAGTTAAACCTGCTTTTGAAAAATCTGCATATTAAATTCAATGAACTTGCGTAGGTGAATTTTCAATCTATTCTCATTCATAATTATGACGCGGAATTCACTAAAAGTGGGTGGATTATATAACCCTGTTTGTTTATGAATAATTGTGTTATGCAATGCTTAATCCCCACGTGCACAAACGCCGTATAAAGGAGTATAAATTTTCGCCGATGCGAGAAAAATTAGAGCAAAAGTGTATTAAATTTCGCGATTTTGACAGTGTTTTACAAATCAGTCGTCAAAGACTAAGGAACTACTGAAAATACACAAAGGTCTGCTTTAAAGTAACTTCAAGGTACAAAAACTTTGGTCACTGTACTGAACAGGTTTTGGCCGATTTACAAGTTGAAGAAAACAGTTATCGGACAAGGATGCTAGTAGAAAACGAGACGGAAAGATATTTTTATAGGATAGTTAGTTGCAGTTAAAAAAGTTAAAATTTTTCTTTTTTTGATACATATCATTATGATATTAATTTTCAGTTCGCGTGTTTAAATTTCGCGCAATGTTTTCTTCGCGAGTATTAAATTTCGCGATTATTTTGAAATCGCGAAAATTCAGTAGTAAGAATAAGGTAGATTCGGGGCATTTCGAAAGAGATACGCAAGCCGGGAAGTCCGGGCGAATTTTCGACCCTCCAACCTCCCCTTCGGCGACGTAACACACAGCTTTAGTGCTTTCTCGCCCACTCGCTCATTCCCTCGGCCACAATCTTTTCCCATATCTCATCCACGCGGACAGTGAATGGCATAATTAACGAGTGAGAATGGTATAAGTGTTTTTTTTTTTTTTTTAATATTTCAATGACTCAATTTGGTGGTCATTTTCTCATGTCTAAATTTGGCTAAAATCCGTGACATGGCGAGGGAAAAAATGAAAATCAAAGGACTCTATCAGCCAACTCGTGTATATGGAATTTTGTTCAATATTAGTTTAGCCTGTTCCAGGTTCTTGGTCAGCGAAGCAAGCGAGAGCGGGCGAACGCGAGCGAAGGAAATACGAGAGGAATCTCTCTCCCAGATCCCTTTAGTTTTCTTTCGCTCGCACTCTCCCCACTGACCGAGAGCCTGGAACAGGTTAATATTAGTTACGTGCTTCACAAGATATTTGTTTATGACTACGGTACTTTTGAGTGTGAGCAGCAGTTGTTTTCATTTTCTCCCTGTACCATGCAAAGAAACAAATAGGCAATAATGGACAGAAAATATTTTGTCCAGGGTTTTTTTTCATGTTTTCCAGACATTTACCTTTTTTATTAGTTCACCAAGAAGAAATGTTAAATATAAAATTGTGAATGAAATCATGAACACTGCATTGTATATCCTTTATGTTGTTTTGAACAATGCTGCAAGAAAATTTTAATTTGTTCAAATACAAAACCGTTTGAATAATTGGAATAAGACCAAAAACTGCTGGATTGCAAGCAATATATGTCTATGTTTTCTGATTTTGACCGAGTGTTGAAATTCCGTTTGGGCGCATGGCAATTTGTTCTTCGCTTTTGTCTTTCATTTCCGATCGCCTAGAGGTTGAAAAAACGACTTTTCAAAGTTCAGACAGCTGCACAAAACGTTAAAATTATTTTGAAAAATATTTCTTGATTTCATCCCGCAAAAATTCCTGTGTTTCGGGTGTCTTTAAAACAAGGAACACTCCATAAACGCCCCTAGAACACCAAAAATATGTATACAAATAAAAAAAAATGTTCAAATAAGTTTGGAATTTTTATTATCCAACCAAAAATAAGGAATGGCGCGAGCACTTGAAAGAACACCGAAATTTGTCACGCCACTATGTCATGGTCAGTTGCTTGTCACGACGCCACCATGTCTGTCACGTTACCATGTCAAGGTCAGTTGCTAAGCAACGTGGAGGCGAAAACTGCGGGCTCAACCCGGTCTCCAAGACCGGAATTCACCCTCAACTGGTACTTATGTCACGTAACAAAAAACAACTATTTACAAAGTTTAATACAGAATACGATAATACTCGGGAAATACTCGGGTACCTTCGGAGCTTTCGTAACAGTTAATTGCCAACCACCATATCAAAAAAACGTGGGTAAAGTCAGTTCTCGGAAACAGAATTCCGACATTTAGTTAGAAACTCGGCCTATATGTCCAAGCAACTCGCTTGAAGTCTCTTGAAAACATCTTCACTTGGTTCTATTGATCCGCGTGACGACGGCGTTGTGTTTGATCTTCGTCTCCTTTCGTCAGCTTCAAGCCTTCCCAGTTTGCAGATAACATCGACAGAAGCATTTTCGTCGTAGGACTGTGATCTCGTCATAACACGACGCCGGGAACTTTGAGGCTCGGCTGTAGTTTCGGGATGAATTTCTTTTGTAATCACACGATCAAAGTGAAGTTTTGGTTTCCTTTTCTTTGGCCTGGGTTGATGTACATCGACACGAATTGTTAGACTATGGCTGCCTTCACACGATGAAGTAGACGCTGATCTTTCCATCACTGGCTCAAAAGGTTTTACATTAACAGCGTCGCTAAACATGATCGAATCGCACAATCCTGATCCTTGTTCACACTCTAGGACATCTTCTAGATTCTCGCTATCATTAAATCGCTTAACACGCCGACGTCGTTTTACGCCAGCCGCTAGCTCCATTTCAGGTTTTCTGAACTTCAGCATCTCCAGTACCGCCTTCCGAAAACGCCTTAGTGAAAAAAAGTAAAGAAATGGATTAACCAGCGAGTTCAGCTGAATCAACAACTCCGACTTACGGAAAAATGAGCTTGTTCGAAGGAAAGGTAGAACCTCTCCGAGGAAAAGAACCGTGCACGATGGAACGAAAAATATCAACAAAGCAACTGTTTGAATGAACATCTTCTTGCAAATACCATGTTCGCGTTGTGCTACGGTCAGAGCAAGGCCTTGTGGCTGGCTACGGTCGTTCACTCTCCGTTTGCGCGCACCCAGGTAAACCATTATGTAAAAATACCCGATCAGAATTATGCAGACCACGGCTGGAAGAGTAAAGATCAAGTCTAAGATCTTAATGAACTTATAGTCGACACCAAGGGCCGTTAGAATACGCACAGGAGTCGTGGTTAGTACAGCCAGCAGCCAAGCGATTCCTGCGTACATTTTGACGCGCTTCCTGGTGACTTTTACTTTGTAGTAGTTCCACTTTCGTATTGCCACGTACCTCTCCCAAGCGACCACAGTCAAATGATACAAAGACGAACAGACAGCAGCATACAGAACCAGTTGATTTGCAAACGCTATTCTACAGATAAAATAGCCGACAGTCTTATGGAGAAGTAAAGCGTCTAGGCTGATGGACAATGGCATGGAAACTGCACCAACAAAACAGTCCGCTAAAGCCAAGCTGGCCAACAGAATGTTTGAATTCGTTTGCAACTCTCTTCTTGCCTTCACTGCGATGATTATTATGATGTTTAAGAGAATGACAATCGGGCTAGCAATACATGAAGTGATAATCGCCGCCTGGAACGTGGATGTGTCGCTTAAAATCCATGTAAATGTTGGTTCTGTGGGGCAGGAAAACACTGCCCGCGTCTGGTCTGAGTCATCGGCGGCTAACTCGGTTTTGTTCGAGAACATCGCCAAGTCAAATCACAGGGTACAATAAAGAAATGAAAAAATTAGCGGTTAACTACTCACTAAGGTAATTGACCATGAGGCCTTTTTTTCATTCGTCTTCTTGGTGGTTGCAAGCTGATGAACGTCTTCTCGGCTCAAAACCTTATCCTTGTTTACTTCGCTACTTCGCACTTCCTACAATAGCTAACGATTTAAAAAAAATCATTCGCATTAACGAACAGAAATCGAACATAATAAAGTTACACGACCGGACGGCCTTCCCACGCCCTTACCGTCGCCCATCCACCCTTTTGTTTTCGGATTATCCAACAAATAAGGATGGATGTCAAAAATGCGCATCACTCCAATCCTTCAATTGATGATTCTTTTTCTTAACGCGAACTACAACAATTGTAAACTAATCCTCTAGAAACAGATAATGGGAAAAAATAAAAAAATCTGTTTGTTGTAGCCAGATGACGTTGTGTTTTACTGGTTTTCATCTGACATCGTCAAAACTCTAAAATCAAACTGTTAATGATGCAAAGCTATTTTTTTACATATTCTAGATATAAAACATTAATCTTTATGCCAATTTTGGTATCGATTCGAAGTCCATAGTCTGTTATGCGACGATATCAAGCATAGTACTCATTTAATAGCGGTTGGCTACGAATTGTTATGCCCAAAATGACAATGTTTTCCAATTGTTCATTGCTCTTGAAAAAGGTTCCTGTTTATATCAACAAAGAAACAGTTTTTAACATTTTGCAGCCGTCAGGATTTCACGACTCTTGTATGTTCCATTGTACATATAGGTGAGTTAGAATTAAAAACTAAGAAAGCGTGAGAAACATAACAAATTAAAGCTCTTCAAGAACAAATTAACGTTTTCACAGAATTTACCGTTAACTCTCTAATTTGAGCAAGTCTTTTCTCTATGATAAATCTAAGAGCAAGACGTTATTTATGGATTGTTAATTAGCAAACATATTTTGAATGAACTGAAGAAATCAGGTAATTCTACGGCGAATAAAAATGACTGTGTAATGAGGACAACTGAACTGAACGTCGCGTAGAACAATATTTAAAACAAATAAACTTCAAAATAGAATTAGCTTTCGAAAAAGAACCTGTTCACGTTTTTGCTTAAGGTTCGCGTTTCTGTACGTTGTAATTGAATAACTGGAAACGTGCCCTAATTGGCCAATCAGAGAAAACGTACTAATTTTCAACCAACTAGGAGCTAAACCAAACAACCAAGCCCAATCGCAACTTGACTTACCCGCCTTTTCCCGCGCTTTTCACGGGTTGCACCTTTTTTTGCTTCGCGTTCTGATTGGTTCATTGTGCTATTTGCGTAAGCGTTCCTTCTACGTGATATTTCTCACACGTGTTAGATCTCAAACGTGTTACATCACGTGTTACATGGCACACGTGTTACATCTGGACGTGTTAAATCACTTGTTACTTCACCTTACACGTGCCTAATCTCAAACGCGATGTGTATCACGAGCAATGGAAAACAAAGTGAACACTTTACCAAGAAGTGGAGTGAAGTCGTTTTTGTCTCTGGCGTTTATGTTGGTCCCAGGCTGCAACAGAAGAAACTTTACCACGTCCAAATGGCCTTCAGCTGCACTGACGTGTCTATAGAGAAAGACGAGAAACCAATCACAAGCAAGAAGCTTTTGATAAACATCTGAACTCGAACGTTCGCGTGTAACCCATGTGTAAAAATCTGATAAGGCCTGACGAAAAGGGTTTGACGGCCAATTCTGGTGCGTTTTTATCGACTCTGGTACTCTTTCATGGAGCTTGAACATGCTTAAATGTTTTGACGAGATTGACTCCCGGGGAGGGCACTCCCATGTGAAAGGGGCAGGGGTGCTTGTCGTCTCTTTTAGTGGTGTAAATAGCACACTTAGGGACGGACCATTATTTTTTTGGACAGGGGTTTGAAAAATATTGAAAAAAAAAAATTGTTTGTAGGGCCAAGAGAACAAAATAAATTGTTTGCAAACACGATATGTAAAACGAAACCTCGTTTTGCTGAGATGCAAAAACAAAAAAAAAAGTTTGCAAAGGAAACTTTTTCATACTCCCCTCCAAAACAATAATGGTCCGTCCCTTAGGATGTTCAGGACAAAACGTTTTATCGTCCTTTGAGTCACTATATTTTTCATTGTGTCTGTTTAGGCCCCGTCCTCACTGACTAAATTTAAAAACGCATCTTTTTTTCCCCGGTTAGGCCAACCGTCCACACTGAACCGGCGTTTTCGGTCACCGAAAACGGTACTTTTCAAAAACGCTCTCCAAATAGTCGCTCGTCAAAGAGTCGTGTGTTTTCTGTCGAAACAAAAGGTTTAATTAGCTTAACAAAAGCTCTGTGCATGCGTTGTTACTCTGCGTTCGATAAAGCGTATCGTTTTCAAGTTTACCCGGGTTAATGTGGGCGCGGAAAACATTTTACACAGCGTTTTAAATTTCTTCGTTTTCAAATTTACCCGGGTCAGTGTGGACGGGGCCTGAGAGTTTTCTCCCTTTTCACTATATAGCACTCGTATAGTGATCGGATGATTTAGAATGATTTTTTTGTGGGTCAAAAACGCTTAAGCCACGCAACGCCAAGGTGGCTATCCTTGAGGGGTTCAATTCAAACTTCATAACCAGCAGCACGCCCCTATAATTATATAAAACATGACTGAATCAAAAACGTCTGTGCTTAAGCTCATAAATAAAAGGAAAAAGACCGAAACCTAGTTTAACACCGTGACCACGACAAACACGGAATGTCTTTAAATAACTTACAGCGGTGTTCGTTTGTTAAAATCTCTGTAGCATACTGTGGCTCCATTATGCACCATGTGTCTCAGCATCTGTAGGTTGCCTGTGCTGGCCACTTCACAGATCTCATGCATGCTGTAATGATGTGATAGCCGCCTAGCGCCCAGTGTCTCCAGTAACTGGCTGACCGCGCGATGTTCGTGCATGTCTGAGTACTGGAAAATACAAAGATCAACACAACCATTATATTTAAGTAATTTCTCCTTATGAAAAAATAATTGGTATATCTAGTTGACGAATTAAAGCGAATTTGTAAAAAGCTTTCGCTCGATACGTCATTTAAGACTACTAAACTGTAAAAAATACACACAAAAATACATAAAATACATACAATGTAATAGCTTTGAGCTGGTTTGAATATCATCTTTTTTTATGAATAGTAACCTAGAGTTTATTCGAAAAAACAAAACTCCTAACATAGTACAACAATTAGATTTTATTTATCGCTAAACGGTTTATCGCCAGTTAAGTATAACAAGTTTATTTTCAAGCACTAGCTTCAATTACGCTATAATTAAAAACAAAAATACTCCACCTAAAGTGGCAGTCTGTGTTCGCTATAGATGGTGTAAAAGAAATCACTACAGCTATGCCCTCCCACAACAGTAGGTACTGTACGTTGGTTTTCTTGTAAACGGCAAATCGGTAGACTTAAAGGCACACTGTCACCAGTTTCACTTAAAAAACTCAAGAGCCTAAAGACATATGGGAACTAGGAATAGTGGTCCAATTTTGTTAAAAATCACCATACAAGTGTACAGAAGCGATAAACAAGTGATACTATTGTGATACCATCAGGAACTTTAGATCTCGACTTGAAAAGTCAGGCTGATTTTTTCAAGTTTTGTCCTTTTGCAATTAGGACTGGAAAAACACCTAAAAGTTATTATTTTTTTTTTATATTTTATTAATTTTTTCCAGTTTTACAGATTTTTAAAAGTAATTAAATAAAGTAACAAAAAAAAAAATATATAAGTTAAAAGGTAGATAAATAAGTAAATAAATAAAGAAAAAAAGAAAAAAAAGGGGGGGGGGGGTGGCTGCAGAAGCAAATTAAAACTGATAATTTCAACTTAGTGTTTCTAAAAGTATTTCCCATTTCTCAAGGTGCAGATTTAATTCGTTCTTTTCTTTGGCAAGGTATTCCTCTATTTTGAAAATCTTTTTGAGGTGTGCAAGGAAGATAATAAGGCTTGGAGCAATGGATTTTCGTCTGCAGAAAAAGATGGTCTGCTTTGCTATTAACACGATATGATTCAAGAGCATAAAGTGGCTCTTGGCATCAAACAAACCAAACATAATATTAACTTGATTGGTTAAATCAGGAAGCGTATCGATACCGCATTTACGTAACCAGCTAGAGATTTCTTTCCAGAAAGCTCTAGAGGATTGGCAAAATACAAAGAGATGTTCAGGGGTTTCCTCGTCATTGCCACAGAAAGTACATAAAGGAGAATCAACTAGTTTAAGCTTGCTTAATTTTGCATTAGTAAATAGGATTCTGTTCAAAATTTT
This sequence comes from Oculina patagonica, assembly GCF_052425735.1. NCBI lineage: Eukaryota > Metazoa > Cnidaria > Anthozoa > Scleractinia > Oculinidae > Oculina > Oculina patagonica. The sequence goes on from NC_135769.1 coordinate 23,205,108, forward strand.
ATACTGAAAATCTCTGGTATATGTATCTAACGCGACTTGGAAGGGCAAACTATAATTTTTTTTTCCACACTAGCTCAGAATCGGGAAGCATTTCATTAAATCTAGATTGTGCTGTAGGGATTTCACGTAGATCAGACACCTGTGCTTCGTACAACTTTTTGGTATTGATTTCTGATACAGAAACTTTTGCAGAATTTAGCACCAACGCATACTCAAGAGGGTCGAAAGGGGGAATATGCGGGAGCGTGTTTGATTTCAGCTCTTTTTTCCAATTGATAGGAATAGCGTCTATTAATCCGTGCCAAAAGAGGAAATTTTTGGACTGAAGACCTTTAAGCTGCAAATCCGACCACGTATAAAAGCTACCCTTGGCCTTAACCATATCGCAGATTCTATGTATGCCAACTTCAACCAAATCCGAGTAATAACATGATTTCTTGTTAACGAGTACGTTCTTGTTATTCCACACTATCTCATTCAAAATATCCTCGACTTGATCAGGCGAGGTCGACGTGTTGAATTTAGACCATAACGTCAAGCATTCAGCGTAAAAAGGGCTCACTTTTACAGGAAGACCATTAAGACTAAAGTTACACTTCAAGAGATAAGGGCCTCCGACCTGCTTTAAAAGTGTATCCAAGACACGTTTCCAGTCAGCAGCGTATTCCGGGTCCACATAGCGTTTAAAAAAAGACATTTTCTGCGCTTGAATAAGAGATTCCAAGTGTATCATTTTAAGCCCCCCATTTTCGATGTTATTTATTAGAGCACGTCTTTTGACTTTGTCCTTTCCATTCCATATAAAATCAAAAATAATTTTGTTGGCACTCTTAATTATTTCATTCGAGAGAGGTAACTGTGATGCACGATATAGAAACTTCGAGATAGCAAATGTTTTGACAATTTGGATCCTGCCTAAAACAGTAAAATTCCTCCATTTCCATAAATTAAGTTTCTTTTTCAAAGAATCCAAGATTGATTCAAAGTTTGATTTTGCTGCTTTCTTTTTATTATACGAGAAAAAGATACCTCATATTTCAATACAGCTCTTGATGTCCACGTTAATATTAAAATCAGTAGGGGAAGAAGTACCCAGATAACAGGCTTCTAACTTGCTCTTATTTAGCTTGAGGCCGGAGCACAGACCGAAATCGTTCAGTACTTTCAAGAGGTTGTCAGCGGACTGATCGTCTTTCAAAAATGTCGCCATATCGTCAGCAAATGCAGTTAATTTAACATCATGTTCATCCCGAAGCTTAATACCTTTAATCTCATCGCTGCCTCTTATATATATAGCTAATGTTTCTAGAGCAATAATAAAAAGATAGGGGGATAGTGGATCGCCCTGTCTCACCCCGCGCATTACGTCAAAATGAACAGAAGAAAAGCCGTTATTCATGACGCAACTTTGGATATTAGAGTAAAAGGTGTTGACCCATTTAATAAAGGATTGACCGAAATTGAAGGCTGACAAGGCCTTATTTAAGAAGGTCCAATCCAGAGAATCGAAAGCCTTTTCGAAATCAATAGCTAGAAGAAGACCCGATAAATTATTTTCTTTGGTATAAAACATAATATCATCTATTATTCTGGTGCTATCAAAGATTGATCGGCCCTTAACATAGGCGCATTGATTTTCATGCAATCTTGACATCCACATTTAGGAGAGAGATCGGCCTCCAGTTTTTAATATACATTTTATCTTTTCCCTTCTTTTCTATCAATTTAATTATGGCCATTTTCTGAAAAGTTGAAAGTTCACCACACTCATAGGCTTCATTGAGACAGTCCACTACAAGATTACCCAGGAGTGGCCAAAAGGCCTTATAGAACTCAGCTGTCAGACCGTCATTGCCAGGGGCTTTCCCAGTTTGAAAAGTAAGGAGCGAGCGATAACATTCGTTGTATGTAAGTCTTCCTTCGCATTTTTCCTTTGTTTCTTTGTTTAACTTGGGTATAGAAGGATTGTGTAGGAATCTGGCAGCTACATCCCCATCAGTGTTAGAGCCATGATCTTGGTACAAATCTGAATAAAATAATTTAAGCTGATCCAGAATTTCTGAAGGATCAGTAGTAACTCTGTCATCATCCAATTTTAATTTTCTAATACAAGAAGAGCTATTGTTTTGGTTTTCAAGTCTTAAGAAATAGCTATTATTTTTTTCCCCTTTTTCGAACCATCGGACGCGAGATCGAATTATAGCACCTTGTGTGACGTAGTCATAAGCTGATTCATATTTAATTCGCGTTTCCTCCAGACCAGTGAAGTTTTCGGTAGTGGGAGTTTCATCGCATATTTCCTGCCATCTTTTGACTTCTTTTTCTAGTTCAAATAACTTGTCTCGGCGCTCTTTTGCCTTTTGCTTGCTAAATGAAATTGTTTCTTTTCGTATTCTGTACTTAATTATATCCCAGAGAAGGCGTTTGCTGGTTATGTCCTTGTACTCTTCTAACCAGTTTGGGTATGAATTCTTAATAAGATCGGTATATTCACGATCGTCAACAAGGCTTGAGTTAAACTTCCAGTAAGAGGGGCCCGGTTTATGTTCTACGATCTTTTTAAAATTCAAAGTGATAGCCGAGTGGTCAGTTTTTATTGCCGGGATGATATCGGTGGAAAAAATATCCTCTTGAGTCGAATTACTTATTAACCAAAAGTCCAATCTACGTTGAATTGTAGAATTTGGTTTTCTCCATGTGAAACGCTTTTTTTCTGGGTGATGAATTCTCCAAATATCAATTAACTCGTTGGCTAACATGATGTACTTAACAATTTTCACACTTTTCTGTTTAATCTTTGGGTGACCATCTTGACAATCCAAATCTTCGTCAAAGAAAATGTTAAAATCACCTCCTATGACGATTTTACTGTTTGGGTCAAATTCGTAGCTATCAAGTTTTCTTTCAATCTTTTGGAAGAAAGCTTCCTGTTCGTGAATTTTGTTTGGTGCGTAGATGTTTACAAACAAAAATGGGGTATCTTGTACCACAGCTTCTAAAATGATGAACCGACCGTTCGGATCGCAAAATACGGATTTCTGCTCAAAATCTAGCCCTTGTTTTATTAACACTAAAGTGCCCTTACTATGATTTGAGCCGTGTGAAAATATCATTTTGCCCTTCCACTGCGTATTCCAAAAATTTTCATCTTCACTCGAGCTATACGTTTCCTGAAGGAAAGCAATATCCGCTTTCTGTTTTACAAGCCACATCAATATTGCCTTTCTTTTGTTTAAAGAACGCAAGCCTCGCACATTTAAAGAAACAAGTTTAAAATCTGTCATAGACATCATTAATTTTTGCTATTAAAATGACCCATACAAAACAAAGTCACCGAACAAAAGAACCTAGCCGAAGGGAACAATAACAATGTAATTATTGCTATCAGTATTTACCGCACCTTTAGTATAATGCCCAGTGAAAAAATACCAAAAAATTACCATACGGAAAAAATTGCAGTATATGTAAATTAAATTAAAACTTAGAAACATTCTCTGGATGGTAAATAACGAGAGAAAAATAAATAAATAAGCGAAAAAAGCCAAAGCTTACCTCTTGTGTGATCTTTCGGAAGCAGAAAAGGAAAGATACACCGTACATATAAAGCCCCTGCAGCCTCATAAAGAATACTAAGTGGTCGATATGAAGATGTTAAACTCTTATGGCTACAATTAGAAAGTTTGAAGATGGTTCTACGGAACCATTTAGGCTTACAGCCTGAGATAATGTTCAGTTCAGTTCCAGTTTATTCAGGGAAAAACATCCCATCGATGTATAACATGTCAGGCCTGCTTTTGCTGAAGGAAGCCCTTTTCCCATCCTTTTTTGCGTCCTTGAGCTTCTTAAGTTGTCGTTTCCGAGATGTTTGGATTTCTTCAGGGTAATCATTGAACATGGAGAAATCTTTATCACGCAGGTGCTTTCCCAGCGAAAGAATTCGTTCTTTGTCCGGGTATTTGAGAAAACGCGCGATGATGGCTCTCGGACCTTTATTTCTCGGCTTGCCCAGGCGATGAACTCGCTGGAAATCGATGTTAGCTGTATCGGTGACATATAATTCGTTCGCCATGAAATCTTGTAACACTTGGAGGGTGTCTTCGGTAGCGTCTTGAACTTCTGGCACGCCCGTGATAATTAGATTTTCTCTTCTCGAGTACGCCTCCATATACAGCAGCTCTTTGCTGAGTTGGTGAACTTTTGACTCTTGCTTCTTGAAATCTTCTAAGGTTTTGGCGTTAAATAAGCTCTTGTTTTGTTCGAATTGCTGATTAATGAATTCCGCGCTTGCTTTCACCTCTCCGAGTGATTTATCATGGCCGCGGCATTTAACTTCTAATGTTTCGACTTTTAGGTCCAATTCATTTACGCGAGACTCTAGCTTTTCAAGCTTCGCCAAAGATTTCGTTAACAGGGTCTCAAGCGTGTCCAGTTTACCCAGCCTTTCCAAAATTTGCTGTATATTATCACTGACCGACATGTTTAGAGCTTCGCCTACGTCTTCGTCTTCGCCAAACTCACTTCTCTTCTTTTTATCTACCGGAGATGACGTCTCACTATCTCTGCTTTCTATGCTTGAGTTGCTGGTTACTCTAGATCTCTCCTTCCTTTTTTGAGATTCCATAAAATACGACCAAAAAACATCAATAAACTCGCAAAGGCATGCGGAGCTTTGGTGGGCACGTCTTACTCCGACGCGGTCATGCCCAGTCTCCCCTAAAAGTTATTATGGCTCCCTTCTTTCTTCAACAACAATTTACTTTAAATCTCAGCTCAATCTTGATGTACTAGGTGCATTTTTATGTACGAGAAGACCTATTCGCTAAATTTAGTACTTTTTACCGAAAAGCATTAAAATCCCCGTGACAGTGCCCCTTTAAAGATGATTTCCAGTCCGTACTGCGCAATCTCCGCCTGCAATGTTTGCGAGTCTCACAAACAGAAGAATGTTTACTAGCAAAAATAAAAATTCCGGGACAAAACTTACCTTTTTCTTCATTATTAACGCCAGATATCCTTGCAAAACAATAATAACGATTAAAAGAAGCTCGATGGTATTTCAAACGGACGTTTTAGCTCATCGTGAATTGTTAAACGAAACGATCCGTAATGGCGAACTAAAAAACTTCATGTACGCTATCACCGAAGTGAAACGTTTCAACGAATTCAAAACAAAAATGAAAACAAACCCTGAGTCTGCACAGTACGGACTGGAAATCATCTTTAAACTGTCATTATCACTAACCTACTTACATTCAAAGGCGTATTTCCTAACGAGTCGACAGCATTGATATCGGCCCTGTGATCAGTGAGGTATTGCACAACTCCTCGACTGCCCACAGTGGCTGCAACATGAAGAGCGGTGCTCCCGTCAGAGTTTGGTGCATTAACATCCACGCCCAGTGACACAAGACGCTGAAGCTCCTCCGCATCGTTTTTCACTTAGAAAAGGAAAATAACAATCACGAAATAAGTCCAGTTTTAAATTGACCAAGAAAGTAAATTCGTGTTTTGGCTCAGTGGTACAGGTCTGCGTTCTAAAGCGTGCGACCCGGGATCGACTCTCATACCCTGTGGCTAAAATTGTTTTTGTGGGAGGCGCGGTGGCCTAATGGTTAGCGCGCTCGCCTCCGAGTCGAACGGCCCGGGTTCGAGGCCTGGCCGGGGCGCTACGTTGTGTTCTTGGCAAGACACTTTACTCTCATAGTGCCTCTCTCCAACCCAGGTGTACAAATGGGTACCGGCGAATTTACTGCTGGGGGGTAACCCTGCGATGGACTAGCATCCCGTCCAGGGGGGAGTAGCAATACTCCTAGTCGCTTAATGCTACGGAAACCGGGATAAGCTCCGGCTGTATGAGCCTCATGGCTCGGACACAGACTTTACCTTGGTTTTATGCCTCTGACTGAACTCTGTTATTGGCCAAGGAGTTTTTGCAACATATTCTAACCAATCAGCGAAAATATCTGTTGTTTTTTTTTTTTCAACCAATCAGGAGCGAAACAAAAACCATTCTGACTGATTCACTGGTCAAAGTGAATAACGCTATCCACCTGATAACCCACTATTCAGTGAAAAGCTTAGTTTGTTTTGTCGACACTTCTCCACTAGACAGTAATTTATCCCGCATAGCATAATCCATAATTACTTTGGTTTCATTGTAACGACCATTACCACAAAACGCGCTATAAATCACAGATCAGAACTCATTCCAATCCCTCTGGAAGTTTTTGCTTTTTATTTGAGTTATTTTTTTGAATTGAGAGTTATTTTTAGGTGATCTTTAATGAAAAAAAAAAAACATCGTTTTTTAAAACTCACAGAGAGACGAGTGAAAATGGGAGGACTAGAATTTATAAACTACTGTCTTTTAATTCTTTCAGAATTGCCACAGGAATTGCCTCATTTTCATCTCGCAAAGCAGCTTTGATTTTGAACCAAATTATAATTCTTCCAAGGATCAGAATTGAAAGAAATAGTGAAAAATTAAAGAAAGGCAATTAACACACACTTTTGAATTCTTTTGCGTTTGGGCTTGCGAGGTCATTGCAAAATATACTTCATATAAGAAGCCTCCAATATTACCAACAGCGCTGCACAGCAAGTCTCCCACTCCATCCTCACACCATCCAGCCCCGTGACGTAACAGACACTGCACCACTTGGTCATGACCATACTGAACAGCTTCTGCAAAACAAACACCACTGGAAATTTACAGGCAGGACTGTAACTGAAAACTGTTCTCAGGAAACCAAATGGGGAGGGGAGGGGAGATGAAATGAAATGAGTCTGAATTGACTAGCCGCACATCCACAACTAAACATGTTAAATTACAAACATATTGCTTACCGAGATGGCCTCCCAGATAAGACTGGTGGTGTCTTGGAGGTCTCCTCGCCCTACTGTAGAGCCTGGAGCACCATTGCTCTGCAACTTTGAGCCCTAATATCTATTTTGCTACAGCGTGGAGCTCTGAAAACGTTTACCACAGAGCCCTAGAGCGGGTTTTTGGAGCTTTATACCCCTTTGGGACCCTGTATTATATTACCCTAACCGATTAAGTTACGGTCCATGCTCTAGTCGATTAAAAGAGTCAAACGTTTCTCTCTTTTAGTCAGTGAACTTTGAGCAAACACCTATCATAATTAGGCGTGTTATGGAGAGTTTTGGATTTAACGCCTCTGCTTGTCTTGTCAAGCAAGTTTGACTTAACTTCACTCCGTCATCAAAACTTTGTTGATGTGGAGCAGTGAGCTTCACGTTTTCAGATTGGCAAAATTGTAATGCAATCTCATCCTTCCATCTGTTGGTCATCCTCCTCGATGGATTTTTGTTATTTTCAAGTACCTCATTTCAACATCAAACCAGTATTGCTCGGTTTTTCATGATATTCAGCGTACGTTTTGGCGTTTCTTGGTGTATCACGTAAAAATTGATAAGAGCGCCCTGTTCAGTTTCAGCAAGATAGCTTAATATCGGGAACCAGCCTTTTCCAGAGTCGCTGCTCTGTAATTTTCTCCCCTTCGAACATTCAACGGCCCTCGTGGCGCGGTGGAGTGAATAAACGGCAAGTTCAACACCTAAGCGATTGTAACTCAAAACGTGAGTGAAGAATAAAATTTTTCTGTACTCAGCACACGTCAGTTATTCTTACCTGACAGCGGTGATGCTCTCCAGCGGTCTCTCGCGTGAATGTCTACACCAGGCTGTCGTAGAAGGAATTTGACGCAATGGAGATGCCCATGCATAGAGGCCACGTGACTAAGAAACAATGGGAAGTCATTACAACAGCTACAAACAAAGTCCGCTGGTCAACGCAACATTTATTAGCATCCTTGCTTTGATCTATACGAAGCAAAAATGCCAAAAGGCATATAGAATTATGCTTACTCTGGAATTTTCACTTCACGATTTGAAAATTATTATGTGTCGATTGCATTCAAATGTATAAACAGAGAAGGAAAGAAAAGAAAGGGAAGTATTTTTTAGAATTCACAGCTGACACGTCTTCATGCGCGGTTGCATTTTGTTGATGAAAGGCGGGAAACAGGGAGCGCGGGGCTTGATGGTTAGGCGGCGAAACGCGGAGTTTTCCGATTGCAGCAGGCCCTATGCTGGCCGCACTCCGCTAAGGAGAGAGGTCTGGGAATGAAGCAGAGTTTAAAAACCGTTTGTGTTTCACTTCAGTCGGGGGAACAAGTACCAGTTGATGGCAACATCACTTCTCCGAGAAGTGACTGAGCCCGTGGTTTTCGCCCCAGGAGTTGCTAAGCAACATGACGTAATTGCACCCGCGTTTGCTTTCGGAGTACTCATGAGCGCTCGCACTAGTTTTTGATTGGATGAAGTAGTTCGAGAATTTCTCTAGTGCTTCAATGAAGATTTGCCAAAACTGACACTTATTTCCGCGACTGCACTTACAGTGGTGTTCGTTTGTCAAAGTCCTGCACACCAAAAGACACTTGTTTAGCAACCAAGGCATCTAACTCTTGTAAATCCCCAGCAGCCACGACCTTGAAAAGCTTTCGGTGAAGAGACTCCTTTTCTTTGCCCAAAGCGGATGACGGTAAACTTTTGGGGGTCTCATAGGAGCCAAAAGCTTCATCTGTATTGCCTAGGTTTAAGCCAACCTAGAACAAAGACAACAAAAAGTTAAACACAACCAATGAACGATTTAGAGAAAAGAAGCCCCTTCATGTAGCTTGTCGTGCATTTTGAGAAAAAAAATATTGTCAGCCAAGGGTGTACTAGAAGTGCAACATCAAAAATATTTGGTTTAGACTTGTTCTACAATCATTAGACGCAAAAATATTTCGAGACAACTTCTTCTCTTATAAGGTTTGACTACTTTGTAAACAAAAGGAGATGTTTTGTTACTTACTATTAAAGCAATTACATGTGTAATCCAGGACTATTAGTTTTTGGAATATAAAGAACGACGAATTAATAGTTATACATACCAAAATATCTAAAACAAAAACTGATAAAGCAGGTTTTTATACTGGCGTCTTTTTGACGTGTTATCAATTTTCCCGCCTTTTACCCTCACCATCCAATAACGTTAAAACTAAGAAAGATACTAGACACGTAACACGAGGCTACTGAAAGCACAACTTTTTCTTAAAAATCTTTTGTACAGAAGCTTTTTCGTTTCCAAATACCAAAAGGCTTGACGTTTGGAAAGTATTTAGAAAAATTAATTTTAGTTAAATTAAATTTAAGCGGAAAAGGAAACAAATTCACTTACAGTTAATCTGATTAGCCAAGTCATTAGATACGTCCACAGTACAGACCACGTGACGGTAACGACCACGCCCAGTAACTGAACACCCAGCTGAGCACCATTGGAGTAGAAAGCGCCATCTGCACTCGTCACATCTTTTGAAGACTTTGTGAACAGACCAGCTGTATAAATGTTACAATCACAGTAAATATCTGGTAAATATATAAAATCAACTGAAACCATCAGTTATATTTATAACAGCCACCTCTCTAAACAACTAGGATTTTTTCGCCCCGATTGTGCACCCATGCACACACTTAACCCACTGACCCCCGGAGATTCTGAAAAAAGGTATTTTTTAACATTTTCTGGTCAGAATTCAATTCCAGTCGCGAATTCTTGCCTATTTTTTATTCTATTTCTTATTTGCGCTTCAGCTTTTGAATGCTATCCTTTAGGGCCAAATAAACTTTGACTTACGCCCAAATTGGTCTCCCTTTGGGGTTTAAATCAAATTTTCTAGATAGTGAACATCTCCCTTAAACATAGGAGTCCCCCCTTATTATCTGTCGCTTCTATATATTATATTGAATTATGAGCCCACTGAATTGAATTGATTCCACAAAAAACCTTTACAGTATGAACAGCTGAAGTTTAAAGTCATTTTTTCAATTTTTACCTGCCACTGCTGCAAGAATGCCAGGAATACCATGGACATATGTGATATCATGCATCCCTGTGCTGGTCCATAAGGGTTTGTATTTCTGAACGGACCATGAGACAACAGATGATATGAGACCTATAACAAGTCCAATTATCACTGACGCCCACATCTCTACTGAACCAGAAGATGCACTTACACCTGATGTACAAGAGGAGAAAAAGAAAACAAAGTTGTTTAGATGTTATGTCATATTACAGTTGAACCTCTCCTTATGGGCACCTCTATAAGAGGGGGACTTTGGGGTTTTCGGTTTCTCGGTTTTGGCCATTTTTTAGATCGGTTTTTCGGTTTTCGCAACAAAAAACCACGGTTTTTCCGTTTTGGTGTCTTCTTCGGTTTTCGGGTTTTCGTTCTATTTGCATATGGGTTTTGTTTCTGGCAAAAATACCAGCGGTTTTTCGGGTTTGGTATTTGCTCTGGTTTCCGGTTTTTCCAATTTGTTTTACAGTTTCTCTGAGATCATGCTGGTAGAAAGAAAACCTGCTTTTATGTTTAAAATGCAAGTTAGAGCAGTGTAATTTAGCATGTTAATGAACAAAAATGTCAAGACTCTTTAAAAAATTCCATTCTTCCTTCTTTCAAAATCTCGAGGTTCAATTTTAGGTTAGAGTTTCGGAATTTGGAATGTTATGTTCAGTTTTCGGTTTTGATCGAAATTCACTTCGGTTTTTCGTTTTGCATGATTTTTTGTGCGGTTTTTCGGTTTCTTACAGACCCCAATGCCCCCCTCCTATAATACTGCCACTCAGCTATGCATCAAGCCAAGTGGCCCCTACTGCCAGAGCTTACATGTATCCCAGTTTCTGTAGCATTAAGCAACTTGGAGCATTTCTACCACGCCCTAGATGGGATGCTAGTCCATGGCATTATTACCTACCAGCACTAAATTCCTTGATACCCATTTATACACCTGGTTGAAGAGTGGCACTATGAAAGTAAAGTGTCTTGCCCAAGAACACAACACAGTGCCCTGGCCAGGTCTCGAACCCAGAGCACTGGATCCGGTCCAGCACGCTGTCCATTAATAATATAATAATATAATAATAATAATATAATAATAATAATAATAATAATAATAATAATAATAATAATAACAACAACAATAACAATAATAATAATAATAATGGTTTATTAACAGTATATCCATAATACATGGCTCTTCACCTGTTAATACTAACTTAGGCCACCACATCTCCTTATTTAATATAACGATTGTTTATTTCTGTGAGTTGTGCCAGTGTATGCATCTGTTTTGGTGTAGAAGCAAAATGCAACTCGCCATGAGTTAAAAATTTAATATTAACTATTACTATGAGGGAAGTGTCGGGGCAGACCACTGCTAATATTTATCATACGTCACTAGTATCTGCATTATCATGATAATTAATTTTTTTTATTTTTTTTTATTATTATTATTGCAACACACACACACACACAAAAAAATACATCACAAAAAAGTAAACAATACAGCTACTTACAGACCAATTGCATACAAAACTTAAGATAAAATAACTTACACTTATTTTACACTTGTCATGTAATATATACAAAGTAATACAAAGACAACTAAAGGGAAATATACGCTGGAAATAAAGTAATATGAGGGCTATGCATTAGATTAATATTTGAACATATTACAACTTTGTTATTATTCTAAATTTTTTTTTTCTTTTTATATAGTGCGAGCAAAGTTATCTATTTTTTATTAATTGTGCAATAAGATACCCGGAGAAAGTTATTCAGTCATTGTTTGAAAATGAGAGCAGTTTTCTAATTTCCATTGAACAGTGACTTTACTCACGAATTCATTGACAGAGAGTTTTTCTCAAGACATTTAGAAGCATAGATATATTGTTATCATGATAATTAATGTCCAAGCATACCTACAAGACCAACCATGATGCCTTGTAGAAGATCTGTCACGATTAAGTTCTTCCTGGTTACATAAGTCACGATTAAGCAGCTCACTAAGGACGTACAGGCAGAGAGATGGGAGTTAATAAATGAAAGAATGGCAGCATCGCTGAACTTGTATACAGATCCAACATTCACAGAGTACCTGGAAAGGAAAGAACAAAATACAAGAAATGAGAATTCACTATAGGATACGTACTACAGCTTACTACAACCCCAGACTTGGGAAGGTTGTAAAAACTTGCCCGATTAGAGAGAGTTTCGAATTCAATTTATCAATCGCCATTCCTGTACTGCTGTAGCATCCCCTCATTCCCCACTATCAATGTTGGTCCCTCACTTTACAATCTTGTACTATAACATCGCTTTTCGCTCAACATTGAATAGGGGAGGGAAAGGCTGGGAAAGAACAAAAGGGCAAAACTTTTTGTCCGGGGTTGTAGATACTTCAATTATATATTGAAAAAAGGGAAAGATAAGTAAGATTAAGGTACATGAATGTTAACATTGTACAAACTGTTCAGAGCCATAGGCAGAGGGGTGGGATGGGTGGCGCATGGGCCACACAGGTTCACCTTATAGCAGAGTGAGGGTTAAAATGACTCTCAGAATGCACTTAATTTTTCAAAATTTCTAAGGGGAGAATACCCCGGACCTCCCCCACCCTCCAAAGACGCTCATGCCTCCGGTGCTTGCACCCACCCGTGAAAAATCCTGCTTACCACCTTGCTGTTGGTGTTTAAACTGTGATTTATTAGTATGAGACAACAATAAGTATTGCTAACACCCCCCCCCCCCTACCAAATCTTTTGTTTACCATTTTAGCCCCAGGTTTTTTTATAGAGAAAAAAGGGGGGCTTGGATGCTAGCAAATTACTTATTTTTTTTTCAGTTAAAGTTACCCACAATTTTAACACTGTTCTCAGTTAACATGCTTATTTATATCTTTTTAGTGGATCGCGGGGGTGGCTAGCCACCCAATCCATTCCCCCTGTCAGTTAAAGTTACCCACAATTTTAACACTGTTCTCAGTTAACATGCTTATTTATATCTTTTTAGTGGATCGTGGGGGTGGCTAGCCACCCAATCCATTCCCCCTGGATCTGCCCCTGCCTTTAACTAATGAAATCCCTATCTTTAATGCACCTCTAGCTTGAAAAAGGTACAGTTGTACCTTCCCATTATTCAAGGCTGCTGCCTAACAGGCGCCCGGTCGCCAGGGGCGCCTAAGTTACGAGTGCGGGCGACTGAATTTTTGTTCAAGGAGCCCGCATGGGCGCCTAAACATTGATCTTCCACTCCCATCCTTTGACTTCATTTTCCTTGTAACCTTGTTTCATTGGCATAAAAAATCCCATTTAAAACAAAAAACTGCTTCATTTTAAACGGAAACGCTAAAATTGTTCGCATTTAGCGTATCAAGTACGTAACGTGTCTTTGCAAAATTTAGCAACTTCGAAACCATTCGCTTTCAAGTGTTTAGGACTGGGTCTAACTTCCAAATATGGAATGTGTTATGTTCTGGATTACGTTTCATTTGCTTCGTTGACGTTTCGGAGAATTTTCGAAGTGAATCTGAAGAAATATTTACGGATACAAAAGTGAAATCAATCTGTTTGCTACTGCAGTCATGGATCAGGTCTGAAATAATTTTAATCTGCAAACGCTTGATACAAAAACCTTTCCCACAGGCTTAAACTTACGTAAAACAACGTGCAAATATCGTGATGTGTACACAAACTTATGTGGCGTGTTTTACATGTAATTCAGCTTAATCTATAAAGCATTGAACGCTTAACTTTAGAATGAACATAAAGTGTATGCCTCTTTCTTTTCATGTGACATTTCATATCTGCTGCCGCTTTTTTGTGGACTAAGGTTGTTATTTTCAACGAACTGTTTCATGTTTTCGCATTTATAATGAGGAGCATTCTCGGGCATTGATCCGTAACTAGCAAATTTTTGTGCTGGAAACCTCAGTGCTTTTTGCCTGCTCAGATGTTCAGTTTGAATAAAATGAATTGCTTTTGTTACTACATTAATTTTATAAACAACTTATTTGATGAGTTAAGTAATTTGAAGTGTTTTCACAGTTTAAATTTTCTGTTCTATTTTTGTCAACTGGTTATCATGTAACAAAGATAAGATCATAACTTAATTAAAGTGTTTACACAGGTGTTTTTGACTTCTGATTGCCTTTTTCTAAACCTAGGAAAAATTGACCTGCTTAATTATTGCTTCTTTTTTAACCTTGATTACTAAAATATTAATTGAACTGGATTTTCCTGCTTCCTGTTCATTGATTTTCTATGTGAAAAGAACTAATGAAAGTACATGAAATGCACTCAGACTGGCACTGGCTTAACAAATGAATTAACCCTTCGTGCTTTCAACTAAATGCATGTCAGTTTTCATTGTTGGTTTATTTCTCCCAGCCCAGTGTTTTAATTGAAAACCATCTGTGAACAACGATGCCGCGATGATTTTATTTACGTTTAGGAAAGCCTCTTTCTCTTCCGAGTTTCTGGACTATATTCGTCATACCGCCGATCGGTTTCCCGGCAAATGCTACCCTTTTCTAGACCAAAACTCTCTGAAATTTCTATACCCTATCCCACACATAACTGCTTGAAAACCATACCCTTCACAGCGGCACATACCTATATAGCTCATGTGTGGGAGTGCCCCCCCCCCCAGGTGAAATCCCCACCCTTTTATATACCTGGAGCCTGAAAAAGGTATCCCTGTTGGATGGAGCCTCCCCATATACCGTATTTATTCAATTAAGCGCCCAATCTCGAATAAGCGCCCACCCTATAGGTAGGAAAAGTCAATAAGCGCCCAGCCTCAAATAAGCGCCCACCCCCACCCTCCTAAAATGAGGGCATAAAAGGAATTTTGATTATTGTTGAAGTTGAGATTAAAATTGACTAAGTACTACAAAGAGACTATCCCGAAGACCGAATTTTTTTATTTTTTTACTGAAAGTTTTTTAATGAACATTTAAAATTCAGCTTAAGTACACCTTCACGTTTAATTATAATACATTGTTTTCTTGCAAAATAAACGTACTACTTGCAAAAAATGGTGAAAATTTATTAAGTGCCCAGCCTCGAATAAGCACCCACTTTGAATAAGCGCCCACCCTCAAGATCCAAAAATTTAATAAGCGCCCAGGGCGCTTAATCGAATAAATACGGTAGTCCACTATAGGGAGTACCCCTAGGGGACATTCGGGTATATTATAGCAATAATGTCGGGGGAAGGTTCAATCCCTGGGCCCCTCTCCTAGGCCACATAGTCGACCACATATTTGCCTAAGTTACCCCCACCCCCCCCCCCCAGATTTGTCTTCGGCAACTTAAGCTGGGCTCCTAACATAATGGCTTGGGCTCCTAATTTTAGGCAGCAGCCTTGTTATTACACCATTTTATACTAAACATTGTGTAATAACTAGTAAGAGTGCAAAACAAGAATAAAAAAATAATTATCTTTACCATCCCAGAGAAGTCATAATCCCTCCAAGAATAAGAAATACATTTTGAGAATGCAGCTGCTTAATCTCTTGATTCTGTTTCTGTGTCTGGTTTTCATGAACCTGTTTAAGGATCTTGGTGAAAACAAGGGCAGATGAACCTATCATGTATAATACCAAAAGGTAAGACATTAGTTAGTATAATATTTAGGACTCACTGACGTAGACCACCAAAGTCTGGTTATAGGGTGGTCGTATTAAAAGGGTCCTTAAATTGATAAAATCAATGTGACTCATTATCGAGGCCCTGCCAGGGTAAATTCCGACAAGCGACATGGCCCAAAAAGTAGCGACAGCATACTAATAAAATTGCGACAAACGACAACCCTTATGGAAAAAACTTAAATTTCGACAAGGACAGGTAATTTTCCTTCAATTTAATTACCGACAGCGACATGAAGAGCAATAAAACAGCAACGTAGCACATATTTAAATTTAGACAAGCGACACGGGAACCCCCCCCCCCCTGGCAGGGCCTCATTATCTTCAAGTCAAAATGAAGTTATTGATGAGGTCTAGTAATGTCTTGTCTATCTAGGCCCATCAGGCTGGTGCTTATCTTCACATTTGCATAGCATAGAAGCAACTAGAAATTAGTCTACCCCCTGCTGGATGGATGCTAGTCTATTGCAAGGTCACCCCCCAGCTTTAAATTTGCCGCTACCCATAAATACACCAGGGTACTTCACTTTGAGAGTTAAGTGTCTTGCCTAAGAACAAGACACAATTTCCGGCGGGCCCAGCCAGGGCTTAAACCTGAACAGCTTGATACATGGTCCAGCAGTCACTAAACCACCAGGCTGCCAAACCTTCCATAGCCAGTATAAGGAGATGGTCCTATTATTAAAGTGGCCGATTCAGACACCTGAACTCAGACCTATAGAATGCCCATTAAGTGTGTTACTCTTCTAATTCAAGGAGCTTTATCAGAACTGTCCTCTTAGAATAAAAATTATTGCAGGGTGCCTGAAGGTTCTTATGTAAGAAATTGTGGGTGCCCAGCTCTTAAAAACTTTTCTGATAGCAAAGTTATACATTAGTCACCCAAAGACAAAAGTAGGTTGCCTGTGGCAGGTCGGGCTCTGCTAGAGCACAGCTCTGTCTATAATACCTAACATCATTAGGATGTCACCTGTTGAAGTATGCACAGTCAAGCTCCCAGACTGATCCACAATTCCAAAGTGATGATGAAGCCATCCTTTTCCTCGTATCCAGTGGGTCATGGGGTAGTACACAAAAATTGGCCACAGCAAATAAATCATCTACAAACAACAATAAAACAATTATAAGTCTCTGGGGGACAGGAGGCATGAGGTATTGACATGAGGAAGTGTGTATCAAGTGTTCTCACCAATGCTCCAAGAATGTTGATTTTCTCTGCCCTAAGATGAAAGGTCAAAAGTACATTACCAGCAAATTTTTAATTACTTAGTTAGACTTTGATAAATAATGAGTTACTTCCTAGCAGAGTGGGAGATTACAGTAAAAACCCACGAGTAAGAACCTGACATTTAAGAACCTGTTAGGCTAAAATTTGCAAATTAGACTCCATTTTTTCGACTATTTTGCTTGTTTACAAGCAGAAGTAGGAGATTAGGAGTGATGTGGGCAAAATTTGGAACATTCTTGTCTACTCTCAAGGGACTTTTTTAATTTCTCAAGGGACTGTTTTAATTTCTCAAGGGAGTTCTTTCCGCTTAGTGGGCGATGAAAGGGTCTCTTATTATTATTGCGTCAACACTTCCGATCTCGTGTTAAAGACGTGACTTGTCACATATTCCGCTGTAGGTGATGAAAGGGTCTCTCATTAGTATTGCGTCAACAATTGCGATCTCGTGTTAAAAACGTGACTTGTCACATGTATAAACGTTATATAACAGTTATTTTTATGCGTGAGTATCTCAAATGAGATATGACACAACTAATCGAGAATGTGAGTGGTTCAGTGTTTCACAGTCTAAAGCGTTGTACTAGTACAAGCGTCTCACTCACTGAAGCTGGGCGCTAATATTTAACCTAAAATGATTAAGAACGGAAATTTGTACTGTTTAATACAAGTCTTTCACATTCTAAAGCGGCGCTAATATTCAACCTAAAGCTTTTAAGTTTGAAAACAACGTTGCGCGCGAGCGATCATGAAGTTGAACCAAAGTATTCATGATTGAACGCGTACGGTTGATAAATATATTTTACTAGTATTCTGTGGCAAAAACTCTTTAAAATATTTTTAACTGGCGCAGATTTTAAAAACCCTTCTGTAGTTATGTTTACAGAAATGGTTTTGCTTCGCTAAACCATCGGAAGAAAACAGGTACCATAAAAATAGAATTGAGCCGTAAACGTGTCGCGACTTTTAATTTAAATTTGTCTGACTCTTTCGCATTTGTATAAAATTAATTTCACGTGAAGATCGGTAAAGCCGTCCAGTTTCATTCGGTTTACAAACGCAGAAGACTTGACATTGAAGTTAAAGCCTCACAAAAATTTTAAAGATGTATTTGCTGTATATAAAAATTTGAATTTGACCAAATTTCAGCCGACGTAAAATTTATTTATCGGCTGATCGCTCATGCGAAACGACGTCAGACTCTTCAACTTCAACAAAATATTTTGTAACTCTAGCCACTGGAATCGCTGGAACATTACCGCTGCTGCCATGTTTTCTTCACCTGAATTTCCGACATGACCATGACTTTCGAGCAACATGTCTTGTTCCTCCTCAACTTGCAAACTTGGGAAGTTCAGCCGAACCAAAGTTGGGGAGTTTGTTCCGAAGTTGGTAATTTGATTGTTTAACCCGCAAAGTAATTGGCTACTTTGTAACGTAGTTCCCAAGAAAACGAGTTTAAATTTGTTTGAATGAATTTTACTGAGAAATAAATAGTTTCTATCGAAAACTCACAACTTTTTAAAAACACGCGACTTTTTTCAAAACCCGCGACTTTTTCAAAACCCGCGACTTATATAAAACCCGCGACACGCGACTTGAAACCCGCGACCCGCGACCATTAGGGAAACTCGATTTACCGATCGTTCAAAAAATTACATCCAAGTTCAAAGCAATAACAGTACATTACCATTTCGTTCTCAAAAGACTTGAGAAGCCGCAATTGGTCCTTGTTTAACTCCGTGATTTGAATTCAAAACGCATTTGTAAGCACCATTACACCATGTGTTGACAAGCGGCAGAGTATCGGAATTTTTCGCACCGTGCTGTACTGCACGGCAGAAATAATTATCCACATGTTCATGTTGAAAGCGAAGTTTTAATTTGAGCAGCCGGCTTTTGAAGTCATGCAATTGTACACTAAATGGATTTACCGATCGTTCAAAAAATTACATCCAAGTTCAAAGCAATAACAGTACATTACCATTTCGTTCTCAAAAGACTTGAGAAGCCGCAATTGGTCCTTGTTTAACTCCGTGATTTGAATTCAAAACGCATTTGTAAGCACCATTACACCATGTGTTGACAAGCGGCAGAGTATCGGAATTTTTCGCACCGTGCTGTACTGCACGGCAGAAATAATTATCCACATGTTCATGTTGAAAGCGAAGTTTTAATTTGAGCAGCCGGCTTTTGAAGTCATGCAATTGTACACTAAATGGATTTACCGATCGTTCAAAAAATTACATCCAAGTTCAAAGCAATAACAGTACATTACCATTTCGTTCTCAAAAGACTTGAGAAGCCGCAATTGGTCCTTGTTTAACTCCGTGATTTGAATTCAAAACGCATTTGTAAGCACCATTACACCATATCTTCGCGGCGGTGAAAGGAAAGATAAATCCTTCATCAACAAGGTTTCAGCACTCTGTACTCCATGGTTTTCCGTTTTAAGGCCACTTTAAAATTCTATAGTGTTTCTCCTTTCTGTTTTAAGTCCCAAATATGTTTTTTTTTTCTTGTTCAGAATCAAAACAAGGCCTTGGAAGTTTGTAAATACAACCCGCGCGGCTCTACGATTTCCTTGTACGATTTCAATGCACGGAATAATACGAAAAACCTTCTTCTAGGACCCCAAGAGTTCTCTAAAAATATGCGCAGAAAACAGATTTTGATTGGTTTATTTGCCGTTATTATCTATAGAACAATAGAAGAACCAAAAAAACTCCAGGGAGGGTGGGAAAGGGCATTATAATTCCGCTGTAGGTGATGAAAGGGGCTCTCATTAGTATTGCGTAAACACTTGCGGGTTCAAATTGCGGCGTCATGGATTGAAGATAACTGTAATTTTTGCATACGCAAGCCAAATCGGTCATAAACTGTCTAAAAACGTTTTGTTCTTTGTATTAAAAGGAAAGTTCTTGGAGAGTGCGTTTTATCCATTAGTACCAAGTTATCAGTACAAAGATACGCACGTTAATGCTTTAGTTTGGCAAGAGTGAAGTTAATGAAATAACATAAACGGATACAAATTCCAGTGGTTTTTAACTGTTGCGGAGTGGAATGGTTTTCAACGGTTTACGAAGTTTAAAGGAGCAATAGAGCTCTATCTACTGCTCAATAAATTTGTTTTCAATAGCACTGAACTTGACAGTTGTCATAAACTTTTCTTCACCGTTGGAAGAATTCACTCTGGAAAAGAGACAGATGTTCAGTGGAGCAAGAGAGTTACCTTGAGTGCTAAGTGAGTACAATCTTGCGTTGATGTTGTTTGTATGAATGTGTCATGTGGTACAGATGTTTTTTCGATAAAGTTATCGCTGCATGGTTTCGCTTTTAGTCTTGGAATTTGAAGTATTTCCGCACTGCGGTTGGTAAGCGAGTGGGGAAACGTCAACAGAGTTGCAGTATCTGGCAATTCTCATTTATGCTCGTGATTTTTGCCATCAGTAACTGGTTAACTCATTTGCCATCGTTTGCCAAAACGTACAATTTTTAAAGTGCTACGCTTTTCGTTCTTTTTTTTCTCTCACTTCTGTTATGTTCAATTTTTTTAACACGTGTTTTCTTTTGTTCTGCCGTGTTTATTTATAGCCGTTTACGCTATTCCGTTGTCTTAGTTGTTATCAATGCTGACACACCCCTTGACACACCAGTTGAGATAAAATTCTCCCGTTATATGCTAAGCTGCGCTAAAGAAGTTTTTTTTCTTTTTAGAGAGATAAGCTACCACTTTATTCCATTTCTACGGTATGATACATTCTATGAATTTTTGGTATGGCAGTTTTAGTATTTAATCCTGAATTTCCTACTGTGCGATTAAGTAAGTCGCTAACAGGCTCGTTAGTATGTTTTCGTGAGCGATGCTTTTGAATTTACACAAAGGACGCACAGCAAGATAAAACGAATTTCCGGTAATTGTTTGAGTACATAGGTGGTGGAAAACACGGATCCTGCTTCCCAAAAGCCGTAACCGGGTTTACATTACGTTTTTGACGTAGGGTATAAGCAAGCCCGACAGTTTATAGATTTCAGTTAGAAACTAAACAGATGAAGTCTTCTTTTTAAGTTATCACCCAAGATTTTATTCTTTCTTATAATTTGAAACAGATTTTTGGTCTAATTAGACCGTAAATCGCCAAAATTATTTTAATTCGCGTTACTTCCGTTCTCCTCCAAATTTGGTATACAGGAAGTGAATTTTATCCGCCAATTACCTAGTGATTCCGGCCAAGAAACTTTAATGTGCCTTACATGACGATTTTTGCAGAAGTTATTCCTTCAGCAATATGGCGGATTCGGTCTAACGAGCTTTAATAGGGTTAAAAGCTCGTTAAGATGGTCTTTGAGAAGGAATTATGATCTGAAACGTTTTTCGAGTGTCAGAGAAAGTTACTTGGAGATTTGGGTCTATATTCGAAGCTAGAAATTGAGGTAAATTATCTTTCTTGTTGCTTCGCACGTGTTTCGGTCGGTTGCGTATGAATAGATAAAATTCCAAATGGTACAAAATGCTCTTTGGATCACCTTTTTTTTTAGATTGAAAATCTCGCTTGTATCATAAATTATGTGTCTTTAATGATTTATTTGGAAATGTAAAGTTTTAATACTTTGCCATGGTTTTTGAGATGCAATTAGCCTGCGTGGCCGGCGTTAAAGGGGAAGGAGAAGGGGAGTTCGAGCGCGAGGTGCGAGGAGAGAGCGCAAAGCGCGATCGGAGAAGGGGGAAGGGGAACGCCTGCCCTGACGCTATTGTTTTTGTCGTTTTTTACCTCCAGATTCTGGACGCAAAAATCGTGATTGGTCAGAATTTAAAGAGTGTGAAAATTGATTGTTCTGATCAGTCAGATGTATGTCATTCAATCGATTAATTTGATGTCTGTGGTTTGTTCTCCACTTTCATTCAATGCAGAGGAATCCAATGGCGAATGTTATGATTGAGCGATTTCTCTGCGAAGCGGTTGATTCTTTGAAAGAAATCGGTCGTTGTAGGATTTAGTATCAAACTAGTGGTAACCACAGGTTAAAAAATGCGGGCCTTGACGCACATAGACAAGCAGATGACAAGTACTTTAGGGGCGGTATGAAAAAAACAATAGCGTCAGGGCAGGCGTTCCCCTTCCCCCCCTTCCCCCGATCGCGCTTCGCGCTCTCTCCTCGCACCTCGCGCTTCGCGCTCGAACTCCCCTTCTCCTTCCCCTTTGAACGCCGGCCACGCAGGTTAAGATGCAATCCTTGTGTTTACGCAGTACAATTTATTGGTAGTTAATTTGAAATTCGGTCGATTTTTCTCAGGTTAGTTTTCATCTTAGAAAAAGGAAAATGTATTGTTGTACTTCCAAATTTGTAAAGTGATTGAATTTTTTTTTTGGAAACTTGATAACTTATACATAAGCCGATGTGTTACTCTTAAAAACGAAATATTTTGCTCGTTTAATGTGATATTGAAACTTTAACTGCTGTAAATGAGTTTTGAGTTATTAAATAAAACATGCACCATGGTCTTTTGTGTATTTTTATGTTATAAGAAGGGGTTAAAATTTTTCATTTTTTGAGCTTTCTTTTTTGGCTTGTTACTTTTTTGTCAGTTAATTTGTTAAACACAATAACACTTTAAAGGACAAAAAGGATTTCAAAAACTCAACAACAAAATTTAACAACAAGGAGTTTCCTATTGGTACCCCATCCAATTACTAAACCCGCCCAAGAAACCTTAACTTTGGCGATAAGATGACAACAACTACTTTCCATGTGGTATAAGAGAACACGTAGCTCATCTCACAACAGCTCACCTTGAGCAGGGTTTGACTTGGATAAATGACCTTAATAGAAACCCCTTGTTCTTGCGATTCCATTAGAAATTTCTCAGTACAAACTTATTAACTTCAGGAACTTTCATTTCCCTTTTAACAGCTTTCTTAACTTACTTCGGCTTTATGCGTTTCTTTATCTTGAACCTATGCCCCACTTCACCCTAACCCCCCCAAATAATCATTATTCCACGCCTTCTTTACCTTAAATTGACGTATTTTTAATTGAAATGGTTCTTTGTTTTGGTAGCTGTTGTTGCCACTTTTTAAAATGTTTCACACTTCTGCATTTTACAAAATTCACACATACTGCGTTTTAAGAAAATACGTCAATGCGCATTTTACAATGTTCCTCCCATCAACCGAACCGTTCCGCCGTTCCTACATTCCTCATAATAAACTAACCAGAATATCCAGGACAACACAAATATACATATTTCAACACTTGCACTCCTAAACAAAGTGAAAAGCCTAATTCACCCTTTAAAAAGAACTACTCCATACCACAATTGACTGCCAACAGATAAACCATAGCAAAATAGTCGTAGTCTCACAGAGACCTTTGATTATAAGACCCTACCGGTATTTAGCCTAAAATTTGAAAACAGCTTCTTATTTTCTAAAATTGGTTAAATATTTACTTTTGAGAAAATATGAAGAGTCAACTTTCTGGATCCTTTTTGGAGATATGTAACCTATGCGTAAACCTTATTTCCCCAGATGCAATGTAATGCAAATTTTATACAAGAAAAAGGCTGAATACCACTAAAATCTCAATTTAACAACATTGAATTTTTTTCCCTCAGAAATTAAGAACCTAATATATTAAGCCTAAATTTGAGTTAAAAACCCTTTATGTAAGGCCCTGTTTAGGCTAATCTGAAAAACAATAGGTTAGACCTTACTCATGGCTTTTTACTGTATAAGTGACCTTTAAGTTATTACGTACAATTAGTGTGTAGGCATAATTAAGTGAGCTGTTATATACATTAGTCCGAACCTAACTTCAAGCAAGCTAAGTTCTCTGTGGAGGGGGAGGGGACTATACCCTCCTATCCCTATCTGCCCCCCTGCTGCTGCCAAAGAGGCTTAATACAGAGCCCTGTCATGTAACCTTATTAATCTTAAAATTTGTTGTGGTCTGATGCCAGGCTTGCTTTCAGTTACAAAATTCCTGAGAAAGTGTCAACAAGATGGGATATCCTTACCATGGAGTAGCCACGGATAGAAGAAGGAGATTCAAACATATTTCAAGCTTAATCAACCCAATCACTCTGCTTTGAGGATCACTGAAAAGATCTTTTTCTCCCATTGAGATTTAGTATAAGTAAAGGTGATGACGTCAGAAGAGGAAAAAAAGGCCCATGCTCATCACAGGTAGTTAATGGCATTTCATGTGTCAACTTGTTAACTTAAGGGTTTAATGTTAATCATCAATTAAGCAATTCTCCTTAAATTATAGTACTGGTATTTCATACTCACCATGCGGATAAGAGCATAAATGGAGTAATGATTGCCAGCATCATTTCAAAACTTGCAAAAACAATTCCTGGTACAGAGTTAGCATGTAATGAACAGTTGGTGCCAGACAGACCAAAAAAGAATGCATCATCAAGGCTACCAATTAAGCCCTAAAGAAGAAAGCATTTAAGATGCAAATAAAGATACCGGTATTATAAATAAACATCATTTAGAGTGGTTTTCACTTGAGTGTCGAAAGTAATTTGCGTTTGCTTTGGTTTTGCGTTCACTACGCTTAGTGATTGGTTTAAAAATTTCACACCACTTTCTCGGCCAATCAGAAGTAAAACCAAAACCAATCGTGACTAGCTCGCGCACGTTTTCCTGCGCTTCGTGCCAACTACATGTATTTGCTTCAAGTTTTGATTGGTTCACTGGATTGTCTGTGACCTTTGTGATTGGCCAGAGTAATTACTTTGGTTTTGGTTTTACGACACTCAAGTGAAAACCGCTCTAATAACAAGTAAGTTCTTGCAGGCAGAAAAGATATTCAGAAGGAAATAGAGTAGAGGATTTTAACCCTTTGTACAGTGTACACCCTAAGAAAAGTGGTGTTTGTTGGTAAATTAAAAAAAATATATATAAAGAGAAAGATTAAAAAAGCTGTTTCTCTCCCTGTATAGCAGGTATACTCCTTAAGTATATGTTATTGTGCAGATCTCAGTGAAGTGGTTAAAATTTAATTATCAGTATATTGCATAACACATAATTTATGTATCAGGCAAAAAAGTTCCAAAGTTATAGGGGTTGTCAGTCATGTCACAAATAGAGGGGTGGGGGTATAATTTTCTACTTTAAAAATGCAGATCTTTCCAGGACAAGTTTGGGGCCAATGAACTAATATTGACCAAGATATGACATTATGTGCCATTTGGCACTCTTAAGCTTGGGGGTTAAAGGGTTAATATTATTAAGGCTTACCGGTACCTTCTGAGATGGTCCAAATGAAAGAGAATAACCCACGAGGTACCACAATAATGAGCCGACAGTGAAGTTGATGAGGGCATGTACAAGAACGGGGTTTGAAGAATGACATGGCCTTGTGCCTGCCTGGTAAATTGCAAAGCTGAATCCCTAGAAAAAGAGGACAGAAATATATGTTCACTGGGATGTTATTTCACGTCTGCCAGAAGTTTTGTGAATATTGCATAACAGATATTATTAGATCCAAATGGTTGACAACAGCAAAATGAAAAGATAACTTACTTTAATTTAACAAACACGTTTCCACGGTTACATCCGTCATAGACAGTGCAACAATTGTTTTTACAAGTGTGGACTTATATAGTGTGCATACACTGTCAATCGCACGCTATATAAGACCCCCTTGTGAAATGCCATGGCTTCTGCATGTATTGCATGCCATTTATTCTGTTGAGCTAACTTTTTCGTTGGCGGCTAAAGTAAGGCCACTATATTGCAAAAGGTCTTTGGGCTAGGACACAATGGTAACACTTTGCCAACTTTGAAAATCTAATATATTTTTCTTTACACCCAGATAAAGTGCCTAGGATTACTGCAACCCTCCGACCCCCACCCCCCCCCCCCCTACACTCTCCCGTCCCATGAATCAAAAATTCCTAGCTACAGGCCTGTAGTCTGCTGCATTGTGTTTGTCCAAGATGTGACAGTCAACTTGGCTAATAACTACAGACTATGAGCATATTTATCACTTATACAATTTAATCCTTGCCTGAAAATTATAAAGCAGTTCAGTAAAATGTGTCTTCCGTAGCCTAGTCACAGGATAGAAAACTAACATCGGTAATGTTTCATCGAATTAGAATCGATTTCACCTGCGAATTATCAGTTCGAAACTCTATATTAATCTAGTATTGTATGGATTTTCAAAACTATAATTCCTACGTGAGAACTTACCGCGGTAAGCCTATTTTACGTGAGTTTTGGTACGTACACTAACTTGCACGGGTACCGCGCGCAACGCACATAGACCAAGCGATCGACCGAAAGAAATCAAGAATGTTGACATGACAATAAGGCAAGGGTGATAATTAACCTCAAACCACAACAACATGCCTGCTTCGCAATCTCTTAGCATAGTTACTGTATAAACTTACATGTAAGGACAGTACTGCCGAGATATGAATCGCCGAGCTCTGCGGCACCACAATGCTTTGAGAGGTGAAATCAACATGCTCGTGGTGACAATACAAAAGTTGGCGCCAAACAATCCCTAAGGGACTGCTTCAAATATCGACGATTTGTTAAGCGTGCGAACATGGCCTCCCGCTAGCTTCTGCTTCGCTGGCGGAACAAAGTTCATCTTCCATCCCAGATCAGACTATCCGTAAATAGCTACGCTATTTATAAAGGAGGAAGAAAATCAGCTAGTATTAAATTGCCCACCTGCAATGCTACCAAGATGGTGATAATCGTGAGCCAAGCAGCGTCTACAGCATTCCCGCATTCCATCGATCGTAAATTCTTCGCTAGAAAAAAAACTTACAGGAAAGGCATTTGATACGGCCCTTGTAATCCCACGTATTTCCCAGTGGTTTATTTATCCCGTTGCCAGCGCTTGACTGACTTCGTTTGGAAATTTGTTAATTGATCTTTTCTCTCAACCAATCACTGTTTTGACAACTGAACAATTCGTGTAATACGTCTGTTATCAAACGCCCAAAGGGTCCAACCAATCAACGGTGACGAAAGAAGAGGGACACGCGACTTTGCTTCAAATGGCTGACCTCGAATATGATGACTTTCTATGGCAGAATATGAGGAAACTTGTGAGTTCATTTTGTTTTATGTCAGGTTTTTGTTGGGAATGAAATCGACTTATCTCATGCCCAGGGCCCACTACCACCCCGCCACAGGTGGTGAAAAAGTCTGGGTACCACAGTGGGAACACAATGGTCACCAGGACGGTCACCAGCGCCTTTTTGCGCCTCTGCGCAGCTGCGCGACAACATGTCGTGACAGGCACTGAAATAACGTGACAAAGATCTCTACTGTGTCTTGGCAGGAGCAATTTACTATGGGCTCCTGGTCTTGTCCAAAACGCGATTCAAATTAAGTTCCTGACATATCTCCCTAGTTGTCTCCGAGCTTTCCTTCTAGGGGCAAGAGGTTGGAGGGATGGAGGATGGGATCGAGGAATTGGATATCCAACAACGAGGATTACAACTAAACTTGAATAACAGCAAGAGACCGCCAACGATAACTCGTAGGTCCGTGGGATCTGACAAGAGATCTTAATCAGCCGAAAAAATGAAGTCACATAACAAACAATACAGCAAAGCGGATATCACCTGAAAGTAGACTTTGCGAGACACCGGGTTGCCCACGGTTAAGGTTGCAACCCTGCTTTATCGGTTCTAGCCTGTGTTGGTGTCTCGCAAAGTCTACTTTCACGTACTATCAGCCTTGCAAGACTTGATAGGTACAAGGGACTGGTTAGAAATATTCGCTGGTCTGCCGTCACAAAGGATATTGTTTTGGAGGTGTATAGTGTGAAAATGGGTCCTACATTTTGTCACGTTATTTGCGTTTTTTTTTTTTGTAAGATAACACATTTTGTTTCTCTAGTTATCTGGAAGTATGTCAGACTGCGCAACCCCGAATATAATGAGCCTCAGTAACAGGCCACATGCCCCCGGGGGCCAGATGCGGCGGATACCAAAGCCTGGTTCACACTTAGGAGCATAGCACAAGCATAAGACCAAGGACGTTCACACTTGCGTAATGATGCAGTAAAAGTTTCTTTTTCTTGCGCTTGTGCTTATGCTAATCTCACGCCCCTCCACACTCGAGTTTTCTTATGCCGAATGCTTGTGCTATTAAATGATTTTGCTTATCACACAAGTATGAACCTGGCTTTACCCAACTCGGAACCTACTGAACCTAGTAGAGTCTTACGTTAAACTGGGGAGCGATGTACAGTGATATATATACTACTCGCTCAGAACTGTACTCAAAAAATACCGTGTGAAACAAGACGATATAGCTTGAATTATAGGGGAAAAGATGTCTGAGGTAGGGAACGTATTTTGGGGTCAGGACTGAAATGGTCTCAGTATGTCCAACGTGGAAAATATAATTACACGGCTAACAATAAAGCCGTACACGACGCGTACACGCCCGCGGACTAAAATCATCAGTTCACAAAGAGGATAGCCTGCGTGCAGCCGTCTCCTGAGGACCGGGCTGAAATATGAGACCGTCTTCACGATGGCTACAGGCAAGAAAATCAAAGTACTGTACTCGTGGTTTACTATGTGGGTGTATTGGTGATTGAGCCTGACTGCAATGGGCCTACTTATCTGTTTAATCAGACGACCGTGTGCATGTGTTGGCCAAGAACCAACTCATCTTATGCCGGAACACCGTAATTTGCAATGTTTCGTGGTGTGATAAGAAATATAACATCTTGCAACAATTATAATTAAAATTTTAATAGCCGCAGTCGGCATGGCAAAAAAAATTAATATTAATAAAATTTCACGAGATCCGGGTGTCCATAAATTAGCAAGAGCTTATCTCAAACCCGATAACCCGAGCCAGAAGTCCTTAACCTTTCCTCAGTGAAAGACTGCCATTTTACCACCCGATTTCTCGAAGTAATTTTCTTTTCCCTTGGAGATTCGAAAATCGGGATTCTACTGCATTTATATTTTTCCCTGTAGGCAATGGCATTCATTACATTGCTCTGGATTGCCTCACTAAAGATCAGTGTGACGGGACAAGATGAATCGTGCCTAAACAGTAGTCCCTCTTTATACACCATACGCGCGTTGATTGGTCAATAAGCTATTGACGATTGCACACGGAAATTGTTGTCATTTCAACTTCGCATATACCACGCATTTCACGCATGCTTTATTAATTATCGGTTTAGTAAGCCACTTGGCATGTTGACACAAAAGTGACTTTGTGATTGACTGGGAAGGCAAATATGTTAAGATACACCACCTTATCACAAAAGCCCATGGTTATTATAAAACTTGCAATTACATGTGCAGTTTTAATGTGTGAATACAGTCTAGATCTGTTTTTTTCTGCAAAATGGCTCTTTGTTGGAAAACATCCGAAATGAAATTATTTTCTTCTTTTTTCCTGTGCGCTGTTTCCTCCGCCTTTTCAACTTGACCCGTTCACAGAAAATAACGATTTCAGCTCCATGCGTTCACTCGTTTAGTATGCAAAAATACCCTTTTAACTTTATTAATTATGATTATGATATCGGGAAAAATGTGTTTCCTGAAACTTGAAGAAATTTTGCGCCAGTGTTCTGGCAATCCGCCCACTTAAAATCAGAAAAAATAACACATAAATTAAGCTTGAGTTGGGAAATAATTAGATTATTGGACACATGCGGTGACCACGACGGGTCGTTAGGGAAGAATACTTCTTTTTATTGCCTTTTGAAAGGTGTCTGTGTAACCAAGATAGCGTGATACGCGCGGGAATAATTTACACAGGTTAAAGTAATATTGCAGGTCAGTTTAATCTTTTTTGAGCTTTTTTAAAGTCATTGTTCTCTCAGCTGCGGTTCGTTCATTATTTGAACTATTCATTCAAAGACAATGGAAGGATTATGACAGTCCAATTACTGATCGACATAAGTATAAACAAATTGGTAAACTACTTTGCGTTATCGCACAATCTATTACTGTTCATCATCGGCGATTTTTTCCATCTTCTATTTTTCTGTTCGTTTACACAGCTAGAATATACAACAGCCCTGGCGTCTCAGAAGTATAATTAATTGCTACTGACCTTCACAGCCCGAATGAACGACGCTATTAAGATCTGTCACAAAGCAGCGAATGGAGAGGGAAAATATTTAGATGTCAACAGTTTCCGGCGGAACGCGCGCTTCACTGGAATCGCAGAAGGTTTGAAATGTAAGATGCGCCCATACATTTGCTTGATTGATTCTGTGTTAAGAACCAGATTGAACAGTTCGTTTCACGTTACGAAAGCCCCTTTGATGGTGACGAACAATTAACATTCAACATTTCTTCACTGACCCAGACTGACCAAGTCGGAATATTTATAATCCCGTTGGCTTTCATTTTCTTATTTTTGCAACGGACAGTTTGCCATCGATTATCACTTCGGGATCAACTCAACAAAGTGGATATGGTCGTGGTTTCGTTTCCGTTCTGGATATTTCTTAAGCTACAAATTTTAGTTCAGTTTACAAAATGCTTCGAGGAAAAGAACCGCAGTTGGACAATGCGGTCTGGCGACACTTTGGCCTCCAACGCTAAGCAGCCGGTTAATCTTCAATACGTTATACCCAGGGTAAAATATATCGCTGGAGAACACAAGACATGGAAACCTGGCGAATTGGACGTCGAAACAGAAACGGTAAGTGAATGTAAGCTATTTTAGGAACACGGAGAGTCGCCAAAAACGGCGCGAGTTGGGGTTTGTTTTGAGGCTTGAGCCGGCATGGGTCCTTCAAAAACCACCAGGCGTACAAAAAAAAAAATCCGACAGACGCGGCTTACCAGAGACTTGAAAAAACCACTAGCCACTTACGAATGAATAAAGACCGCCATTGTCACGAAATGTTTAAGGATCAGGGCCAATATACTTAGAGAATCTTAAAGTGCGATGCACAAAAACAAAAATTCACGCGATGAGCCACTTTCAGTTCGTGATGGCGAACATCAATACCCATCAGATATTTGTCACACACCGGAACCAATATGAAATTAATCCCGTTTACAGCTAGACTGCGGAGAATTACTTTATAGATTCCGTTTTATTCAGCTTTTAAGGCTCCCCGGGAAGCAAAGTTGCCCTTAGAGACTACCGAAGAAAGGTGAACTAAATTGGAAACTTTTATGAATAATTAATATTCATGATTTGAATGAACAGAAGGTTTTGTGACACTGATCAAGAGCTGTAAAAACAGATTTGGACCCATGCGGTGCGGATTCAAGCTGTTCTATTGTTTGTTTTGATAGCTTCATTTGCGATAAGTGTACTTTGTGGGAAAAGCACCGAAGTGTAAAACACCACGTTGAATGCATCAATATTTCAGGAGTATCGAATTTGAAAACAGAACATCACGAAACCCGGGATGACATCAATAAATACGCGAACAGCCAAAGGTTATCAATAAAATATGCACCCCAGCTTGCATGCAATGTTTATTTTGTGCCTTAAATCACGCAGCTCAAGCCGTGAGAAAATTTTATAGTCTAAGTCAAAGTCTAAGCCGTTAAGTCTTTTAAGTGGGTGTTTTTTCTTTTCTTTTGTCAACAAAATCGACACAGCAGAGGCATTTGGGTGAAACACAATGGTCTGGAGTCTGCACCCAAGCCGTAAGCGGAATTTTGCTCAAATATTTCACAAGTGCTTACGATCGATTTCTCCCTATCTTAGTGGATTGTTTATATAATGTAAGCAATAATATTCTACTGCTTTTTTGGAAGAAAAAAAAACGGCTAGAAGTGAAACTACAATATGGCCATTTTTACATAGTTACACCCCCAGAAACCACTGACCAATTATGGCGCACACACCTCAGGCGTGATACTTCAGTAGCCATAATTTTAAACTTGAAAGGTAGATTCTCCCGCACTCTTAAGTTTTTACAGTAGTTTTTGCAAACTGCATCTTACTGAACAATTTCAATCAAAAGACACGTCTTTCAGTTACTGTCAGTTTCTTTTCAATGCAGAATTCTGATATGAAACTGACAAACGCACTGCAGTCCTACATGTATACAGCTGTACCTTTAGGCAAGAGAAAATATTTTTTAAAGGATTATTTAGTTTAAATTTAGACTTATCGCCTGTTTTGTACACCGAAATCTTAACTGAATCAAACTAAAAATGCCAAGATAGGCAGTCTTATCTTCGAAAAAAAAAAACCCGCCTATTAAAAATTTAATAGCCGCTGTAGTAAACTTAACGTGTACACTAAAGGTGAAGGACACTCGGAAACATTAGATGCACTAAAACACTAATCATTTGAAACATCTTTATTTTGCAGGCCGGGAACTCCGAGATAAAGACAGAAATCACATTCACAGCCTTTCAACAAAACTTCACACTCGACTTGTATCAGAACCGCGGCCTCTTTACCTCGCGATATCTTGAAAGACTCGAACACAATAATGACTCTGTAACGAACAGGAGAAATGTCAATCATTGTTTCTACCACGGCACTGTGAGGGGTAGGGAAAGGTCGACTGTGTCCCTCAGTACTTGCGAAGGGATTGAAGGTCTAATTTACGATGGGCGTACGTCTTACTATATAGAACCAACGGACCACTTTCTTCATTTATTTTACAGAATGAAAGATTTTAACTTTAACAAATATCATTCAGCCGAACCAAGAATAGTACAAGACGAGGATATTCACATAATAAATATTCAACGACAGTTTTCAAAAAGATCTATAGAAAACTTGAAAACTCAAAGAAGAATTCGCAGGGACGTCTTTACTGAAACCAAATACGTCGAGTTAGTTATAATTAACGATCACAAACAATTTGAAGCTTGTGGGAAAAACCTGACAAAAACAAATCTGCGCTCAAAGCAGATCGCAAATATGGTGGATGCTATTTTTAAACCGTTAAACGTGCGCGTTGCGCTCGTTGCTATAGAAACGTGGGACGTAGCGGACAAAGTTAAAGCGGACGACGATGCTGAGACTTACTTGTCAAACTTGATAAAATACAGAAAAAAGATACTGCTTGAAAAGCATCCAAACGATGTAACAAAACTTTTGACGGGAGTCTCGCTGAAAGATTCCGTTCGCGGCAAAGCGCAGATTATGACGATATGCACGCGAAAGTCCGCTGGCGTGATTCAGGATTACAGCCGAAACGCCGCATTCACCGCAAACACGTTCGCGCACGAGCTGGGTCACGTGTTCGGCATGTATCACGATGAAGACCTTCCTCGCTGCGTGTGTAACACGCGCGACTCGCGAGGGTGCGTGATGAGCGAGCATGTCGGCCGCGAGCCAGCCACTGAGTTCAGCAATTGTAGTGTCAAGGGGCTCGAGGAAACTTTATCACGGGGTTTAGGGTCGTGCCTTTTTAACGTCCCTAGAACTTTGTTCGGGGGTCCGGTTTGCGGGGACGGGATCGTTGGAAGCGGCGAGGAATGTGACTGTGGATCCGCGCAGGAATGCGCTAAGAAGGGAGACACTTGTTGCAATCACGTGACCTGCAAGCTGCGCGCGCATGCACAGTGTGCTGATGGCGCCTGCTGTGAAAAGTGTAGGTTCAAGAAGAGTGGAACTATTTGCAGAGAGAAGGTAAACGAATGCGACATCCCGGAATCTTGCACGGGATCTTCCGGGATTTGTCCCCAGGATGTTTACATCCAGAACGGTTATCCTTGTGCAAACAAAACTGCTTACTGTTACTTTGGAGAATGTCTGACCCACGACAAGCAATGTCAGGACCTATGGGGCCGCAATGCCGTATCAGGTCCAGATAAGTGCATTAATTATCACAATACACGCGGAGACAAGTTTGGACATTGCCGTAAGTCAAAGAAAGGAAAATACCGAGCTTGCCAGCAGCAGGACTCTAAGTGCGGCAAACTGTGGTGCCTTGCAAGAACCCCATGGCCTATCATAGGCATACAAAGAGACGTGATGAAATCTCGGTGGTCTCTTGATGGTAAAATTGTTACATGTAAAGGTACTAGCTTACAAATGGGCGTGGATGTACCTGAGGCTGCCATGACACTAGAAGGAACAAAATGCGGTGATGGGAAAGTGTGCCTGGACCGCCAATGTGTTTCTATAAGTGTACTTCTTAAAAAGGTGCCTGGGTGTGCCAAAAACTGCTCAGGTAATGGATTATGTAGCAATGTCGGTAAATGCCACTGTTTTGAACCGTGGACAGGCATTTCTTGTAGTGAAAAGATCTCAGATGTCAAACCGACATCTAAAGCAAGCGAGCCGATCAAAACATTGTTCCACAGCACCACAACAACTTTTTTATCCACGAAGAAAACATCAACAACTGCAAAAACGACAATTGTAACTGTAAGGCCAACTGCTCTCCAAGAAGTAGAATCCAAGGTAGTTTATACCGCTGTGTCTGCGACTTTAGTAGCTCTGATCCTGCTCCTTGTAGTAGGCCTTTGTAGTTATAAACGCCATTACAAGCACCAGAAATTTGTGTTGCAAAATACGAGAAAGAAACGCAAGGTTGAGTTGCGAGTCAAGGTCATTGTTATTTAAGAGAAATTCGAAAGGAAATATTTTATTGATGACACGACGAGTCTTTCAAAGACCTTAAAAAATAACAAAAGTAACTGTATATACCTTTTTAAGAATTAAATTATTGGTGCAGCTTTTACTGTTTTGTTCGCGTTTTTCTTTAGTGCAAGGCTAGCTTGTCACCCGGCTTATCCTTAAATAGATATCTTTAGGGACTGACCACTAAGTATTTGGGGGTAGGGGAGGGAGGGGTTGGTCGGACCTTCTGGAAAAGTGGCAGCTGTAAAAAATATGACCCATCCTTCCTTTTCATTAAAATTGTTAGATTGAATGCAATAAAACTGTTAACATGCCTATTTTGGCTGCAGATAGCTTAGGAGTGGAAATGGATTGCATTTGAAAATATTACTTGAAAGCTGAACTCCAAGTGTCGCGTGCACAAGTCGATGATGGCCGAAGGATTCACAATTCAGGCTGATCTCCAGATGTGAAGATGAAGGAAGCTGCCCACCACTACAGAACAGAGACCAAAAACGCGAAATTCCGTGACGTAGCTCCCTTTGAACATATATATGATCTATCGGACAGATATGTGCAAAGCTGGACTTTGGATGACTTGGATCGCCTTCAAAACCTTAAAAACGATCATATGCACTGCGTATGCAGTTCCCCTTACAGCTGCGCCGCGTTTGTGGTGTTGAATTCTTAAATGTGATCGTCATGGCTGGACCGGAGCGGAGTTAGAAGCGGAGCGAATGCGCAATTCGTGATAGGCGGGTCCTGGGGAAGAGTCGCTAAGGTCGCCCTGATCTCGGGGCTGGGAAATGTTTTTTTTTAGCCCTATCCGTTTTTCCCCTCGACTAAATAATCTGCACGGATTCTATTTCCACATAGACTAGTTTGCAAGAAACTTAATCTGTTTCGTTTCACTGTGCATGAGCACACGTGATATCGAGGTTTAATATACCTGGGCCTGGGGTTCGTAATAATATCCACGAGTTCGTGACATAAAGGTTTGTGATATCGGGCCTTTTGGCGCCGTATCTCCGGTATTTATCGTCTAGAGTTTAAAAAGGTTCGAGAGTGAGCATAAAGTGGCGAACCAAGTATTGCTAATAAGTCCTTTTTAAGTAGTCATAAAACAACTCACAACTTCATAAAAGATAGAAAATCTTTTTTAAATAAGTACGATTTCTAAGATAATGACTGGTTACAACATGATCAAAATCTTCGCACTAAAAAGAGAAGGAGTAAGAGCGAAAAGCGCTAAGCTAAAAGAGCTAAGAAAGAGCTGACAATGTAACGGCAATTTAGGCTTAAAACGATGCATAAATGTCCGTACGTCCCTTCGTCATGAAGTGAAGCAGTTTACTTGCCGATGGCTTTGAGCTCACGGTCCATCTGGCACAAAACACAGTTGGTGCAGAACACTCCAACTACGGCATCGTTACATAGAGAGCCCTAATAAAAGAACAAAGTCCGGAGTTGAGCCAGTTTACCTTATTATAGGAAATTAACGCTTGTGTTAATGGAAGGGAAGTTACTTAACGCGAAAGAGGGTCTGTAACATTTCCGGCAAAAGAAAGGAAATAAACGCGACGTACACAAAGACAAAAACACTAGTTGAGACAACTGGAACAAGTTTTTTTTTTTTTTATATTTTTTTTTTTTTTTTTTTTTTTTTTTTTTAATTTTAACACTAGGCGTATAATCCATTGCGTGTCTGCTGCGCGACGGCTTAAGGCTATGAAGCATGAGAAATGCTGAAAATGTTTCTTGCAACTTGAAACGCAACGATGCACTGAGTTACAGAGGAGGGGGCGCCACACGTTCGCAAATTTTCTCGCAACTTGTAACACGCCCGCCTGGAAATTATCTTCGTGAAATCTCTCAGTAGCAAAGGATGCAGTTCGATTGGCCAACTTTAACAATTTGTGTTGCAACAACTTATCTTGCATCGTTGGGAAAAAGAGGAGGCCAGTTCTACTTTTCTTGTAACTCGCAACGCAATATTTTGTTTTATTCTATGCCATAGAAAATACAGCGCACTCAGAATGGCTGGTGAGCCGTTGCATTATATTCTTGTAATGACGGGTATTATGAACCAACTTTCCCATAGTGCGCTGCGACGTATTTTTGAGTTGTGAGTTAAAGCTACTAGCGAGGGGGCCAAAAAAAAAAAAAAAAAAAAAAGCCGATCGACATACTCTTCTTTTGAATAGTGCTTAAAGGCCATAAAATAAATAACTTATTAACCTCGTCCGTTCGGTCATTACTGGGGAATCTCACACCTCGACACTTGATTGTATTGGATACACTCGCCTAAAGTCGCTCGTGTGAATACCGAGAAAATACAAAGCCTCGGTGTGAGATTCCCCTGTAATACCTCACTCGAAAGCGGTTCATAACTAGTATGTATTGCATGTTGCAAAAATGGGGTGTTACACGTGACATTTTTATGGCAATGGGGCAATGGAACATTTGTTGCATTGCAAGTTGCAAGGAGAATTGCCTCGTGTAACATGGCCTTTGACAATTTTTTTTTTTTTTGCACTGACCTGAATACGCTGTTCTGCTCTTAGCTGGGCTCTAAGAGTTAAGGGAGCGACCTCGTAGCAGAAGCACCCATAAGCAAACCCTTCACCCATACGGGTGGAGATGTTACACAAGTGGCACCATGGGCAGAAGGTACCATACAGGCCTGGACGCAAACAAACAAATTATATACCTACCGTTAGAACATAGAAGACTAATACCGTTAGTAAGGGGTTTTTGGTGGGCTCATATTCGAGGGGGTGGGGGCTTATATTAAAGCACAATAAAAAACGTTTCAAAAACAAGCCACGGCAGTGTTGATCGAAATACGTTTTTTTACTGCCATCCAGCAGAGGGTCGTTATATCCGGGGGGGGGGGGTTATAACCAAGGGGGCATGGGTTCCTGCAGGGCTTGTAAGTGTGTATGTGTGTGTGTGTGTGTGGGGGGGAGGGCTTATAGACTAAACCGGTAATTTACGGTATTTTACGGGTTTCGTAACGTCACTCTGGGGCTGATTTCCTGACAATACCCTTCGTTACATGCAATATAAGCTGTTGCCATTCTATATACTGTATATTAGGTGCTGCATGAAATATTCCCGTTCACTATTTTCTTCTTAAAAATTCTAATC
This sequence comes from Oculina patagonica, assembly GCF_052425735.1. Lineage (NCBI taxonomy): Eukaryota > Metazoa > Cnidaria > Anthozoa > Scleractinia > Oculinidae > Oculina > Oculina patagonica. The sequence goes on from NC_135769.1 coordinate 23,242,554, forward strand.
ATATGATGCGCTCTCTGATTATGAACTGTGTGTTTACATGAGGGTAGCAAAGGGTTTATGCGTAAAGGGCAAAAATTAGGCCATGGCGCTTGAAAAGAGCCAGAAGAGAAACATGAGTTTCGTGAATTTGTTACTTATTCTGCTGTTTCAAGTATACGTGACACATGAATTTGGTTAAAAATTTGGGCGTGAAACGTGAGCAGGAAACGTGGAGTGAGAGAAACGAAAGAACGAGCGAAAGACCACACGAGACAAAACCGAAACGCACGAAAAGAGTCCGGAAGCGATCGGTGCCCCCTCTATGCGGGGCACGACGTCAGGCCCCAGGGGGGAGCCGGGACACGGGGGAAGTGGGGGGGGGGCGGCATGACGAGGCACAGCCGAGAGGACAGAGGAACGATGAGGGCGGCAGCCCCAAAAGAAAAAACAAACAAAAAAGGAAATAACAATGAATTTGATCAGGAGCCCATTTAATTAAAGTGCAAATTTACTAAATAAATCTTGGATCGAAAGAAGCCAACAAAATGTATGACAACAAACATGTTTTACTTTCACAAACTTTTTAAAAATCTAAGGGGAACACAAAGTTGAACTGTTGCATGAAGTAAGCCTCATTTCGTTTACGAGACGCTAAAATATTGTACATCGCTGGAGCTTTCTTCGGCCGCATGCCATATTTTCTAAGCCACAAAGCGGTTTACCTTTGCCCAATTCATTTTTAATAACTGGTCAAAGCTGAAAAACAAAATAAATAGGACACAGTTTACTTACAGCTTCCCATGTCATCAAAGCAAGCAAATAGATCTGAATTCCAGTTCCTCAGAACTTGGGTTTGCTGTCCAGCAACAGTCGTACCGGGTTGAGTTGTCACAACTTGTGCCATGTTGAAATGGAGCTCTTACAAACTCTGTAAGTAGCGTATTGGATTAGAAAGAAAGGGGAACAACATGTTGAATTCATGACTTACATAAAACTACCTAAAATGTCTAAGATACAGCGCTAAAATACAGATGAGGTCGTGTTATCTTATTTATAAACGCCGCAGTTCTTGGACAAAAATACGTTCGCTGCCGCATGCCGCCATCTTTGTTTTGGTTCTTTGCGAGTTTTTGATTGAGAGTTTTCATTTAAAACAGGCCTTGCATTAAATCATTTGAAGAACCATTCGGGTCTACTAAACTGTTGCCATATCTAGTTACTACAATTTGTATGTGAGACATTAAGACAAGAAGCAGAAAAATAATAATGAAATCATCCCACCTTGAAGGGTCTTGAAGTTCTTTTCTCGTCTCCGACTCCCGAGAGTCCGATCACGTGGTCTCTAACTTTAGAGGGGGGCGTTGGTGGGGAAGCCGTTGGGGGAGGGGGTTGCCAGCAACTTACTCTGCAAGGACACTGCTATGTGCCCTAGCAGCGTATTCTAAAGACCGAGTGAATAAACAAATTTTTAAATTTTGATTTAAGTACAATCAATAGAACTGAACTGTTACGTAGTGGATTGATGTGACCATAAATAAAATGTGAAAATTAGCGCCCTTGGCCGTATACCGTAGAATTCCGGTTATAAGCCCTGGGCTTATACAACTTCGTAAGGGGTTTTGGGTGGGCTTATAAGCGGAGGGGCTTATATCCGGGAGGGCTTATAAGTGGAATAAAAAAAACGTTTCGAAACGAGCCATGGGAGTGTTGATCGAAATACGTTTTTAGAATAAAAACACATAATAAAGCAACATTAAGCCCTGTTCAGTTTCGTCATTCAGCAGAGGGGGGCTTATATCCGGGGGGGCTTATAACCGGATGTATTTTTTTGTTTTAAGGTAGATGGGCCTATAACCGGGGGGGGGGGGCTTATAAGCGGAGGGGCTTATAACCGGAATTTTACGGTACTCAGAGTCAATGTTATTTCCTCACACTTCTTTTATGAAAACTTGCGTTTCAAAAATATTTGGGTTTCTATTTGGACGGGAGACTATACTGTTACTGAAATTTTGGGATGCATACAAAAATACCACATAGTTAAACTATCTTAAATAGAGGGTCTCAATGGGGTGGTACTTTTAACTGTAATTTAGCTTTTTACGGCTGACGGTTAATTTCTTTCCGTTACGGTAAATGAAAGTGTTCAAATTTAATTTCCGTTGTTTAAATACGTTAAAAATTAGTTTTCATTGTTGTTTAATATTTATTACTTTCTACGCCTTGGCCGTTTTACGGCTAACGGTTAACCCATTTTCCATTGAGACCCTCTTAATATAACGATAAGAAACCTTAAACGAGTCTTTCAGTCGCTCTGAGCATCCTCTATACAACGTGGATCTCTATTTTTCCTTACCTGAGCTACAACTATTCAAGTGGGCTTATTTTCGGAAGGATTTTTGCGTCTAGGCTTTTTTTTTTTTTGGGGGGGGGGGGGGCATTTTCGGAATTAGTTACGGTACTTCACATACTGTTGTTGCTGATCAAAACTCCTCGTACGAATCCTGCCATCTACCTGCTTGTGAGCCTAACAGCCGTTCAGGTTTCCGTAGCAAGTAGCGTTCTTACTCTCTCCCCCCCCCCCCCCCCTGGATGGGAAGCTAGTCTATGGCAGGGTTACTCCCAGAGGTCCTCCCAGGATAAAATTTCATTTATACACCTGGATGAAAAGAGACACTAAGCCAGTAAAGTGTCTTGCCCAAGAACACAACGCAGTGCCCCAGCCAAGGCTCGAACCCGGACCGCTCGATCCGAGTTTAGCGCGCTAACCAATAGCCGCCGTGAGATAATCTAATCGGCGCGTGTCGCGTGTCGCGGGTAAAATGTGGTCGCGGGTACACAAAATTGTCGCGGGTACAAAAAATGTCACGGGTACACAAAGTGAAGCCCCGATATTATATCGTCATAATGGGGTTTTGGTTGTCCGCCGTGTTGTCTTTCTACACATTTTCCTTTACAGTAGCAACTTTGGCCGGAAAAAAGAACATAATCCATTATTAATTTTTTTTTTCGCGCGCGTCCACCTACATGCGTTTTACGTTTTCATCCTGAAGAAATTGTTAAATTCGATAGAACTGAACATCTTGAACAGGCTTATGATATTTTGAACGCTGAAAAAATTACTTCGACCGTTTAAAACTTTTGAAAAAGACCTCCCAAAGTAAGTGGCCTTGTGTAAAAATATTTGAAGGATAATAAACACAATAGCCTCCATTTGGCTTCAACAATATGGACTGATCTTTGTCCTTGGACATTATCTGTTCCTCGAAGATCACAGTTTGAACAGATAAGTCAGATAATGTCCGCGGACAAATATCTATGCATACTTTCGCGCCAAATGAAGGCTATTGTTTATTTATACCGGTGGGACTTCGTTTTAACCCTATTTAGACAGGGAGGGGGGGGGGGCTTTTGAGGCACGCTCATAACTTTTTCAAGGTTCAACCAAACCCTGCCAAACTTTCTGAGTTTATATAAAATTTATCTGGGAATTATTTGGTAGGATAGGATGTTGTGTCAGGAACTTGACATCACCATGGCATGTTTTCCCAAATATGTAATTTTCGTGTTTCTTTTCATGAAAATTAACTTTAATGCAATTAATTTTTACCTATAAGTTTCATTGTGATTGCTTAAATATTCTGGAAGTTATAAGCCCCCCCCCCCCCCCCGGTCTGAATAGGGTTATAGGGTTCGTTATACTGAACGGGGTTCCAGTATGGTGCTTGCTAGTCGACAAGCAAATCACAACTTGATAAATGAGTAAAAACTGCACTTTATTAAGTACGGTTTCTCACTAACGGTTACAATTTTGCAATCGTGCATTGAATATATGATCTGGCTCTACTGCGTGAAAATAAGATAAAATACTGAAAACAAACTCACACCATGTTTTAAAACCGAAACTAAAAATATCCCTCTAAAAATCTCGACTAATCACACCTTAGACAAGTAAAGTCAAAATATCTAACTGAACACTATAATATGACCTTTTTCTTCGCACTGAAATAAAAGAGATAAGAGTAAAAAGCCAAAATAAGGCTTAAAACGATGCATGAACATCAGTCTCCTTGTCGCGGAGTGAAGCAGTTTACTTGCCAACGGCTTTTAGCTCACGGTCCATCTGGCACAAGACACAGTTGGTGCAGAACATGATAAGCAAGGCATCGTTGCAAAGAGAGCCCTGATAAAAGAACAACAAATGTCAGGAGTGTGATAGAGCGGTTTTCACTTGAGTGTCGGAAGCAATTTGCGTTTGCTTCGGTTTTACATTACTACGCTCAGTGACTGGTTGAAAAATCTCGCGCAACTTTCTCGACCATCAGGACTAAAACCAAAACCAATCGTGACTCGCTCGCGCGCGTTTTCCCGCGCTTCGCGTCAGCTTCATATATTTGCTTCGAGTTTTGATTGGTTCGCTGGATTGTCTGTGTCCTTTGTGATTGGCCAAAGTAATTACTTTGGTTTTGGTTTTACGACACTCAATTGAAAACTGCTCTAAAGGATAAGCTTGAGTCTTGCCTTTAGACTAGAAGCAGTCTTTCTTTCATTTTAGCTCATCGAAAAAGGTAACGGGAAAAAGGTAGCGGGAGGAAAAGCGTGTTCGTGCAGCCATTTATTATTTCGCTTCTTGTTCTTCTTTATCGCTCCTTCTGCTTCTTGCTCGACAGATGAAGGGAAAAGACGGCGTACTTGCAGTCTACCTTTTTATAGAACAGTCAACTCTCTCTAAAACGGACACCGTTGGACTGGCTCTTCGGCAAGCGTCCGTCTTATAGGGAGTTTGGTTACGGGTAAAATGACTAAAACAAGGTAAGAACGAGACCAATACCAGGTGCCCGTCTTAAAAACGTGTCAGTCTTATAAAGGTGTCCGTTAAGGATGAGTTACTGTACTTTCAACAAACGTAAAGGATGTCCAAACTCTCTCAGATCGTGAAAAACGAATAATCTCTTCATTTCAATTGCTAGAAACAGGCTGCAAAGGACCAGCGTGTTTCAGACTGTAGTAATTTTGCAGCGGTAGTTTTACCTGGATGTGCTGCTCTGCTCTTAGCTTGGCCCTGAGGGTGAATGGCGCAATCTCAGAACAGCAGCAACCATAGAGGAACCCTTCACCCATACGGCTGGAGACGTTGCACAGCTGGATGCAAGGGCAGCACAAGCCCATCAGGCCTGTAAACAAACAACAAAACTGGATTAATTGCCGTTATTTTGCGTGACGAAAAGTTTGCGTGAGAAACGTTGCGTGACGCTCTTTGAGCTCGTCACGTAAACTCTCAAACAGCGTCTGCGTAGGAGGCTACAGAAGACTAAGTTAAAGGAGCTATGTCGCGGGGATTTCGCAGATTTGTGGTCTAAACTGTTCTGAAAATAGTGGGAGGCAACTTAACCTATATAAAAACATTATCTTTGAACATCTAAAGAAAGTTAGAACCTTAATTTGCGGATAGTAACAAATCAAGCTTCGGCTGTAAACATCGATTTTTTGAAGACGCGCGGAAACAACTTGAAAGAGTAAGCCTTACTTTTTCAAGTTGCAATCCATTTCTATCCTAGCCATCCGCAGCCAAAGATGCTCGTTAACAGTTTCAGTGCTCTAATATAGCAATTTTTATTAAAAATGGACTATTATTTTTAGGTTTCCTGCGACACAAATATAAAGTTCGGCTATTCAAAAATTTGGTAAAATCCGTGACATAGTGCCTTTAAGCCTTCCTGACAATGCAACGCCTTCTATATAATAAAAAACATTAATAAATATCTAGAAAGCAGACTAATAAAATACGGTTAACTTACAGCTGCCGATGTCATCAAAACAGGCAAACACGCCTGAATTCCAGTCCCTCATAACTTGGGTCTGTTGAACAACAACGGTCGTTCCGGGTTGGGCTGTCACAACTTGAGCCATGTTTAAATGGAGTTATTGCAGTCTGTTGAGTATTCCTGGCGTACAGGCAAGAAAGAGTAAATATTTTGTCAGTCTCTTTCGGTGAAAGATACCTTTAATATAAAACTGAGAGACTGAGCTAAAGACACGAACGAAATGGTGCAATCTGACTCTAAACGTGGCTGTGAACAAATTTGTTTCGTTTCCGTTTAATTTAGTTTAAGGTGTTGAGGTGGAATTCCACTGATGCATAATTTTTTACGTGCGTTTACGTGCGTGAAAAAAATTTAGCGACAATGTATTAACAACTTGCGTAAACGTGTACGCAAGTCGTTCATACATTGTCTTTAATTTTTTTCACGCAAGTAAACGCACGTAAAAAAATTACTCGTCTCAGTGGAATTCCACCTTAACACCTTAAATCACGAACGAAATGGTGCAATGAATCTTACTCTAAACGTGGCTAAGAACAACTATGTGTCGTTTTCGTTTGTTCCTGGACTTTAGGCATTCACTCATATCGGGCTCAAAGTTATTAGTTCTTTGCAGATCATATCTATTAAAAAAGTACGTGGTTATACGTGAGGCACAGATTTCATTCGAAGAGAAACGTTAAAATGACGAGGGATTCGGGCGGCTGGAAAGCGTTGTATGTTTACATGTAAGGGCCTGTTTACATGATTCCGGAATGATTTTCATCCCGGAACGAAATTCTTTGGGATTGATTTTTTTTTTTTTTTTTTTGGAGTTCGCCTTTCACCAAAGGTTTTTGCGGGTTTTTGGGGGGTAAAAAGTTTTTTTTTTTTTTTTTTTTTTTTTTTTTTTTTTTTTTTTTTTTTTTTTTTTTTTTTAATGTAAAAAAAAAAAAAAAAAAAAATAAGATGGAAAAGAAAACGGTGCAACGTTCCTCGGTAATGGGCTAGGGCAAAACCAAAATCAACACCAGTTCAAGAAAGCGACATTCATGTCTAATGAACTCGAACTTACGTTTGGAATTTTTTGAAGCAAGTACTCAATGAAGTACTACAGTAACCGTTTTCGTTTTGATCTTTTTAGGGTTGATCACTGGTTCAGTCGCTAATAAATTGTTTTCTTCTGAAGTTAAGAAATATGTCGAATTTGTGTTCAGAAAATGTTTTAAAAAATCGGTCAAACGCTAGGGCAGCGCTGTATTCTTTGGGTACAAAAAGTTTTTGAAAGTTTTAACACTTTTCTGAAGTTGTTGTTTTCGCGTAGTTAAGCAAAATCTTTGTATTAGCAACTTAAAAATGTTTATTGTAGGTAGGCGGTTGCTAACGAGATTAGTGTTCTGAATTATTCATTACCGACCTCAAAAACGTGCCGTCACACCGGCGCTCTTAAATCTAGTAACAGATGATTAGGTTATTAATAATTGATATTTACCCACCCATATCGACCCTGATTGTGATCGAAGATTGTTCGATCAATTTTTTTTTATTTTTTTATTTTGTTTACCTAGAGTTTAGCAACAAATGTTCACATAATTTATTCATGGCTTCAGCTAGCAGAAAACTATCAGGATATCACAACATTCGCACAATGCGGAAAAAAAATATAATATCGATAAACTTAATTGTTGACCGAATTCAAAGCCTGTACTGAATTTACTCAACAATGAAAATGCGAATTAGGGCGTTTTGTGTCAGAGGTCGTGCAGTAATCTCGAAATGTCACGATTTCAATTGGAAAAACATCTTTTGTTTCAAGTTTCTAAGGTGATAGGTAAACAGTCAACAAACAGAATTTTCAACACTACGAAAGAAAAACACATAAGCACGGCGGACTTCGAATTATTTTTTTTGTAGTTGTGGGATTGCAAAATTTGCTAAAAACTTCAAGCGCTTCAAGGAGCAATCTTTGACACCTGTAACGCGCGCGAGAATATCTATAAATATTAAATTGTTGCCTTCATTTCTGCCCATCGAATGTGATTAAAATAACATGTTTACAAGAAGGTTATAGAAACGTAGTGAAAGCTAGCGAGCGTAGTTTACTTCTGTTTTTAAGTAATAGTGAAAAATTCAAACTATTTTAAACCTATGAACTTATAATAACAACTAAACTGACTCAATAAAAAGGTTGCGTGACATACAACCCTGAAATTGACGACTGGCAAGTGTTTCAACTATAATTCATATGACATGATATCAACATGAATATTCGCCTCGACCAAATACATTTAATTTCAGGTCTCGTTTGATTCGACATGGTTATCGCCAGAAAGGGAACTATTGTAAACGTAAATGAATGAAATATCTGGAATAACATTTGTTTTCGGGTAAGTCGATACGATAATATAAACAGCAACAACTGATCGAAGGTTTTGTAATATGAATACAGCCAAACTACCACAAACATGGCTGAATTCAATACGTTATTCAACTGATGGAGCCAAAACGCGCAGTTAATCTTCGGAAATTATTTTGTAATGAGAAGCGCGCTGGCTCAATGAAAATCACCCTAACAAGATCTATCGAGACCGATTAAAAAGAAAGACAAAAAAAAACGGTTAACCCGCTACATATAGGTTACATATTGTATGCACAATGTATGAGGAGCGAGCAATAGGTGGTACTCATTGCGTGAGGATTCAGACCATTCTACATTTTTACGACCCTGGAAATATTAAAAATAAAAACACCGCGATTTTGAATCTTGTCGACGCCAATCCGAGGGCCTCGCTGGCGCTACAGAAGTCTGTGCTAAAAAAAATCAGAATTTATAGCATCGAAATAGTTGATCCTGCCTGCGAAATGCAGCATAAACAACCCGATGGCGAATAAGTGCAGCGCTGATGCAAAGGGTTTGCTACACGGACACGCACCCCGATGCGTGATCTATCACTGTTTTCAAGTCCCCAAGGAATAAAATAAGTGTAGCTTACAACTGCTTTCAATAAAGACTTCGAAAAAGCCCATAATTGACTAACACTGGCGAAGCAAAGCTCCGATCGAAGAATAAAGCGCTCCGATTCTCCATAACAAAGGCGTTGAGCCAAGGTGTTTTTCAGACACTAAGCTTATCACGGACACACGAAATTAGTCGCTACAGCTCAAAATAACATGGGCTATACTCTAATAATATCTATTTAGAAGCAATGTACAGTCAAAGACTCCTACCTGGCTGTAAACACGGAGATCGAGCAAACACTCCTCGACGAAGAAACACACCTCTAGAATTTACCAGAGATTAGGATTGATTGGCCACGCCAAATATGCAATGAGGCTTGACAAGTTCTTCATATTTGAATAATCTCTGTGACGTCAGAGTTTCCAAGGACACTAAATTGTCACACGTTACAAGAATGGCCGAGAATAATGCCTCAGTTAGAGATCGGCGGTGTAGCCGACAGGGATCCGCATCCCGATTCAGTATTCACCATTATAAAACTATACTGTTGCAAGTATAAATTCGTGACAAAATTCTCGCATTGTTTCAAGAAAAGCTAAGAAACCTGAATGTAAAGACCGTATGGTTTCACCTGTTGTGTGACGCACGTGGCACGTGACACTTAAAAATATGATAATAATCCTTTGCACGCAATATAGCATACCCACGGTTTTGTTTTGGTTTGTTTTGTTTTTGTTTCTTTTTTTTCAGATTTCTAGTTGTACAGATAGAAATTTGAAGTGCAAGGCTAGCTCAAGCAGTATTTCTACTGTTTTCTACTTGTGTTAATAGTGTTGAACTACCTTGGAGAAGGTTTGGGAAAAATTCCGCTAGCACAAAAATTGTTCTATTCTGCATTACGGAAGTCGTCTGCTCAAAATTCTGCTCGGATCTGTATACTTCCCAAAATAACGACTCCCCTAAAGTAAAGACCCTCCAAAAATAGCCATAAAATTTCACTGTTACAGTAGATCCCGATTTTATATCGAACCAACTTTCGTTTCCGTTGGGTAGTACTTCTCTGTAATTTCACCCCCAATTTCACGTGTATTAGTAAATCCAGAAATTAGCGACCCCGCGGAAAGTTAGTTCAGTGGAATCCCGTAACGATATGCCAAGGGAGCAGTAAAATTATATCGTTATATCGAGGGATCGTTGTATCGAAACTCCCGATATAACGATATGGCCGTAAAATAACCGAAAATATCGTTATATCAAGGCAAACCTAACATATACTTTTTTTACTGGATAAAGAGGCGTAGAACACAGTATCATTTTCGTATATCATCGTACAAAGTTGTTGTCAGGAACGTTAGAGATTACTCGATTTCTGTTATGTTATTGGATTAAATTCAATATTTTGCTCAAATTTTGACTGTTTTTTTTTTTATAATATCGTATCGGGGAAGATTTTACGTTCGGTCCGCTAAATTCTCATCGTTATACCGGGAATATCGTTATATCGAGGATCGTTATTTTGGGGTTCCACTGTAACATATAATGTTAGGAGAAACAATGGATAAACTTCAACTCACACAACATAAAACTACTCCCTTTGGACAAGCACATGTTCAAAGACCATGGTATTTGTTTCAGATGACTAATATTCCAAGACAATATAAGTTACCGTTAAATTCCTTAAAGGAGCAATGTCACGGTATATTAAATCATTTTTCTGATTCCTTTCAAATTGAAGGAATCTTCAAAATAATAGTTTTCTTACATAAAAAACAACATATGAGTAATATAAAGGCGAAATTAACCAAGAATGGGTTCGACTGATAAAGGTTAAGACAAATTTCAAACGACCAATTTTTTTAAAATCGTTACCATTTTTTTTTCAAAATGTGTCGTCCGTGACAAAGCTCCTTTAAACCATGGGCTTATATTTGCTCAACGTCCCTTGAAATTTGCGTTACAAAAATGATTGACAGGTTTATATTTGAAACGGATAGAGCGTCTGAAAAATTTAGATGTATTAGTAATACCACATAGAAAAACTCTTTAAACATAATATGACATCCGAAAGTCAGAGATATTACAAGCCTTTGAGCATACTCGAGTTTGCAGAAAGATAGTCAATGTTGGATCGACTGGCTGTACTTGTCAAATTTTAGTGCTGTGGTACTTGTCTGCATTTCCATTTCATATCAGTTTAGCCTGACTACAGTTTCACGGACAGCGTTTTATAAACATCGTACCCCTTTTTTGGTTGGGTTAAACCGGCGCCCCCCCACCGGGGGGGGACCGAACGGAACAGTATACCGCGAAGCACTTCAGTCTTTTTTATGCCATTTGCCAAGTTTAATTTTGGGGCCTCACGGATTAAACGGAGCCCCAAAAAAATACAATGAGGATTTTACACTAGATTCTGGTCATATCCTGCAATTATTTCTTGTGAGTGTTTTGTCGTTCACACCCTTGCGAATTTAACTTTTACTGTAGCATTTTAGTGCATGGTAAAGTTAGTTCCCTCTTGCAATCTTGTTAAACTCCCTGATAAAGTCTTAGAATGTTCGCCCTCTATTTTTTCGTATTTTTCGCTCGATAAGCGCGGAGAAAGAACAGCGTGAGAACTGGACGCCAGTGCAAAACGGACGGCGCGAGGGGGTGTTTTTTTTTTTGCGTTGAAACATAGAGAGGCTGTGGACAGTCTAATAAAGACTTTAGTTCGAGACAATACCCTCTGGAGAAAAATAAAATTCGTAGGCTCGATTTTCAGCCGCTTTAAATATTAGCTTCTTTTTCAACCTCATTCAGGTAGAAGGTGTTACATTATAATAAGGACAGGCAGGTGGTTAGCACGTTTAGCCGACTTTCACAAACTACTTTCAGTGCTCTTTTGTTTTCAAAGTGTTGTTGAAGTAACATCGACAAATTTTCCCCTCACTGTTTTCAACGGAAAGCCGGCATAAAGCCAAACCTTGACCTTTTTCTTTTTTAATTTACGTTTGCAATTGACTTTTTGAAAAATCTAAAACAGGCAATGTTTATTTGCACAGTAGTGAGGTCGGCCGATATTTTTTTAAACAAAAATCCTTCAATACAGACCATTGTAATAAGGCAGATCCTGTTAATGCAGCCGATTTTCATCGCTCACTATCGCTTTACAGGGTTCTTTGAACGACTTCCGTGCGATGAGACAGTGATATGGGGTGTCGAAAACCGATAGCACTCGAAAACGGAGTTCTGAGCGTGAGGCACCAAAAAGTCGAAAAGGAAACTCGAAAAACTCGAGAATGAAGCACCCTGCGGGCAAAACTCGACAACGAGAACCAGTGCTCTAAAATAACGCACACAAGACCCGATAATAAAGCACCTATATAATGGCCATGCCCAATAAACAGTCATGAAGCTTATAACGAGCCGTAAAACATAGACTTTCTGGCTACGGTACCTGTCATGATTTGAGTAAAATTCCGTGTTATTCTAATACCTAACATAAGCTCGTAAATAGTGTTAGCCATGTGCTAGATCAACTGAATGACCAATATATATCTCCAGTTCTGGCTTCACATCGGAACAAGTAATTTTGACTGTATTATCTTATCGTTTTTTTAGTAAATAGGTTCTTTTTAATTAAGCCCAAAACGCCGTTTTTTTAGTACAAAACACACGGACGTGAAAAATTATAACTAATATTTGTTTTGCCTAAACTTTTCCTGAAATAGTTCGATTTTACTATCAGTATTTATTTTTGTCAAATGTTACCTTTTTCGAAGTGAAGCAATAGCAAACCTTTTACCTCAGTTGAGAACGCAGACGAGTTATTGTTATTCAGTTCATTTTTAAATGTACTGAATAACAATTACTAAAATTAAAAATTTCTTCTACCCGTCACTTCACGTGAAGCTGTTGGTATACATGTACTGTAGTTAGAAGTTATTTATATGGAAATTTTCTTTGCATTTCGGCGTCCTTCAAAGGAACTCTTGTAATTCGTTTTCTAAATTAAATTCTGTTCTGAAACTTGTTAATGGCTCTGAAGTTAATAGGTGGAAAAAGGAGATCTACGGCTCTTTATTTACATGAAACAGTAAATGGCCACCAAAACGCTGTTTAAGTTTAAGGTGCGTTTGATGATCGTCAATGTTTTAAAGTGCGATGATTAGAACCAAGATATAAAACTCAAGCCAATATGAGCCAAAATCAAATAAGCGCTTTTTTGACTGGCCTTTGCCTCAGTGTCAAAACGGGTCTTCGCGCGAAACTATTTTTATTATATAAAAACGAGTTTTATTTCACCATGGGATAATATATTGTTACTTATTTTCGCGAAATCGCGAAATTAAAGACCCGCGAAAATTTATTTCAAACGTTTTATATTGTATTTTTTATGTTAATTGCGTATTTTTTGGCCAAATCGCGAAAATAAAGTCCTGCGAAATATGCACGTTCCATTTTCGCGAAATTAAGTTCCCGCGAAAATAAGTAACAATAAGGTAAAGAGACTTTTTATGATATATGAAAAGTTTCAAATGATGACTCGTTTTAAAAGAGAGGTGAAAGGCATTCGTAAATGACCTATTGAAAGCCTTTCAGTATTTGTCAGCGGAAATTATTCATTGCTTTAAATGTGGGGCGACAGGGCTACGACCTCAGTAATCAGTGGAATCAGCTCGTGCCTACAAATAGCTACATTACAAATTGTATCATCAAAGTGTTTCACAACCGAGTTTTTTTGCTTCGTCTTAGAGTTAGACTTGCCCACCGGCACCGGGCTTTGAGCAATGCCCAGACCTTTCCATATCTCCGCGACAAGGTCTTGCTAATAGGCTCTGGGGGATGCCCTCCAGAATATTTGGAAATCTAGAAGCTATGAAACTCTTTCAGAGACATTTTTCATGAGGTATCTCCTGAAAAGAATCAATCTTGTTCAACTGGGGATTATTTTACCAACAAAAGATATTTTGTTTTTAATTTTGGGTAAAAATTTGGACGCAGCAAGTGCCTCGCGCTCGTCTGGCCTCTTGCTAGTTACGGCCCTGCAAATCGTCTATTTTAGAGTTTGCGTGTTTCGTTTTCGTGTTTCGAGTGTTCCGCTTTCGAGCTTTGGGTGCTTTGTTTAAGAGTTTTGGCTGCTCCGTTTTCTAGTTTTGCATGTTTCGTTTGTGAGTTTAGTGTGTTTCGTTTTCGAGTTTTGGGTGCTTTGTTTTTGAATTTTGGCTGCTTCGTTTTTGAGTTTAGCATGTTTCGTTTGCAAGTTTAGTGTGTTTCGTTTTCGAGTTTTGTGTGCTTCGTTTAGTTTCGAGTTTCGTGTGTTTCGTTTTCAAGTCTAGTGTGTCTCGTCTGCGAGTTTTGGGTGCTTCGTTTTCGAGTTTAGTGTGTTTCGATTTCGATGTTTTGAGAGCATCGTTTTGAGTTTACAGATACGTCTTAATCTTTGTTCTCTTTTGGTTTATTATCAACTCTTTGATGTATATTTCAGTCAGTGTCGTACGGTTTTCCTTGGAATAGTCAAGGTCAGTATATACATCGCAAAAATGACTGAATATCGTTCCAGTGCCAGCCAATGGGAAGGCAATACACCAACGCTATCTACATGTATCTTCCAGCTGGACAAGTCCAGTTCTTTTGGTTATTTCAAACGAACTATCTTCAGTTGTCGAATTAAAATCGTTTGCATAACTCGGCAGCTTTTTGTCATCGTAGGAGAGTTCGTCCTCGCCAAGACCACCACACGCGCCTTCTCCCTCACTTTGTAAATCTTCCTCGCCATGACTTTCCTCTTGATCTTTTTTATGTTTACCTTTTCTAAAATTGTCATCATTTCCAGCAGCAGCAGCAGCATCTTCGCAGTTTTCATTATCATTATCATCATCGGTATACTCAACATTTTCGTCATCGTCGTCGTCATCATCATCATCATCATCATCATCATCATCATTCTCACTGTCTTCACTGCTATTATCATCTGATTCATCACTGCTGTAAATCAATTCAGCATAAATTATAAATCACATATTAATTTATTTTTTTTTAGCATAAATGGCATAATTAGAGCGTTTGATCTGACTGGATGGCAAGGTGTTTTCGAATAAGGCTTTTGCAAACGCCATCAAAATTTGTAAACAAATTAAAAAAGATACAGCCGCACGTGGGTCAAATTGGCCTAAACTTCCTAAGCATATCCTGAATTCCTAATAGAGAGAAACTTAAAGTATTCATTACCCCCCACCTTGGGTGGGACTCTAGGCCAACACAGGGTTACCACCATAGGAATTTTGCCTGGTTGTCCTTTAAAGTTTATCAGTACCAATTTATTCTCCAGGATGGAGAGAGGCACTGTGAGAGCTAAGTGTCTTGCGAAAGAACACAACTGAACACAGTGACCCCGGCCAGAGCTTGAATCTGGACGCTCAATCCAGGGTAAAACCCACAAGTCAGTTGGCCGCTGCGGCTCCTAGATTCAGACAAATTAAGACGGAATCCACTAGGAAGTCGAGTAATATTTATTAAAGTTGGACAAAAATCAAGTACCAGAATAATTTAAATCCTATTGCGTTATTTCCTACCCTTAATAAAAGGTAAAGATGTAAGTAATTATCCGTGATAACACCAACAACAATTTCTTATCAGAGTCTGAGAAAATGAATTTCAAAGTTCACAAGGTATGGGCAAAATCTCACGTGTAGCCATTTTGGAAATTCGTCTTAAGCGATTCATAGGAATTCAGCGGAACTTCGAAATTTGTTTTCGATGTTTGGTGTTGTTAGAAAAGATTTCTTTCGATAAGATATTTGAAGCAGTAACACAAAAGCTTGCAATCAGGTGTAAATAGTTTTGGTACATAATTTTGTCCAATAACTACTCGAAGTCCTGGCGGATTTTGTCTTAAATGTAACTCTTTTCTTTTCATGTAAGTTCAAAGAATTTGGTAGGAAATCAAGGAAATTTTCACCAGCTGGCGATTTTTTTGTAAGGAGAAATTATAAAATAATCAATCTTGAGAATCACAACTTTATCCAATGTTTGCAGATTTATTGGTCACTAAAATCAGACACTTTAACATTTTTTCAGTGATTCCATTAAGAGAACAATTTCTAAATATGTGCATTTTTGAAAGAAAATAGTTTCATTTCAGTGTTCCACAAACCTTAGAATGGGTCGGTTAGGATTGAAAT
The DNA here is from genome assembly GCF_052425735.1 of Oculina patagonica. Classification (NCBI taxonomy): domain Eukaryota; kingdom Metazoa; phylum Cnidaria; class Anthozoa; order Scleractinia; family Oculinidae; genus Oculina; species Oculina patagonica. The sequence goes on from NC_135769.1 coordinate 23,258,453, forward strand.
GTTCCTTGGTCATATCGATGTCCATCAAATCTGTAGATAATATAAAAATGTAAATCAATAATGATGGATCATTTCTGAAGTACTCAAAAATTGCAAAAATTCTCTGATTCTTATTGTCAACTAATATATAACAAATTTTGAAGTGAGTGATCTCTGGACAGGTTGCATAGCAACTACTCTTGTTAAGGGGCACTGTAGTGATTGTTATGTTTTCTTCAGGGTTGCATGCAGTAGAAGATTATTACCATAGGTCTGTAGTCAGGACATTATGACAGTTTATAAGATGTTTATGAAGGAGAAGAAAGTGAAGAAAGATTAGTAAGCTAAAGAAACCTTCGAGACTATTCTATTTGTTGGTATGTTTAACTTATTTTGTCCTGGTGTAATGGGCATTACACCAGCAATGCCCATTAAAAAATCTTAAGACTATTAGCTTATCATACCTAAATGTAAGTAGATACTATCAATAAATGGGGGCTCTTGTAAAAGCCTGAGAGGGTTTATGTTATCCCCCAAAACAATGATGTAAACATTTACTATTAAAGTGAGGATTTGCAACAAAATAAACTAAACTTCTATAAGACAACAGCGGATCTTTAAAGGATAGGAACTGGAGCAGGACTGGATTGAGTGGCCAGCAACCCTCTTAATCCACCAAAAATCAAAAATTAAGGCAGTTCAATAGAAAATAAGAGCAATGACACTGGGTAGGTTGTAAAAAATTGTTGATTAGAATAAAATATTTGTTCGCATCCACCCCCTTTTCCCATCAAAAATCCTGGGGCTTAAAAAAAAAACAGGCAAAAAATTTGCCCCCAAGGGGACACTGCTCTAAGTCAAGAAGCAGAGGGCACATGTACCTTGTGAGGAGTGAGCATTGTGCTCCTCTTCACACTCCTCTAACCATTTTGCCTGAACTTCAACAACCTCCTTGCTAGACTTACAAGCAGCATACCGATCCAGTAGAACCCTGAGCAATTAAAACAAAATAACTTTTAAAATCTAAAAATAACTGCAGATCATGGCAATGACCACCAGTGTCAGATGTTGTTGGAATAAATATCATGCTTTCCATCAACTTAAATTAGGATGCATTCTTCTGACAATTCTCATTCCGGTTTAGGAATATCAGAATACACGAAATATCAATTCCCAAAAGAACACATATTCTGAAATTGGAATACTGGTGGCAGTGGTGACCTAAGGAGTATTGTATCTCAGCACACGCGAGTTCCGAACCACCTGGGGTGGCCAGCTACAATTGACTTCCTGCCAAAACTAAACCAAAAGAATGCATATTCTGCTATTCCAAGTAAGCCCTTTTTCATTTATTCTGTGCTATCTTGAGCAGAATGAACTGAATAGTATTCCATTCATTCTGAAAACGGAATAGGTCCCAAAAGAACGTGGGTACCATCAATTCCGAACATTCCTATTCTGAAATAGTTCCAAAAGAATGCGCCCTTAATGTCAGTATCATTGTAGTAGAATCAAGATTGAAGAACAAGTTTTACATACTGGCTTGTTTGACAACAGTTCGAGGGCAAAGCCACTTACAATGTAGTTAATGACCGTAAGGACAACATTCGGGAATTTGTCATTTCAAATGCAACTGAAATGAAGCTGTTTGCAATTACTATTGTTCCAGTACTGATGTTAGCTTCCACTGTAAGCTTGATCCACTCCAACTGCAGGAAGACAAATAATTTAATTGTCAACAAGTTTAAGGCAGACATGTACCTGTTCAGTGTGTAAAATGATGATCCCCATTTGAAACGTTTCAGGAGTGTTGAGCCAAGATCTTCCTGACCTGTGAGATTAATAAAACAATGCAGCTGTGAATAGTTAATTATGCTGCAAAATGAGCAGAATATCGCCTAAAACTTAGCCAACGAGGGCATACACCTGCAGGGGCGTAGCCAGGCTTTTTGTATAGGGGGGTTCCAAACGTGAATTGTAATTGTGAAGGTAAAACTGAGCGCCGGAGGCGCTTCTCCTCTAGGGGGTCCGGGGGCATGCCCCCCCGAGAAATTTTGAAATTTGCGGTCCCCAGAAATGGCATCTCCTTGATTCTAAGCATAATTTTTTAGCAATTTAAACGTCAATTGAAGCTAGCATTTCATAGAAGGGAAGCTCAAAATCCCGCGTACCAGGTAATTTTTCCGGCGTACCATTCACTCCCCGCGTACCGTCACTCACTAGTCAGCTAGTATATCAGCCAGAAGTAGGCGCCGTGGATGCTTCCGTGCAAACATGTCGACTGTTGCACTAATGTTAATTTGTCTGTTGTAATGTATGTTCATAAGAGCAAGTCCTGACGCTCGCTCGCTGGTCAATGTAGCCCGCAGGTATGTCTTTAGTCTGCGCAATGTGCTGAACGATCGCTCACATTCTGCAGAAGTAATTGGCAACGTACACAAGATGCGCAGCAACTTGTGCACATTTGGATAAAAATCGCTGTCACATTCTGCCAAGGCCTGAATTGCACTGTTTGGTAGGTCTTGATCCGCACTACACGTACAACGCAGGCTTGTATACACGAAATTTTGTAATTGTAAACACAAGGTGATACTTTATAGATTTCATTTTATTTTCTCAAAAATTTCATTTTTCTAATCTGGCGGAATTAAAGGGGGGTTCCAATAATATTTTTTCTGCTATTGCGATATCCCGAAGGGGGGTTCCGGAACCCCTGGAACCCTCCCCTGGCTACGCCACTGACCTGTAGACTGGGTTGACTAAAATCAGACAATATTCCGCAAGATTGAGCAGGATATTGTTCTATTATCTAACAAATTGTCAACAAAATGCATTTTTCAGCAACATGTTACTATATAAAGTGTGGTTATGCAGTGTTAAGGTAATGTAAGGTTAGGTATCTTCATTTAAAGTTGTTAACATAGGGAATGGTTGCCCAATTTCCGGAGCAAAACATTGCAATACATCAGACAAATCTTGGCAAGCTATGTATTTTTTATTGCAATCAACTTCCTGCCAAGTGAGTAACAAGTGAGAACATATTTTTCATGTAAACTGGAAAATGGGGAAAAAACAGGCTTTTATACATCTATAGTATGTGGCTAATTAATCTTAATTTTGCATTATGTCATTGTAAAAATTGCCGATTCTTGAAGAAAATATATTGTTTGGTGTGTAAAACTTACCAATGATGTATAGAGTAGCGGCAAATGCCTCAACACAAGACAGTTTACAGGGCTTTCCATAGTTGATAGGATTTGCGGCAGTCAAGAAAGGTAACAAGCGCAAGTTGGCACCTCGCATCCTTCCAAATGGCGTGCTCTCTAACTTGGCCCATGAACAGTCTATTACAGCTATTCCATTGTCCATAACGAGGGCGTGGTCTTGGGGTGATACACACCGCTTTCCCAAAGGGCTTAAAATGAGGCCATTGAACCTCTGTGAGATTTTTAGTGTTTTCACAAAACCAAGTCTTGAAAGCTTTCTTCCTGAACACTTCTTAGGATCACAATGCTCTAGATCCTAAAATGAAGTGTAGATAAAACATTGTCTCAAAATTGTTTGTAAACATCTGGTAAAGGTCAGGAAAGCTTGTATTATAAAATTCTAAGATTCTGGAATTTTTAAAGAAATTTGGTGCAATTCTTAAAATTGATTGCTACCATTCTTCACTCAACAATAATGTGAACTGTCCAAGCTCTTATTTATTTATCTTACACATGTATACAGGGTTGTCAAAATAAGCCGGCAAATGGCGCATTTCACTGGCTATTCCGAATACTGTGCCAGCTACTCGGAATATTAGTAGGTCAGTTCTGAGTGTGTGTTAATAAGTTCTGAGTGTTTTGTAGCCCCCGTACTTTTTGGATGGAACCTGCTACTCAAAAACCCACTGACAAACCTGTGTATACTCTGCAGCCCTAAGTCTTGATACACACTTAATTTACTGAATATGCACTAAATAAGCTGTATCCAATGAAATTAAAAACCAAGGTCTCTTTCTATAATTTACATTGCCTACTCACCCACATAGCCAAAGGAAAAGGAAATCCTCTGCCATAATCTTTTGTCTTAGTGCCATCTGAAATTAAATTATTATGTAAATGTAAAATTAATTGCTGCTTTGAAGAATCATGAGTAGGTTTGACCAGGTTTACATGTACAGTAAAGGCCCGGCGCACGCTACTGGTGTACACGGCTAAAAATTGCACTTTCTTTGGCTTTTGCGAAGTTGTTTAAAATTGTATAAACTAGATGTTTTGTAAGAAGTTTCATTTCAATAACGTCTTTCCATAAAATAGTTTTGGTCCTGGCTATAAGACCTAACAAAAGAGAATTTTCGAAAAAAATCGCTAAAAATGGAGCCGTTTTGAACACCGTGCGTAACATTTCGAGTCTAACCACGCACAATTTAGGATATCTTTGTTTCGATAAAAGGTACACAATTGACTTTCGACAACAACATTTAATGGTTTATGAATAGTCGGTATCAGTGAAATCATAGCAAATAACTGAAAATTAAGGACGTTTGAAAGAATTACAGCGTGGTGTATCATTTTGCATCCACTCAAAAGCAGCCTGAACGGAGAATTTAAAAGAGCGTTTTATGTCCATTTCTTTTTGTCATGGAAAGCAAAACAAATGTATTTCGAAATTCTCAAAGGTTTAGCTTTCTGTATAGGATAATTTTTGAATTTTGGGAAAACCAACTTCTGAGTAAGAAGCAAATTTCTAAGGTTAGACAGCGTTTTTATACCATGCTGGTACGTGCTCGCACGAAATGCGGTTTTTGAAGCGTGCCTTGGCACAAACAGTTTGTGCATAAAACGTGCCCTGGTTGTGCGTTAAGTGTGCGATTCAATTATTTAAAGCATGCCTAAACTGTGCCTGAACTGTGCCTAAACTGTGCCTGAGGTGTGCCAAAACTGTGCGTTGCATGAAAATCATCGAAGACTTGGTGGAAAAATTTCTCAACAAGAGTTGATCATGAGGCCAGAAATCAAATTTGAGTTGTCAAGGCAAGGTGTGTATTTACATTGTGTAATTTTAAAGTAAATTTTCACAATGAAATGAAAAGTGAACAGATTAGAAAACTACATAGAAAAAAGTCAAAAGATACAAATCGATTGCTTACCTTCCTTAGAGTTTATTTATTAACTAAAGATCTACAACCTGCAATAGAATTGGTAGATGTGCCCATCCTTCACACAAAAAGAAGGCTCTCTATAAAAGAGTGAAAGATTATGTTCTTTTTATACGTTAACTGAAAGAATAAGGTTAAAACGTAATTTCTAATTTGATCAGTCTGAAGTCAAATTGAAGCGCAAATATCGAGTGATGCTTGATCTGTTTTAAATGTTGTGACAATGATTTATGCTTGATCTATAAATAAATGATGTTACAATCAGAAGTCTCAAATGCAAAACCTGTACAAATCATAAACCAAAGGAAAACAGGGCGATATTCCTCTCTGCTTAAACAGTATGGAAACACACCAGCCGGACTTTTCTGCTCAAGGATTATACTTTTAACCGTGGGAACCAAAGCTTCTGATTGGCCGGTCTTTAATTGCATTTATAAAGTTAAGTCAACAAAGTCTGTCAACACAGCCACTTCGTCTAGAGCCAGTCTAGCGAGCATGTAAATACAGAAATGATTTCCTTGTTGTGTAAAACAAGTTTTCCAGTTAAATGTACGTAAATATAACAGAAGTTGTGATGATAGTTTAGTGCTGTTAATGAAATGAAATTAAGCCATCAGCTAAGTTTTAATGGTCTGGAGAAGTGGAAATCACCAATACCCATCCTGTTGGCTTGTCAGACTTTTATATTCAGTACAAAGCTGTTTGTCACGCAATGAAACGTTTGCTAGCAAGATCACGAATTGAAGCAATCGTAAGTCTTATAGCATGTACAAACATTCCTAATTTTTTGCCACTTTGAGAAGGTGTAAAAAAAATTTCATTCAGTGAAAAAAAAACACATCAAAACCCATTCTTTACGTTATCGTCTTCGGCCTTTTTTTTTTCAATTGAAATGCACTTAAAAAATCTTCAAATGCGTTATTGTAGTGCATTTGTATTACATTTAAATCTCTTGAATCCACGTGGACTACTGGGCGTAAAAATGTGCATACTTTGTCCCTAGTAGACAAAGTTCTTAAATCGTGTCTGAACTGTGCATAAATTGTGCCTGAACCGTGCCTAAATCATGCCTGAACCGTGCCTAAATCGTGCCTGAACTGTGCCTAAATCGTGCCTTAACTGTGCCTAAGCCATGCCTAAATTGTGATTATGCACACAAACCGTGCAATTCGCCGAAGCATGAAGTTCATGCACTGGCACGATGTTACGGTCGTGTACACCAGTAGCGTGCACCAGGCCTAAAATCCTGATAACTTGAACCTTCCAAGAAAATCAAAAAGGTTTGAGTATTGGGTTTTGAGTTATCAAGGGTAAAATTAGTAAGAAAAATACCTGTTGATGGGAATCGAAGAAGGTTTGAGTTAGTGGGAGGTTCGAGTTAATGACAGAACATGTCTCGCATTTGTATTTTATCATGCCGGTTTTTTTGCCTGTCAGTGTTGGAAATTTGGGAAATCAACATGAGCCAAATAAACATTTTAGCAGCCAAAACTAAAGCGAAACAAATCAGGCAAGTGCCAAGTGGTGTCTCCTTGAAACTGTTAAGTTATTGACAAATGACCAGACAGTAGAGAGTATTTTGTTTCAACTGGATGCCAGGATAGTGCACATCATGTAAATGGCAGTACCATTTATTGACTCGATGCTCAAGGTCTTCACATTTATTGTAATCTAAAGTTGTTCCTTGGAAATTTTTTTCGGTGGAAATACTCAGTATAAGCCAAAACCCCAATTTTGTTGAGTTTTGACCTGTTCTCAGAAAGATTTGGCGAAAAAAAAATCACTCAGCTTCTAGCCGAATAAATACAGTATTAGCTTTTGCAGAAAATAGTTTATACAATTTTTGAGGAAAGAAAAAACTGGAACCGGGATAGTGATGAAAGTAAAAGCAGGAAGAAGGATTTGCGTGGAAAAGTACATGTAGGGGGAATGCGGGATGAGGACCCCCCCCCCCCCCCCTTCTAGACCCTGTTCTGACTGACAAATGCTCAACTTGGCATGTGATGTTTTGCATCAAATTCCCCACTATATGGAGTCAAAATGCCTGGGGCATACCCCAGGTATGCCCCCCCTCTCCCGGGAAGGGGGGAATGGACGCTCTTGGATTTGACTGATACATCATTTCCCACAAAACACTTTAATTTGCCTACCCGACAAAAAGGCGACCGAAATCATAGCAATTACTAAACATTCTTTTCACTTAAGGAACTAAATATTCTAAGGTTAATAGAAGATAGGCTAAGCCATACTTTCTTATTAATACCTCCTTTGTCGTGGTCGTTCTCTAAGCTATCGAACTCGTCCGTTTTTCCATCCCAGGCAGCTTCAAACCTTGAACTCTTGCTGAGTTTATGACGGGGCTTAGCTTCTTTTGCCTTCCCTTTATGTTTTCCCATATTTAGTTCAAGCGTTACTCATTACTCTTGTTATTTTCAAGTCACTTTAACACCGTACGACGGCCGCAGACCGCCATCTTTTTTGTGTTGTCTATAGGAAAAGTACTGGGGCGAGTCAAGTTTTTCCCAGGTCCCCTTCGGCCTTTCGGTTTTCGACGCCTGGGACGCCTGGTAGAAATTACAGTGTTTGAAGGATGTAGCGGGGTCTTAGCGGGGCTAGAAAGCGTTCAGTTACGTTTTTAATTTCCCATACATTTGTCTATATTTTTTTTCCGGCGAACCGAACCGGGACGTAAATCTGCAGAGAAAATACAGACGAATGTATGGGAAATCAAAAACTAAAAAAACGTAACTGAACGCTTTTTAGCCCCACTACATCCTTCAAACTTGGCGGATTCCAATACAAACACTGTAATTTCTACCGGCTTTGCCTACCCGTCAAGATGGCGTCGAAAACCGTGATAAGGCCTATTTACCTATTTATCTAGGCCTATTTATCAAGTGCTTGCCTTGATTTTGCGATTCATGTGACATAATTTGAATTAAAACTTGAAGGTCCTCGCAAACGTAGCCTGAAGTGCAGACGCCGCGAGCACTTGAATTGCCTTACTCTCACTCCATTGTTTGTCTTTTCACTCGATGGAATATTCAGCGCAAGCTAGTCCAAGATACACCTTTTCCAAAATATAAGTGTAAATGTCGTTTAAAGTGGTCATGCAGACTATCGCAAATGAGAGATTGAGAAATCTTTGTTGCTGAAACATTGTTTTGCTGAATATGTTACCCCGTTGTGCGCACACGAAACTTTGGCTGCAGAAGCGAATTTCTTTTCTAAAGGAAAAAACAGTTTCTGAATTTTTTCAGAAACTTACACAGCAAATGTTTCTAGCCCTCTTTGTGCGCCAAGAAAACAGTTTTGGGAAACAATGTTTCCGCAACGTTTCCTTATTTGCCCTTGAAACCGTTCCGGACGTAGCAAAGCAGGTAAAGGGGCTAATAGAAAGAACACAGGAAAGAAGAAAAAGAACACTTGAGATAAAAAAATCGGCCCCAGGAAAGAAAACGTCTTAATAAGAACCTACATATCCACTAAGTTAAACGTGGAAATTGGCGGAATAGAATTGAAAAATGTCGCATTGTTTCATTGTTTTACCTTATTGACATCATGCAAGCCAATGACGGAGTGTCTCTAACAGTTATGCCCCCGACATGAAAATATAAACAGGGCCAGAAAAAAATAAGACTGAGGCAATGTCCACGCTTAAATTCTCTTCCTAGGTACATGTATTTATTTTCTTTCTTAAAAAACAACAACAAAAACAAACAAAAAATAATTGAAGCAAGTGCCTCGGTTTGCATCAAAGCGGCTGCGGTCCTGATAAAGCACTCCAGTGAAAACTTTAAATATTTGTGTGCCGTCAGTGAAAAAATCACCAAAAAATTATAAGGCAAAAATTAGGCAATACAAAAGATAATAACAAAAAGATATATTTATTGAACATAATTTAGAGTCAATTTAACATGTATATTTTTGAACAACATATAGGAAATCAAAAAAAGAAATCTCTTGCTTCAGTGTCGACTTTTTCAGAGTGTTTTAGTGACGTTTGCTGTTTCGATCGGCGTGCCTGGCCATTCTAGAACAAAAGATCGTATATTAACATTACAGTTAAGAAGTCTTCACCGCACACGTTCCCAGGGATCGAGAAAGGAGGGGGGTGGGGGGGGGGGGTAGGTTTGTACTTGGATGCTCCGCCCCGACGTCCATACCCATACACTGACTTACCGGTTAAATACTCAACAGAAAACTTATCCTTTTTACGTACCTACAGTAGAAATACTGCTTCCCTTTCCTAGACTTTGCAATTGAGTAACGCAGTTGAAATATTTCGAAGAATCGGCCGTAGATATTTTCACAGGTCCTTTCAAATAACTTATAAAATGACACTTTTCCTTGCTGCCTTCCTGTATTCGACCTCGTGAAATTCCTTTATATACTTCAGCTAGACGTCCTGTTCCCATTCACTCTATTTGGCGCGAAATTCTGAATGACGTCACTGAACAACTGCACGCACCCACATAACCCGTTCCCAGTGCTTCGCGTTTGTTCGCGTCAGGAGGAGTAGGCCTTGGAAGGAGGATGCTGCTTGCAGACTATTGGATGCGAGCTGTCAGTCCTACTAAGATAAGTATTGATGGCTTTCTTTTACTATCCATTTAAAGCTTACCTTATCATTTGGCGCTCATCCATCATAGCAAACTTCATCAAGGCGAACGAGAAATAAAGAATGACCCACGTATAGCCAATGCACTCAATGGAGTCCATCCAATTCAAGGGCCACAGCGCCATTAACTTAGACAAGTGTTCTACAAAAAAACGAGAGTAAAGTTACCCTCGTATTTGGAAATCCTGACCCGTTCAGAGCCCAAAAGTGGACCTCTCTACCCAGACTCCAACGCGTCTCTCAACGGGTTTACAAAGTTGACATGATATTTCAGAGCTTTGTTGGTGAGTAACGTATCTATTATCATCATCATCACTTTTATTTACCCTTGGATTTTTCAGTGTAGCTTATACAGCTAATATTTCCGAGTATTTCAACAGTGTACACAGTACAACGGGCAAAGACCAGACCACAACACCGGGAACTTCATGCCCTACTCTCTACGATAGGTGTGTAGGTTCCTTTACGTTCCCTGCTGACCACAACACTACAGATTCAGGACACGAGGCCTACGGTTTATCGTCCTTATCCGAGAAGACTATAATATTTAACAATTTGCAGATGTCATTGCAAAGGCAGCATATTCTCCTCAGTTATTTTAAGACCCTGATTGTTGGTCCGGTTTGGGACTCGAACCCGAGACCTCCCGCACGGTAGTCCGGCGCTCTACTAACTAAGCTATCCGGTCGGCGATCAAGGTTTGCACAGTAAAGACTCAGTACTACATCTTACCTCCGATTGTTTTGCAAGTTTCAATATATCCTAGCACAGCTGGATACTCTTCCAAGAATAATGCAGTCTTCAACTTAAGAAGATAAAAAATGAATATTTTGTTAGCTTCAACAGCAGAGAAACCACACCTATTTAGGTAATGATCTTGGCTTTACTTATGTAGAGACAACAAAGAGGGACGGTAACTAACTTCAATTTTTGAGTTCCAGGGGAAGGGTTAGTCAGTTATATTACAGACTGATCGAGAACCCCCAGAAAGGCGTTATATTTACCATTTACCCAGAAAAAGTCACTACGAAATTTCTAACCCAGAAAAGTCCTCAGATTGCAATAACAGTCTTCACACCTCCCAAACACTAAAATACTTGAGTACCACCACCCTTCGTCTCTGGGTTTGAGTGCCAGCTGTAAGTATGCCTTCATGGGAACGGTCAGGTGGAGCACACGCACACGCACAATGTGCTGGGGGGTGGGGTAAGGGAGTTGCTTCTCTGGAGTACACAGAAGACGATGAGTTATAGCGGAAGGGCTTTCCAGTTTTGTATAAGATTTAAATACAATATGTAATGTGTTTCCTCCCGTTTTCAACAAAACATCTCTGTCCCCTACCTTAATATCTCTTTTGACGTCAATAATAATCTCGCACAGCCAAATCACAGCTCGTATAACAGGGCTAACCATCATCCAGATCACTTCCAGAACAGCTTCAATCAATTTGATGGGGTCGTCAAATTGTTTGTTGACTTGCTTCTTCAAAGAACTGCAAACGCCTGCCACGAAATTGTATGCGGCCACAATTTTGTTTGCAAGGCTCTTGAATGGCCACGCTATCCAATGTAACACTTTCATCACCTTCTCTGCCCAAAAATTGTACACGATCGCCATTTTATTTGCAAGGCTCTTAAATGGCCACATGATCCAATCCAATGCCGTCGTTGTATCCGCGCCACTGTCTGCAACTGAGCTGTTGTACTCAAGCGAAATTTGAATACCATCCTGCGCAAAATGAAAAGAAAATTAGAAAGAGAACATTGTCTTTTTTTCAGAGAAGCTTTTGTAATTGCATTGAAGCCGCAATTTCTCGAACCTCCCTATATTTCCAACGAAAAACCTTTTTCTTTAATTTTGATTTGTTTCACTAAATCAAGCATGCATTTCTCCTTTTCCTTAATTGGAGGCTCGAGAAATCAGGACTCCAATGTTAAACAAAGAGGAGCCCCGCAAGTATGAATGCTGGTTATGTCAAGAAAAATAATCCCAATCCCCGAGACAAAAGGGCTTTCAATTCTCATTTTAACTAAAGCAAGCATGCCGTTTCTTAAACAGTAAGGGTGAAACAGTTTTTCCGTGCTTGCATGGTAACTAGTGCAAGTTTTTGCTTGGGTTTCTGTATCGGTACATATTGTGTCAGTTTTGGTTCGTTGAATAGGCAACTGTGTTTGACTTTGCTTTACTCTGGATTCATTTGGTAATTTCGTTGGTACGGCAAAAGCAAAAAAAATCCGCTTTATGACTAAATCATAAATCACCCAGTTTATGAACAGAAAAGATTAAATTATTTAAACTTGCCTTTGTGGTCAATATTTTTCCGTCTTTACTCCTTCCAGTCCTGTTATATGTTTCACACTTAACTTCCGCCACGTTCAAGGTGACCCTCATGTTAACTGACCTGATGTGCAGTCCGATAGAGTACCGTGATGGATTATCTATACCTGTGATAAATTTCTCCTTTGAAGCCAATATTTCATGACTCACCTAGAAAAATAAAACAAAAATGCTAGAATCCTTTTTTTAAAAAAAAAAACATACTTACCAAAATGAAAAATATTTGAAACACATTGGTAGAAAAAAAAAGAACTTTGGTTACTGAACTCGTAACAAGGAAAGGGGCCAAGAGACATTTTAAAGTATCATGTGCAACAAGTTTTCATGCTTTGTGTCTCCGAAACCCACCCCTAGTAGGCTCCTGTCACTCGGTCTAACTTATTCTCTCCCCGACCATGGAACTAAGCAATGAAGTCTTTTCCCTTTCCCTTTTGTCCAATAGCATAAACTGAGGGAACATCAATACTTCTTCGACATCCACTGGGAGAAAGTCAAATGCCACTGCTGTGCTTTTTGTAAGGATTTAAAGTCAAACTGAACCATGCCTCTATTAATTTATATATAAACTAAAATACTTACATAGTAAGCTTTGATTTTCTCTGTGACCATTTTAATATCCTCGCTTGCCTTTTCCACCTGCATGCTGATATCGAGGCAGTTACGCGAGTTCAGGCTTGTCCCTGGGCAACAACGGAAAGAAAGTTCTAAGCACATTGACAGTATAACCAACAAACAGAAACTCATAAGGGGTTTCTGTTTGCTAGTTAAAGATGGGTTTCGGTAGCAAATTTAATTGACTTTATGCAAACGAAAAAATACCTTATTGTTACTTATTTTCGCGGGTACTTAATTTCGCGAAAATGGAACAGGAATATTTCGCGAGACTTAATTTTCGCGATTTGGCCAAAAATACGTAATTAGCATAAAAAATACAATAGAAATCGTTTAGAATTAATTTTCGCGGGTCTTTAATTTCGCGATTTTTTGAAAATCGCGAAAATCGCGAAAATTAAGTCCCGCGAAAATAAGTAACAATAAGGTACTTCTTCATTGTAAAGTCTTTTAAGCCACCGTCTAATTCCGAGTAAAAACCTTTAACGGTCATCAAAGTGGCGCATTTCTAACTAAACACTAGCAGTTTGCTTATATGTTCCGTTATGCTGAGAATTCTGAAATAAAAACTTTACAGTTTTGCGCGCGCACGACTGTAAAGTAACCATGGTAACGAGTTCTTTTCTCTTGTTGACAAAATGAAACTTGATCACTGTTCATGGAAACACAATTAAAAAGAAAAATTCTCCTTCCGTCCTTTCATTATGGCATCTTAATGTTCCAGGTTGAGTGAAATTCTTTCCGCAGCATAAAACAAATAAACGTAAACTAAGTTAAGCGATGATTTTGTTATCAAATTAGTTTTTTCCCGCGCTTTTCGCAGTGTAAAGTCACGGAAAAGTTTTTGCGTTCTGTGGTCCGTTCGTACGATTTTTGTTAAATTTATCCACAACCAACTAATTTACACACCAAAACCACTGGTATTTACAATTAAAAGCTCTAAACAAGCTATTTAAGGCTGGCTTAATTGAGAGAATTGTGCTTAAACCTTACCGGATACGCTTTTCAATATCAATAACGGTTTTAATTCTTGAAGCGCAAGTTTCACCACCTCGCAGTAGCCTTACCTTTTTGTCCAACGACTTTGCAGTCAGCAAACTTTGAGCAAAAGCAACTCAAAACGCAAAAGGCGAGAATTACGGACGTTCTCATTTTCCTGTGCGTTGTTTCTCCCGTTAAACCATTTCACCCATTGAAACACAGTTCACGGCTGAAGAAACTCTGAGAGCGCGCGCGCTATTACACAACAAAGGACGCGAACGTTACAAAGGAGAATTTGTAGCTGACGTCAATATTTCCATTTTGCAATGGAAGGAATATTCGCCAGACGGAATCTAACACCTGTGCTAGAAAGGTTGTGTGTTAAGGTTGTAATAAGTACTTAGGTAAAGCTCAAATCCTACGGCGACAGACTTCAACAATCCCGTCCTGTTACAATTTTAGTTTTTTTTTTTACTGTTCTAAGAGCTCGCGACAGTTGACGTGCATAACAGTATGCACGCGCGCTTGGAACGGTGTTGCTTGAAGGCAACTTTACACAGGACAACTTGCAACAATGTAGGGCGAAAAATCGAACACCGTGTAACATGGTATGGGGGACAATATTTCGCACAACTTTTGACTCGACAACACGTTGCGAGTTTCTGATCCCAAGTCAAAAACCTGCAACGCAAGATGACGAATATTTAGAAAGTTGGCTCGTGTAAATGGGGTCGCCGACGATTTTTCGGGCAACAACTTCCCGGTCTTGCACGAAAAATCGTTGTTGCAGGTTGTCCCGTGTAACACAGCCTTAAAAGAGCGTGGAAAAGTTTTTCTAAAAGGAAATGCATAGTCCGACCACTCTCCGATAAAATAATCAAATTTTGGTGCAGTTACGCAGCAGTCGCGTGTACGAAAAGTTCTATGCACTTGTTTTGCGCAACCTTACTTACCCAGTCCGCTGTCCGAACGATTTCATAGACTGAACGCGCCGCGAAGCATTTTTAAAATGTTTTGGGAAGAAAAATATTGATTATTCAGTCACAAGTTGAAGTAGGAGAACCCAATGTAGTGCGCGGCACGCGAATTTTGTTATTTGAAACCTCATCTTCTCGCGCCCTAACTTCGTGCTGTAAAGAGAAACGCGTAGCCTAATTTGTTTAAACTTTGAAAACTTTTCCGCATGGATTAGCCCCCCTCCACTCATCTGCCTTTTCATCCTATGGTTTTTAAATAGTTTTAAATATTTTGTTCATAATTTTTGTAATTTTTTAGTGGTGTACATAGTATATCATGATTTTTATTTCTTTTATTTCGGGAAACGTTCGTAGGATCAACCTCGTGTTCAGGCCCTTTTCAAGATGTTTTTTTAATGTTGTATATTTTTTCATCTTATCGTCTTGAACAAATTAAAGGGGATAGGTAAAGGTAAAGTCTGCGTACCGTGAGCCTAGTGGCCCATCAGGCCGGAGCTTATCCCGAACTAGCAGAGGTTCAACCTCGTTCCCAGGGCTTTTCCTTGGTGATTTGGAACGGAGGTTTGTAAAGGACTGAATGAATGATTAGTAGCAAGCAAGGCGTAGCTTTTTGCCCTCTCTTTTTTCCTGATACGGACTACTCTTTATTATGAACAAAAGTTGTGGTCCCTATCTCTGTAATATCTCTGTAACAATGAAACCACTTTCGTCGTTTTAAAACGCTGAGACCCAATATTTCGATGACAATGACTTTTTGAATGGGCCCTCACCGGTTAACCCGTGTCAAAACTCATACCGAAAAAAAGTGTTGTTAATGTTGTTGGTGCTTCTTTTATGTGTTCTAGGTGCTTCGAGATTAGGTCTTCGTTTCTGGGGGCTTCGTTTTCGATAGCTATATATACTCATCGAGAAGATCCGATTTGCCTAAGCCCAGGCCCTCACGGCAGCCGTTCCAGACGGTTGCGTGACCCACCCGACAGCCGCCTTCGTTCTCGTGACTGCAAGATTAAATTTCCATTCCTCTTTGAAACGGGAAGCTGGTATTTGCGTGTACCGTTTGAAGATACCTTGCTGTATATCTTTACCTATCAAGAGGTAAGCCAAGATTCTTATATTACCATTTAGCATTGTATTCCATTTCGTTGTAAGCCGCAGTCCTTTTTTAATCCCCTCGCTTTTATAACAAAGAAGGAAGAAACTTTCCCTGCTTGTTTCAATCTACTGTTGTATAAAGCGTTTTAAAAACACGATTAGTATGCAGGCCGTAATATTCAAGTAATTTCATTTGAAATTTTCAACCGAAGGCTAGGACAGTTAACGTTAACTTTTCTTGCTGTCGACGGCCAGCTAAAGAAGAAAAGAAGCCTAGTTAAGCCAAGCATGGCGGTTTTTCGGCTAAAATTTGCCGAGACGCATTGTTTATTTTACGACCATCGTTTTCTTTGGGTTTACACTCTACACTGACCCCTGCAAGCGAAATATCAAATGATATGAAGTCTTCAGTTCGAACGGTTCCTCGCATATATTTGGTAGTGCAATTAATTAAATTTTCTATCGTCCTTCGAATTTCAATACGGAATATTCATGTTTGTGCGTGGCCAGTTGCAGCACTTCCATTTTTCCGGGTTTAGATAGTCGAGAAGCGGTCAGTGTCGCTTTCGTCGACGTTTTCGCGTATCAGTTATCATTTTGCGTCCCTGTCATTGAAGACTGTGCTGTGACATATCACTTCGACTTGAAAGAAGTGGAAGTCAGTTTTGTTAATCACTCTTCCGCTAAGTTGAAACGGGCGATAAATTTATTCTCGTAATTGTTTTCAATTTGTGTGCATGTGCCGTGCAGCACACAATGCTGGAACACAAGCTAGCGTTGTGGAAGTTCGATGCTCAATGTGCTATAAAATGATTAACATATATAAAGTTTATCCACTGGCGAATTTCTTTGGTGTTAATTCATGGCTGAGAATTCGATGACGATTTAGTTTAATGAGCTGAGATAAAGCGCCGAAGCTTTTATAAATTCAATAGTGAATAGCGAAATCCAAACACATTAAAATCCGTAACATTACGAGAAGACAAGGTAACTTGTTTATATTATTACTATGTATTTAAAGATCGACTGAAGAAAAAGACGAATTTGTTTTTGTTTTATTTCGACGAAAGAGAATGTATATAAATATTTAAATATTCTGTACGTGACTTGGTGGGGGTAGGGGTAGGGAATGCGTTTCTGTGCGTCGTCGACTGTTTTTTGGCTTGCTTGGAGGTAAGGTTATTCGCGTTCGCAGCCGTTGTTTGTTCTTGTCATAGGGGTAATAAGAACGGGACTTCCGCTCAAAACGGGAAGCGCGTTGGAAAATGGAGAAATAAAAATGAATTCAGTTTTTTTTTTTTTAAAAAAAGATCATCTCAAACAACAGTTGAGCTAACCTCATACTGTATTGTATACTGACTGACATTTTCTTCTTCTCTGCGTTACTCAGATTTAGCTTGCCATCCCTGAAACATGTCGGAGAAACCTGGTGTGGGATATAGTGAAATGCAGAATGATCCCGGAGCGGGAGGCCCCCCTCCCTACGGCATGCAACCAGGGTATCCCCCGGCTCAGGCAGGGTACCCGCCACCTCAGCCAGGGTACCCACCGGCACAGCCAGTGATGGCCCAGCCAGCAGGTTTTCAGCAAACCACTAACACGACTGTTGTCGTGACTCAACCGGCTCCACTGGTGTTACAACAAGGAATGCGTGACTGGCACAGTGGTCTGTGTGGATGCTTTGAGGACTGTTACTCTCGTAAGTGAAAAAATAAAACTCAGTAGAGGCTTGCAATGACTTTTGCAAAGCATTTCATGCATTTAACGCGATTTTGCGTTACTGAGATCTACGATTGAGTTCAAGATCTGCAACCAATCATAGCAGCACAAACGTTACACTTGACTTGGCGTACGCGCGTTTTCGCGCGCTTGGCACCGGTTGCATGTTTTCCCGCGCTTGGCAGCGGTTGCATGTTTTCACTTTTCACTTTAGGTTCTGACTGGTAACTTGTATTATTTGGTTTTTTTTATGAAAACTGCTGTAAAAGTTTTTGAAGCTTCCCGTCGTCTCTCCTAGCTCATTTTATTTTTTTTGCTCACGTGTGTCAGCTCGTATGTATACTTACTTTGCCCGTTGCTCGCAAGGTATTTGTATAAACCTCTCGTATGTTTTTATAACATGGGAAATAAATCACCAAAAAGATTTGCTAATAATTTGTTTAATTGCAGTTTGTTTGGGATTCTGGTGTCCGTGCTTTTTGCTGTGTGATGTGTCCTCGAGAATGGGTGAAGGTTGTTGTTTTGCGACATGTTGCCCTGGAGCTCTTGTTGGGCTGAGAATCAAACTCAGGGCGCAGGAAAACATTCAGGTAGGCTTACCGACCTCAACGTTATGCATCAGTCAATTGAAACCCCGGCCCCCCGACCCCCCTACCCCCGGGACTTAGCGGGGAATTTAACATTTACCAAGTGTTAAGAAACGGCTGATTACCCCGTCCCTGGGGCCAAGACGTCTGTTAAAAGCCCCGCATAGCGGGGTCATCCGAACCGAATGAAGAAACAACTCAAGACTTTAAAGAGCGACTTTCAGGAAAACCGGGCAAGAATCTTGATTTCGTTGCAGAAGTGGAAAAATCGATTTCTTTCATTCATTGTCTATATATAGTGATAACTGAGGTAGGAAACAAACCTGATGTAGTTTGTTTCCGCCAAAAGCCCGTTTACTGTGAGAAAATAAGAAAATCGGTTTTCGTTGCAAGAGTCAAAAATTTGCAAAGTAAACTATTAAGAACACACCTGTCGGAAGACCCTTAATATCGGGGTGTAATGGCACTACAGAACGTATTTCAGCTTTTCTCAACCATCTACTTTAGCCGATAACGCAAAAACAAGCCTCGTACAAACAGAATTTATTAACTTCACTGAGAAAATTGAACTGCTTAAAAAAGCCTTCCGCCTTGTCTATATGGAAGTCACCAGCCTTTACACTAACATACCACAAGAAGTAGTTATTAAAACTGTATGCGAAACATGCGAAGAATTTCATCAAGGTACCCTCTCGCACCTACCTGATTTTTAAGAGAAATGCTTAGTTTTATCCTTCAAGAAAACTCGTTGCATTTAAATGGAAAAGATTATCTTCAAACCCATCGAATGGCCACGGGCACGAAAATGGCTGTAGCTTCTGCATACATCTTCATGGCCAAAAAAGAAAACGAAATACTCAGACAAAGTAGCAATAAACCCCATCCTTTGGAAGCAATTTATTGACGACATCGTTTCTAGGGTGTTTCTAAAACTCGACTCATTGACATTACCAAGAGATCCTTGAGAGACAAAATACTTTCTAAAGGCAAACAGTTTTCATCCTACGATAAAATTCACGTCAGAAACAGAAACCGGCGGACACGATAGCGTACAAAGGTGACAGATTCCACGAGGAGTCTATCCTTGACGTGCGAACACATTACCAACCTAAGAAGCGTTTCAATACACAAATTTCTATTCGTGTCACCCACCAGGCATCACGAAAGGCTTTATCAAGGGAGAGGCGTTAAGAGTTCGTAGAACAAATTTCTCACAACGTACGTTTGAGGAAAACTTCAGGCCCTCATGTTAAATCCCGGCTGTCGTCCCCGCTTCAGGTGATCGCGTGCTGTTAAATCACTGCTCCACGGCCCCGGTCTTCTGACAATTTGTTAAATCCACCGCCCACCGGGGCTAGCGTGTCGTTAAAAGTGCGTTAAATCCCGGCTGTGGACGCGTTATATTCCCACTAAGTCCCGGGGGTCGGGGGGGCCGGGATTTCAATTGACTGATGCATTAATCAATTGGCTTTATAGTTCGCCGCTGGAACGGATAATAGCCGAGGTGTTGCGTGGCATATTCAGATTCAAAATACATGCGTGACCGTTCATTCTAAGACCATTTACAGAAATCTGGAATGACTGTCACACAAAAGAGAACTAAACTAACTAAAACCGCAATGCAGTTTTCATTTAGACTGCATGCAAATGATTTTTGAGTTTTCCAGCTTTGCTTGAATGATGAATGATGTCACGTTTTTGGCAAACGCTTATCCGAAAACGGAATTATCCCGTACTAGAGAAATCAGTTTTGACACCTTCGTATATCAGTTGCTGAGGTAGGTTAAGGTAAAGTCCGCATAAGATCCTGGTGGCCCATCGGTTTCCGTAGCATGACGCGACTAGGACTATTTCTGCCTTTTACTCCCCTTGGATGGAATGCTAGTCCATCGCAGGGTTACCCTAAGCATTAAATTGGCCAGAACCCATTTATACACTTGAGCGAAGTGAGGCACGGCTATAAGAGTAAAGTGTCTTGCACAAGAACACAACGCAGTGCCCAGGCATGGACTCAAACCCGAACCACTCGATCCAAGGTCCAGCCAACTAACCATTAGGCCACCGCGCCTCCCACAATAATTAATGAGGAGACGTAGGCAACCTCTGACTAGGAAGCGAACACCGTGAACTCGTAGGCCCCAGATCTCCTTGTTACGTTGCACACCACACTGCTCGCTAGCAAGTTTACATTTTTTGTTTATTTCCAGGGTTCCTTGTGCAATGATTTCTGTGTGGCGCAGTTCTGCGGAGCCTGTGTGCTGTGCCAACTGTCTCGTGAGCTGAATCACGTTGGAGTAAGGCACTGATCGGCCTTTTCCAGCTGTGATCCGATTTCGTGGAGATTAACGTTTCGTGAAGCGAAACTTTGTTAGTGCATTATATTCAGTTGTAGAAACAATATTGTTACTCAAATATGTTTGTATGAGCTTGAAAAATTGTGTGTTTTTATCATACGTTAGTTTCTATAGAACGCGTGAGTTGTGTCACTGATTTAATTAATTAATTACTGATTTAATTAATTTGAGATGCCGCAAGTTACAAAATCTTATTTCACTTTTAATCAAGACTGAACCATTCACCAATTGGTTTACCATGGTAAGCAAATACGTTGAGAATGGCCTGTGTGTACTGCTTACACTCCCATTCTTGGGGTGCAAAAACTACGCTCTAACCGATACCTAAGAAACCTATCAACCTATCAAGTTACTATCAAGTGAACCTATCAAACCTATTGCAATGCCTATCAAATACTGGTTGCCATTTATTGCAGTCCGGAAGAGAGAGGATGGCTGAGACTTTAGAAATTAAATACGTAATTGACC
Organism: Oculina patagonica; assembly: GCF_052425735.1. NCBI lineage: Eukaryota > Metazoa > Cnidaria > Anthozoa > Scleractinia > Oculinidae > Oculina > Oculina patagonica. Next base: position 23,279,323 of record NC_135769.1, read on the forward strand.
AAGAACCTTTAATTTTTGTTGATTTTATGACTAACAAGTGTGTACAATACACAGCTATCAGCATTGTTTAGATCATAGTTAATAGAGGGAAATGGTTAGGAAGCCCGGCAAACATCAAAAGAACAAATAACACACGTAACCACCTATTGTATTTTGTCAGGTTTTGTGCAGGGTCAACCCCCAAAATAGCGAACAAAAACATACTACAAAGAACTTTACCGGGCTTCCTAACCATTTCCCTCTATTAACTATGTTTAGATCTGGTGACGTCTTCTCACGCTAAAGATGATTTCAAAAAACGGTTAAAATTTGCATGAAATATGCAGAAAGAAGAAACAAGCTGCATGAAAGACATTCTTAGAACATATATACGTATACAGTTAAGAAAAAGGCAATCCTTGAAGCGCAGTGGCGGATCGAAAGAGGGTGCTTATGTGAGCGGGAAGAGGGAGGAGGCGGGGTGGAAGTGAAAATGAGTATTAGACGTTCTTGATGATTACCCGTAATTAGATAAGAACTGTATTAAGGTTATGTTTTTTACGTAAAATTTATTAAACTCTACATCTCCACGAATAAATATTGTTTTGAAGCAGTTATTGAGTCTGAAAGATTCGCATTCGTGCTTCATTGTACTCTAGTCTTACTGCGTAAAATCGCATTATGACAAGGACGAAGGTTTAGTGGCCGTGTTTTCACGCAACAGTTGGCTAAAATTTGCTAAAATGTATTGTTCGAGTTCTAAGTCCATCGTTTTCCATGGATTATTTTATACTGAATCCTTCAAGCCAAACATAAAAACTATGTGAAGTCTTACCGGCGGTTTGTAGCATTTATTTAGCCCGCGTAGCTGGTGGTTTTGTTGGGGACTTTCTCTCGCGCGCGTTAACACCAACAAAACAACCAGCAACGCAGGCTAATTTATTTGGTAGTGCAATTACTAAGATCCTATACCTTGCTTCATTTCAATCCTCTTTTGAACGGGAAGCCCGTATTTGCGTACGCGTGTACGTGATCTCGTATTAAAGTTCCTCGTTGGAATGAGGGAAGCCGATAGTTGCATTTTCTTTAATTTGTACTGATATCAGGAGGTCAGCCAAGATTCTTGCATTTGACAGTACAAACGTGTTCCGCCCCTTTTCATGCCGTAGTCCACTTTAAATATAATCATATCGCCTCTACAAAGAAAGAACAAACTTTGCCTGCTTGCTTATTTACAGTATATGCGTCCATGAAAACATTTTAGCCAGACTGTAGCATTCAAGAGATTTTTCATTTAAGACTGCTTTGCTGCTGCTTTGCACAAATGTCGCATGATCGAAGGTCAAAACTTTCTTAATGATTTCGTTCTATGCATTCCATTCATTTTTAGTGGAAACCCAAAGGAACACGCTTCCATCTTCGTTCCTATGCAAGCTTGACGAAACGAGCGAGCCTCGAAAGTTCTGCTGCAGGATTGATTTTGATTAGTTTTGAAAACAAATAAATGGCCGGAAGTAAAACACCAAGAAGTTCGTTCAGTCTTAATTTTAAAAGCAAGGTATGCGCAATTCAACCGTAAGTCCGATATTTTCAGACTCTCCAGGGTCGCTTGTTTCCCGACCGCTGGTCAAGGGGAACGAAGACTCTGGATTCCAGGATAAATGCGCAAGAATCTTGCTACAAGTACCGCGCATGAATAACAGCAGCCTTGAGATTCTCTTCTGGTCGCCACCACGAGAATCTCAATTACGCATGCACGGCACGTGTAGCGTAACCGAGTAACACAGATTTGCACTTCATAAATGTGGTCTGAATATGGCAATGGTTTGCCTTTAAATTAACTTCACTCAAACTCACAGCAGTTTTGCAGTAAGGGCGAAGTTCTTACGTTTTAGTACATTGCAGTTTTAGTACATTGCAGTTTTAGTACATTGCAGTTTTAGTACATTGCAGCTTTAATAAATTGCAACAACAAGACTATGCAAGGATGTCTTGCCAAAAGCTGAAAACATTAGGATCCTGGTAAACCCATGTTTGAACTGTTTGTCAGTTCGTTGCTCAGGTTCTAAACGAGAACTTATCATTGTCATGATTAGCTAACTGCGCATAACTGGGCTGTCCTGATGTTTAGTCCAAACTTACTTTAAACCCTTATGGGTTGAATGAATGAATGAATGTTTATTTCCCATGAAGTCTATTAAGTACATTAGAATGTATATTAATATAATAACTTGGGAGGAAGACTAAAGAAACCCTCACGGGCTTTTACAAAGTAGTCTCCCTTTATTAGTGTTTTTTGTAACAACTATTAGAAAAAAATACATTCCATTTATATCAGTCAGGTAGTACAATAATACATGTACAATAATGATATCACTCTAATTAAGTAATTTCTATGTTCTTATTTTACTGAGCTGTCACTGCTAAAGATAAAATATACTGTTTCAGTTAATTTTTAAGTAAAAAAAAGAGTGGGAGACGTAGGGTTTACAATGGCGAGCCGATAGGCGAGCGTACGGCAAGATCGGACGCGAATAATTCACTGTGAAAGAGACAATAAATGAATGCAAAGTTGTATTCGAATCAGTAGAGATCTGATCAAAAGTAATGAATACTAAACGAGCAGGAGTTTGTATCAAAAGTTAATTCTACTGTTTGTTTTGTATTGGGGTTTACAGTTGTGTACATGTGACGAATACTGTGCTGGAATTGGTTTGCACCCTCATGAATAGTTAATGAATTTTACAAATACTTTTAAAGACGCTGAGTGTTTGACGAACAAAGGTATTCTTATATTCTAAAAGTCAATTATTTTGTGTCTTGTTGAATATTTTCCTTAATGATCTGAATGATCAACATCTTTGTAAATGCAGAGTTCAGTAAGAATGGAGTTCTTGGGACTTGGTCACTGATTGGTCAGTTGATTCGCTTTCGTTGTCAGGGAGGTTTTGATTGGTCAATTTACAATAGGTCGATCACATGATGAGGCATTTGCATTTACCAGAGCACCCAGGGGACGAAGAACGTGTGGTAGAAGGTTCAGCGACAGGAATGAAGCTTTCCAGTTGATGGTCGGCAAGGAATTCTTTGTAAATTCTCATTGAACAAATCTTTGCGGAATATGTAGCATTTTGATCTCTCCTGCTGAACCCACGAGGGAGAGTTCTTTCATTCTTCAGGTTCCATTTATCGTTGACAGGGTCATAACATTTAACCTTCGCACATGTAGGCGTATCTGTGAGTGTAATCATAACACTGCACACAGCATACAGCTTACCATCCAAAACCAGGAGTTTTTGAAGTCGGCCATTCAAGCTTGCAATAACCTGCCACTCATCTGTTGTTTCATCGTACACTTCACAATGATACTTTACTGACAGCAGATCTGCACTTCTAATTCGCGATCGGCGTCCCCGGTGACTCATACCATGACCAGCAACAAAAACTTTATCGTTCACGGCAGCTCCCCAGTGACACCAAGGTCCTTTATGCATGTCAGCTACTTTGTTCCATTGGTCTTTTCTAAGGTCGTATCTGTCAACATCAGTCAGGAAGTTGGTCGGCCTACCACCCTCGAATTCTAAACCTCCAATAAAATAAATAAAGTCATCTTTAGCTACGATGCAAAGATGGTTTCTGTCCAATTTATCAAATGATGATATGTCTTCCCATGAGTTTGATTCGGGTTTGTACTTCGTGATGAAGAGAACATCTCTTCTCTTTTCCAAGGCGAACATTTCATTTTCTTTTGTAACAAATATTTGGAGCAAACTGGCTATCATGGATGTTTCTATGTCAATCCATGGCAATAACATCCATTTACTTGAGAATGGATTATATCTAACCAGCCGACGTTCGTATGGATTTAACACCATTCCTTTCATCCAGGCAAAATTAAAATCTCGTGAGTGGTCAGATTGCCACAGATTGCCCCGACAAGAAACAAAAAATCTTGTGAGGGTTACTTCCGGACAACTGCTGCCTAAATTACACCATTTATTTTCACGAGGGAAATAACACAGAATATTTTCACGCGATTCGATGACTATAACAGATGTTTCAAGCGACTTTCTAGGTGTAACAGATAGATTACTAAAGTCTTTAGACTCAATCAACTTCACCGCGTCCTCCACAAGATCCAAACAGCCTTCACTGTCTTTCACGAGATCATTTGTCACGATATCCTTGCATAGAAAGTCACGCGATATATAAACCAGTCGAACGTGACGAAATAACTCGGCAAAATATTTCTTTCGCTTGCTTTTGTCGTGATCAATCCACGATAAAATGATATTAAAAACATCTTCCTCTGCATTTACATTTATTTCGTCACTTGAAATAAACATTTCAATTTCTCTGCTCGACATATTCAAAACCTCTATTCGGTTGGCTGCGTATACGGCGCTAAAATTTGCGAGGATGAATTTTTTGGTTTTGAAAAAAGTTCTTCGCATCGGTATCTTTCGGAAAGATGGTAATTCGAAAAACAATTGGAAACATTCAACGACTGAAGTAAAACCTTCTCAGCGAAAGGTTTTAGGTTCTGAAGAAACAAATAATCGGCCATTACGATCAGGTCTCGGGCACTTTCTTCAGTCAATATCTGAACATTGCCGGTGTAAATTAACTCCAGTGTATTCCCCATAACCGACTCGGAAAACATCTCCAGCCGAACAACTCCTTCTTTAGACTCCTTCATGTCGCTGTTCAGCAGCTTTTCGAAGAAAGGACTTGCTTCTGAAAGAACTTGTCTGTGAGCTTTGAACTGTTTGCCATCTTCGACCACCAAAATAACATCGCATGGCTGATCGAGTTCACTGAAAATTATTTCTTTACTTGGCTTCTTAGAATTATGAGAGATTTCTAACAAGGCTGCCATCTAAATGTCATAAAGGATCGAGGTTTAGTTTAGTTCATTACGTGCTGACTCCAATTGCTGACTCATGATGCCGATGTTTTGCGTTAGAAATTAAATATTCCTAATGTGTTTGCGGTCGATATTTTAATGTGATGACGTCATGACGGCATCACTTGAAATGTCATCAGGCGAGTGGACCGGATTTAAATCTGTTGTCTTGGTTGCGATTGATCGAAAGGAGAGTGAACAGAAATCAAGTTTAACCCAAGAATAAATCGCCGCGTAAAACACAAAGCAAAATATTCCCGGGCAGTTAGAAAACGATAGTTATAAACGATAGAGACAAATTAAATTTGATGAGCTCTGTTAGATTTTGTAAGCAAAAATCCTTAAATTCTTTCAATACAAAGGGCCGGTGTAAACAATACACTGTTTGTATTTGCTCGTATGTACCGTGTATCGTTAGATCGGATGTCATGCTACAATACATCGCAACTTTTGTTGACCTTTGTTGAGCAACAACAACGGGAAGTCTAAAAAAAAAAGAAAATAAAATATAATAAAATGTTACCATTATTCATTTGCAGCAAATCTATGAAAATAATTCATTATTAATTTTGCATCTTTCTGACTCCATAACGGCTGTATCACACTAATTTGAACTTCAAAAGATTCTACTCAATGCTACTTTATTCAATCTCTATCATTGCTTCTTATGTCAAAAAATGTAAACCAAATTGATTGCAAGGCTGTACAACGCAGGAGGGAGAATTGCCAAAACAGCAGAGCAGTCTCTCAGGCCACGAGACTGACTGCCCGAGAGACACCTGCTAGAATTCGCCCGAGAGACAGCCCAGAAATTGGCCACCCCCCGCCGGGGCAGAGGACGTCGGACAAACACGAACAAGAGACGGCAGCAGAGAAGCAAGCAGGGCTCGTTGCGGGTCCCCTGCATCCAAACTGTTTTTTAAAAATGTAAGCTGGTAGTGTTTCGCTTGCTCTCACCACTCCCTTGCTCCCACACTGTCTGCAATTCGTTTACCAAATTAAACTCGATATATATTGTACCAAGCATTGTCAGTACTTGTGCCAATTCTTCTCATTCCGCAGTTGGATAACAGTCATTTAGAACACAAGTCAATTCGTCACCGCTTCTGCATGCATTGCGTGCCGTTTATTTAACAAACGCTAGTGCAGGAGCACAAAGGAAGACTTCTTGTAGTTGTAAGCTTTTCTTTTATTTCCGACGTGATTTTATTTGTCTCTAACTGAGAGTTCTTCAGGGAATAAATATAACTAACAAAAAGGCATATATAGCACATTTGCGTGCCTAGGTTAAAGTTCCCATGGGGGTGAATAATAATTACAATTGTTAGTATATACCACACAAGTGAATAGTGCTTTTCACGAGCTCTAATTGGTTAACTCGGAGGTGATAAGCAAAGTATTATTCACCTCGGAGCAGATGAAGAGAAACGAAGGGAGTTTAATTACAATAAAATGACTGAAAAGCGGAAGGGACCATCACCAGGTGTCCGTCTTATAATAATAAAAATATTTTATTCAAACACACACAAATTTTATCTGAAAAGGAGGACCACGAGGTTTTCTCTTTTTAGGTCCCCTTTTAAAAATATTATTTAAAATTTTAAAATTTTTTATTTCGTAAATAAAAAAAAATTTAAAATTTAAAAAATAAAAATATATATAAAAAAAAAAATAAAAAACAAAAAAAAAAAAAATATATTTTTAAATAATTAATATAAATAAAATTTAAATATTAATATTTTTTTTTTTTTTTATATATTTTATTTTTTTTTTTTTTTTTTTTTTTTAGAGGTGTCCTGTCGTTATAGAGGTGTCCGTCAAGAGAAAGTTGACTGTATTAGGCCCGGACATCTTCTCTCCATTGCAGACGGTTGTTTGCTGCCTGTCTTGCTCTTGTACATGTCATCTCTGTTATCATTCCCAGATCCTTCTCGTCCAGTGTAACTATTATCATTTGATCTTTAGGCAGGGGGTGGGGGGTTGTTACCAACTTAATTGCGGGTAGATAGAAAGTGCTTTTGCCCGTGCGTCTGCCATATCTTTAGATAGAATATTTAATTCACGGTTTGTCAATTTCATTCACAAGACTGAATTTTAATCTTTGACTTAAAGAGAAAAATATGCAGGAAAAAGCCTTAAAAATTCCTATAAAGACCAACAAAATATCTAAAATATCTACAAACGTTGGTGTTTATGGCGGACTGGTAGTACGCATTTCTAGCGTACGAGAACAGAAGAAATTCTCTTTGGACATTTACTTTTGTTTAAACCACATTTCCTTGCAGAAAAGTAGGGAGCGGGGGTGCGATGGGTGCATCCGCACCCCCCCCCCCCCCTCCCACGAGCCTTAGAAGTCCGCTCGTTGTAAAAGAAATAGATTAAGGGAAATGTTATTTCTGTACTTCAACTATTTACATTCAATATGGCCCTCTGGGTTGAAGGTCCACCATTTTTCGATTCGTGTGGTATATTTTGGACCAAATTGTATTGTATTGTTGGATTCTAGGTTAATTTCAACGAAACATTCTACCTAATGTCCTTCAGAGACGAACCGTTTGAAGTTCCATTAATATGCTAAAAGATCAACAAACCGACTCTGGCTGATTTATGTAATTACTATTTGACGCTGAAATGAAGAAACCTAGGTTTTTCCTGTCTTCCTTTTATGCACTGCCATCATCGTTAGCTAAATAAATTGTAAATTACGCTTTCGAGGTCCTGTTTCGAAAAATATGATGTAAATTTTAAATTGTACCTGAATAATTGTCGTTGTTACCTTCACTTTTACTTTTTTTTTTTCTTAAAAAATTGTCTTCAAAACGACGAAATGCAAAATCCGGGTTACGGGCCTGAAAGCCATGGACTCTAACCCACCAGAGACCGGTTGGTCAGTTGGAGAGCGCGGGGGGGCAGATCAACCTTACCCGCGACCCTAGTATCAACCAGATTACGTATTCGATCATTACTCTGGCTTTGCACCTGTCCTCTGCCCTGTCCTCTTTCCTCTGGCTTTGCACTCTGGCTTTGCACCTGATTACTCAGCAGCCATCGTCAAACACCACAGTAGTGGTCAATCATCAAGCGGTAGTGGTACAGAGAGCCACGCGAAAATGGAGTTCTGGACTATGCGACTATTTTGCAGACTGTGGCTCTTGTAAGTATACATGTAGCACAGGTAACCCAGGAAAATGTTATTTTTCGAGAGGCTAACCTGAAATTAAGTTTTTGTTTGCAGTGTGCATGGGGTTTTGGTGCCCAATTGGTCTGTTGTTTGACGTATCCTACAGGATGGGCGAGGGATGTTGTTTTCCGTGTTGCCACGGTCCCGGTGCTCTGCTGGGAATCAGAATTGAGGAAAAATGACCGCTATTCCGTCCAAGAAATAGGCGAAATAGTGCGCGTTTATAAAATGTTTAACTTAATACGAACTTTGAATAAGAATTTGCATGTCAGTGTTGCTTGTTTTCGTTCCTGTGTATATCCACTCCCTTTCCTCCTACCCAGTACTAAATTAACTCGCTTCTTTTTTCAGGGATCTCTCATGAATGATTACTGTGCCGTCCAGTGTTGTCCGCTGTGCGCTCTCTGCCAGCTGTCACGTGAGCTTAAACACGTTGCGCGTTAATTGCTGACCATTCTCTTGGTCTTTTTTAAGTTTGACCTAAACAGCCACTAGAGAGATTTGATTTCGTTATTCATGTTTTGCACATAGGAAAGGTCGTTAAAATGACATTTTTTTAATGATGTTATTGTTCACAGTAATGAATAAAAGAGCTTGATAACAGCCATCGTGTGTTGCCAAATTGCGTCCTGGCTTTTCACAATGTAACAATTTTTTACTAGTTTTTCAATGAAATCCTAGATTCCAAGGAGTCTTTTTTTTGTTTTTAGGTTGTCTATAGATAAATAAATTAAATAAATTAACAATATTTAGAGAGGAATTAAGTCGAATTAGAATTTGGAATGTTGGTTTTTCAGGAGGGAGGAAAACCGGAGAACCAGGAGAAAAACCCTCGGAACAAGGTCAAGAACCATCACCAAACTCAACCCAAATAGGCACCTGGTTGGAATCGAACCCGGGCCACATTGGTGGGAGGCGAGTGCTCTCACCACTGACCTGCTCCCCCCAAAAACAACGAAAATACAAAAACAACTTCAAACAAACAAAGAAACATGAGAATAAAATAGTTCGTCGATATGTGCCTCCCTTTTTCCCTAGTTATAGCAAGTGCTCGTGCGTTCTCGACGAACGTAGAGACAATAGAAAGTTTGTGAACAGGCTAGAATAAAACGCCATGTGGCATAATGGAGAAGAATGCGGTTATTTTTTATTTTTTTTTTAGCTTTTTTTGGTTGTCTGCAATAGTTTTAGATTCTACAAATTACTGCGGACGACCAAAAAGAATCTCAAAGTTGCCATAACGCACGTGTGGCACGTGTAGCTTAACAGAATAAAACAGATTTGCACTTCATAAATGTGGCCTGGATATGGCAATGGCGTTTCCCTTTATTAACTTCAATCAAACTCACAGCAATTTTACAGTGAGTGTTAGGCTGAGTTTTGCCGAAATAGTATTCACAAAAGATAACGTATCACTAAAGTAGAAGACACAAAACTGATTCATTTCTCTTGGTCAATCATATTTATACACATAATTAACAAGGCGTATCTTGAACGGATCTGCTAAGCAAACCAAAATAGCATTCTTAGGATAAAAACAAAAACAAATCAAAGTCTCTTCGAGATATCGACGTTTTTGCATGAAGTATGAGTCGAAGGTTTATCCTGTGCATTGTTCTTCGAACTTATCATTACAGTTTCTTTGTAGTTTAGTTTAACAATTTCCTATCTTCGCGGAGGAAATGCAGCCACATAATTTTGTCAAAAATGGCTCGTCCGCGCCGGGTATTTATACACATATTCCTTAACATTACACAAATAAACAGTGCAAATTTCACCGAGATCTGACAATTCTATACTTAAAAATTGCAAGGACCTTTCGAGGCAGTCGATTACGGCAGCGAAATTAGCAAATGAAACAGCAAAATATGCGTTCGACGCTTTGTTTTTGCGACGCCATATTTGAATTGTTATAGGTAGACCGCTGTTCAATGTGTTCAAGGCCGTATCGTTACGATTGCTCCACGAAAAAGCACGAAAAAAAAATACGGATATTTCCGACTACTGTCGGAGAAAACATTGCGCATATAATTGCGGCGTAAACAAATCGTTACACTCAAGCTGCGTTTTGTCTAGGCTCTGCGAGGGTCGGATATCAAGACTCAGGATTAAACAAAAGCCATATATACAGTGAATGCTTTCGAATTATATTTGAAGATGAAATACGAAAGAATTTTGCTGTCTTTGACTGAAATTCCACTCGAACTGCGTAGATACGATCGCATGTTGTAAAGCCGATTCATGCAACATTTCTGTCAACGCGAGGTCTCGTCCCTAACGACCTAGGCTGATGTAGCGACCAAATTTGGCCTAATTTTTAACCGCTCCTAATCTAAAAAGAAGCTCCCATCTCTTGCATTTGTTTTAACTTCAATAATATCTTTGAAAAGAGCGAGTTTTTTGGTATGGTTTATTTTTGACGTTTGTAATTTTTAAACGATGTAAGTGCTAGTGATTATTTATTCGTGTTTTAGTTACGCAATCCATTGTTTGTGCGACGCTTTTTATAGATCGCCTTTCAGACACACGTGCGTTGAGATAAGAAAGCTGACATGTCACTTTTAAAATTGTTATATAACGTTTGTAAATGTGACAAGTCACGTTTTTTCCACGAGATCGCAAGTGATCACCCACAGCGGAAAGTAATCCCTTGAGAAATTAAAACAGTCCCTTGAGAAATTAAAAAAGTCCCTTGAGAGTTTACAAATATGTGGTTCCAAATTTTGTCCACATAACCCCTATTCTACCATTTTAGCTTGTAAACAAGCAAAAACGTCGAAAAAACCAGTTTTAACAATCTTTATTGTAAGAGATCTTAGCGCTTTTTATCTTTTTATCATTGTAACAATTTTAGCAATTTATCTATTTTTTAGCTTAGCTTTTTAGCTTTTTTACCTTAATATAGTTTTAATGTTTTTTATCAACTAGTTTTAATGTTTTATTTACACACGACCCCACAAGCTATGAAGCTTTTTTTACCCCATCGTGTATAAATAAAGGTTTAGATTGATTGATTGATTGATTGAGAATGGAGTTCTTGAGACTTGATCACTGATTTGTCAATTGATTGGCTTTTACTGTCACCGACATTTTGATTGGTCAATTTTCAATAGCTCGATCACATGACGAGGCATTTGCATTTACTAGAAGACCTGGGGCACGAAGATCGTGTGTTTAAAGGTCTAGGAAGACTATCGGGGATGAAGCTTTCCAGTTGATGGTCGGCGAGGAATTCTTTGTAAATTCTCATTGAACAAACCTTTCCCCATTTCCTGTATCGGACAGTTATTACATTTTTCAGGTTCCATTTATCACTGAAAGGGTCATAACACTCAACCTTTTTAAATTTAACTACGTGCTTTAGCGTCACACTGCACACGGCATACATCTTACCATCAACAGCCAAAAGTTTTTCAACATTGCCATTCAGGCTTGCAATAACCTGCCACTCATCTGTTGTTTCATCATACACTTCACAATGATTTGTTTTTGACAGCAGATCCCATCCAGCAACAAAAATTTTTTCGTTTACCGCAGCTCCCCAATGATACCCAAAGCCTTCATGAATGTCAGCAACTTTGTCCCACTGGTCTTTTCTAAGGTCGTATCTGTCAACATCAGTCAGATAGGCCACGCTACCATTTTCATATTCAGCACCTCCAATGAAATAAATGAAATCATCTTTGGCTACAATGCAAAAATAGCGTCTACCCAAATCAAATGATGATATGTCTTCCCATGAGTTTGATTCGGGCTTGTACTTCGTGATGAAGAAAACATGTTTTTCCTTTCGTTCCCTACTTCCAGGCAGAGATTCTACTGATTCCAAGGCGTACATTTCATGTTCTTTTATAACAAATATTTGGTGCACATCTCTGTATGTTTTGTTGCCAGAATATGGCAATAACATCCATCCATTTGAGAATGGATTATACCTAACCAGTCGACGTTCGTATGATAACGTTTCTCTCCAGCGACTTGCAGCTATATAGTCTGGAGTTCGGTCGAGTGTATACAGATTGCCACAACAAGAAACAAATTCCTCTGAGTCGGTAAGCCAACTTCTGCCTAAATTACACCATTTATCTTCACGAGGGAAATAACACAGAATAATTTCACTCAATTCGATGACTATAACAGATGTCTCAAGCGACTTTCTAGGTGTAACAGTTAGATACCTAAAGTCTCTAGACTCAATCAACTTCATCGCGTCATCCACAAGATCCAAACAGCCTTCACTGCCTTTCACGAGATCATTTGTCACGATATTCTTGCATAGAATGTCACGCGATACATAAACCAGTCGAACGTGACCAAATAACGCGGCAAAATATTTCTTTCGCTTGCTTTTGTCGTGATCAATCCACGATAAAATGATGTTAAAAACATCTTCCTCCGCGTTAACATTTATTTCGTCACTTGAAATAAACATTTCAATTTCTCTGTTCGACATATTCAAAACCTCTATTCGGTTGTCTGCGTATACCGCGCTAAAATTGGCGAGGATGAATTTTTGAGTTTTGGAAAAAAGTTCTTCGCATCGGTATCTTTCGGAAAGATGATAATTCGAAAAACAATTGGAAAAATTCAACGACTGAAGTAAAACCTTCTCAGCGAGAGGTTTTAGGTTCTGAAGAAACAAATAATCGGCCATTACGATCAGGTCTCGGGCACTTTCTCCAGTCAATATCTGAACATTACCGGTGTAAATAAACTCCAGTGTATTCCTCATAACCGACTCGGAAAACATCTCCAGCCGAACAACACCTTCTTTAGACTCCTTCATGTCGCTGTTCAGCAGCTTTTCGAAGAAAGGACTTGCTTCTGAAAGAACTTGTCTGTGAGCTTGGAACTGTTTGCCGTCTTCGACCACCAAAACAACATCGCATGGCTGATTGAGTTTGTCTTCTGGCAGAAAGAGTTCACTGAAAATTTCTTTACTTGGCTTCTTAGAATTATGACAGATTTCCGACAATGCTGCCATCTGAATGTCATAAAGGATCGATGTTTAGTTTAGTTCATTAGGTGCTGACTCCAATTGCTGACTCATGATGGCCATGTTTTGCGTTAGAAATTTAGAATATTTTAAGATATTCCTAATGCGTTTGCGGTTTTTTTTAAAGTGATGACGTCATGACGGCATCACTTAAAATGTCATCTGGCGAGTGGACCGGATCTTTAAGTCCGTTGTCTTGGTTGCGATCGATCGCGAAGAGAGTAAACGGAAATCAAATTTTCGGGGGTGGAAGGGGTTTCTTTTTTTTTTTTTTTTTTTTTTTTTTTTTTTTTTTTTTTTTTTTTTTTTTTTTTTTTTTTTTTTTTTTTTTTTTTTTTTTTTTTTTTTTTTTTTTTTTTTTTTTTTTTTTTTTTAAATTTTTTTTTTTTTTTTTTTTTTTTTTTTTTTTTCCGGTGTGTTCTTTTTTTCTTTTGTTTTTTTTTTTTTTTTTTTTTTTTTTTTTTTTTTTTTTTTTTTTGAAAATTTAACGCAAGAAGAAATCGCCGCGCAAAACAAAGCAAATCTTGGGCAGTTTGAAAGGAACTGTTTGCCATCTTCGACCACCAAAACAACATCGCATGGCCATTCGAGTGTGTCTTTTGGCGTGAAAACCTCTCTGAATATGTCTTTACTTGATGTCTCAGAATTATCAGAGGTTTCTAGCAAGGCTGCCCACAGGCGGCCCAGGCTCTCTCGTTAATTATTTGCAACGGTCGTTGTCGGTTCGACTCAAGCGATCGAAAAATATGCTTCATAAATTGACGAATTTGAGATCTTTCGTTCCTAAATTACAATAAACTGTAAGCCATATAAATAAAGATCACTTACCTATATTGTTGATTGTCTGTTATTGTGTGATTTTGAGGGGTTTTGGTATTAGTAGGGGGCGTCAGCGGCAAGTGAGGAATAAACGTCCCAAAACCCCTCAAAATCACACAATAACAGACAATCAACAATAGGTAAGTTATCTTTATTTATATGATATGGCTTACAGTTTATTGTAATTTAGGAACGAAAGATCTCAAATTCGTCAATTTATGAAGCATATTTTTCGATCGCTTGAGTCGAACCGACAACGACCGTTGCAAATAATTAACGAGAGAGCCTGGGCCGCCTGTGGGCTGCCATCTAAAATGTCTTTTAGTTAAAGGACCGATTTTTAGTTCAGTTCATTTTGTGCTGAAAACCTGAAACCTTTCCCGACCGAAACCTGTTCCTTTAAACTCGGTCCCAGTTTTTCTCTAGCCAAACTATCGCCAAAGAACGCCTGGCGGTAATTTGTTTTCGTTTTGCAAAATGTTCGTCCTCGCTGAAATGAAAGATACTGTAAGGGTAAAACCTTGGCATTTTGGAGTTGATCTTCGAGAAGCCATCTCCACTAAATTGAATAAAAAGCTTGCTAACAAGGTGAGTGGACAGGGATGATGTATAAAGTTGATAAGAGCGGACTTCTTATATTCCTTTCGATTCAAAAGTTACTTTTGTTGGTTTATGAAGATTCATGTTTTGTTGCTAGGTGGTTCATAATGTTGGCTTGTGTATCGTGCTACATGACATCACTTCTATTGGCGATTCGTATCTCTTTCCTGGCGATGGGTCTTCGCATACTCCAGGTGAGTTTAACGAGAAATTCGGCCCTCGTAATACATGGCCCATGCTGACTTAATTATGAAGGGGAACGTGGTATAGAAACACTTTAATACGCTCCATATTACGTGCATCTGGCCTTCATATCCACATGAAAGATTACAATAAGACATATGTTGTGATGGGATTTACAACCAGTCAGTTTAAAACTCAGACTGCAGACCGGGGATAGAATGCAGACTGCAGACCAAGGGTAAAGTAACAAAAGAAGAGTCACAAAGCCATTTTTCCCTGCCGACTCCAAAGTTCAAAGGAATGTATGTAGACCACGCTTTGCACGAGTGAACAAGCAAATGAACTGGCGATAAATAATTTTATGACGAAAGGGCATACACTGACACCGATCAAAAGTAAAATGATCAATTGTGTTGGCAATCGGTCATGCGTGCACTGTGCAAAGCGTATCTGACATATATTCTTTGAACTTTGAAGCGGTCAGGGAAAAATGGCTTTTTGAGGTTCATTTGTGACTCTTTGTGACTCTGCATTTACCCCTGGTCTGCATTCTGCATTTTACACTGACCAGATTCGCAATGCCCCTTGAAAGGCCTTAAATCATAGTTAGTAAAGGGAGTTTTGTCTTGATGACTGGTGTGCATCAAGTTCAAAAGGCAGCATGCTGGTGTCTGTTTGACATTATCAGCGATGTCGCTAAGGGCCGGCTGCCGGCTATTTTAACCGGCTGAAATAAAACTTAAATCCTGCTGAATTTTCACATAAAAAAAAATACTTAGGTAAATTTTTAGACCAAAAAACCCCTCTCTTCCCCCCGCCTTTTTTTTTTTTCTCCCCCCCCCCCTCAGAACGTTACCAGAACTTTTGATTGGTTTAGTTGGCGAGTTTTGATATGACTTACTCAGAAAAATATGAGCTTAGTGGTGATTGGCAAAACCAAAGGAAATGTATGTGGTTCGGGTTGGAGCAGCCGAGGGAGCGCTGTGTGAGGAGCCAAACAGTGTGCTGCTAAGGAGACTAATATTCTGTGATACTGATATGAATTAATTTCTCTTGCTGTTACTAAGGGATCAACACAAAATTTCCATGATGTAATGATTGTGTAGTGTACATGTATGTAACATGAAGTCTGCAGTATGTTGGCTGAGAAAAAACTGTTGCATAACTTTGTCAAAGACTTTGTTTCTTCATGAAAGCTTTCCTAGCTGGTCAACACTGTAATCTCATCGACAACAATTCCTAATTTATTGTAATTAATATTTTATTACTATTTTGTAGGTATATTTAGTTTGTCACTTTTTTGTAAGAAAGTTGTGTCCAGATAGCTGTATGATCCAATGATAATGTGTGAATTGCTCTGTTCTGTTTTAGTAAAATTCCGTTTTGTTGTGTTCCGTCCATTTGTTGATGAAATTCTCACTGGCAGAATCCGCAGTTGTAACCATGAAGGAGTCCAAGGTGCGGTGTGTTTTCGGATGAATTTGGTTTTTTGCACACCAGTTAAATAATTTATGTGGAACTTTCAATATTAAAACTCTTGTTTTTTTTTCTTCTTTAATTGACAGTATCAATGGAGTTCTTTGATGATATTACTATTCCTTATGAGTATCTTCAGCAGCCCTCCAAGTTGTATCCTTTGAACATTTCAAATACCAGTTACAAGTGTTATACAGCTATTTCAATTAACGTTGTCAGATCAAAGCTTAAAGCTAAAAGAGAAGACCGAATAGTGGTCTGGGTATCTACTGGAAATTTGCATATTGGCCTGTAGGTATTATACAAGTTTGTATTTTTGCACGTGAAGATTTTAATTCATGAATTTGTTTTTCTCTCAGGAGGCCTTTTCTGTAGCTTGCTTTCATTGTCGAGTAGCTTTGAGTTTTGAAAAGTCTTTTTAAATTTAGTGTAGCTAATATAATTTACCTTGTTCATACAG